>NC_139006.1:33950469-34696777 GCF_964374135.1 Grampus griseus | reverse complement strand
CAGGAAATGCATCTTTCCAATTCTTCCTTCTTTCACCCTGAGCTGGCAAAAAAGCTTTCGTAATCAATTTCCTATTTTAAAATTTCAGTGGAAATTTTAGTTTCCTTTAGGAACTTAAAAAATTTTCCTGATTAAAATGTTAACAATCAACATTATTTATGAAATAGGAACACACAAAATAATGTTGGATTCCTTCCGCTATAAATATAGCACAAACGTTATCAGAGATGTTAACTCGGCTTCGCTTATGCGACCACACGAGGGCACCACCACCACTTATGTTCCTGTGACCTCATCCTCAACTCCGCAGGCCGGCGAACCCTCTACCTTGGTGGACTCCGGGAACCCTCCCCACGTCCACTCCATGTGGGACTCGGATCTGAGCAGGCTCCCGGCGGGTTTCACCTCCAGCTCTGAGTCGCTCTTAGGACACACCGCCGGGGTGTAGGGGCTGCAAACACAGGACAAAGAAATGTGATGACTCTTAATAAGTCAGGAACCTCATTCTTGCCAAGCTCAAGAGATGAAAAGAAATATGTTTGAATATATCAATTTCACCCGCAGATATAAAGGCTACCTTTCCACTTGAGCTCTTTAATAATAACAAAAACAATGCCAACTAGCATTTATTGTGGACTTCCCGGGTCCTCAATAATATGTATTATCCCACTTGATTCTCACAAGAAATCAATGAGAAAGGTAATTTATAGCAGAGAAAATGCACGTCAAGATGGGTTAACATAATACAGAGAGAAACTGGATTTGAACACAAAGTGTGACTGCACGTTTCTTCACAGTATTAACCACAGTTACAGTTAGTAGTTGACACGAAAAAGAATTGTAGAGGGTCAAATTCTATGCTGATGATACAGGTCTACACTGGCCAACTCTGAGAATAAGTCAGATCAAGTTTAGGAACAAATTAATTATTGAGAGGAAAGGTCTATATTTGTGTTAAAAGCACACATTCAGTTCCTCTTCTGTGTGAGAGACGTGGAAATATCATCAAGTCGAATAACAGAAAAGCTATCAGTATATCCTTCCTTTAAGAAATGGAGAAATTTCAAAAATACTTACGTGTCTAAGGGGGACCAGTCCCCATCAGATAAGGGGTAGTGGTCTCCAGAATGGAAAAGCAGAGGCTCCTTGTACTCGTCCTCCTTTAAGGAAGCATTTGAAGATCCTCTGTGAAGGGGTGGCGGGGGGGTAGAGAGACAAAACAATGACATCTATGTCAGCTTTAAAATATCCCCCAATTCTCACTGACACACTGTTCTAAGTTATACAAATGAAGAAAGTCAAATGATTAATAACTAACTCTCTTAAAAGGAAAATATGAAGGAGAAGAGGGTTCACTGTTGCTACACACCGGACACCACTGCAATCAGCATTTAAACATGGGATAAACAGGAGGAACAGAAAAGAAGGTGGGGTTAAAAACTCCTTTTTACATCTGTTAGGGGCATTTGATTCAGAGCCTACCAGAAGAAAACTAAGGCTTTACATATATTGCGTCCAATTCTTACGAATCGGAAGTAGTAAAGTCTTATTTTAGGTATTAGGTAATCAAGGATCTACGGGAGTTTAGTAATTTGCCCAAAGTAAAAAAGCTCCCAGGTAGTTGGATTCCCAACAAGCAGCCCTTGCTCTTTTCCACTACACTCTCCTGCACATTACAGAAAATGTAAGCAAGCAAACAACTGAAGACAAGAGCTATGGCTCAAAACTACCCAAAACCCAGAACTTATTTTCTTCTTGGTTGGGCCCAAGCATTACTTGAGAACTTTCTCTTAGAATCTATGTGATGTAGGGATGCGAGGAAGATGACACCGAAGTATGATAAATGCTTCCAAAATTCATTCACAGACCTTGGAACTGTAGGAGACTTAACTAATGCTAGTAAGGTTTTAATTAATTTACCCTTTGTTTTTCTTGAATTTGCAAAATTAATATAACTACCTTGCCATATAACCTTGAAAACACCCCTCAGGAGCACTGTGGGCCCCAGTTTTTCATCTGTAAGTTGGAAATTTTTCTCTTGTCCCGTCTATTTGATAAGAGTTGATGCGAGATTTATGTGGTGTGTCGTGGTGAAAGCCCTGAAAAGTATACAGAAAAGTAGGGAAAAAACTCTGAAAAGTGTAAAACACTATATAAAGCAAATTTAAGAGCTTCTTACAGAAAATTCAATGTTCTACCAGGACAGATGTAAGATGTGAAATGATGAGACGGTCTATCGCTTAATCTGCGAGACTAAAAATAGGGATAGAAACCATTTTATTAATTTGTATTATCTCTTTTCTCTCTTTACACCTTAATTTAACATGCTCTGATTTACCACTAACTCTGACACGTAACTATTTTTCCAAGTAGCTGCATTTCCTAATTTAAGGTTTACCTAACCCTAATCTTCTTTCTCTCAGAAGGATTAAGCTCTGGCATACCACCTCATTCAAGGGGAAAGATACATGTACTTGAAAAAGGCTGAAATCCAGGTAAAAATACTCCATATCTTAAAAGAGGAAATTCAAGTGGTATAGAAGCAAAAAGGGAAAACTGGATGCTACGAACAGTCCTTATTTGCCAAATCTGAAAGGATAGTACAGCTTGGCCCACTACTATTCATACATTTGAAAGTGGTTTGAAAAGAGCAACGTAAATGCCGTAGAAAATTTTTTATTAAACATATTTTGTTTTGGGAACGTATTTCACCACAGTATAAAAGGTAAGCCAAGAAGAATACAGCAAAGCAAACTGGATTTAATAAAATATTGAAAAAAAGAGAGAGAGAGAGAGAGACCAGGCACCATTTAAGAATTTACAAGCCCAGGAAGGCAGGACATGGTCTTCTCTGGGCGGATCCGGACAAAAATAGAGCCCATTAGCTTAGACCCATCAGAGTGATAGAAAAGGTTGCTGATGCTGAGGTTCCTTTCTGTCCTGTGACTCACTAAAAATCTGCCAAGCATGTTC
Source organism: Grampus griseus (assembly GCF_964374135.1). Lineage (NCBI taxonomy): Eukaryota > Metazoa > Chordata > Mammalia > Artiodactyla > Delphinidae > Grampus > Grampus griseus. The sequence goes on along the minus strand of NC_139006.1, from coordinate 34,693,804 downwards.
AAAACGGCACACGTGGCTGAGGACAGGCAGCCAGCGAGGCCAAGCACGACGCGGTCACTTTAAGTATGTGACACGAGGATGTAATAAGGGAGAGTATAGATTAGAACGTGGAGAAATAGTATGAACACTGACTCTATTTACATTGAAACACAGGACAGGACAAATAGCTGCATTAACGGTGAACAGCAGAGGATCCGCGGCCGAACAGATGGTCTAAGGCTGGGTCAGGGTGGTTGGCGGAGGTTCAGCTGAAGTTCGTGAGAAGTGTGTCTAGAGCACTTCAGCCTTCACAGACGCCCCAGCACCACGACTCCAAGCTCAGCTTCACTTTTTAAAACGATTATTTTTCTCATTCAAAAGCCAGAAATTACATGATGTATACAACTATCAAAATTCACTGAACTGCACACTTAGATCCATGAATATTATTGTATGTAAGTTATACCTCAGTTTTTAAAGAACGGGGACAAAAACCAAGACAAAGTCAAAATCCGGAGCCTGAATTATTTACGTGGGATAAATCAGAAGGACTAGATAAGTTTTAGTCTACATAGCTGGCGGCAAGTACGTAAGAGATAAAGCGGGCTGCTAACTACCCCGACCAAAGTTCACCACCGTCAACACAGCACAGCGCTGACCCTCACCCTCAGTGTCCGATCAATCGATCTCACTGTGACTAATGATCCAAGTTTGCTTTAGGATACAGGACTCTTCCCACAAAAGATACCTCACGACAGGGCAGAAGAAAGCTGGGCAACGTGTCTCCTGGATCAGAACGATGGGGAGGGGAACACGCGGTCCCAGGCCCCTGCCACTCGGCCCCCAGATCTAACTCTCCAAGTGTGTCTGCTCTGGTGGATTAGAAGTAGAGTTTCCTTTCTGACGGCATAGTTGTAACCCTCCATTGCGGTTACTGCATTTCCAGCGGCTGAGTGTTTTAAATGTTTGCACTCAAGACTGTGATATAGCATCATCCCACGTGAAAAGTCTCCTCCTTCCCAGAGGCTACAAGTGCCCAGGTGCACTGTTTTTAATACATATACACTTGTACATCCATCCATCCGTCCTCTGGAATGACGGACAAGGCTTCCACGCTATACTCAAGCCCGAAGCCCACCTTCAGGAGGGGAGACCCATCAGGCACAGCTCCCACAAAGCCCTGTGCGGGTTAGACCTCTCCAGCTCCCACAAAGGGGTTTCCTCTGGCTACACAACACCAACCTGCTTCCAAGAGTAATTTCATCTTTCTGCTGCCTCCTTCAAGGAGCCTAAATTAACCTTAATTCTATTATCAATGACATTCTTGAAAAGTAAGGAGTTTAAATAGAATGTTATTTATCAAGTTTAGGTAACTTCTCTGAAAACAAAGTTTAGGTAACTTCTCTGAAAACAAAATTTCTTTCCTACCCAGTAGGGGCTGAGGAGGGGAAGGTATTTAAAAGCTACAAATTCCCCAAATCCCCATAATCTGTGGATCTCATAACTGCAAAAGCAGTTGATTTCCTAATCTTTTTCTCTCAGATTCTTTAATGTGCTCTTTAACATGCTGTTAATACTTTTGACCCTGAATATCTTCCTCCAAATTTCCGATTTTAGAATCTGGATGCTGAGCGGGAAGGGGTCTGTCAAGCCATGCAGTTCAGTCCTCGGATTTCACAGACTAAGAAACGAAGGCCAGAGTGACCACAGTCGGACGTGTAACGGCCCCGTCCTCTCCCTTATCAGCTCAGCGTGAATTTCAGGCCGACACCTGCACGACCGTTACATTTTGTCTTGCATTTGTCGCTGCGGACCAGACCAGCACTCCTACAGATTTTTCGTACAATCTGGAAAAGGAAGGCATGCACTAATACTTCTGCAGTGCATTCACTTACAAAATTCCTTTAGAACAATGACTTGTGCACTTAGCACGTGACTCTGCATGTTTTAGAAATGTTTCACCTTCCTAAATTGAAGCTGCGGGTTGTTTAGGAGTTCTAAGCGTTGCTCTATTATATATAACAAAGGACACGTGTCAACAGCCCTTTATAGAGGCAAAACGTTACTTCAGCGTCTTTTCTGGTAGATCCTGGAAGTTTTAGTTAGCAAAAATATTTTCAGGAATTAAGGTGCCCAAGGGAGTATTATAGTGCTATCCCAAATAAAATTTCCAGGTGCGTGTATTTCAAGTTTTTCTCAAAAGAACATGTTTCCTGCCTACCTACACATTATAAATAAGCCAAAACTTTTAAAGGAACTGTTTACATTCACCTTGTAGTTCACCGTTTTGTTCTCTTTTGGGGGGGTAGTGCTGCACAGCATGCAGGGTCTCAGTTCCCCGACCAGGGACCCAACCCTGCCCCCTGCAGTGGACGCACGGAGTCCTAACCACTGGACTGCCAGGGGAGTCCCTACACTCTTCTTAATAGCACTGAAATCAAGGAATGGAAGATCTGAAAGGGTCTCTTAGTTTGTATTCCTAGGGAAGCAAAGGAGAAAGAGCCCTTAAAAAATTGAAAGCAGGAAGAAAAGGATGGGAAGAGTGCCTTTTTAAGAAATTGTGGGACTTCCCTGGTGGCGCAGTGGTTAAGAATCTGCCTGCCAATGCAGGGGACACGGGTTCGAGCCCTGGTCCGTGAGGATCCCACATGCCGCGGAGCAACTAAGCCCACGCGCCACGGCTGCTGAACCTGTGCTCTAGAGCCTGCGAGCCACAACTACTGAAGCCCTCGCGTCTACAGCCCGTGCTCTGCAACGAGAAGCCACCACAATGAGAAGCTTGCGCACTACAACGAAGAGTAGCCCCTGCTCGCCGCCAACTGGAGAAAGCCCAAGCACGGCAACAAAGACCCAATGAGGCCATAAATGAAGGAATAAGAAAAAAACATATATTAAAAAAAAGAAACTGTGGAACTTTTCTTTATTAGCTTAAAATTCTTTTGGGAATCAGTGATATAAAAGTAGAGTTCAGAACTTTTAAAATTAAGCTCTTCCCACCTAGTGTTTTGATTCTGAAAAAAAAAAAAAGGCACACAAATTTGTTATTGCAGACTAAAGTTTTGTATGTACAAATGGTTTACACTGCTCTGCAGAGTCTAAAGTACTGTCCCACTACGGCCTCCTGTTGTCTGGTTCTAACAAGAATTCTGCCTTCGATCAGAACAGAAACCCAGGTCTCATACGTTCATTGCGGGGGGAGTGAATCACCATGTGACAGCTGATGAGTAGGAAAAATTTCACGTATGAAAGATTATTATTAAATGTAGGAGTCTGTTCTGGGATTTACAATCCAGATTTTAAAATTTTAGAAAACAAGTTAACAGTTTTGCCAAAAAGGGATTATTCTACTACCTTATTCACTAACAGCATAATTATAACAACAACATATTAGTAAGTTTTTTTCTTGACTTGACTATTTAAAATAAAAGCTTGGTAAATAAAACACTAGACGTCAAGGTAGAGTGTATGCTTGGTATACGTTTGGTTACCTCCCCTCTTCTCCATGATGAAGAGAACCTGAACAGCAGTAACCTTCCCAGCAAGGGGGGCACGATCTCTCCTTCCAGCAGCCGAGGTGCGAGCATACAGTGACAGTGTCGACCTCATAAGGCCACCCTCCCTGCACCCCAATTCAATCAGGGTGTGGACATTCAGGATCACTTGTCCAGCAGTCACCAAGGGAAAGAACCACCCTGCTGCCACACCCATGGTCCGTCCAGCGCCGCGGCCGCCACCCAGCGGAACGGGGGAAGAGAGTCTTATGAAAGTCGAGTACTGAATGAAAAAGTACACAGTTTACCCCAAACTGTTACGTTTTAAACCCCAGACAGCATTGACTTGAAAACTGTCATCTATTTTGAGTTCTTCTACTGAGCTGGTAAATAACAGTGATCAAGATTTCTCACTTCAAAACAAAAACAAAACCCTCCTTCCCCCTCAGCTTACTAGGATGTTGATGATAAACTCAAAACCACCACCTTGAACTCAGGAACAGACAGACAGAGCACCAACAGCAGGGTAGGGAAACACCCCCGGCGTCCCATCTGCCCGCCAGGCACTAGGTTCAGATCTTCTATGTGACGTATGATTTCCTTGGCTTTTGGAAACTTACTGGGTAAAATGAGACACAATGCCAGTCGGCTTCAAGCGATATTTTAGTGCCACAGCAAGGTGTCTGACAGCACATTTTGTACAGTTGCAGAAAGGAAAAAAGAAAATGCCTCTCCCACTTATTCCACGATAAACTGCCAACAGGGGAAAAACAAGTCCAAACCTCAGACTGCAGACCCAGGGGAGAAGCACCAGCACCGGCTGCAGCCGAGCTCCGCCCACAGCACATGCGCAAGGAGACCCCCCCCCACCCCCAGCCTACCTTGCCGACTGGGCCGCCTCATCATCGTCCGAGCTCAGCCCCACACCCACGGCGTCTTCTGCAGCAGGGGAAGCGGCCTGCTCGTCCTTCTTACTGTCCTGTTTGCATTTCTTCCTCCTTCGTTTTTTCTTTTTCACAGAACTGGGGGTGAAAACTGTCTCTGTTTCCAGAACGTGGGAGACGTCTGAACTCTGTGATGGTCTTTCACTTCCACCTGGTTTCACCAAAGGGGGGTCAATATCTGTAAAGAACTGATCTTCAGTAGGGATGGGTGAGGTGGCGAGGTAAGCAGGAAGCTCTTCCTTCAAGAGAATACGGAGAAAGAAAAGCTGTCAGTGACCAACAGTACATCAAAACCACCACCATTTTTGGTGGATCTAAATTTCACAGCGGTAGAAAGAATACCTACCTAGTTCCCAAAGGTAAGAATGTGTCACACTGAGCTCAGGCACTGCCCACCCTACCTAGATAGGCCTCCACCCCCCTGCAGGGCTTAGCGTCAGCTCATGCGGGTCCATGTCGCTGAGCAGTGGAGGAATCGACGTGCCGAGTCAGCACGGAGCACGCGGAAGCTCAGCCAATGCACGTGCTGCAGGGGTGGATGAGCTCGATGTCCATCGGTGCGAGCACAGTTCAGGGAACGGCATTGTGGTACACCCACACTAGGGACTACCGTGCAGCTAGTTAAAGGACAAAGTTCCACCCAGAGCTCTGACTTGGCAGGGGTGCTGATGACATACAGTTAAATGACGACAGTGAGAGAAACAAAAGGTCAGTAACTGGAAGTCAGGTGGGTTCGGGTAATGTTTATCCCCCTTTAAACTGTGAGCCCCTGGAGAGAGGGACTTTTCTTCATACTCTGTAGCAGAGAGCAGTAATTCCAGGGTTGTTGAATGAATTAAATTTTTTAATTTGTAAAGAAAAGCACATTATACTAAAGAAAATCTGGTCAACTTGGTCATACATGGAATAGGGAAAAAAAAGGCTGGAAAGCTGACACTCTCCAGGTTGACCTTGCTAAGCACAGTTTTAAACGGAATCATGAGAACTGATGTGAGAAGCAAGCAACAGACCCTCAGGAACCTAGTCCTCTCACTGACCGCATCTGCTGATTTATTTGGAGCCTAATCAGTGCGACAGGTTACATCAAAAGTGTTTTACTCTTACGATAACTCGCTTACTGTTTCATTCTGCCTTTTGCCTCTGTCTCTGATGAGGAAAATTTTTCTCTAGGCCAAGTAAATGCAAATAACGTAATATAAAAACAAGTAATTAAGATACTAGGAAGAATATTGGTCTGGTAGGTTCCCCTTCATAAACACTGTTTCTTTGCTGTTTACAGAACAGTACTGGCGCAGCTGGCTTCCAGGCTAAAGTAAAAACTGGCAAACAATCTCATTCTGCTATTGTTTATCTTTTCTTTGTGAATTTATGACATCAAACTGGCAGTTCATCTTCAAAACCAAAAAAGTATCTCCGTCCATGCCCTTAACAACTTGAAGCTTATTGTTTTTGCTGAGATTTTATTCTTTATGATCAAAGATTAACAATGCCTTCTAAGAAGTTGCTTTTTTTTTTTTACTTTTAAAAAAAATTATTTAGTTTTGGCTGCGTTGGGTCTTTGTCGCTGCACGTGGGCTTTCTCTAGTTGCGGTGCGCAGGCTTCCTCAATGCGGCAGCTTCTCTTGTTGAGGAGCACGGTCTCTAGGCACGCGGGCTTCAGTAGTTGCGGCACGCAGGCTCAGTAGTTGTGGCTCGTGGGCTCTAGAGCGCAGGCTCGGTAGTTGTGGCGCACGGGCTTATTTGCTCCGCGGCATGCGGGACCTTCCCGGAACAGGGATCGAACCCGTGTCCCCTGCACTGGCAGGCGGATTCTCAACCACTGCGCCCCCAGGGAAGTCCCCTTGTAAGAAGTTTTATAAAGATCCACTTTAAATCAATCAAGAACAGCTCAGGAACATTCACATCAGTGGATACGTGAGGGGGCAAATCGTGCTCTCTTGCTGAAAGAGGCCAAACGTGCAATAATCATTCATAAAGGGCAGAGGCCAATTAATTTAAATCTCTTGAGACTTTAATAAACTAATGCACCTGACTCTTTGGGATGTAATGTCCCCAACGAAAACGGCAAAACATGTTTCCCAAATTTAAAGGTCACACGTGTACACACGCAGACACGGCCTGAAGAGACACGCCGTGATTATTCAGGTGGAACTGAGTGCATTCAGGCCAAGGTGTAAGCTGTACGGACACCACTTCATCAAGTCACTGGACGCTCACAAGAGGGGTGAGTGCCAAGGCCTTCGGCACACCCTGCAGCCTGGGACTCGTGCGGGGAAACTTCCTGCCCCTCCAGCTCCTTTCTGACAGCCGAGTTCTTCAACCTAAAACTAAAGCTTGTCTAACCAGCAACAATCGTCCACACAGCTCACCATGAAAGCTAAACGTTCTGCTCTGGGATGTGCACCGTGGGCCTGACACAATGTGTGAAGTGGATGTGACCCACCAGGACTTACATACTCCTCTTCGGTCTCCTCCACAAAGAAAGCCTCCCCGTTGTCACCCAATTTCATGTGAAGATCCACTGCATCGCCATTGATTTCTATGTCGATCTACGAGGAGAAACAAAGTGTGACTTGGCGTCAAGAGTCTGTCATTCAGGCTCAACTAAGCCTAGATTCTGGGCTCTCAGGCCAAACGTAGTACTGAGGCTCCCAGGGTGACGGCCCCAGAGAGACCCCACCTCCTGCCCCACGTCCCACCCCTACACCACCAGACTGAAAGTAAACGTTCCATCACCTAGTTTCATGACAAATTTTTAAAATATATTTAATTTCTCAAACGTCATAAAATGGGGGAAATGTCATCGTCAACACACACTTGAGCCCCTCTGGAGGTTACAGCACAGCCAGGCCTCACCGTGCGAGGCTCAGATCAGCAGAAATCTCAGTTACCACAGTATGCTGACTGCGGAACTGCGGGAGCGGCACATGTTTCACCACCAGCTCTTCCATCCACAGGTCCCCACAGCCATCCTGCGGTGTCCGCAGGGGGTTGGCTCCAGGATCCTCCTCAGATACTCAAATCCACTCATGCCCAAGTCCCTTACATATAAAAGGGTGTAGCATTTGCATATAACCTCCACACATCCTCCTGTGTACTTTAGATCATCTCTAGATTACTTATAATACCTAATACAACATAAATGTTATGTAAATACTTGCCAGCATGCAGCAAATTCAAGTTTTGCTTTGGGAATTTCCTGGAAAAATTTTTTTCCACATATTTTTGATCCGAGGTTGGGTGAATCCTTGGATGCAGAACCCATGGATACAGAAGAGCGACTGCACGTACATAAGAGATGCCCATCACGATCAGTAACTCATCACGTCACTTTTTCAAAGTCTGTCGGTGACCAGTCCCAGCACATCTGTTACTCAGCTCAGACACAGGCGGCAAAGCATGTGGTTGTGTTGCCTCCTGGTCTCCCAGTGATAAAGCCAGTTGACATTTTATACAATGGATCATTGAAAGAGGCAACTGGCCGAGATCAGAGAGCAGTAAACAAACAAACAGTACTAGTGCTGGAAGTAAAATCAAACTCAACATCAGCAGTTACAGAAGAAAGAGCCGACCTTGCGAACAGGAGACTCAGGATGAGCTGCCAGAGGAACCTGGAGGTGAGTTTCTACCAGAAAGGAGGAACATGGCTGAGACAAAAGGATGAAGACCCACAGGAAGGGACACAGGCAGAAACCTGCAGGTCGAAGCAACTCCCAGAGATACTTCATGACATGGGAATTTCAAAGGATGAAAAGCTAGAAGCTGATGCAGACTTAGAAAGGAGTAGGACAATTTACCAAGACAAAGAAAAGATGCTTGTTCCATAGCGTGTTACATCAAGAAGGTAAGCCCTGTTCAAACTACTCCTGACGAGTTTTTTACAAAGAAATTTAGTTCTCATTGTTTCTAATGTTTTAAATTGCAGTGCACAAAACACCATTTTACTATTTTTCATTTTCTTATATATTTATAACTAAGAGTAGGAGTTTTTAAAAGTTTTGACCAAAGCTTACAGAGGTCGTGGAAGAATCCTAATTTCCCTCATCGACTAAGCTTCCTTTTGCAGGGTTTCAGCTTGCCCATTTTTATGGTCTGTACTACCATGCAAAGTGAGGAATGTTTGTTTTTATACACACACACACACACACACACATATATACATATATATATACACATACACATATATATATCAGGTACTACCATATCACTTAAAAATAATGTAACTGCTTATCTGTAAGCTGTGAATAAATACTCTTAAATATTTTACAAAAATAAATACCAACTTTCAAAACTCTTACGGATAACTTGTAAACTCTGGTTTTAGACTGTTCAGGGGATACAAAGATGAACACACAAAGGCATAATATAGACAGAAGTAGAACAGTCCATAACCTCAGTGTCCTTAGCTCTGCATGGCCCTCGTGGTGCGAACAACTGTAGAGCCTGCTGGGTGTGTCCCAAGGAAGACCAACGACCGCTTCTGACCAGAGACTGAGCCCTGGTTCACGTCCAGTCATGGAAGGCAGCTCCATCTTCCCAGGAGCCACGGAATAAGTAACATCATATTAAAAAATATTAGTTGACATATGCTGTCAAGGCTTGTTTTGAAAATTCTACGTATGAATAACATAACCACACTGAAGGGAAGAAGAAGAAAACTAAGTAACTTTGAAAAACGGTATGTTGACTACAGAATTCTAAGTCCGAAGACAAAAAGAACTATAAACAAATATTGTACTGTAGTTAGTAATTTTTTTTTAATCACAGACATGGGTCAGCAATTCTGAAACTACTTTATGTGTATTCTAGTACTGAACAAATACGTGAATATACTGTAGATAATGAGAAGCATGTTTCTCACCGTCAGAGAAAGAAGCTACAAATATGGAGACGAGGAAGAACCCTGTGGCGATCGGCTGGAGAGGGAGGAATCACTGTGAACTCCCGATTTTCAGACGGACGCAGATGCAGGTGTGGGCACGTGTATGTATATACATACATGGACTTTCTAGCTCTGGGGGCTGAGAGGGCCTACAAGCAATTATACCTCAGGCTAATGAGCACATCCAGTGACCACGTCTTTGTTTCCAGATACTGTTCTCCAGTAACAGGAACCAAGGCTCCTTGGAGAAATAAAAATAATTCTGGGGCCGAGGCAGGGAAAGTAGAGTCTCCTGGAGTATCTTATGGTGCCAGAGAGTAAGGAAGTGCTCAAAACATGATGGGAGCGTTTCGAAAGGACTCAACTGGAGGGGGCATCCAACAGCCAAATCTGGGACAATCTCAGCAACTACAGAAATAATGACTATAACCCACAGGGCAAAATTAATATCCGTGAGTCCATACTGATCTAATTAAATAACTGAATAATTAAGTAGATAAGAGAAGAAAAGCTCTTTGACAAAGTACAGTTTCAATTAATAATTGGAGCAGGAAGAATGGAAATAGAAAGTCACCATTCGGGAAACACCACAGCAATAGCCGCTGCAAAGTCCACCGTGTAAAAGCTAAAATTCATGGTGGAAGCACGACAAGAAACAGGGTATGCGCACAGTCTCAACGCTTCTTCCCACAGGTAAACTCACAGCCAAGAAACCTCGCAGACACCATTCAGCAAGTGATCAGAGTTAACATCACCAGGAAGGAGACAGCAGCGGGGCTGTTGTCGGGGCTGTTGTCGGGGCTCCTCAGCGGAGGCACCAGGAAGGGCACACCCCCGCGCGGCGTTATTCTCACCAAAAGGAGAAAACACCAGACAAATTCACACTGAGGGACAATCTACACTGTAACTGTGCTGTACTCTTCAGAAGTCAAGGTTGTATGGAAAGACCTTGACAGAAGTCAAGGTCATATGCCAGAGAAGACAGGGTGAGAGCAACACGGGATCCCGAAACAGAAGACAGTAGTGGAAAAACTGGTGAAATCGTAATAAGGTCTTTTCCTAATGGTTTATACTGATGTTAATTTCCCGGTTCTGATCATTGTAACTATGGTTTTGTGAAACGTGAACATTAGGGGAAGAGGTTGGGTGAAGGATTATGGAAACTTTTAAAACTGCATTTGCAATTTGTCTGTACATCTAAAATTAACATAAGCTAAAAAAATGTGAAAATCATAAAAAACAAAGACTGAGGAACTGTCACGGAGTGGAGGAAACTAAGAAGACAGGACAACGAAACACTCCGTATCTTGATGGTGGTGATGGTTTCATGGGTGCACACACATGTTTAAACTTACCAAATATATCCTTTGAATATGTGCAGTTTATTGTGTGTTAATTATAAAATAAAGCTGTAAAAAAAAAAAGGATAACACTATAAAAGGAAATCAGAAAAACAGGCAACTAAGAATTGAATACAAAATAAGTTTAAAATCCTATACTAAAAAATCCCTATGTAATTTCAGAAATGTTAATAAAATGATTATTTTACAAAAAACTCATTTTTCTTCTACTTTTTAAAAGAAAGGGCTGCATGAAGCAGTTTCCATAGGACAAACACTAACCCTAACTCATATCCCAGCCAGCCTTCTTAGTGCTTTCTATTACTGGGAACATTTACTGCTAAAAAAGTTGTGTATGGCATGAACTCCTAACTCTTCTAAAACAAAGTACTGCCAGAAATTCCCAGGCTGAAGAAAAACACGCTTTCAGATAAGTGTTTAAGCTTTTTCTTCATAATAAACTAGTTGAAGTCACATAGCATCTCGCATCATCTAAGGTTTCTAAAGCAGCTGTAATAATAGCAGCTTCTTCCACAATCATAGGAAGAATGTTTCTAACTGAAAAAGTTATGTGGGAACAGAAAAAGTAATGAAAAAAATTTTTTTTCTGGACTATAGGCAAGAAGATAGGGAAAAACTAAATTCACTCTGTAATGCCAGATTTCAAGTTTCTCAGGATGACTTAATTACATTTTTTCAACTAGAAGTTAGACATATAAAATAATTTAAATAGCCATGTTCGTTGACTTGCTGTTATATAAAATTTTAAAGTTAAACAGTACAAATGAAATATTTAAAGTTATTTTACTTTAATAAAAAATAAAAGATTCAAACTAATATCGTCCTTCAAAATTTTCACCTCTGCAGGTTACCCATTTATCTAATGTAGCTGGGAAAACGGAATGACGCTTCTTTAGGATGCAAATTCAAAGTCTGTTTTAAAACTATTTTAGAAAAGTTAACCCTTTGGTTTATATTTATAGCCCGTATTTTTAGGGATCAAATACGACATTTCTTAATACGACTACTTTAGTCTCTTGATTTGACTCTCAATGGAGCTTGGTTCTCTCCAAAAATTAAACCTAATATCAAATTGTGCCAATACGGAGCATACTTAAAGGAATGTGTATGCCACGAGTTCTTTAGGTCGCAAAGGAAAAACACTAAAAATATTCTGAGATGGCACCAAGCTGGAATAAATGCTTCCCGAGGTGACGACTGTAAAGAGGACACTCATTTTGATGTTACTACTTCTGGTAAACTGGTTTCTAAAACACTCATTTCCATATAGTCATACTTCCTACACTGTGCCTTAATCTTGCTCAACATATGTGACAGATGTTGAAACAGAACTGATTTTGAGAAATGCTGGCTGTAGCAGACACTCGTCTTGGCAGGCCATCCTTTGGGTAAGAATGTCTCTGGTCTCCTTTGGGGATCTAGTCTCCTCTATTCCAGGCCATCTATTTCCGGTGCAGCTGCAGAGAGTGGCAGTGGGGCTGCTGCCCAAGCCAGGCCAGTCAATATATTCCACCCCCACCTACAGTGACTAGTTCCCGAGACACGCGACCCCAGGCTGACAGGGCGGCTAACACTGGTCCTTCTGTAGGCAGGAGACGCTGTCTTCCCTCTGGGAAGTCAGTGGAAGTCAGCCTGAAGATACTGGCAGCCATCTTGCATGAGACAGACAGACACAAAAGGAAGCAGAGCTGAGAGATGAGGGGAGACGGGTCCTGTCAACACCTTCAGAGGCTCTAAGTAAAGCCCTGACTCGTTCAAACACCCGCGTACTTTACTTCCACAAGCCAATTTAATTCCTTTTCTGCCTAAGCTAGTGTGAGGTGGATTTCTGTCATCCACAATGGAAACTGTCCTAATACACTGGGTTATTTAACTTTGATAAGTAATTAAATCATCAGTTGTGTTAAATCAACAAAATTAGTATCTAAAAATATCAAGTGCAGGTTTACCTTCTGAAATTCAACTGCTGAGTTATGAAATATACAGGGAGTACTGTGTTCTATCAAACAAGAACATAGCAATGGCAGTGGGAAAATTATTATATTGCATCTTTCTAACCAGAGGTTTTAAGGTGGTTATGATTTCAAGTCCACTTCATAGGTGTCCCCATATTTGAAAACTGGGTTCTTAATTTAAAGTCAATGGACAGCTTTCCCTAATCCAGAATGACCTAAAATAACACCAACAGTTCATCCAAACTGCCAGAGTGTCTCAGGGCAGACATGGTTTTAGTTTTACTGTCACAGGAATGCTACGCTTTGGTTCAAATAGCCGAATTTCCTCCCAAATATATCCTCTGGGTCTCTGGGCTACCAAGGGAAAGAACTTTTCTCTTTTCCTGGGTCTCACTGGATAGACTTCTACTAAAAGTTAAGGGTTTGACAAGATATTGAGCACTATGATTTGCGTAGCCTCATACAGCAACTGTCTACTTTCTTAATTAGAAGCATACAGCATGCAGAAAGAGAGCTCTTATCTGCCCAGTCGCATTTACAGATGCACAAATGCTTATATACATCAGCCTGCGGGTTCCAGTTTGAAGGCCAGAAGACTTATCCAATCTGCTGATCAAAAACCCAGATCATAGATGGGAAAGGGGCGGCGGGGTGCGGAAGGCTTGTAAGCCATTTTACAAATAGATCCTGGCACAATTAATGGGACGTTTCAGTGCATAAACAGTTTGTTGCTGATGCTTCCAAAGCAGATACGGTCTAAAGTACTACAGGTTAGTGTTACCAGAAGAAAGAAAAAATTCTGGAGAAGCTAAATTGTGGCTGAACACTGTTTTGCAATGGAAAGTTTCCAACTCACTCAGTACATCACCACTGCTTTTGGTTTCCGAAGTGACTCTGAACAGAGGCCAGACCACACAAGCCCTGCCACCCTGAAACATGGCTCTCCAGTCACTTTCAAAATAACATAAGTTCAATTAAAATAGAGGGAAATGTCTATTTTAAAGAATAAGATCAGGGACTTCCCTGGTGGCCTGGTGGTTAAGAATCCGCCTGCCAATGCAGGGGACACAGGTTCGAGCGCTGGTCTGGGAAGATCCCACATGCCGTGGAGCAACTAAGCCCGTGCGCCAGAACTACTGAGTCTGCGCTCTAGAGCCTGCGCGCCACAACTACTGAAACCTCCGCGCCACAACTACTGAAGCCTGCGCACCTAGAGTCTGTGCTCTGCAGTAAGAGAAGCCATCGCAATGAGAAGCCTGCACACTGCAACGAAAAATAGCCCCCGCTCGCTGCAACTAGAGAAAGCGCGCGCACAGCACCGAAGGCCCAACGCAGCCAAAAAAAAAAAGAATAGGATCAGCTATGTTATTAGCTGAAATCTGAAAACAGATGTTTTCAACTTAGGACAATGGTCCTCTAACACATACTTCTGTGCTACAAAACGGTGTGGATTCTTTCACTGCGCTTGAAAATCCTGACAACATCTCCTTATGCTGCTTAAGTAGATACTGTGGGACAGGAGTAGAAAGAAAAATACTACTATGTACCCGCGAAGTTTACTGTTAGCTCAGCTTTTTCTAACATGATTGATATCAGATCAGGTATACTAACAGACTTTCCAAGTGCTCCATAACCTGAAGGAAAGAGGATGTAAAAAAAAAACAAAAAAAAAACCAACACAAATACCTTCTTTCTGAAAGAATCTTCCCTGAAATAAATAAAAGCCTGTGGATTTTCATTTCAGTCAGATTTGGGAAAAAGTCCTGGTGTTTACAATAAACTTTAGATTACAAGTAAGATTTTACAGCTTTGTCAAAATAAACGCACAAATTTGGCATTAATGTATTTCATTTAGACACAGGTACTCTTGAGCATGCCTATCCATTCCATTCACAACTGGTCTGAAGGCATCACATTAAATATTTTAAAGTGCTGTAAAAGCTAGAGGAACTTTTTCTAAATACACCTGATTTCCCCATTTACAATTCTAGTTTCTGTTTTGATTTTCTGAGTTGCAACATATAGGATTATTAAGATGATGTTCACCTCTTTTTCCCCCTAGACTTCCTGTAATAGGGCTTTTTGAATTTAAAAGCAACTTCAAAAACAGTACTAAAGACGGACTTCCCATACCGCTGTCTTCAAAAGCATATGGGTTTTCAAAACAGAAACACACACACAGAGGTCCCGAGAGCTCACAGGAACGGTTTACTCTGCCCCACCCCCACCCCCGGCGTCTCATCCTCCTGGAGGACAGGAGGCCCGCACTCACCACTTTCTCTTTGGACCGCAGGACGCCCAGCTTCCCGAAGCGCACGTGGAAGGGCGAGCACTGGTAGGAGCCGTCCTGCTGCCGCACCACCACGACATCGATGCAGCCGGACAGTGTGGCCTGGTTAATGCCCTTGTAGAGCTCCTTCACAGTGACAATCACCTGCCCGGCCAGCTGCCCCACGTAATTCATGGTTTGAGACTATAAAAGACAAGAAAAAAAAGCGGATGAGATGTTAACGCTGAGTTTGTGGGTCTAATGACAGCGACAGAGAAAAGACCGCAGGGCCTAAAACTACATGGCTCGTCCGTACTCCAGACTGTGATTAGCCCTGCACACGCTGGGCCCCTGCGACTCAGGCTGATGCGCCCGCTTCACACTTCCATGTGTCGGCAGCCCCACACCGTCCGTCCGCCTTGCTGCTGACAGGCAGCCCAGCCGGGCATGCAGAAGTCCCCTTTCCCTTTCCAGCATCGCAGATCGGGCCTGCTGCCACGAGGCGTTCCCCGCAAAGTTCAGAACCCACAGAGACCCCCAAAGAGCCCCGACTGCCACACGGCCCTCCTGCCCAAGACAACTGGGGACCTGGGGAAAGTGCATCCACTCCGACCAAGCAGCTAAGCAGAGAAGTGACTGAAGATCACCCCATCACCCCCAAGAGGAACCTGAAATCACGCAGCTCCTGTTGGAAGGTAAGTGAGAGATGGGTTTTCTACGGAATTAATCGACTATGGTTCAGAGACACGCTAGATTAACAAACAAACTGGTGAGCTAGGCCGGGTCTAACCAATTTATAACAGTACTTTGAAGGAAAATCCCTTCAGTGCTTCAACACAACTCACTAGAACATATATTCACGTCCCACAAAGTTCAAAGCACAGAAAAGGGTTTTAATCTTGGACCTTAACTGCAATGCACTATTCAAATCAGGGTCACCAGACTGTAAAGGGTCCTCCAGAAAGGGTCAAAAAGGCGGCAAGGGTACCCAACCGGGGCGCAGGGCCACCACACGCTTCATCTGGCCACAGGATGGGGGGCTGTGCCCCCAACTCTTCATTCGTTAGGAAAAAATAGCCACACTTTAGTCCTAGGGCTGTCAAATTTATCCATACGACCACAGTTCTCTCATTAGACACTGGCTCTCCTGGCAGAGTGTTAAAGCACAACTGAGCACAACTCATTCTCCTGAGGACAGGAGGGATGCAGATGGAACCAGAGACCCCCCACAGCTCTGCTCATCCGGAAGCCGACTTCCACCCAACCAGAGACCCGACAGCCTATTCTGCAGGGTATTCACCATAAGCACGGCTGTCTTTCTAAACCCAGATCAAAAGCCTTTGAGCTACCTGGAGTTCAAAGTTACATGCTCAAAAAAGTCCCCAGAGGGCACATTCTACGCTGTCAGGTAAGTCCAAAGCTGAACTAGAAGAATGCCATCCACGGGACAACCCAGGGACCTGCCAGCACCCCTGCTGCAGAAAAACCCACTGCTCTTCACAGGAGAGCCAGCACCCACGGGCAGTGCCCGGATTTCCTGCTCTTATACCCAGTAATCAAGGCCCATCAGTTTAATGCCATGGAGCAGAGCCACAATAACTTTACCCTGGAAAACGTTTTGAATATTTTAAAGCTAATGCTACCAAGGCTCCAAAACGCACTTACAGACGGAGCTGGCTTTGAGGATGTAAACCAGCTGCAAAACGTACCAATAAACAGCAGGATACAGCGGCAGGCGTCCTTTATGAGGCAAATTCTAAAACAGCTACAAGCTGGTATGATTTCAGGTCTACAATAACTGATTTGAACTCTATAGTAAGGCCAAATTAAGCACGTATCAAGCGCGCAATAATGATTTCTTAAATATTCATGGGATGAATGGTCAAACGAACCATCAACAAAAGAGAATAAAAAAGAAACGTGCAGGAGTGTTTTATCAGAATATTCGCATTACACCTCATATTCTAAAAATTAACCTTGTATTGTGATAATTGTGGATTCACATACATGTAGTTGTAACTAATAATACAAAGAGATCCCACGTATACTTTACCCAGTTTCCCCCAATGGTAACATCTGGCAAAATTCTAGTGCAGTAGCTCAATTGGGTATCAACTCTGATTCAGTTAAGATTCAGAACATTTCCATCGTCACAAAGACCTGTCCTATTGGCCTTTTATAGTCACACACACACCTACTTGCCTTCTGTCTGCCCTCCCCCCTTAATCCCTGGCAACCACTAATCTGTTCTTCATTTCTGAGATTTTTGCCATTTTTAAGGAGGTTATACAAATGGAATCACACAGTATCTAACCCTTTGGGACTGCCTTTTCCCACTCATATTTCTATGGAGATTCATCCAGGTTGGTGCATGTATCAACAGTTTGTTCCCCTTTATTGATGCCTAGTAGTTCATGGTGTGGATACACCATAGTTTAACCATTCACTTGTGAGGAACAGTTGAGCTATTTCAGATTTTTTGGCTATCACAAAGAAAACTGCGATAAGCATTCACGTACAGGTTTTTGTGTGAAAATAAGTTTTCAGTTGACTAGGGTAAAATGCCCAGGAATGTGACTGCTGGGCTGAATGGGAATCGCATGCTTAGTTTTTAAAGACACTGCCACCAGAGTTGCTGTACCATTCTCCACTCCGGCCAGCAATGTCTGAGAGATACAGTGTCTCTGCATCCCTGGCCAGCACTTGGCATTGTCACTACTTTTTATTATAGCCATGATGACAGGTATGCAGTGATACTGGTTTTAATTTGCATTTACCTAATGGCTAATGATGCGGAAAATTAAATTTTGTTTTATAAAAGAGCACTACAACTCACTTAGAGGAAAAGGGAATAAACATCTTTTTGTTCCTTATTTTTGGGGTCACGGTGTACAATTTTTATATGTTAAGAATGTCTCCAAAAACAGAAGTGAAATGAAATTTAGTCCTAAGTAGTTCATCTTTTCACTCTCTTTTAGTATTTTTCAGCAACCTAGAACAGTCCATCAGAATTTTTATATTCTGTAAGTAACATGTGTTCACAACACCCTTTTTGCCTGTCATAGCAAACAGCACCCACGTAATCAATCTTTGTATTATGCTTGACTGATGATGGCAGCAATTTTAAAATGAGTTTCGTTACAAATCTAAAAAAAAAATTCCTAACAAATTATATAGGGCTTTTCTTAAAAGAAACTGAAAAATGATAACTTAAGCATCTACATTCAGCCATAAACAACAGTCTTATAAACTAAATGTGTCATAAGCTTACATCAATTAGAGGACAGAATCCATAATTAAGTGTAACTACATCTATTCGAGATGATTTTAATTACCATGGTCAAAGGATATGCCGCTATACAAGAAAGTCTATTGTGTAAATGCCAGTTGCTAAATGTAGAAAAACACAGGCTGTCACATCACTGGTTTTCTCTCAGCAGATATAAAACAACCCTGTTCATATCACGAAGGCTGGGAAAACAAAGTAAAGGGAGGCCTGGTGCCTCCACAGCGGGGACAAGGGGCACCCTATCCAGGCTGGGGAAAGAGCTGGGTAAACAGCTTCCTCTTTAAGCCAAATCTTGCACCTAACTCTTTACTTCTACACGACCAGCCCAGCAGGAGCCACGATAGAGCCCAGTGAGAAAAGAGTCAGGCCCCTGACACCAGTCTGTCCCCGTCAACACCTAGGGAAGCGGGACTCTGAACAGGGGCAGAAAAGACAGAGGATGAAGTAACCCACTCACATGTGGGGGACACCCCCACTGAAGACACTGGCTTTTGAAATAAAGATTTAAAAATACAGCAAAATTATATACATCGTAAACTATTCATCACGTTTTATGATGAGTGAATGATGAGGAAAAAAAAGACGGGGAAATGAATTCAAGAACAGAGTGACAGAAGACACATGAAAATTCAGAAACAAGACAAAGACAGCAACTAATGTAAACATGCACACACAGAAGGAGCAACGTGTGCCTGAAGGATGCCCACAGAGCCGCATCCCTGTCCCCAGGCTCAAAGGCACAAAGGAAAATATTAAAATGCACTTACTGATTCTCAGAACTGGAAAAAGTTATCCAGTCCTGTCTTTCAACAAATACCAAAAACACTTTTATCACATCTCTGAAATACGGTAATGTTAACAATCATCACAATTTTTTGAGACCTCACTATGTACCAAATTCTCAAGCTTATACATGCACTATCATCTCAGGACCACTTTATAGGTGGTTACAGGTATATGTTTAAGATAATGAAACTGAGGCTTGGAAAGGTGAAGTATTGTTATGGACTGAGTGTGCACCCCGCCCCCCAAATTCCTATGTTGAAGCCCTAACCCCTCGTGTGACAGTATTTGGAGGTGGGATGTCTGGGAGGTAATTAGGCTTAGACAAGATCATGAGGGTGGGGCCGCATGATGAGATCGATGCCCTTAATAAAGAGAGGGGGAGGGGCTTCCCTGGTGGCACAGTGGTTGAGAGTCCGCCTGCCGATGCGGGGGACATGGGTTCGTGCCCCGGGCCAGGAAGATCCCACATGCCGCGGAGCGGCTGGGCCCATGAGCCATGGCCGTTGAGCCTACGCGTCCGGAGCCTGTGCTCCGCAACGGGAGAGGCCACAACAGTGAGAGGCCTGCGTACCGCAAAAAAAATAAAATAAAATAAAATAAAATAAAGAGATGAGGAGACAAGAGCATGGTCCTCACCACGTGGGGATACAGTGAGAAGGCGGCTGTCTGCAAGCCAGGGAGAGGGCCCTCACTGGGAACTGAATTGGCCAGTACCTTGATCTTGGTCTTCCCCACCTCCAAAACTGTGAGAAAATCCTTGTTGTTTAAACCACCCAGTCTGTGGTATTTTGTTATAGCAGCCTGAGCTGCTGAAGACAAGTATCTTCTTAAGCATCATATGCTACACTGCTTTTCAATTCTGGGATACTTCCAGTAGACAGAGACTCACCCCTTTCATGAGGAGGCTTATCCCAATACCAGACAGACAGCCCTGGTTACTAGGTCCACCAGAAATCCCACTGCATATGTACCACCCTCTTCTAAAGGACACCACCACACACCAAAGAGTTTACTGTACAACCCAACTGGGTGTCATCTATTCTGAGATAAGCATTCTTAGTCCTTAAAATAGCTGAAATGACTGGGTTTACTTTCACTTTTATGACAAACTAGAGAACTGACTTCCTTTAAATGGAAGATCCCAAACTAGACACTATGGCACAGACAGGCCTGACCAATGCCCAATCCACTCAGTGCACAGTGTGTGTCTGGGGCCAGGCTTCCATGCTGAGAGCACAATGCACACGAGCCGGCTAACATGCTGGGAGCTCCCAAGACAGGGAGGCACTTACAGATCACTAGACTGACAACGGAAAGAACCAGTAGACAGTAACCGACTAAAATACTTATTAGAGCCCAAATGGCCCTTCACACACAAAAGCCAACAGACCAAATAGTCCTTCATGCATGAAATTCAGTGGTGCCCACGATCAGACTTTTCTTATCAAACATTTTAAAGTAAACATACACTAGTATCTGGAATAGATGGGCAGCTTTCAAGATTCAATTATTTACCAAAGGTTTAAAGGTTTGCTTAGCAGCTTTTCCTGAGCATCAGAGAAACTAAAGTCAATCATCGTGATATGCAGTAGAGATTTATAAATGGAATGCATCTGTAAGTGGGTTCAAATAAACCCCCTCCGATAAAAACTGCCCCCAAACCATTTAAAGGTGACATGTTCAATCAAAACTCACTTTTACTAGGGAAGAGTAACCACAGAGACATAGGCAGCTATTAAAATATTATGATTTCTAAATTGTTATCAATACAAAAATGGATACATTGTTAACCACGCTTATATATAATCAAAGTCTGTTTCGTAAGCTTTAAGTTTACCTTCTTAATGCTGGGTACTACTAGTTAGCTGGTACTACTAGTTACTACCACTAACAAACACAGCTACAGCTGTTACACGTCCATCACATGTCAAGTGCTGTGTTAACCTGTACATTATCTCATATAATCTTCAGAACCACCCAGGACTTTGGTATCAATATTCCCATTTACAGGAGGGAAGGGAGGCTCAGAATTGTCCAAGGTCGCTGCACTTAGTGGTAAAGCCGATATTCAAACTCAAGTCTGATACTGGAGCCTATGTCCTTAACTGCATCTCTAAGTGACAGAAATGTTCTAAGCAATGATGATAAAAGCCTTGATATCCCCAGATATCTTGCTGCTTCCAGTAACAGGAGCATTATTTTCACATAATGCTACTCGGTTGGCCACACAAATGTGAAGTGATTACAGGGTCCAAAAAAGCCACACCCACCCTCCTGCCTCCCTGCAGGGTTGGCCACCACCCGCTGCTGGACCCCCACAAAGTGGATGTCCTGAGAGATCACGAGGGACAGAGAAGAACAGCTTTTATCAAAGAACTTGCCCTCAACATTCCAACCGTCCGCTCACAGACAGAATGTGCTATGAGGGAACAGAACCTTCTAGAAACTTCAGGAAACAAACACTAGCATACCGTGACCTCTTACCATCTGGCTCCCACCTATGCTCCAGGCAACCAAGCTTACATTCTGCATTTGAGTAGCACTTATCTTTCAAGAACTTTCTCAAACATACCTCACTTGACCTTCAACGGGAGTCTCGAAATTTCATATGCCTGCCTCCCCCCCCCACCCCCCCACCGCAAGATCTGCAGTCACTTCCCCGAAGGTGCAGCTTCTCCCGGCTGCACCCCGGGAGGGCAGGGGCCCAGGGGACTTGCCTGTCCCCCGGGGGCTTAACTCAGTCAAGACACGTCCCAGGGCCCAGGAGACGCCCTGGGGACAGGTTCCCGCAGAGACTCAAGGCAACACCTCTCCGTTTTGTTTTGTCTCTTTCACCATCAGAGCAGAATGCCAATGTGTTTAATTTTTCTTATTTTATAGTAGCTGCCTTTAATTCTTGCTTTATAAAATCAGAACAGGAAACAGCAGCACCAGGAATGTCCCTCGCCCTCAACGAGGGGAGGTCCTCAGGCTCAGGGCCCCACAAACAGACGGTCCGTGAGCCCCTCGGACCTTCTGGAGCCCCAGGTCCCTGAGAAACGCCGCTGGCCGTGCACCCACATGCACTGCCCCCAGTGTCCTGTCCAGAGCACGGGGTCAGGGCCCCGCAGGGCAGGGGGCTCCGCCATCCCCAGACCACAAGGCCCCGTGCGGGAGTCCACAGCCCAACAGCCAGGGTCCCCCGGCAGTTCTCCACATGGCCTTCCTGTCGGGATGGAAAAGGAGGGCTGTGAAAGCCTTATCCAGGAAAGGCCCCTCAAAGGAATACCTCTGCTGACTGAAGTTAGAAACAATCACGCAGGACTGCGCGACTCCTGCAAGGAAAACACAACAGAGGATGTGTAATCCACCTATCAAAACAGCCATCATCCCAGGCTGTGTCTGGGACGATTTTCTTAAGAGTCAAGCAAAACTGAGTACCTGCTTCTTGCCAGGCACCACAGTAAGTCCCTACGATATAAAACTCTGCCCTCTTTCCCTCAGAAGTCCTGGGCCTAGCAAGAGAAAGAGGCATAAATACTGTCTTAATTTACATAATACCTTGTGATCACGCTATTTTGGTGACTTAGGAAGACTAGACAAAGGGAGAAGAAAACCCGCATGGGAGAGTCAAGAAAGGCTTCAGGATGTATTTGTTCTAGGGGCGAAAATGGCAGGGTTTATCAGGCCAAACAAAGGAGGTTCCTGGAGGACAGGGACTGGGGAGGGTATGTGGAGCCTGAGGCAAAGGTGAGATGATGCAAGGCCTTGGACTCACCCTCAGGGCATCTGGGCAAGCAGCCAGGAGCAGGCAGGGGCAAGGGGGTGGGGAGGACGAACTGGGGAAGCGGAGGCTAGAGGCAGAGACCACCTCGGAAGCTCTTACAACCAATTCCAGCAAGAGACAGCACAGCTCCAAGAGCAGAAGAGGCAGAGGGGGGACTGAGGCAGCAGGGCTGTTCTGGGAGGGAAGGGAGAGGACAGTCAGGATCAAGCCACAAGTTCTAAGCTGAGCTAGAAACACATCTGGCACCTAGCTGGGATTCAGCAAATATTGTTTAAATGAGTGAAGAAATCAACTTAGGGAAGCAAAAAGGGCAGATTTGGTGGGGAACTTCCCAGTAAGGCTGAACTTCAAGAATTTTACTTACTATACTGGTTCAAAATTTTTCGTACATGAAAATCATCCTGAACAGTTTTTAAAAACGCAAATTTTCTTGAATTTTAAAAAAAGTTTAGGGCTTCCCTGGTGGCACAGTGGATGAGGGTCCGCCTGCCGATGCAGGGGACGCGGGTTCTTGCCCCGGTCCAGGAAGATCCCACATGCCACGGAGCGGCTGGGCCCATGAGCCATGGCCGCTGAGCCTGCGCGTCCGGAGCCTGTGCTCCACAACGGGAGAGGCCACAACAGTGAGAGGCCCGCGGACCGCAAAAAAAGAAAAAAAAAAGTTTAATAATTGATTATGAAGATGAGCCGGATTAGGGAAGCAGAGCTCCATGTAAAAGAGCCCCTATGATAAAATCATACCTATTCTTGCTGCTTCCAAAATCACTCTAGTAAAAAGGACGCTGCAAAGGCTTAAAGCCTTGGGTGCTGGGAAGACGGGAGTTCTGGAACTCTTCCTGAGCTGGCATCTGGACTTCTGCTCAATGCTCACTTCTCTATGAGCTCACCACACTATCTACAAAGTAGATGAGCAATTATCTCGGGCTGAGTAATGTTCAACACAGGGAAGACACTTTGCCACCACAGCAATATATGTTCTTTCCTGAGGTGAGGCCTAAGCTTTATCAACTATTTGCTCCAGGTTTTCAACAGATACAACTAAAGGAAGAACGTAAGTGTCACCTATTTCATCTTCAAAAACCATCAATTCCCCGCCCTCCACCACAGTCCCTGGTCCAATAACTTTCAAGACAACCCTTCAAAATCCAACACCAGTTTTCTTCTCCATCCATCAACGACTTTGGCTGTCAATCTAATATTTTATTTGAGGAGCAAGGATGTTTCAGGCTTCTTGGATGAGAAGGAGATGGGAACAAATAAAGCCTGTCCACAACAGACTGTGAACACCCAGAGCACAATGGAAAAGAAGGTCAGAAAGAGATGGGCAAGGACGGTCAGGAAGAAAGCAGGAGGCGGCGCAGGGCTGGGTGGGCCCAGGGTGCCCGCCCTCCCCACACAGCATGGCCCACGTGGTCACTGTCCATCCCACCTCCAGACCCTCGGTTCTGACCAAGGAAGGAGAAGTGTCGCCGCTTCACCGTCGCCCCAGAGCCTGGCACGGTGCCTTGCAGGAGGAAGTCCTTAAGGAACATTTCTGGATCAAGGAATGGATGGAGCAATGAACGCGAGGTCTGGTGAACAGAGCAGCAAGGAGGAGGAGCACACACTATGTGCTGCACTGTAACCTAATGAGAGAAGGCAGAGGCAGATGAAGAGACTGTGTATGTATTTTTAAATGTATATGTATGTAACGTACGTATATACTTTAAAAAAATGCCAACAGTGGAGGCCAACCCGACGTTCCGATATCAATGCTCAGATATTCAGAACTTAATGCTTTTCTCCAGATGCTCCTGAAGATCTCACCAAAAAAACCTGGATAAATCTAGTCTACGTGGGTGACAGTTAAGAATGACACCCGCCTCTGATGGGTAAATCTAAAAATATCCCTGTGAGAACAAAGGACATCCGTGCAGGTTGCTGTGCAGAGCACTGAGCAGCCCGCAGCCGCTGTGGCGGATGAGCCCGGGCCTGGGGGGAAGTCAGGGGCCGGGGCAAGACGGTCACGAAAAACAGATGACACAGGACACACTCAGGTCATCGTTTTCTACCAGCCAGTCTACTCACAGGCAAACGCCCAACACCACAAGGCACAGCCTTCACACTAAAAGGCTGGTCGCAATGGTTTCATTTTCCTAAAGCTCAGCAAAGTACCTGGACGTTCATTTTCTTCAACAGAACTGTAACAGAGCAAGGGGAGCTAAATGCTCAATCTGACGCCTACCTTCAGATGTCACTACGCAGAATAAAATGTGTGGCAAGCAGCACACGAGGAGGCCCCGAGGACTTTCCTCACCCTCACATCACTCCCATGACCAAACCTGCTCCAAACCCGGAGTCAGCTCTGTGAAGCTCAACGGTTCTCATCCCTGCATTGCTCTTCACCGCTTTTCCCTTCAGTCCCCAAACGGCAGAGTAACGAAGCTTTTGGCAATTTAGTTCTTAGCTCTTCTTGTCATGGTGTAAAATATGCCCAGTTCTAATCCACCTGTACCTGAGGTGACAGATCAGAATGTTACAGGGAACGTTTATCCTCACCAGAGACGAGAGAGAAACGTGGAAGTAAAATCATTAAGAAATTGTACTGAGTTTAAGACTCTTTATAATTAATCATGAAAGACATTAGTCACCCTTTGTGTAATGGTTATACCTATCAGCACATAAAAACGAGCTAAATGTTCAAGCCAACTCTGCTACGAAATGCAATTTTAAGATTTCAAATAGCGGTACCTTGAACTTATCAAGACAGATTTTTAAAAATGAGGCGTACTTTACATGGAGTAAAATTAACCCTTTCATAGTTTTAACCATGCAACCACGTAACAATCACCAACATCAAGATAATCAAGACACAGAACTAGACTGCCACCCCAAATGCCCCTATGCCCTTTTGTAGTCTATCCTTTTTCCTCATCCCAAGCCAACCACTGACCTGTTCTCTGTCCCGATAGTCTTGCCTTTTCCAGAATGCCTTATCAATGGAGCCAGAGTACGTACCCTTTGGAATATGGCATCTTTCACTTAGCATCACGCGTTTGAGATTAACCAATATTCTTGCAGGTATCAGCAATTTGTTCCTTGGTGGTGTTAAGTAGTATCCCACTGTATGGATGTCCCAAAGTTTGCTTATCCATCCACCAGTTGATAGACACCTGGGTTGTTTCCAGTTTGGGGAGACTACAAATGAAGCTACTAAAATACCTGTGTACAGGCTTTGGTGTGAACATAGCTTCACTTCATTTGGGTAAATACTTAGGAGTAGTATTGTTTTGAAGATGTCTTCAGTGCACTCAGAGGAGTTTGCTATTAAGATAAATCCCTCCTTAAATCATTGTACAAAATGGTAATAATTTAACTGTTTTATGAGCTTGGATTTTCATATATGCGAGTTTCTTAAAATAGGTCCACTTATACTGGTGACAATTCAAACTCTTCATTTACTCACGTCCTAACATTTGAAACTATGTGCAGCCTTGAGAAACCACATGTAACCTAAGCTACAATTCAGTACTCTTCCGTGGGGCAGTGATGGGGTAAACGCCATTGTACACACCTCATCTCACTGAATCCTCCCGGTTAGGTGAGGTAATGTTAGCTTAGATGCACTGAACAAGCAAGAAAACTGGGGCTCAGAGAAAACAGGCAACATACCAGGAGTCAGGCGGTTACACAGTGACAAGCACAAACAAAAGCTCAGATATGTCTGCCTCAAACGCCCGGGCTCTTTCTGTATCCTGGGGCCACAAGCTCCTAAACACACCAATGCCAAGTTTTTGTAATTTTCAGGGCTACGAATGAGGAGGAATTTCATAAGTGCTTTTAGAAGGCCACAATTCTGCCGCATGCTACCACACACGAAAAATGTTAACGCTTTTCATTAGGAGTAGCCTTCAAGATGTGATTACATTTTGATCATAAATGTATGTTTTAAGGAACATGTTCTCATCCTAAACTTTCTTGGATAAAAACTTGTGGCTAACCTATTTTGGTGGTGATCACTGATAACTAATAAGCAACTGAAAATAAAACAGGAAATCTGATTGGCTCACTTTCACACATGAAAGGCACACAATCTTAGCAAGTTTCTATATAAACCATACATATGTAGTATTTTCAGTGATAACTATCACTTTAGTCAGACATTGGTAGGATACAATTTCCTTTGAAACATACGACTTTATTTGAAGTTCTTTCCATTTACTCACTGACCTAGAAGTCAGGAATTGACATCAGGACTCTTTTGCAATTGAAATTACAGCTGTGAGATGGCAACAAATGGACATATTCTTGGAGTTTGCAGGTCTACAGAAAGACATGTTAAACTTAATCCATCTCCCTCTCATGCCCTCAAAGAACCTTAGTTAATATCACAGATAAATTAAGTTCAAATTTTCAACTTGTCCCAATGTGTTAATTCCCTGGGTTGAAAGGCTCTCCACTTGCATCACATGGTACCTGGTTAAGCTCAGGTAGAAACAAGCCAGATGAACGATCCAGAAGGATTTGAAGGCCACTCGCTGCAACTACTTTAACTAACTTCACAGCTGCTAACCTGACAAGCACATGGAGGTCTAAAGTTCACAAACCAAACATCCTCAACAGCCAAGGCTGAAGGGCTTATCCTCTTGATGTCTGATAAGAGAAAATACCTGCTTTCGAAAGCAAGCTACACTTTAGAAAAAAAAAAAAAATGCATACTGCCTTATCAAAAAGAAAAGCAAGGATTAAGATAAATTTGGTTTTAGTGAAATTTAGGGCAACTGGTGTGTCACTTGTTTGCATGGACCGTGTGTTTATTAATATACACACGACCTTCCTCTGCATTCAAACCACTGAACATTCCCCCTCAGGTGTGCTCAGTTTCTCTGAAAAAGTTTTGTAAGAATGCTAGCCATGAAAATGGATGGGTTTCTACTCCACTACAAAGACCTGGGGACTTTTACTCCTAGGAGGCTGAGATCCCTTAGTTACAAGGGCTAAGAGGGACATAAAAATTCTTTTCAAGACTTCCCTGGTGGCACAGTGGTCAAGAATCTGCCTGCCAATGCAGCGGACACGGGTTCGAGCCCTGGTCCAGGAGGATTCCACATGCCGCAGAGCAACTAAGCCTGTGTGCCACAACTACTGAGCCTGCACTCTAGAGCCCACGAGCCACAGCTACTGAGCCCGCGTGCTTCAACTACTGAAGCCGTGCGCCTACAGCCCGGGCTCCACAGCAAGAGAAGCCACCACAACGAGCAGCTTGCGCACCGCCAACAAAGAGTAGCCCCCGCTGGATGCAACCAGAGAAAACCTGCACGCAGCAATGAAGAACCAAAACAGCCAAATATAAAAATAAATAAAATTTTAAAAATAAATAAGTAATTCTTTTCAGTGTCAGAAGAAGTGACGACTAAGCCAGAATGGAAAATGATGATTCACCGAGTCGGAGACTGTCCATCAGTAGTGAGTACTCAAAGCCACAAGAGCCTTTGGGTCCAGATTCGTATCCCCAAGTCTGAGTAATCCCAACACCTGGGAAGCTTCTAAAAATACAATTTCCTAGAAGGAAGGCTAACATGAACCCTGTGGTGGTGGACAGGCATCGGAAGTCTCCATGGACGGATGGACAAGTACAGACGTGCTTACACCTGGGCTAGAACACGTGTTTAATATCCCTACTCCCTCTGCCACGATGGAGAATCAAGGACACTAGAAGCAGCACGCACACCTACAGCCCAGATCCTAGTTTCTAAATACCATCCTCCAGGGACTTCCCTGGCGGTCCAGTGGTTCAGGCTCCGTGCTTCCACTCACTGTAGGGGGCCTGGGTTCGGTCCCTGGTCGGGGAACGAAGATCCCACATGCCACATGGCATGGCCCAAAAAAATTTTTAAATAAATAAATAAATACCATCCTC
Organism: Grampus griseus; assembly: GCF_964374135.1. Taxonomy (NCBI): domain Eukaryota; kingdom Metazoa; phylum Chordata; class Mammalia; order Artiodactyla; family Delphinidae; genus Grampus; species Grampus griseus. Next base: position 34,665,183 of record NC_139006.1, on the reverse strand, counting down.
CAGTAAAAGGTCCCAGGGCTGGGACATCTCATGGTGCCAGAAAGTAGGAATCCCGAGCTCAAAATCAAAGGATTAGGGGCATTTTAAAGGAACACAGAAGCCAATGTGAAAGAGTGCCCAGAACAATCTGAGCAACAAAATAAGGACAGATTATAACCTACAGAATATTCTTGAGGCCACACTGATATAAATCAAAAAAGTAGGGAGAAGGGACAGATTTCTCTCAAAGATGAATTCCAATGCATAAAGAATGAGGGAAATAAAAGACCACTGTTAGAACACTACAGTACCTGTGGCAGACATAGGGTGTTAAAAATAGAGGATGAAACTTTGAAGAGAAACAAGGTATTTGTATATTCTCAAGTTATCTTCCCCAAGATATAAACTCCTTGCCAAAGGAAAAAGTAACTTCACAGGAGAGAAATCTGACAGACGCCGCCTTAATATTAAGTAGGGAAACTCCCCAGTAACAAGAGAACCAACACCAGGGACCCCTCATGACTCACTGACAAGAGCACATCACCGCTGTGCTGTTCCTGCCACAAACACACGACCTCCATCTAATCAGGAGACACCACAGACAAACTCCAGCGGAGGGGAGTTCCACAGAGTAACTGACCAGCACTCACCTCAGCAGTTTATGTCACAAAAGGGAAGACTGAGGGCGGTCAGTGACTGGAAGATGACAGACGTGACCAACTACACGCAAACCCAGGCTGGATCCTCCAACAGAAAAGGCCTGTAGCAGGAAAAATCTGAACAAAGTCTGCAGCTTTAAAGACAAAACAATTCCCGGGCTCCACTGCCTCCCCAGTTCTGACTGTCTGTCTGGGAAATCTATATTTTACACTTAAAGCTCAGCAGGGGCTCTGGTGACCGTCCAGCTCAGCAATCACCCAGGAGGCCTGAGGAATCCGGATGGCCAGGCCACCCCAAGTGACAGGGACAAGTGACCCCAAATGGCAGCTTGTCAAGCTGTGTCTGATGACCGCAGGCAAGTGCGTCAGCGTTCAGGGAGGGACAGAACCCAGGGGTGTGCCTGTCCTGTCCCGCCTCCCTTGAAGGAATGACATTTCCAACATAATTGCAATCTTCTGAGTGTCTATTACGGTTCCGGTTATGACTTCATGCTTTGTTAGAATGTAAAACAAAGATGACCAAAGGTTTTTACAATCTCAGCTACTGCCCCTTGACCTGACTGAATGCAGCCTCTCTACGCGCAGGTCAAGTGGAGTTCAGCCGCATCTCAGCAAGTGACACACTCTAGAGATAACACAGCTCCCCTCCAGCCTTCCCAGAACCGGCTTCAGGCACGTTTCTGACGAAGGTCTTTTCCACACAGATCCAGGCTGAGGCCGAGATGCTACACCAAGGGCACACACAGTTCTGACATGATTTCGTCGCAGAGATGAAACGATATCCAACAAAATAAGATCAGCATATTGTTATTTCCACCCATTGAAAAATACCCTTCCTAAATGTCTTAAATTAAGCAAAGATGATTCTAGGTTATGCAATAGGCTTCAAAGAAGAAACAAATACAAAAGATATATATATATATATATATATATTTTTTTTTTTTTTTTTTTTTTTGCAGTACGCGGGCCTCTCACTGTTGTGGCCTCTCCTGTTGCGGAGCACAGGCTCAGGACGCGCAGGCCCAGTGGCCATGGCCCACGGGCCCAGCCGCCCCGCGGCACATGGGATCCTCCCGGACCCGGGCACGAACCCGCGTCCCCTGCATCGGCAGGCGGACTCCCAACCACTGCGCCACCAGGGAAGCCCTATATATGTATTTTTTTTAGAACAAGCAGCAAAACAGCAAAAGTATCAAATAAACATTTTCCCTACTTTCAAAGAGACAATGTACGGTACCTATGCAAGAATGATTCTAGAAATGGTGTCTAATCTTTTCTTCAGAAGAACTGGGTTGGTTTTGAATTATTTAATACCTAAGATATGAATATAAAACACAAATTATATATAATGATAAGAGTTTTGCTGAGAGAGGTTAACGTTTTTTTTTATATATATAAATTTATTTGTTTTATTTTATTTTTGGCTGCATTGGGTCTTCACTGCTGTGCGCGGGCTTTCTCTAGTTGCAGCAAGCAGGGGCTACTCTTCGTTGCGGTGTGAGGGTTTCTCACTGCAGTGGCTTCTCTTGTTGCGGAGCACAGGCTCTAGGCGCACAGGTTCAGTAGTTGTGGTTTGCAGGCTCCAGAGCGCAGGTTCAGTAATTGTGGCACGTGGGCTTTGTTGCTCCCTAGCATGTGGGATTTTCCAGGGCGAGGGCTCGAACCCCGTCTCCCCTGCATTGGCAGGCGGATTCTTAACCACTGCGCCACCAGAGAAGTCCCGAGGTTAATGATTTTATTCTGATCCTTTCAGGGAGTTGTGTCCAATCCCTCTAGACTGCACCGACATCTGGTCGAGACAGCTAGAGACACGGGATGGAATTCCAATCCTATGCACAAAGTGGCCCTGGACCAGACCTGCAGTCCTGGGCTCACCCAGGTCTATGGGGCCAACAGCCGGGCTCCCAGGACCGAGCATCCAGGCAAACTAAATAAGGTGCTCGTCACACGGCCATCTGGTGGAAATCTGTCCAGCTGTGCTACTCACAAACTCAGAGCAGCAAATAATTCAGACATATTAGTAACAGCAAACAAAAAGATCTGTGAGGGCTTCCCTGGTGGCGCAGTGGTTAAGAATCGGCCTGCCAATGCAGGGGACACGGGTTCGAGCCCTTATCCAGGAAGATCCCACATGCCGTGGAGCAACTAAGCCCGTGTACCACAACTACTGAGCCTGCAAGCCGCAACTACTGAGCCTACGTGCCACAACTACTGAAGCCCTCATGCCTAGAGCCCATGCTCCGCAACAAGAGAAGCCACCACAATGAGAAGCCCGCTCAAGGAAGAGTAGCCCCTGCTTGCCGCAGCTAGAGAAACCCTGCACACAGCAACGAAGACCCAACGCAGCCAAAAAGAAATAAATAAATTTATTTAAAAAAAAAAAGATCTGTGAGCACCTAGTGGATTCAGTGTGGCACGATAAGTATTTGCTGAACGAAGAGAATTTTGTTTCAAGCTGGTGGTTCAGTCACGCACCACACAGCAGTGCAGAGCAGCGTGTGCTTTAACAGTGGGCCACCACTAAGTCTCTCCTGAAAACAGATGGAGCATAAATGCAAAATGGATAATAAATAACTTTCAAACAGCCTGTACTTACTTCTGGCCACAGCCTCTAAGCTACCCTCCCCCAAATTCCTGAGCTCATCTGAGATCTCAGTATTAACAGGCAATCAATCAAGTTGTAAAAACAAAGATTCTTGGAGAATGTGCTCCCCCAAACTGCCTGACTGGTAACATCACCACATTTCTGTGAGGAAATGAAATTCTGTGCAACTAAATATTTAATTAGTGTTGTGACCACTGTCCACCTAGAGGAAAGCATTTGGTTTGAGATCCATTCACCAGTGTGGTTCCAGGATTCCGTGAGGCAGGGGGTGATATCAGATGCACCAAGCTGGGGGCGGCCACTTCTGCACCCAGCTCAGCATAAGGCACTTGCCCCGCCTACAGGGTGACTTGCTGTCTTCCACCTCTGTTTATGTTACTGCATCGCGCAGTAAACAATATAAACATACAAAGTTCTCTCTGAAAAAGGGGAGCTTTTTAGACTCGAGCAGGCCCTTTGATAAAGAGCACAGAGGAGCGAGGACGGCCTGAACAGGTCCTCCTAACCCCCGTGCAGGGGTTCTCACCTCTAGTAAGAGCGGCCAGATGCACTCCAGGGCCCCTTCCAGCTCTAACCCACAGAAAGACTCGATTCTAGGAGCATTTCTTAGGATTACAACTTTGGCTAAGAACCCCTGTAGTACATTCTGCCCTAATTTAAAAAATGCAAAGTAATTTAAAATAAGTGGGGGAAAATAAGGCCAGCAGATTATTTTGTAACTTCAAGGTTATTTGAATATGAAATAACTTGGCCTTTTCCTTGCCAAATAAAGGAATTATATTCTTTTGTTTAAAAATTACAGAAGTACGATTTTTTTAAAAAATTCCCCATTTCTAACAAAGCCCAGAAGTTTCCTCATGGTTTTTTAAATTATGAGATTTTTACATTTACATTCCAAACACATAAAATCATCTCCTTTATGATGGAGACTTTCACGTTCCAACAGGAGGTGTGCGCAAACAGCATACGACCAGCAAGGAGCGTCGGGGTCACTGAGGGCCTGGACCCTGAGATTCCCCCTCACCGCCCACACCCAGGTTACAAAGTCTCCTACACAATCAGCACAGCTCATTCAGCCGATAGCAAATCCCGTGTCCTGAACACCAGCCATTCAGAAAAACCAAGTTTCTCTTGGAGCTGGGAGGTGACTCATGCAACTTCAATGTTCTAACGTTAACACAAAAAGAAATGTCATAAAATGCAGCCCAAACACCGGCTGCCCTCGCTCTAGAAGACACCAGCAGCAGGAAGCAAACTTCTTCCTGTGATGAGCGGTTTGCGTGTGCTGGTGCTACTCACTAAATGAACTTTTAAACTATTTCACAGCCAGCTGTGTTCACCCTTCTCCCTTCTGACCTTTACAACAAGTGCGCAGGAATCCGTATATACATATACTCCGTACTATTAAAATGAAATTTCAAAAGTAAATGACCTCTCTCCGTAGCCCCTGACTTCCATTCCTAGTCAAACGATGTCTAGTTCCACCAGTTCCCGAGATCCCCAGCGAGTACATTTTTGCCAACAGGTCCAAAGGCAAAAAGCACACAGATGTGTAACATTTTTAAAGGTGACAAAAATTTGCACAACTTTAAAACTAAAATCAACCTGATCATGAGCCACAGATTTTAGAAACTGTATAATTTGTCTTGTTTATTGTACACTTGTTTTCATAAAAATGTACACCCCTCATTTTCTAAAAGCTACCTTCACCTCACTGTATTTACTTCAAATCATTTTTACAGAAAAGGCTTCCATGGGTAAAGTTAAATTATATTGTCCTTAATTCACCTGATTGTTTCCTTAATGCAGACTTCTAAAAACTTACACTTTCATGTGACCTGTTTTATTTTATGTCTCATAAGAGAGGAAACTCTAGATAAAAAACTCAGACAATCTGCATTTTTCCCCACATATTTCAAGATTAGAAATTCTGTTTGCCATCACAGGAGAAAAAAGACTGCTGTCACTCTTCCCCATCACGTATCAGAGTAAGATGCCAGTTTCAAAATATTAGTTTAGTTTTCACAAATATTTGGCTAGGACAACAAAAATCATAAAACAAACCAACAAACTCATAGAGAGAGATCAGATTTAGGGCCACCAGAGGCAGGCTGGGGGATGGGGAACTGGGTGAAGGCAGTCAAAAAATCTGAAAGACAGGGGAAAAAACCCAGAAACCTTTTCAATGGTTTTTATTCCTCAACTACTACACTTAGATGCAAAGAGAATGTGAAACGAGATACATTTCCTGGGAAACCTAGTTTCATAAAAATTCTCAGTTTAAAGCAGCAACTTCATTTTTTTCTAGGCAGAAAGTTATTATTTGTTAAATAATAAATAGAAAAGGGGAGAGAGACGGTGTAGAGTGAAGGAGGGAGAGCAGGTAGCCAAAGATTCCTGTTGAATACAACATTTAAAAGTTAATAAAATTCATTCTGATGCTACATTTTCCAAGGAAAAGGCATCAGCCGATCTCCCCGGCGGTCTTCCCACCCCCTCCTCACAGCATATCCCAGGTGGAGAAAGCGGGGAGGCAGAAGCTGGTGGATGTAACTCACCAAGATGCCAGCAGGGGCCCTTCCACCGTAAACACCTTCAGCAACCTTCTCCTCCTCATCTTCACTATCATCTTCCAAGGAAAACATCTTATAACTGAACTAGTTCATCAGAATGTCTTATTTTCAGAGATGAAGGCACACTTCTAAGTTATCAAAACAGAAAAGCTGTTCTGCTGGGCAAACTGTCTGCAGACACAGTAATATGGTTAAAACTGAAAGGAAATGGCTCTTCAAAAAAAAAAAAAAAAAAGCAATGTATGCATGACTTTACCAGTAAGATTTGCTGAAAGCCTCAACCCTGTCCCTCTGAAGCAGATAAGCAGGGGCATGGGATGGGCTGTGCTGCATGTTTACACTGATAGGTACCAAGTCCTGCCCAAGCACAGGAGCCTCACTGTGCTTCCATCACACGGGACACGAATTGAGTTAATGATTCCCTAAATCAATTACATCCTCATTTTTTAGAAATCAAAACAACTACACATAAGAAGTAATCTTCCATACATTAATCATGTAAGGGAACACAGTTTACATATACTTTCTAAGCATCAGTGAGCTTCCCAAAGACAGCCAGGTGACATATGCTTTATAGAACTCAAATCACTGAAATGTTCTGCTTTGTCATATTGCCATGACCCAATATATTTTCACAATTCTGAATGGGAGCTAACCTGCTCAGCACTGTAAATAATGAACAAGTTACAATAACAATTTGTTACTGTATGCTAACATAGCATTAGTTATATTAACGTTGTAACAGTAACGTTACATAATATAATAACAAACAATTTAACTTCAAGAGTACGGCAATACAACACTAAAATTCAAACATCCTGGTATTTCCTTTCCAGCTGTTAGTACGTCAACATACAGAAACTTCAAGTGAATTTTTCTAAAAACCTAAAACACACTAACACAGAGACAAAACGTCAATTTTTAAATTAAAATACACTATTTTTTGCAAGCCAGTGTCTAGGACTGTGCTGTTAAAAATAGCCATTAACCACATGACTACGTTTGCAATGTGGCTAGTGCCAAATGATATGCGCTGTGAGTATAAAACACACAAAATGTGAAATTTCATTATTTTATATATATATATATATATATATATATATGAGGTTACTTGTTGAAATGAAAATACTTTGGATATACTGAGTTAAATAAGATATATTCTTAAAATTAATTTTACCTTTTTTTATTTTTTAATGTTACTAGAAATTTTTAAATGACAATGTGCCTCCCATTATATTTCTACTAGAGCACCACTTTACAGTCCTGAGACAATCTTGAGAACAAGGGCGGAAAGGAACATTCAGCCAGAGTTCCATTAATGGAGAGCTGAGCGTGACAGGAGTTTTCATCATTCCACAGAAGTAGTTAAATTCATCAATATACTAACTGATCCTCAGATATTTAATAATGTTCACATCATTAAACTTTTTCTCTATGTCTAAACATCGCAGAAGACAAAACTTCCAAATATTTGACCAAGGGGCTGTTGGTAATGTTTACTACAGCAATATACCACCAAGATACACATAACAAAAATGTTAAATGGCAAAATTTAAAACAAATTTCACCAAAATTAGAAATGGGAAAATGTATCCTGCATTCAAAGCATTATACTGCCTTCTACCCACACATTAACATGAAGGGCCCACGGGCACTTGTAATCCAAGTCAATACACGTCACGTACACAAATTCCCCCTTTCACAAGGGAAGTGATTTTTTTGGTCTATTACACAGTGTATAAAATTTTAAACCTCTTCCTTCCTCCATGTCCCCCTGCAGTCCCAGATCCTCAGCATCAGATGGTAATAAAAACCCACACTGGGGTGCTGCCCGTGGGAAAGAATGGAGAAGTAGGAAGTCAGGGAGAAGGCGAAGTGAGAAGGAGAAAGGGGATTCCGGAGAAGCTACAAGGAAGATGGGGAAGAGGGAAAAGCAGAGGAAATAGAAGTTGGAAGAGACAAGAAAATATGCCAGTGGAACGACAGGAGAGGGGAAACTAAGTAGGAGGGTGGGTGGAGAGCGAAGACACAGGGAAAAGACAAATGCGAAAACCCTGATCCATTTTAAATGTGAGGAAACTGAGGCCCAGAGAGGTCAGGCAATCATCCCAAGGCCACCCGCTCAGTGGGCACATGCTGCCAGGTTGAGGCCCCCACGGAAGTGCTGGGAGAAAGGGTCCGACAGGAGAGAGGGAGCGAGGCCTGAGCCAGGAGGGCAGAGGCCGTCCGGCAACTTTGACCTCACCGCCTCTCACACAACGTGCAGGCTCCAGGCCAGCCACCTGGGCTTCCGGCGAGCCTGGGTGCTGTCTCATCATGTGGTTTGGATCCATGACTCTCAGATGCTCTGACGGCAAAAAGTATGGACCACAGACCCAGACAGAGGGTGAGCTCACCCCCCCAACACCAATTCCGCACAAGGGCGCGCACCTCCTGCTGCATCTGGGCACCGCCTGCCCCCAGGCTGGGACCTGCCGCTTCCCTAACTTGGTGGTGGCGCTTTTCAGACTTGGTCAATAAAATTTAAAAATCACAACCAACAATTCTTCATCATCCCTATGATTTTTTTTCAAAGAAAAATGCTACTGTATTGTCAAGACTTTTTATCTACAGGCTAAGAGAAGAATAAATGGTTGTGCGTCAAGAAAAACTACTTTTTATTTTTGCACAGCATCTTCAATAATCTTAAAAAAACAAAAAACAAAAAGGCAGGTGGAAGTTGGAAGCCTTTTTTTCCAAGACTTAAATCTTTCAAGAAAAAGATTCGTTGAAAGCTAGCTCAGGGACACAAAACTTAAATGCTGGCCAGGAGAGTCAGAATCTTGTTCCGATTCCACAGCTGATGATGCTTGTAAAACATATACCTTCTTTATTTTTTTCCACCACTAATCCCATAAATGTATGAGACTAGGTATAAAGGGCTTCTTAAAAAGTGTAAGAATTTATAATTTCCTAACATGAAATTTTTTAATTGAAATTGGGCTAATTGGTTAAACAGAAATACCTTTATGCCACAAGTTATACTGTTTTTACTGCAAAACATGAAAATATTGATACATAATCTACTCCCCCCAGTGGTCATAATGTGGAATAGCAACATATTTCTACTGAATTACCAATGAAGAGGTGAGAAAGCTAAGAAGTTTTCATTAGTAAAAAATTATGATGAAAATATTTTTTAAAGCCTCAGTTACAAAGAGTTCATAATCTCCACCATAATTATTCTACAGTGAAGGAATTAACTCAGGTGCATTGCTGCATTTTCAAGGCCACTCATGGCAGAGACCCACACAGAAAAGGACCAGAGCCTACACTAATGCATATAAAATTTTTCTTTCCATATCTGGAATTACTTGTAATTAATGTTTGCCCATGAAAACAACCCAAAAGGGACAGATATGCTTTCTTCAAAACCAAGAGAAATTCTTCTCGATACCACTCCGAGGTTTTCCAAACTTCTGTAGTTTAGCCACTTATTGGAGAATGGCTATCCCATCTACTCAAGTTCCAGTATTTCATTATGTCCTCATACAACCCCCAAAACTCTAAACAGCATAGTTAGTGACAATTTCACTTGAGCTGTGAATGAATGAATGATCAAACACAAACAGGTCATTCTAGGAACAGAGGAGAAAAAACAGGAAGCGTCTCCTGAGGTCAGAAGGCCCGGCTTAAAGTGACTCTCCCAACAATAATCTTCTTGAAGACGGACATTTTACCTTTAAAATTCAACACGTTTTGCATGCTACTTTGAAACATCCATTTTTTTTAATATGACGGGGAAAAAAAGGCTAACTGGTCAAAGTTTTCTTCTACCAAGTTCCAGGGTTAATGTACCATGTTTACTGTACAAATGGCCTAAAATATCCTCAGTGTACTCACCCCAGTTTAAGGAGTCTGGGACTAAACGATCTCTGAGCTGTATTTCTCTGACTAATGTTTTAGGTCAAACTTTCACCCCATATTTTGAGACCAGAGAGACAATAGTGGGTTGTCCGCAGCAGTCAAGTGTGGGATCCTTAAGAGCAAAGCTTAAACGGCCCAATTAAGGATCAGAAGAACCATGGCTTGACTTGTGTCCCACATTCTGGACAACACTTCCAATAGAATAAAGCCAAGTGGGAAACCCTCTGCCCTGCTCAGAACCCCCAGGGCAGCAGCCTCACTGGGGGTGTGTGTGTCTGCATCATGTTAATCACAACTGTTTCAGTTTAAATGTTTGTCTATTTCTTCTCTCATTTCACCCTCTGAATAGCAGTTTGCAATGGTCCTGTACCCAGGGTAACACTCAGGGGCAACACTCCAAGAAAATAAGCAATTTTCTGTATGAGGGCTGTGTCACCCCATTTTGCTCACACTCTAGGAATCCTGTTGAAACATAAATCGTTTTATTATCAAATTCAAAAAACAGTATATAATTTTAAAAGTGTGGTCCTTTAATCTTTAACAACAAATTCTCTGCTATAAACTCACACCTAGCAGAAGCACACAGTGCATCGCAACAGGAGTGACACCAAGTACAGGTAACGTCAGGAGACACAGGGCTGGGGTTCCCCACTCTGGGTCCACGGGAATGGCTCAGAGCTCGCCAAAGGAAATTACAACAAACAAATGAAGTAATCAAGGACAGATGAGATTATTAACACAATCCGGAGAAAAACAGGAGAAAATGTCACAAATTGTGAGATCAGCGTCCTGTAGGGACCCGTGTCAGTCACACTCACATTCCTCGCCTCTTAAGAGGCATTTTCACTTCTATAGCTGGTTCCACACAACATTTTTCACTAAAGATTTTCTGGACCACTTGAAAAACTGGTGATGGTGGTTTTAATTATTTTGCTGCTGTGATTTCATCTCCAAAAAATTGCTTACAATTTTCTCTATTTTAAAAATATTGGTAATTAGCTGATACTCTCCTTCCTGCCGTCTTCCATCTGGATAAACAAATTGCTACGGTAATGCCGAGTAATTACTCAGAAGCCAGGAACTCAGCAATAATCTCTTGGATATGCAGTTTCTTGGGGAGAATAAAAATTCTATCATATATAAAATTCAAACAAATAATAATAAGTATACCAGGATTTCAACAGACAAGTATACAAAGGACAAACTATCAGGAACATCAAGAACCTGTTCACATCTTACATGGAGAAGCCAGGATGTACACCAGGGCCTGCTTGACTCCAGAGCCTCTGCTTTTAACCATGTTGTTGGTGTCTAATTCACAACTTGCTTGCTATCATGTTAGCAGGCTTAAGCAAAATACCACCCAAGCAGTTGGGACTATCATTTTAATAAAGAATCATCATGAGTGCGGCTAAGAGCCACCCCACAGGACAGATGGTCTGTAGCCTTAAAGGGGCATCCAATGGAGCCTGGAAACCCCGCTTGGTTTCTGTGGTCAGCCTGCTCTCCCAGTTTCTGTTTCTTTTTCCAACTTCCATGTTTCTCAACCTGACTGCATTCCCATCACCCTTCCCTCCCCATCTCAAATTCTTGTACGCAGGTCACTGTGTTCTTTGGGTAATGAACAGCAAACATGACTAAACCACGCTGCTACGAGAATAACTTAAGGAATTTACTTTTACAATTGGAAGATTCTAGTGCTACATTTAAGTCTGTTACCAGATTTTACTTAACTAGTGAAATTTAAATTAAAACAAAAAATCAGAATTGTTAGATTACTGCCTTTCAGAGGCTGAATCTGCCTACTTCAATATAAAGTTCCCCTGGACTTCCCTGGCAGTCCAGCAGTTAAGACTCTGTGCTTCCACTGCAGGGGGTGCAGGTTCGATCCCTGGTTGGGGAACTAAGATCCCGCATGCCACAAAGTGCAACAACAACAAAAAAAGTTCCTCTAAGATGTATTTAAAAAAGTAAAACTTGTGGTACTGGTACCCAGATGTATACAGTTATATTACACACGTACAGAAGAATGCAATTCCAAGATGGCAGGAGTAGCTGCACCCTTCGTTGAAGGTAAAGCCTTAAGTCACCTTTGCTACAGAGAGGTTAAATGCTAGTAATATGTCTAACATTTAACCCTGCAATGTCTGGGTGCACACAGGATCCAAGACAGCACAGAGGCATCTGAAAGCAGCAACACTGGAAGAAAGGTTCCCCCTCTTCTAAGTATGCTGCACCACTGAAACAAAAAATGAGTGTGACATTTTATTACAATTTATTTTTCTTCCAGACTCAACATACTTCATAAGGTTCTCTGAGAAACAGGGTATATACTTTATGTAAAAATCACTAGCCTTCGCAGCAAATTAATTTTACTCAAGTTTTTAATGTATACTTTAATCATAAAACTTCTGGACGTGAAAAGAAATAAGCAAACAAAGGTAATATAAGCTAAATGTTCATGAGAAACTGTACAGTAAACCAGTATTTACATTGAAACCATACAAGGAAACACAATATTGGCAACCCAGCATTATTTATCTAGTGTCTAACTCTGAGTCACACTCCAGAGTTAGTCCTTTGCACATATTATCTCTGATCTATACAACTTCTGTGAAAGACAGATTTGCTTTATCCCTATATCTCACAAATGAAAAAACAGAGGCTCAGAGGAATTATGTACTATATCCAAGGTTACCAACTAATAGTAACCAAGTTGGTTAAAACTTAGTTTTTTTTTAAATCTATTTATTCTGGCTGTGTTGGGTCTTTGTTGCTGTGCGCGGGCTTTCTCTAGTTGTGGTGAGCAGGGGCTACTCTCTTGTGGTGTGCGGGCTTCTCATTGTAGTGGCTTCTCTTGTTGTGAAGCATGGGCTCTAGGCACACGGGGCTCAGTAGTTGTGGCACGTGGGCTCAGTAGTTGAGGCTCACGGGTCCTAGAGTACAGGCTCAGTAGTTGTGGCACACGGGCTTAGTTGCTCCGCAGCACATGGGATCATCCAGGACCAGGGCTTGAACCTGTGTCCCCTGCATTGGCAGGAGGATTCCCAACCACTGCGCCACCAGGGACGCCCCACCAGCTAATTTTTTAAAGTGCCAAATCCAGGTTCAAACCCTAATCCACTTAGTTTCAAACCTCAAGATGTCTCCATAGTAACTTCTAGGACACAATACTTAATTTGGAACTCAAATTTGATGTGCTAGATATTTTAAAAATCTCAAATACAGGGACTTACCTGGTGGCGCCGTGGTTAAGAATCTGCCTGCCAGTGCAGGGGACACGGGTTCGATCCCTGGTCCAGGAAGATCCCACATGCTGCATAGCAACTAAGCCCGCGAGCCACAACAACTGAGCCTGCGTGCCTCAACTACTGAAGCCTGTGCTCCTAGAGCCCGTGCTCCACAGCAAGAGAAGCCACTGCCATGAGAAGCCCGCGCACCACAGCGAAGAGTAGCCCACGCTCACCGCAACTAGAGAAAGACTGCACACAGTAACGAAGACCCAACGCGGCCAAAAATAAATAAATATTTAAAAATCTCAAATACAATAAATCTAAAAGAATAAAATATCTAGAAATGAAATTAGCCAAAGAGCTGAACATTTACATATTTATAATTACAAAACATTGCTAAATTTAAAAGGACTAAAATAGAGAGATATCTTATGTTCATGGATACAAAGACTTAATATTGTTGAGATGTCAATAGTACCCAAAGCAATCTACAGATTCAATGCAATCCCTATCAAAATCCCAACAGATTTTTTTCTTTTTTTTTTTTTTTTTTTTGCAGATACAGAAAGTCAGTCCTCAAATTGATATGGAATTGCAAGGGGCCAAAACAACCTTGAAAAAGAACAAAGTTCCTGATTCCAAAACTTATTATAAAGCTACGGTAATCAAAACAATGTGGTACTGGCTTAAAGATAGACATATACACCAATGGAACAGATTCCAGAGTCTAGAAATAAACCCAAATATATATGGCCAATTGTTTTCTGACAAGGGTGCCAAGTCCATTCAATGGGGAAAGAACAGTCTCTTCCACATATGGTTCAGAGACAACTCTGACTCCAGAGCCTTTCCAATTAACCATACTGTTGGTGTTTAATTCACACATACAAAAGACACAATGTATAAGACACTGTATATAGAATAATTAACTGAAAATGGATCAAAGACCTAAATAAGAGGTAAAACCACGAAACTTAATGATTCTTAGATATAACACCAAAAACACGAGTAATGAAAGATAAACTGGATTGCATCAAAATTTAAAACTTTTTTTCCTTTTGTTTTGGCCACACCATGCGGCTTGCAGGATCTCAGTTCCCTGACCAGGGACTGAGCCCTGGCCACGGCAGTAAAAGCCCAGAATCCTAACCACTAAGCCACCAGGGAACTCCCTAAAACTTATTTCCTTCATCAAAGGACCTTATCAAGACAGTGAAAAAACAACCTATGGAATGGGAGAAAGGATCTGCAAATCATATATCTAATAAGAGTTTCACGTCCAGAATATGTAAAGAACTTTTACAACTCAACAACAGAAGGCAACCCAATTAAAATATGGGCAAAAGGCTTAAGCATCTCTCTGAAGAAAATGGCCAATAAGTACATGAAAAGATTGCTCTACATCATTAATCATCAAAGAAATGCAGATCAAAACCACAATGAAATACCACTTCATACTCACTGATGGCTATTTTTTTAAAAAACCAAATTGAAAAGTGTTGAGGATGTAGAAAAACCTTTCCAGTGTGTGGAGGGTTTAGCACCACTTACCTCCTCACTCAATGTCAGTGGCAGTTTCCCCAGCTGTGACAATCAAAAACGCCTCCACTGTTTCTGAGTGTCCCCTGGGAGCAAAATTCTTCCAGCTGTGAACCACGGGTTTATCTAGATAGCGTGTGGCCCTGTATTTATACACTGGTTCTGGTTAGAGGTGGGCCAGGCAGGCACACACACAGCTTGGGCTCCGAATTTAGAGAGACTGAGTTTTAAATTATCGTTCCACCACTTACCAGGTACCCTGACACGTAACCGTCCTAAGCTTCAGTCTGACCTGAGCCTCATACAACCCCTCCAGAGAGCCAACCCCTCCCCAGGGTCACAGCGGTGGCCAGAGAGGACTGCTTCCACAGTTCAAGGAGGTGGTGTAAGCAGGGCCCTACGGGGCCTTCCTGGGACAGACCCCTCCCCACATCCTCGGCCGCAGCTCCTCTCTGAAGTACCTAGAGAACGGTATCTGATGCACACTTCCTGAGCTGTTTTTACAGACGCTAAAACTCCCACCAAATGGAAGAAATTAACTACTTGATGACCATGAGACCTACCGGCACCTAAGGACTGATAATGGGACACCACCCTGTTACCTTACCATCAACCAAGTTACCTCAACATCAGCCGATCAGAGAATTGTGTGCACGAGCTGGGACGCCCCTCCCTCATCTTGCCTTTAAAGATGCTTTGCTGAAAGCCATGGGGAGTTCGGGTGTTTGGAGCACAAGCTGCCCTGGACTCCCTGAAATAAACGCTGCACTTGCCTTCACCACGACCCAGGGTCAGCAGAGTGGCTTTACTGCTGGCTTTATTGCGTGTGGGCGAGTGGACCCAAGTTTGGTTCAGTAGCAGTAGCACCTGGAAACTACTAGGTACTTCGCAGATATTAGATCGCTTCCTTCTTTCATTAGAAAACGATGTACAGACGGCCCCCGGCTTACAATGGTTTGGCCTGTGAATTTTTACTTTATAATGGTGTGAAAGCAACACGCGTTCAGTAGAAACCCTCCTTCACACTTTGAATTTTGATCCTTTCCTGGCTAGTGATAGGCCTGCCCTACGAACCCCTCTCGTGACGCTGAGCGGAGGCAGCCCCAGCTCCCGTCAGCCACGCGATCCCGAGGGCAAACAACCCACGCGCTTACAGCCATTCTGCACCCAGACACCCATTCTGTTTTCCACTCTCAGTGCACTATTCAATCAGTCACATGAGACAGTCAACACTTCATAATAAAATAGGCTTTGTGAGATGATCCTGCCCAACTGTAGGCTACTGAACTGTGCTGAGCATGTTTAAGGTAGGCTAGGCCAAGCTATGATGTTTGGTAGGTGAGGCGTATTAAATGCATTTTCGATTTAGGATCTTTCCAAATTAGGATGGGTTCATCAGGATGTAACCCCATCGTAAGCCGAGGAAGATCTGTACTGAAAAGCTCTGAGACCTATGCCCCGTAGGTGCCTAACGGGTGACTGTTAGGCTAGCATCCCTGCCATCAAGGAGCCCACTATTTAGTGAGGGACACAGGAAAGTAAACAAATGACTTATGACCTAATTCCCACTTCGATCAACAGCTCTTCTTATCTCTTTGTTTTAGCTTCCCAAACCACTTCCCTGTTGCCTAAGGCCCATCCAAATGAGGTCTACCCTTCAGCCTGTTTGTGCAAATAGCACGAGTCGAATTCATATTCCAGCCCCAAAGAGCCAAATTAGGACTGACATGGGTGAGAAGAGCCCCAGAGGTATAGGAAAGGGTCTTCAGGTAACAACTACTAGATCCAGCTACTCCCCCACCCTGTGCCCAGAGCAGACTGCCCTCCCCAAGAGACAAGGAAGGCATCTTCCCCACGCTACCTAACTCTACTTAACGTGAATGCTGTCCTTTAATCACTGCGGAGGCTACAAAATAAACCAATCCCATTTTTGTACCACTGTCCAGCATCTTATTAGTACTCTTCTTTTTTTCTGAAAGAACTACCTTTAACTTAAATGTAGGTGCTACACAGGATAAAAACCAGTATCATTACTATGCAGCCACAACACTTAAACAGTACAAAGTAAGTATGATTCATCTCTCTGACGTGCCTGGTCCACCAGACGTTGCTCTGAATGACTTATGGCTATTTCCAAAAACCTAACCTACCTCGAAGGGTAAAGATCTTCCACCACTGAGCATAAAAGGATATATTTCAAGACTGAAGCAATTTAAAAAGGAAGGAGTGTTCAAAATGTTTTTCATCATAACAGCGTCACTGAAATGCATATATTGCCACTGAAGTGGGCAAAGTACCATTTGATTGCATACGTTTTTAGTCATATTCCTTCAGAGAGACATTTTTTTATAGGAGTACGAACAGCTTCCTTATTATCCATTTGTAATGGAGTGCAAAACTGAAGAATTTGAGGTAATTAGATCTTAGGGGTAAACTTCAGACTTATTAATAACATAAGCATCTGTAATTTAAACAGCAGTATTTTTCATCATGAATAATGTCCATCAATTATCACCATCCATCACTCCCACCTCAGCAGGCAGCGTGAGGCTGCAGGAAAGAAATGACTATTTGCTCACATCCCAGGACAGTATGTACATATGCATGTGTCTATTCAGCAAGTATCATGCACACACGCACCCCAGAACAACAGAACCACACCCCATTCCCCCCTCCCCACCATTTGGTTTTACAGAGACCTTGCCACCGGCACCAGGTTCTCTACATTTGCCAGGAACCCCAAGGCTGATTGTAAACCTCTGCGTGAGAGGTGCCAGATTCAATGCTTCACGAACACACAACTTCGATTCTGGAGGCTTGTATTTCTCTAAACTTATCTCAAATTCAAGGGAGTATTAGTGAGGTCAAAGCTCAGCCCTCGCCTTCTAGACACCATCCGAGGTGTCAGTGAGCTGCAATGGGACCAGGGGTCATGGTGCCACAATTCTAGTTAAAAGGTGACTTCTGCCGCATAAACAATTAGACCAACCTCTCTCACTGCATCAATCACCTTTTAATGACTCCAGCAGCGGAGAGGAGGGTCTTCCCTCATTACTAGCAGCACACTAATTAAACAAACAAGAAAAAAACAAGCACCAACCCATCAGCTTACTTAACTGATGTCATAAAAGTGATGAGAATTCCTCAGCTCCTGTAACACAGATTTCCAAACTGTGCAAGGGAGCACTGCACAGCCAAACTCCAGGCTCCCTTGCATTTAACTCTCAGAAATGCAGCCCCCAGTTTCTCAGAGGTAAGTCTTCTAGATCAGGAAGCACAAATTCACTGCTTTCTACTCTTCTTTCTGGGAATACCTCAGTTAGAGAGCACGTGGCAACCACGAGGCCGGGACCCAGGAATGTGAACTCCCTCCCGTGTGGCCACCGAGCTCCGGGCATCCCAGACCGCGGCTGCAGAGGGGCCCGGGGACCTGGGCGAGGCTGTGGACCTGGGCGAGTCTTCCAGCAATGACAATGAAAACACACACAGCTCCAACTTCATGCTGGACCGTGCACAGTGCCACCCGGGACCCCGGTAGTTTTCAGACGTGTCAGGAGGGGGACATCCCTCTCGGGGCTCTGGGTGGACACCTGGGTGGATAAAGGATGCGGGAGCAGCTGTGCCGCTGCTGCCAGCACCACCCGACACGCACATCACTGAGTGGTGCCCTAGTGTCACACAGCTCCGCAGACACCAGGTGAGGCTGCGCCCGCGGGGGCTCACGATCTGACCTGCACACGAGCTCCTGCAAGATGAGAGAGAAGGATTTCCAAGAGCAACAGCGAGTCAGTGAGGCAACATTTGAAATGTTGGAAAATAAAGCCCGTTTCACACATCGATCTGTTTAAAAGCAGCATCTACTTTGATGTGCTGTTCGCTGTTCGATTCTGAGATGGCATCAAGCCATGAACTTGGCTGACAAGGTACCTCCCCTCCCAGCACTTAGATTCTAATGCTAAGGAGAGAGAGGGGCAACAAATGAAAAACACAATTCTAGACTGGGATAACTATCATGAAGGAAGTCAAAGAGTGTATGGGAGGAAGGGCAGGAGGGGTGACTTCAGGTAACAGCCACATCTGAAAAGGAAATAGAGCACAGCTAACTAACATGGGAGCCAGAGCACCAGGGCCCGGCCGACACTGTTCACCTAACTACGCCGGGACGGACTCAGGATTCACTTTCTCACAAGACAGTGGTGCTGTTCTTTCTTTAGGCATTTTGCCAACCTGCAAATTACTTTAGAAACAAAGCCAGAGTAGAAAATGAGGTGACTCAGATACTACGTTATAAAACATTCAGGAAACCAGTGGAAATTTTAGCAGTCACACAGTCTGAACAAAAATCTCCAGTTGTAATCTAAAAATTGCTTCCTCAGAGTTGCTTTCTGACCTTGGTGAAGACGGATGGGACTAAAAGCATCTTTTAAAATGCTATAATAACTAGACATTCTGTTGACACAAAGGACATTACACACTTTATCTTCATTCCCTCTTGAAACTCACTGTTAAGGAGCTGAACTGTGCCCCCAGAGTAAGCTGACGTTCTCACCCTCAACGCCTCAGCAGGCGACCTTATTCGGAAATAGGATCTTTACAGAGGTAACTGAGTTAAAACGAGGTCATTAGGGCGGGCCCTAAACCAATGACTGGCTCCCTTATAAAAAGGGGATATCTGGATGAAGACAAACAGACACACACACGGGGAGAACGCCGTGAGGACATGAGACAATGCTCCAGGTGCTGCCACCTACAAGGAATGCCCAATGTCGCCAGCTAACCGAGAGGCCCTCAAGGAACCGGCCCCACTGACACCTCGACCTCAGACTTGCTGCCTCCAGAACTTTGAGACAACACATTTCTGTTATTTAATCCATCCGTTTGTGGCACTTTGTGACGGTGGCCCTAGCAAACGAATCCACTCACCAACACAACAGGAAAGAAATGTAACAGGAGTAACTGTTAAGTACGAGGAGAACGTTTAGAGGAAATGGAAGAGGTCAAGTTTTTGAAAGATGAAAGACGGATGGAGAAAAAAAGGAGGACTAGACAGTAAGGGCTCAAAAGCCCTCCTCGGTGGAGAGATGTCAAAAACCATGACAACTATAAGAAAATTTCCGAGTCAAAGCCACAATTTTCCAAACTGAACGTTCCCACGGGGCCCAGCACAGCGGAGAAGCGGCAGCCGCCCTGCCGGGCTCCACAGAAGGCCGTCACGGTGGGAGGAGCCGTGGATGGTGTCCAGGGCCCCGCGGTGTCCTGGAGGGAAAGGTTCAGAGACACCACGCGGGGCTCGGGCAGAGGATGCGTGGCTGCAGGGAGCTCTGCGGGGGGTGAAGCCACACAGGCCGAGGGGCGCCCACTACCCTGGGTGTCCTCCCGGCCTCTGACCCACCGAGACCAGGGGACAGACACGCTCGCAAGCCACCAGGGCGGGGCCGCGGGGCCCCATCACACCCAGCCCAGCGCAGCCACCACCAGGGCTGGGGATCATGAGGAGAAAGAGCAGGCGAGAGCACCTGGAGAGGGGAGAGGACGGGAAGAGGGGCGGGGAGGGGGAGACACGGGCATTTAAAAGTTTGGGACTTCTCAACAGTAACAATTCAAAATTCTAAAGGAAAAGTATTTCCGCTCTAGCATTCTACAGCCAGCCTCCCGATGAAGGACGAGGCTAGAACACATTTCCAGATGCGTAAACCTTATGGACTTGCCCTCCGGTGAAGCTTTCCTCCACGCCCAGCAGGACCAGGAGGCCGAGGGAGAAGTGGGAAACGGACCCGACACAGGGACCCAAGGCAGGCGAGGGTCACGGAGACCAGGCGAGGGGTCTGGAGCTCTGTCGGAAATTGGGGGCCTGACACACAAGCCAACGTGACAACTAACAAGCATGGAATCAAGTCCCACAAGAAACAGGTAAAAGAGTTGAAGGAGCTGCTTCTAAGAAGCAGTCAACAGCCCTGAGGAAGAGACTCTCGTGCTTTTCACCGCATACCTCAAAGTCCCATTTGAATTTTTAAACTATACATTAAAAAAAAAAACTTAAAAATGTTTTAAGATGAAAAGAATTACTATGTGATGCAGGCTTATAAAATGAATCTTATTCACAGGAATGAAAACTACTAAAGAAAAGAAAAATAAACACCCAGCAAATACGAGCAAATACCCAGCAAATACGAGCTGTGGGGCTTTGTTTTGTTCTGCTTTTAATTAGGAAAAGCTCTCTTCCAACTCTCAGCATCAGCCCTGTGGTCCATTTGAGACTCAGGTATCTCTCATTAACAAGACAAAACAAATGAACCAGGAAATTTAACTACAGCAAAGTTCAGACTTCCCTGGTGGCACAGTAGTAAACAATCTGCCTGCCAAGGCAGGGGACACGGGTTCAAGTCCTGGTCCGCGAAGATCCCACATGTCGCGGAGCAACTAAGCCCATGCACCACAATTACTGAGCCTGCGCTCTAGAGCTTGCGAGCCACAACTACTGAGCCCATGTGCCACAATTACTGAAGCCCGCATGCCTAGAGCCTGTGCTCCACAAGAGAAGCCACCGCAATGAGAAGCCTACGCACAGCAACCAAGAGGAGCCCCAGCTCGCCACAACTAGAGAAAGCCCGCGCGCAGCAACGAAGGCCCAGAGCAGCCAAAGATAAATAAATAAATAATAAATTTATTAAATAAATAAATACAGCAAAGTTCCTATCAAGTTATCTAGTTGATTCACTTGGAGCAGGGAAATGTCCTAACACAAAAGCACTTTTCCATTCTATGGCAAGGATATCAGCAAAAGATTTAGCCAACATTTAAAAGGATGACATTCAGCAGATGAAAAAAAAGATCAGCTATCCTAACAACACAGGTATATTAGTAGTTTTCAACTAGTAGAGAATAAAATTTTATGTAGCTTTATAACCTAAGGAAATTTTTCTGAAAATGATTAGAGCTTGCAGAAAAATGTCAACTACTTAGAGACGTGATAAACTAGTCAGCAAGAGAATTTTTTTCTTTTAGTTAAGTTTTAGTTAAGTATTCACCTGCACTATATATACCAGATACATAAGACAGCTCTGTTTTCTAGATACTACAAAAATAAGGCTCTACCTGCAGGCCTGGACAACAAAACTTATACAGCCAGAGATACGACAGCCAAAATCACAAGGCTTAAATTTGTAGACATGCGTAGTGCCTAAGACACATACAAAACTGCTCAATCACGAAAATATATTTCCTATTTGACACTATAAAGGTAAACGTTCTGGGTCAAGGAAGAAATTTCAAGCACAGAAAGCAATATTTTTGAGACATAAACATCTTTCAACTGAACATCATATTCTCATGCTAAAAATGTAAGCACTGAAGCTCTCTCCCAGATGCTTCCTTTGCTCCCTTTCAATCCCCGTGTACAGTACTCCTTTCTCAATCCCTCCCTGCACAGCTTGGAGCAGCAAAATGTCCTAACACAAAAGCCCTTTTCCATTCTATGGCAAGAGTAACAGCATACCCCTACAAGAATACAAGCTACTTCAGGGCAAGGCGGCTGTTCTACTCGCCTTTCTGCCCTTTGCCCTGAGCCTCTAGACGCTGGTGTCCCTTGTCCAGTCAGAGCTCCCAGCCTGCCACCCTGCCTCTGCTCCTTGGGGTGGCTTGAGGCTCTGGTTTAACACACAACCTCCTCAAACCCTCAGAATCAGCCCAGCAGAAGGTACTGTGGTCTCCACGTTACAGATGAGACAACTGAGTAAACTGAACACCAAAAGTGTGTTCCAGGACTTGGAAATTCCTGAAGGTCTATGAATGTATTTCTGTTTAATGGGAAGTTCCCCTGCACTGAAGAACTGATAAATCCCAAGTCATTAATTTATTCACAGTAAATAAAACACCATTAAAGCTCCGTAGAGGACTTCCTTGGTGGCGCAGTGGTTAAGAATCTGCCTGTCAATGTAGGGGCCAAAGGTTCGATTCCTGGTCCGGGAAGATCCCACACGCTGCAGGGCAACTAAGCCCGTGCACCACAACTACGGAGCCTGCGCTCTAGAGCCCATGTGCCACAACTACTAAGCCTGCGTGCCACAACTACCGAAGCCTGTGCACCTAGAGCCCGTGCTCCGCAAGGAGAAGCCACTGCAATGAGAGCAGCCCGCAACGAAGAGTAGCCCCCACCTGCTGCAACTAGAGAAAGCCCACATGCGGCAACGACAACCCACCGCAGCCAACAAAACAAAACAAAACCTCCATTAGAATCTTTCTGCAGATGTAGTTGGCAAGTGAGTCAAATGATACAGTGACGAGAGCACCAGTTCACAAAAACTCAAACTCAGGTACTCAACAACATCAGGGGTTTCAGCCAGCTGCCCCCATGGGTGGAGGGGGAACGAGGCTCCTATATGGAGGAGGAAGCTGGAAGCTCCGTCCAACTCCGGCATGTTGGACCTCAGTGCTGCTATGCGTGGTCCAGTCCCAGGTAACCAGGGGTCACAGAGGACGCTCCTCAAATCAGCAGTCAAAGGCACCTGGGAAGATCCTTCAAGAAGGGGTGGGTTTGGAGTCTGACAAACTATATGGCTGAGCCCAGCTCTCCTTCTCAACACTAAATAGAACCACCTTCCTCTCAGGCTCAGCTGAGAGCAATATTTAGCCAGCGTTTAGGGGCCCCGTTTTAAACACTCTGTCCTGACTCATCATAGCAATGTGATCACGCTGTGGAAGCGGGCAGAGGGAAATCAGCTTCACATCATCCAATTCGTTCCAGAGCCGCCCGGGGTGGGGGGCGGGGGGGGGGCATCACCTCCACTGTTCCCTCCGCTGGCTTTTCTCGCCCTGGCACAGTTGGTTTTGCACGTATAAATGATTCAGAGAAACCCAAGCCTCCTATAGAGCAGGTGCTATCTTTCTAGCAGTTTATAGATGCTGACACTAAGAATAAGTTCTCCAGTTCTACCTAATCAAGTCAAAACAAAACCCTAAAATTGACGTCAAGGAGACGCAGGAGAATCCTTACGGTCCTTGGGCAGTCTGGTGGTGATGGAGTCAGGGCAACGCCACCACAAAGCTGCGAGCCTTCAGCAAAGCTCTTTCAACCCCACCAGCATCACCTAGAAAATGGGACTACTATCTCCATCTTGCAGGGTCATTGTGGCTCTTCAGATAATTTGTGTAAACCACAAGCCCTCACACAAAGAAAGTGTTCAATCATGTAACTGCAACAGTAATGGCAACCTTTCACAAACATCAAACACCTCCTAGAAATTCAGTGTTCCTAAAAAGTAGGCATCAGCACCATTTTACAGACCAAGAGTCTCAGTAGCTATCTTTTAAAGACCCCCAAATTCCAAATTCTTACTTTTCAAATAACATTACTTAGGCAAGTTTTTTTAATTGGCTGAGCCAGTGAGAAAACCCTGCAACAAAAGATCAGTCCTTTCTCAAAAGGTATTTGTTTAACACACATTTTAAATGATAAAACAGAGAGCTTTCTCTCTTAAGTGATACTTCCCTGAATAAGGCCTGTCTCTGTGTAGGTCATATGTAGAGATGACTGTTAACATTATTCGAAATTCATCCAGAAAACTGTTGAAATTTTAAAGAAATATAATATGTGGGCAGATGCTTTGGAATGTTTTACAAAGAAAAAAATAATGACACGTAGAATCCTAAAGAAGCAAAAAGTATATTCACACAGAATCTTAAAGGAAACAAAAAGTATATTCCCTACGGGTCTGCTGTAAGCCCAAGCATTCCTGGACTTAGGCTGGTTCAGAAAAAAGACGCATCACTTTACAAGGATCACAGACCTACGACTCAACCTTTGGGGGAAGTACCATATCACATCAGGGAGCAGCAACTCAGATTTCTTAATTCACATGAACTGTCTGATGGTTCTGCTGTCTCACAGTTGATAACAATACAAAATCACACAATCAAATTAACAGATGATTTTATATTGAATAGCTCCTACCTTTGAAGGGCCTCTCTTTTAGAATGAATGAAACAGCACGTCTCTAGTACAGCAGGACACACCTATCTTGCCGGGAGCCAGAAATGTCACATCATCGTGAACTGAACAGATGAGAACCATCCTGGCCGTTGTACAACTCCCGTTTGTTTATTCAGAGGTAGAAAAAAGGCTTTTAGGTAGATTTCAATTCCAGATTAACCAATGAACGTTTTTGTTTATAATTAAGATACTTTCTCTATAAAAAAGAAAACATCCTACTACAGATTTAAAAACAGATGGGTTAAACCCTCCCTTCCATTATATTTCAGAAATAGGTAAATGCAGAAATTCAATCAGTCACTAAACGTGTGACTTGGTACCATACACCTATCTTCCTTCTTGCAGGAAAGTCACTAGTTCCAGCCTTAGAGTTTCTGAAGGATGCTTTCCCCATCCTCAGCTTCTCCTCTTTGTCCATAACTACTTAATTATAACCACCAAAACCAAATAATTTTTAAACCTAGATAATGGTACCTCTTCTCTTTGAAATATTAGGGACTCTAATCATGTTTCTTAAACTTTTCAAATCCATGTTCCTTTACACTCCCTATAATGTTACGTAAAACATACAACAAATTAACAAATGACCAAAAAGTTAAAAATCAAAATAATAGGAGAAAGCACAACAGACCTTCAAAGCCCCCAATGCCCTGCAAGTACCAGGTCTGCACAGCCGCTCGGGCTCCCTCCATCTGATTCCTCCTGCTCATCGACCTGTGAGGGCCCGACCCTTCCCCTCTTTCCCCTTCACAGAGACTTTTAAATTTACAGATCCAGTCCCCACAACCGTCCCCCAACAGTGCCCATGTTTAAATGTTCCTCCGCCTCCTCAAGCTGTCCTTTCTCTACTAGAATCTGACAAACCTTTAAGGCTGGCTTCTTATTCCACCCAACACTATCTGTCTCTCCTACTCTGGCCCTCGGTTCAACATTTACAGAGCGAAGGAGGCAAACTGGTCGCAGGGAGTGTCTGAAAATTAAGGAGACAGTCGTTATTTCCTCTAATCCTGGTTAAGGCTAGAGGAAAGCCACAGGTGACTTGAGAGCAAACACAATGCAGCACAGAACAAGCAAAACAGCCACCATATCATCAACACTGTGAAGGGTTTGCCTCCTGCAGCTGATCAAGGGAACTGAGTCTTGAGGACTGAATACACAGGTGGAGACCGCTGGGAAAAAACTGAACTGAGAGCACAGGGAAACTCAGATTTGCTAAAATAGGCGAGAACAGACCATTGCAGATTCATGAACAGGAAAGATGAAAAAGATGCTTGAAGTTGAAAACAACTTAGAATTTGTAAACCACTTTGAATTTTACTTATACTCTGCCTGGTTGAAAAAAATAAGTTGAGGCAGTTCAGACAAATTTACCTATAACTAAACAATAAAGTGAAGGGAATTGGTACAAAAAATAAGGATATGAAATGAGATAAAGGCAACAAACGCAGTTACTCTTCATAAAGTTAACTACAGAAGTAAAGACTTTCGAAACTGTCCAAATATGCCAAAAAGTCAGTTGAAGGCGATCCACCAGCTACCCAGACTCTACAAGGAGTGCTTTTCTGGAAGCCAATGTTTCTCCTCCAAAGAAGCAGGAAAGCCTTACTTGGATAGTTCATGTTTAAAATATATGACAGATAGACACAAACACCACAAAATAAACACCACATAATAAAGTTCTAAATTCTGAGATTACAAAAACAGGCAGCACATTCCAAATGGCTTTTTAAAAGATCACCTTCTAGTAGTCTCTCAAATTATACATTTGACCTAAATAACCTAAAAATAATTTTAAAAGGTCCCACTCCTAACAACACATAAACCCCTTGCCTTTTGGCCACACCCTCCTTGTACAGACGTGCGATGAAGGCAGGAAAAGGATCTGATGCTGCAACCGCAGCGCCACGCTTTACAAGGGGGAATGAACTCTGGCTCCTTCCTTCCTCACTTCCTTGTAGCAATTTTAACACCAATCTAACTGACAAACAGCGGCACTGAAACTTAGCATTCAAAGCCTTCAGAGGAAAAAGATTCTAAACTATCATCAGTGCATCAAATAAGAAAAAATGTGTGCTGCATCATCATTCTAATCCCAAAGTCACACTAAGGGCTTTATCTTGCATCGCAGCACCGTTTATCTCCTAGTGGATTCTTTTTTCCTTCTCCTCCCCTCTTGATGGAATGGAAACTTAGGGCAGAATCCTCCAGTCCCAGGGTCCCACAGCAGGGCCAGACCACCTGGGCCCAGCTTCCTGTTGTCAGTCAGGGCGGCTGAGAGGAGCACCGCAGAGGCTGGAGTGGCCACACCACACAGGCTGCCACGGACTCACAGAGATACCAAGTGACTTCACCTGGACCCTGGGGGTGAGCAACTTCTCCATTATTATCCTAGACTACAGGACGCCACACATGTAAAGTGTTTAGTGGTAGTAACAGTGTGTTACTAAAATAAAGAATCAAGCCCAAGGCAGGGAAGGTGGATTCCAAAAATCAGAGCTAATAGCCAGCAAAGTCGCCAAGACGACTTCTTATTCAGATACCATATTACCAAAATATAGCCATAAAGCTTACTGCTCCAGCCTGTGGCAACTATCCTCAAAGTTTTAGTAAGACATCATTTATATAGGATTCTGCCAACCGATGGCTCTGCTTGCCAACCTGTGAGCCGTCTCATCATTAAGAAGGCAAATGAGAGGTCAGAGAACTCTGGGGCTCAGCCAGAAAGAAAACTTACTTCTAAATGAAGGGAATAAGATCAAAACAGGCTTTCAAAATAAAGGTCTCAAACCACTGCCCAGCGATTGATGAGAAACTCAATGTGCACACACATACACACGCAGTGACAGCCGCTGGGGTCCCATCAAAAAGGAAAGGATTTAAATTAAAGGCGGGCAGACTTAACTCAGACTTAAAGGGAAACTTCCGGACAGGCTGCGAAGCACCCACGGGAGGCAGCTCATTCTACCTCCTAACAAGACAAGCCCAGTGTCCCCGCGCTGTCACATATGAGGAAATGCCTACATGAAGACACACACCCAGGAGAAATAGCTGTCGACACAGAGAACCAAGCTATATTTAAACTCGATATTAATATTTAAACTAAACATTGCAAAATGTTCACTGCAATGCTCGTCAGCTTAACTTAACCTTCTACCACCTCTAGTGAGTGGCACTGCCAGGATTATTCATCCAAAGCTCACAATTCAGGACAGCTGAGTGAACTGGCCCTCGGGTCACACTGCCTGCTGCTTCCTACCTTCATTCTACAGACCTCCGCAGGGGTCTCTTCTAAAAGCTGGCTCTGCGCTGGGTGCCGGCAGCTATGAGTCTGGCCTTCAAGGACTCGGTCTAGCGCAGGAGACAACACAGTCAGTAACCAAAACATGACAGTCCAGGTGAGGAGTACCTTCTATGGCTATAAGAATGTAACAATACAGGACACGGAGCCCCAGCTGACCCTATTATGTGCTTCTTCCCAGTGGCTTCACTGTACTTTTGGATGGCTCTCCTATGCTCCCCTTTCCTGTTCCTCCAAAACAAAGCTTCTCTGTTAGTTCTCAACCATGCCATCCATCATTAGCACCTACCATCTCATTTCTAGCATTCTACAGCCATCACCACCCACACCTGGGCCTGGAGATACTGCAATCTGATAAATCACCACCACATGTAAGTGGAGGGAAGCAGCCACCCACACCGTCCAATGCTCTTCCACACGTGTCCTTGGGCCTGCTTCTCATACTCTGGCCGAGTATGGCCTGAGGGTAACTGCCCTTCGGGCAAAGAGGATGCTGCACTAGGGGACCAGCCACCGAGGGCTACATTACTCGAATCCTTCCCCCGCCGCTCCCACCTCTGCTACACCTGCCACACCTGCCGCACTTTTCAATCTGAAACCGCTGAGCACAATCAGTATCAAACCATCGACATATAAGCCATTAGGGGGGCACTAATTAACTTGTAAATTCTTCAAAATATATTTCAAAACTGACTTTGTGTTGTTCAAAGCATTACAAACTAGCCAGGCCAAGTTTTAATAACCAGTAGCGCTTACCAAGCATCTTCAACAGGGCCTGGCGTGACACCAAGGCAAAAGACACTTTTTCAGTTAGGGAAAAGGAAGAAGAAAAAAAAAAGGTATGGAAAAATAATCCCCAAACGTGCATTTTAAATCAGCCTAGCGGTTTGTTAAGTAATTCTTAACATTTCCAAATATTCAGAGTTCCAACACTTTCTGAAAGGAAGGATGATCTTTCTGGTCCTGTTTTTCGTTAAGTGTGCCTTCCAAACGACATCCCTAGTTTTCAATGAGAACAGTCTCAGTTTGTCCGGGCGGGGGGAGAAACGATGACCCGCGGGGTTAGAAGTTGAGAGAGCAACCCTCAGCATCAACTGTACCTTAACATGTTCGACACAGATTAAGATGTGCAGAGGGGAGGGGGTTTGGGAGGTGAAAAACTACTCACACTGGGGATCCGGTCTACAGCCCTGAGGCGGAGACGCCGGGCAAACGAACGGCCGCAGAGGAATAACAGCAACTTCCCGGGCCCCCGCCGCGATGCGTATCACGTGCCGGGCCCCCTCCCCCAGGCCCGGGAGCTGAATGGAAACGCGGCCTCCGGCGGCGCTTCCCTCACCGGGACCCGCTGGGCCGAGCGTCTCCGGGGCCGCAGCTCCAGCTTCCGCACCGCAGAGCCAGGAGGAGGGGGTCTGAAGTGACGCTCCGCTCGCGCGGCGGGGGCACCAAATTTTTCAGTCTCCCCGCCCGCCGCGACCCCCCAGCCCACCCCGCGAGTCCGTGTTTCTAGATGACGCCGGCGGCGGGGCGCGAGCAGGGGGCTCGGCCAGCGCGGGCCCGAGGGTCCCGGCCTCTGCCGGGCGGCCCGGCGCCCGCGCCGCGCTGGAGACCCCGCCGCCGAGGACCCCGGCCCGGCACCGCCGCTTACCTGCAGCGACTCTGCTCCCGCCCCGCGCTGGCGCCCGCAGGCGGCCGAAGGCAAGCGGCGGCCGAACGGCGACGATGAGGACCGGCCCGGCTGGGCGCGCTCGCGGGCGGCCGAGGAGGCGGGGCCGGCCGGGGGCGCGCGTGGGGCCCGGGCGCCCGCCGCCGCCGCTGCCTCGGGAGCCGCTTGGGCCGCAGTCGAGCCGGGCGGCCCTCATGAATGGGACACGGCACGGCGCGGCGCGGCGCGGCGGCGGCAGCGGCGGCAGCGGGCGGTGCGCAGGCCCCTCCCCGCCACGTGACGCCGCGCTCCGCCGCCAGCTCCCGGCCGCGCGCCGCCCGGCGGACTCCCTCCTGCTCAGCCGCCCCGCGCGCCGCCGCGCTGCCCATCTACCGCGCTCCCGGGAAGGCCCCGGCCTTTCGAGTGCTTGCTGCAACCCGAACGTTACTTTTCCGCAATCAAGTTTCTTCTGGTCCCCATGGCAACCGCGGCGGGTCACGTGGATCTTAAGAGCCCAATAACCGAAAAAGAAATATTAAAGTGCAAAAAATGCTCACGGCATGAATGTTTTATAATCCACTTTTGATCACCAGTAGCGCATCTGCTTCTTTGCTTACTTTCTCCCCCCCACCCCCACCCCAAGTCCTACTACACATCCCCTTTTAAAAATATACTGTTTAAAGAAATGGATTGCCAGGGCTGTATATTATTGTTGCACACTGGTTTTGATCTCTTTGCTGCTTTTGCCGCTATTGAAAGTTATGGATGGAAGTACATGTGTTCCTTCCAAATGCCATTAATTTCTCAATACGCGTCCTGTGGGGGATACCTTTGAGGATACTGAAAAATAGGCATTTATATAAAGCTCCTGCGTGCCGAGCCAGCCGCAGCACAGTCTCTTCCCAGAGATGGGCTGTGGTGTGACTGGGCTGTGCTGCGACCGGGGGACCAGCGCAGTGCCATAGGGGCCCCCGGGCTGGTTCTGCAGAAGGAACCCGGGCAACCACTTCCTCATCCAAGTTCCTTCTGCCTTTCTCAAGCATTCAGCCAAGCTTTGCCCCATCCTAAACCGAGGCCCAGGGGAAACGAAGGTGGTTTCCTAGGCCCAAGGTCACTAGTAGAATTTTCCTCTTCGGTGCCTTTCACCTGGCTTCACGAGCAGAAAAAAATTCTCAAAGACAAGGACTGGACTTCCCCCTTCATATTTCAGGAGCATTTCACTCTGCTCTGGAGAAGTGGAATTAAAGCGAGAAGAATAGCTGGATCCTCAGTTTCTACATCAATAGAATGGAAACAGTAATGACTTTCCCACGGCACACCATTACATGTAAAGTGCCTAATTTAGCTTAGCGTCTGGGACCCGGAGCGTGCTGTTGCTGTTTGCTTTTTTTTTTTCTTTCCATTTTTCCCACTTGGATTTTTCCTGTTTCTTTCAGGCTATTTTCACTACCTCCTGCCTTGGGAAGGAACTATTCTGCCAGGCTTCCTTCCTTCCTTTCATCATTCAGGAAGCCTTAGACATCCTCCCTTCCTCCAAACCCACCTGAGATTTGATCCCTCAGCTGAATGATTGGTTCAGGTGTCTACGATTTTCTCATTCTCTGGTGTCTACCTGCTTTACACCACCCCCTAAGCAAAACAGAGACTCATGAAATACCTGTTGCACGATAGGCCTTCACTCCCTTCCCCTGACACCTAAGAAGTGTGTGGGGAGCCCCGGATTCCCACTGAGTCCACTGGAATGTAGGAGGAAGGAAACTCTTCCTTCACATGTAGTGACCCCACCCCCTTCCGCTCCGTGTCCCTTCCCCCAACTCTGGACTCACCCCCTCAGCGTTAGCAGGCTCAGGCGTCTCCCACCAGGGAGCCACGAGGGGCCCGGGGTGGAGGAGAAGCAGGAGAAGAAGTAGTAGACTTTCTTGTCCCCAGGCCATCAACTTTTCTGCCAGCTTCACTCCCCAGCCAAGCTCCCTGGAAAGAGGAGGCCCCCCTTTTTCATTTCTTCACAGCCTTCATTTCTCCTCCGCCCCTGACGTTCCTCAGGCCAGAGTCACCAACAAACTTCTGGTTGCCAAATGCAGTGGACCCTTTCAGGCCCTCCCTCACAATCTCTAGAATAAGATGCTATTGACCATGATTTCCTTCTGGAAACTCCTTCCTCCTCGCATCAGCCAGAACCCAGAGGGCCCCATGCCTGTGTTCAGAGGCTTTAGACACCTCCACCAGCATGGCCCGCGTTGACGCCAAATTCAGGTCCACTGTGTTTATTTCTTCAAATCTGTTCCTCCTGAATCTCCTATCTTGGCTAATTCGACCATCGTCCACGTAGTCATCTTTGCCAGAACCTAGGAAGGAGTCTCATTTCCTTCCTCTCCCCTTCCATGTCCACCACGTCTCGTCATTTCTACTCTCCAGAGCCCTCTGCAGAGCTACAGTGTTGGCTGCCTTCAAGGGCATCCACAGCTGCACAGCATGAGGCCTCATCCTCTAGCCATCAGGCCCACCCTCACCACATCTCTGAGGATCCACTGGGGGCAGATTCAAGTTGGTCTCTCTGCTCTCAGTTCCTGAGCAGTTCGAAGCACCCTCCATCCTGAATTGCAGATCTGACCATGGTACCAGTTATCGGCAATCCACTGCCCAGAGGAAAAAACCCAAGTTCCCTAGCAGGGCATACAGGGTACTCTTCTTCTCTTCATTCTTCTCTCCTCCGTCTAGCTGGTGTGCTTTAGCCACCCCTTTTGAACCAGGCTAGGTTTTTGTTTTTTTTTTTTTTTTTGGCTGCGCTGGGTCTTCGTTGCTGCACACAGGCTTTCTCTAGTTGCGGTGCGCTGGCTTCTCATTGCGGTGGCTTCTCTTGTTGCACAGCACAGGCTCTAGGCACATGGGCTTCAGTAGTTGTGGCACAAGGGCTCACTAGTTGTGGCTCGCAGGCTCTAGAGTGCAGACTCAGTAGTTGTGGTGCATGGGCCTAGTTGCTCCACGGCAATGTGGGATCTTCCTGGACCAGGGCTCAAACCCGTGTCCCCTGCATTTACAGGTGGATTTTTAACCACTGCGCCACCAGGGAAGCCCCGGGCTAGTTTTTAAAATATGAACTTCCATTTTTCTCCATACATTTCCCCCTCTCTCCACCCCCCCTTATAAGAATGCACACAGGCATTCTGCTCGTCTCCAGGAACTTCTGAAAAGCAGAAGTTGCCTGCAAGCCATTTCCTTCCTGTCTTTTAATTTCCAACACTCTAAACTCCTTGAGGAAGCAATCTAACTCAGGAGGGAGAGGGCTGGTGAGAAGGGGCTTCTTTGAGGGAATCCGGAAGAGTGAAGGATTTTCCCTAGAATAAGAATCCAGTCTCCCAAGCCTGGAGTTGGAAAGGAGGTGGTCCTATGCCCTCCATCTGGCAGCTCCCAGGGGAGGGGATTAAGTCGTAGAGAAATAACTTTGTTGTTCCCAGTTTTTGCATCTCTTCTATGAGAACACAGGCTAGTTAGCATTTTCTGAGCCATCACTCCTTAGCTTCCTAGTAATTCTAACTATAAAGCTATGAGGTAGCTGCTATTGTTAATACCAATTTATAGATGAAGGCACAGAGAGGTTGAGTGACTTGCCTCAGGCCTCACAGCTAGTAAGCTGAGATCCTGGGCTTCATCCCCAGGCCTGCTTGTTTTTAACCACCTTCCCGCCACCTCCTGTTAGTTTCCTCTACTGTCCTACCCCAGTCAGCATCTCTTTTTCTCATGCTACTAGTCTACCTTGTACAGATCACAACTATAGCGCTTATTCCAAACATAGTAGGTGTCCAATAAATACATGATGAAAAATAGAAGAGGATTTCCATTTCTAGTTATATGCTTGGCTAGGCGTCTGGACTAACTCTTCCACTGAAAAGAACAACAAAAATACTGGGTAAAATATTAAAAATATATTCTGAAAAAAAAAAAAATTCTGGAAGGGATCCAAAAACTGGCAAGAAGTTAAGAAATAGCCCTAGGACAGAGTAGAGGCCAGAACCCAGGAGAGGTAAGCAGAGGCCAACGTCAGCTTTTGCCTGGAAGGTATTTGCTGAATCTAGTGAATCTGAATATTGGTTTTTGCAGCCGTGGGAGTCTTGGGGACAGAAGTAAAAGCATAGGGTCTGCTTTAAGTGGGGAGTTTAATGGGAGACCCAATAAAGGTGGGACCCCAAGTGCAAAATCATAGAGTAAGGAAAAAATTATTTTTGAGCCCACCCAGAAACCTTACTAAAGTTGGTCATAGATCGAGCCATAAAGCAAGTCTCAACAGATTTTGAAAATTTCCTATCATACAGAGCATATTCTCTGACCACAATGCAATTAAGCCAAGAATCAGTTTAAAAAAAAAAAACAAAACTAGAAAAACCCATTTGTTTGGAAACTTTTGGGTCAAAGAACAAATAGTTATGAAAATGTGACAGTATTTAAATGCTGTGTAACAAATATTCAATAGTACATGTGGAAGCTAAAGAGAGGAAACCTAGACAAGTAGTTAAAGGGAAATTTAGACCAAAAAGCTTACATTAGAAAATATTTGGAAGTGTAAAGAGCAAAAAAGTTAGAAAAAGAACGGCAAAATAAAGTTCAATGAAACAGAAGAAAGGAAATAAGATAAAATAAGAAAATAAAATTGAAAACAAACATACAATAGAAAGGACCAATTAAGCCAAACACTGGATTTGTGAGAGACTAATACATTTTACAAACTTCTGGTGAAAACTGATAAAGGGAAAAAGAAAAGGTACAAACAATGTGAGGAATAAACTATATTCCTATATAGTTTATAATCACACATGATGCAGAAATTACAAGGACATATTTGTGAACATTTTTATGCCAATTAATTTGAAAACTTAGATGAAGTGGGAAAATTCCAAGAAATATGTTAATAAAACTGAAATAGGGCTTCCCTGGTGGCGCAGTGGTTAAGAATCCATCTGCCAACGCAGGGGACACGGGTTCGATCCCTGGTCCAGGAAGATCCCACATGCCGTGGAGCAACTAGGCCCGTGCACCACAACTATTGAGCATGCACTCTAGAGCCTGCGAGCCACAACTACTGAAGCCCGCGTGCCTAGAGTCTGTGCTCTGCAACAAGAGAAGCCACTGTGGTGTGAGGCCCACACACCGCAACGAAGAGTAGCCCCCACTCGCCACAACTAGAGAAAGCCCGTGTGCAGCAATGAAGACCCAATGCAGCCAAAAATAAATAAATAAATAAAATTAAAAAAAAAAAACTGAAATAGAAAACCAGAATAGACTCATAACCATTCAAGAACTTGAATCTGTTGTTAAATATTTTCTGCAAAGAAAAATCCAGGCTGAAACAGTTTTACCAGTGACTTCTACCAGACATTCAAGTAATAAATAATTCCAGTGTCTCACAAGCTAGAGTATGGAAAAAGATGGATTATTTCTCAAATCATTTTATGAGGCTGGCATAAACTTATACCAAAATCTGACGAAGAGAATGTGAGAAACAAAAAATTTCAGGTCATAATATAGACAGAAAAGTCACAGGCAAAATTTTAGCAATTTGAATCCGGCAAGATGATAATCAGAACCAAACTGGTTTACCCAAGAATACAAGGTTAATTTCAAATGAGAAAAATCAATTAATGTAATTCACCACATTAAAGGATTAAAGGAGAAAAATCATATAATGACCTCAGTAGATGCAGACAAATTCTTTGATAAAATTCAATACCCATTCAGATGAAATACATAGAAAACTAGGAATATTTTCCTTGATAAAAGGTATTTACAAAAACCTACAGCAAACATTATACGTAACCAGTCCCTTTAAAATGGGGAACATGATAAGTGTGCTGCCATCTCCACTTCTATTCAGTATTGTACTTAAGGTCCTAAATAGTGGAGTAAGGCAAGAAAAATAAATAAAATATATAGATTGGAAAGGAAAAAAATCACAATGACATAATAGTATATGTAGGAAATTCAAAAGAATGTGTACCGAGCCTGTTGAGATGGATATGAGAGTTTGGCAATGTTTCTGGGTACAAAAGTCAATACGCAAAAATCATGAGCATCCATCTATACCAGCAATAAACAGAAATGAAACTTTTTGAAAGATGCCATGCAGTGTTTACTATAATTACTTTATACTCCCTATCATATTTCTATACTACTGCCCTTTTTTTTTTTTTATCAAACTCAGCATTAAAATACACAGTCTAAGAAGAATGGATAAAGAAGATGTGGTACATATATACAATAGAATATTACTCAGCCATAAAAAGGAACAAAATTGGGTCATTTTGGGCTTCCCGGGTGGTGCAGTGGTTGAGAGTCCGCCTGCCGATGCAGGGGACACGGGTTTGTGCCCCGGTCCGGGAAGATCCCACATGCCACGGAGCGGCTGGGCCCGTGAGCCATGGCAGCTGAGCCTGCGCGTCCGGAGCCTGTGCTCCGCAACGGGAGAGGCCACAACAGTGAGAGGCCCGCGTACCACAAAAAAAAAAAAAAAAAAAAAAAAAAAAAATTGGGTCGTTTGTAGAGACGTGGATGGACCTAGAGACTATCATAAAGAGTGAAGTAAGTCAGAAAGAGAAAAATATCGTATATTAATGCATATATGTGGAATCTAGAAAAATAGTACAGATGAACCGGTTTGCAAGGCAGAAATAGATACACAGATGTAGAGAACAAACGTATAGACACCAAGGGGGCAAGTGGCGGTGGGGTTGGGATGAATTGGGAGATTGGGATTGACATGTATACACTAACATGTATAAAATAGATAATTAATGAGAACCTACTGTATAAAAAATAAATAAAATTCAAAAAAAAGAATACACAGTCTTAACTGTTTCTTCAGGTCATCATTTTCTTACCAAGGCTCCCGAGTCTAACTTTGTATGCTTTTCTCCTGTGAA
The DNA here is from genome assembly GCF_964374135.1 of Grampus griseus. Lineage (NCBI taxonomy): Eukaryota > Metazoa > Chordata > Mammalia > Artiodactyla > Delphinidae > Grampus > Grampus griseus. The sequence goes on along the minus strand of NC_139006.1, from coordinate 34,628,847 downwards.
TCTGTCTTTGTCAGTTTCATTTTCAGACCCAGTCAGGGGCCCTAATATGGTCAAGGAAAACTTTTCCCTCCCCTACAGTATCAAAAAACAAGATACTTAGGAATGGATCTAATAAAATATATGTAAGACCTTTACAAAGAGAATTATAAAACTTCATTGAAAGGCTATGAAGAAGACTTAATTAGAGAAATATATTTATGGATAGAAAAGACCCAATCTCATACAAATATTAATTCTCCACAAACTGATCTATAACTTCAACGCGTTTCCGTTTGAAATCCCAACAGAGGTCTCTTCTTCAAGAGGCTCTTAAAGAAGACCATAGAGGAAGGAATTACCCTTCTCTATACCAAACCTATAGTAATCAGTAAGGGTGGTATAGGTTCAGGGAGAGACAAACAGACCAACCAAACAAAAATGAGGGCCCAAAAACACCCCTGGCATATACGGAAACTCGGTGTATGGTAGAGATGGTAGCTCAGATCATTGGGGGAAAGATAAACTTTTCAATAAATGACGAGGAGGCAGCTGATTATCCATATAGCAAAAAATAGATGTGGACCCCACGCTACACCATTTCACCAAATCAGCTTTCGTTGGATTAAAGACCTACATAAGAAAAGCAAAACTGCATTGCTGTCATCATTTCAAGGATACGCTTGTTTTCACATTTTACCATTTCTGAAATTGTGATTTTTCTTACCATCAGTGGCAACTTAAGATTCCATGATACATGATACAAAACTTTTAGGAGACAATGTAGGAGAATATGGTAACAAATTCTGGGTAAGGGAGTATTTCTAAAGCGAGAATGTATTCGCGACACACATAATCAAACAAATATTTGAATCCAAAAGATACAGAGAATTCATATAAATCAATAAATAAAAATCTAGCAATCAACAGAAAAGCAAGCAAAAGAAATGAAGAGGAATTTCACAAAAGAACAAGGGTAAATGGTTCATAAACTTATCAAAAGACATTTAGTTTCATTGGTAATCAGGGAAATGTAAATTGAAACTACAATGAGATAACACCACACACTCATCAAAACGGCTAACATAAAAAGTTGTTCAATGCCAACTGTTGATGTGGAGTGACCAACCAGAACTCAGACACACCGCAGGTTGGAATTCAAATGTATAATAACTTTAGAAAAACAGGTTGATATTACCTAGAAAGTTGAATGTGCACATATACAAAGACTCAGTAATTCCAATGTAGGTATGGATTCTAGAAAAACCCTTGCACAAGTGGACTCAAAGACACATACAGGAATCAATGGCAGCATTGTTCATAGTTGCAAAAAGCAAGAAACAATCCAAATGTTTACCAAAGGTGGACTGGATCATTAAATTGTGGTATAATCATACAATGAAATACTACACAATCACATCAACATGGATGAATCTCAAAAATAAAATGTTAAGCAAAGAAGCAATGAAAGATTAAGATATGATCCACTTCATAAACAAGCAACTCTTAAACGATAAGGATAAAAGCACAGGTGATAAAAATTATAGAGAAAAACAGTGACGAGAGTAACAGAAATTTCAGGATAGACTTGACGTTGATAGAGTGACAGGTGCAGTTTGGGAGAGGCATGCAGAGGGTCTTAGGTCGGGTGATGTGCTATTTCCTGGCTCGGGTGATTTGTATATAGGTGTTTGTGTGTATCTTTATTTCACGAGAAAAAAACTTTTTAAATGAAGGACAAATGAAAATGAATTAATAAATGAATACATCTCTGTATTTTTTAATGTTATTACGTGCCTGCAAGCTTTGTAAGTTTACCTTCAGCACTTATAAGACAAACTTAGTACGTCTTACCACTTTCCTAAGAAGCTGCAAGAAATGGTTTGTTTTCAACAGTGTGTCGCAGTCTGTTTTGTAATAAATCCTAGATGATGAGGAAGAAAAGTTACATAAACCAGACCAGAAGTGCAAAAGGAAGCATGAAAGCTCTTCTAAGAAATCACTCACAATATACCTACCTCCAAATCATGCCTTTGAGTTTGTTTGCATTCTTTCATTTTATTTTTTTAAATTTTTGGTCGTGCTGTGTGGCTTGTAGGATCTTAATTCCCCAACCAGGGATCGAACCCACGCCCCTGGCAGTGGAAGCATGGAGTTCTAACCACTGGACCTCATTTTTTTTTTTTTTTTGCATTCTTTTAGTCAGTGGTTATAATTCTAAGTCCTGAGAACAAAGCCATCTAACAACTTTCTTATTTTCACAGGCCCTGTGCTGCTAGGGTCATAAAACCAGGGACCTCGGAGGCCCATGTGTCCAGCTACTAGAGCAGAAATCCCCTTGGGCAAGTTGTCCTGTCTCAGCTTGAATCCTTCCAGTGGGGGGCAGTTATTCACATTGGGGGCACTCTGTCCATTATTAGGCAGTTGGGTCTGTTGCCCTCCTGGGTAGGCAGAGCTATCTATGGGAGACCTTCCTGAGGTCACTCGATGTCACCTAGGAGATGGAATCTCTCCAAAAATCATTATCTCACTGGAATACCCACCACCTTCTGTAGCTGAGCAGCTTAGAGAAAATGTGTTCTGTAAATTCTGTGTGAGAAGGATTTGATTATCAGCCGTTTAAGATTATTCTGCTTCCTTGTAGAGCTAAGCTTTCAGCAGCACGTATTTTACCTTATAACTGTACAAATAATGTTAACAATAACACTAAATTTAGAAGCTCTGGGAGGTGGGGGGATTTTAACTCTCCTTGGAAGGGCTCTGCCCCAAGCCTGTTGGAAAGCCACAGCAATTCACAGAGACGGCCTTACAGCAATGACTTGGAGACCAGCCTGGAAAACTTTCCATTTGTGAACATTAACTTCCTTGCGCTTCTATATTGCTTGTTTCAGCAGCTACTGTCTGTTTTTTTCCAGAACAGCCACTAATTTGAACGGAATGTCTGGATGACCCCAAACTGTTCTTAGAAAATGTGTTTGCCGAGGACGTCTGCTCTCCTTAAACTTCTCCAGAAGACTTGGGAATCTATCCTATTCCTCCTTCGTCTGGGGTGTTGCTTCTCCCTGAGGATCCCTATTGCCACATCTACCCTTTACCTTCTCTCGTCCTCCCCATTTTCTCCCTCATGAAAGCTCTTCTCACTAAATTCATTTTCTTTTTTTCCCCTCTTTCTTTCGTATTTCTCTAAAGGGCTTACTAATGTTAGAGAAATTTCTTCCAATGTTAGAAAAATCAGGGGAAGGTGTATAGCTTTATAGATTGTTTTCTTGTTAGACCTTGAGTTTTACTATTCTCACTAGGAGTGTCTTTTATCATTAAGTAACAATCCATAGAATATATGAAATAAACGCTCAGCAAGTTTAGAGTGCTATGTCGTTATTAATTAACTAGCTAATCTACGGAGCCTCTCCTGGAGCCAGTGAGCTACCGTGTACCCTCCACCGACTTGTATGAGGAAGGAGACTACTTATGAACTCGAGGATGGCCTGGTTTGTGAGTATTATCATCTGGGTGGAGAAGAAAACAGTGCTTGTCTCCAAGAACACAGAAAGAAAGGCAAGGTTCAGCCAGCATGGAACGGGGACTTGCCAATGTTTCACTGTTGGAACGTCTGCTATTCCCAACCGACCTCAGCCAACACAGCCCACCCCCACTCCATCCTCCCCTCACACGGCTGGGACTTTCTGTTTGCGCCAAAGGGCAAAGATAAAGGAAAGGTACAAACAGGGGGACTGGCAAGGAAGAAAACGATAAGAAGCCCAGGCCCCTGCACACAATTAGAAGTCAGCTTTAGGGACTTCCCTTGTAGCACAGCAGTTAAGAATCCGCCTGCCAGTGCAGGGGACACGGGTTAAAGCCCTGGTCCGGGAAGACCCCACATGCCATGGAGCAAGTAAGCCTGTGCGCCACAACTACTGAGCCTGCGCTCTAGAGCCCTCGACCCACAGCTACTGAAGCCCACGTGCCTAGAACCCATGCTCTGCAACAAGAGAAGCCCACTCACAGCAGCTAGAGAAAGCCTGCGTGCAGCAACGAAGACCCAACGCAGCCAAAAATAATAATAATAATAAATAAATACATTTATCAAAAAAAAAGAAGTCAGCTTTAATAACCGACTGTCCCACGAACAGAAACAGGAGCACTTCAGGGGTGAAGGTGGGGTGGCCTTGGAGAAAATCTTCCCCAGACCTGATGTTATCACCATCAAATAACCACCTTCCTTTCCAAATTTCACATCTGCTCAAACTTTCTGGAATTTTCTTATGATCCTATGCCAGAAACCACAGCTCTGTGTGTCTACAGTCTGGATGCCAGTACAGATAGGGGGGACTTTGAAAGGACCTATAAGGTACTAAAGGAAATTCAAACTGGGAATGTGGAATTTACAATGGAAACAGACATTTAATCTGTCTTCCTGTTCTCAGATTTGAGTCTAAATTTAGATCACAGTACGGAAGAGCATGACCGGGCCTGAAAAGCTTGTCCTGCCAGGCTCACATCCCTTTACCTCTTCTATTTTAGCCTCAGAGAGGCAGTTTTATGTTGTTTCTGTTTTGGAGATAGAAGCGTCCCGGGCCCCCCTTGGCTTCAGAGTCTTATCAACTCACCTCTGGGTGTACTCAGGGAAACCTATTAACATTTGCGGAAATGTTTTTCCAAACCACTATTAGATAGTGGGACCCGAAGTATGTTTGTTTGGGTGTTAACTGACTTGGTGTTGGAAACCAACTATTCCCCAATGTAAAGTTTCTATAGATTATCAATGCTCTAGGCCTTTGAATGCCTGAGCTAGTTTTAAGAGAAAAGACATGGAAACAACCTAAATGTCCATTGACAGAGGGGTAGATAAAGAAGATGTGGTACATATATACAATGGAATATTACTTGGCCATAAAAAAGAACGAAATAATGTCATTTGCAGCAACATGGATGGACCTAGAGATTGTCATACTGAGTGAAGTAAGTCAGACAGAGAAAGACAAATATCATATGATATCGCTTGTATGTGTAATCTTTAAAAAAAAAAGGTACAAATGAACTTATTTACAAAACAGAAATAGAGTCACAGATGTAGAAAACAAACTTATGGTTACCAGGGGGGAAAGGAATGGTAAGGACAAATTGGGAGATTGGGATTGACGTGTACACACTACTATATATAAAATAGATAACAACTAAAGACCTACTCTATAGCACAGGGAACTCTACTCAATACTCTTTAATGACCTATATGGGAAAAGAATCTAAAAAAGAGTGGGTACATGTATATGTATAACTGATTCACTTTGCTGTACACCTGAAACTAACACAACATTGTAAATCAACTATACGCCAATAAAAATTTAAAAAAAAGAAAGAAAGAAAACCCAGCAACCTGGAGATATTCACAGCAGCAACATCCCCTGTATGGTCCCACCTCCACCAGACAAATGAAGCCCTAAAGGGATGGTTTTGGTGACACACAGCACTCCCTCTAATTCCCCCCACTCCTTTTATCCATCCTCTGGTCCATCTGTTAACTAGACACACCCCTGTCCTCCCACTTACGTCCTCCCAACTTTGCTCAAGTTGCTCCCTCCTTCTGGAATGTTCTCTTGATCCCTTGATTCTGCTTATTCTTCCAGGTTCTGTGCTGCCTTTCCAATAGTCATCTCTAATCTCATTAGTTGGATGGAATTTTTCTTTTCGTTTTATTGAATGACGAAGCAGTTTATTGGTGTCTCACACAAGGTCCCGCATCGTGATTATTTATAAGTAAATCCAATCTCTCTTTCTGAATCATTGGCTAGTTGACTGCCCGATCCATAGCTAGTTTGTTATCATGGCTTCAGTGATACCTAACAGTGTGTCTAACTCATTGCAGAAAAAAGCTTAATAAATATCTGATGCACAAATGATGAATGTGGCCTTGAGTAAGAGCAAAGTTGGATCTACTCAGTGGTGGATCGCGTCATACAGCTGACGTCCTAGGGGAGACAGCGAGTGGTTTCCCCAGCTAGAACACAAAGCCCACTGCCCTTGCCTCCACCAATTTCAAACTTTGTTTCCCTCCCCTGGCCTCTCCCTGCCAGCCAAGCTCATCTCCTCATCACTGCTGGAAAATGTCAGGCTCATTTCTCAGTCTGAAGCTTTTATTATGACATTCTTCATACCCGAAATGCCCTACTCTACTGCTTCTAATTGTCTAAGTCTTGCCCTCCTTTCCAGGCTCAGTTTAAAGTCCCCCCCCCCCCCACTCCAAGAAGCTTTCCTTGACCAGGTTAGCCCTTGGTAGTGTAAGCAGATAAGGTAGGGGGCCCCAGAGGAAAAGAACCAGATGTAACTTTTGACATAAGAGGAACCATTTTAGACCTAAGCCATTTTGTGATCTAAGCCCGGCCACAATGCTTGCCCTTGAACAGGTCTCAGTAATAATGATCTCAAGGGAACAGAAGAACAAAGGCTGCATTGTTATTTATCTTTTTTTGTTTGTTTTTTTGTGGTACACAGGCCTCTTACTGTTGTGGCCTCTCCCGTTGCGGAGCATAGGCTCCGGACATGCAGGCTCAGTGGCCATGGCTCACAGGCCCAGCCGCTCCGCGGCATGTGGGATCTTCCCGGACCGGAGCACGAACCCGTGTCCCCTGCCTCGGCAGGCGGACTCAACCACTGCGCCACCAGGGAAGCCCTGTTATTTATCTTTTTATATAGAAGTCTGGCTCATCCAACTCCTTTGTAACTCCCTCAAGAACCAAAAATGTGTCCTTTAATTATTTGCAGCCCTGTCATTTAGAAGTTTGGGTTATAAACACTTTTGGTAATAATGACAATAACAAATAGTCACTAAGGTCCATATCCCTTTTCCTGATGCTGCTTTGAGGATGCTGCTGCTCTTACAGCTAGAATTGGCAGTGGGTCACGGTTTTCACCAGTAACCAGGTTTTTGGTCTTTGACAGCATCACTGAGCAGCTCTCCTAGCCCAGGACTGTATACCTTAATAGTTTTTTTTCTATGTGAAAAATACCCTCAGTGTCTACCTATTTAAGCCACTGTCTTTGAGGTTTTCTATTACTTGCAGCTGATCACATTTCTAATCTACCATTTCACTGGTTTGTTATAAGGGTAAACGAGATAATAATGTAAATCCCTTAGAATCTCCCGGAGTAAGCCCTCACCAGGTGGATGTTGTTATTATTACTACTTTAAAATATGCCTCCATTACATCCTCCTTTCCCCCAGCTCCCACGCTACGGCAGTTGAGCTTCATAACGGAAGAAATACATCTTTTTTTTTTTTGTATTAACCTATGCTTTTCCTTTTGTTTTCTTTTCTTTTTCTTTTTTGGCTGCGCCATTTGGCTTGCAGTATCTTAGTTCCCCGACTAAGGGATTGAACCCGCAACCTCAGCAGTGAAAGTGCGGAGTCCTAACCACTGGACAACCAGAGAATTCCCAGCCTGTGAATTTCTGAAGATATACTACAACCTTAGTCTGCTCAGGCTGCCATAACAAACTACCATAAACTGGGTGGCTTATAGACAACAGAAATTTATTTCTCACGGTTCTGGAGGTTGGAAGTTGGAGATCAGGATGCTGGCATGGCCATGGACCCTCCTCTGGCTTATAGATGCAGACTTCTAGTATCCTCACCTGGTGGAAAGAGAGTGCTGAGGTCTCTTTTATAAGGGCACTAATCCCATCACCAGGGCTCCACCCTCATGACCTAATCACCTCCCAAAGGCCCCACCTCCTACTACCATCACCATAGAAGGTAGGGCTTTAAGATATGGATTTGGGGGGACATAAACATTCAGTCCACACAACTACCCTACCTCAAAGATGCCATCATAAGCAACATCTTTTTTAGAAAGCAGTAGAACTAGAATGTTGAGCTGAGATGTTGGCCTCCACCTACCTCTAACCTTCTCCCCTAGGGCCACCAGAAAAACCCAGGCCCCACAAGAAGCCCTCCTTGGAGGCTTACTTCACTGCTGCACCATGTCACACCTGAATGCCCTTCCCCAGCTCTTCACATGCTGATTCATCCTCAGCCTTTCAGCCTCAGCTCAAAAGGCCCCTCCTCAGAGCATCTCTCCCTGATGACCTTTTCTAGACTTGCTTCCCCCATTTCTCTCCCCCTCATCAGCCTGCTTGTCTTCCTCTGTAACTGTCTGCTGGTTTGCTTGTCATTTCTCTGCCTTGCTGGACTGTATACTTCATTTGAGCAGGACCTTGTCTATTTTGTTTACCATTGTGCCCCTAGCAGACAGCACTGTGCTTGGCACTTAGTAGGTGCTTATAATGGACTGAATGGAGGATCTTTCTCTCTCCCTGCCAGGTAGGGACACAGCAAGAAGATGACTGCCTGAAACCAGGAAGGAGGTTCTCACCAGAACCTGACCATGCTGGCACTCTGATCTTAGACTCCCAGCCTCCAGAACTATGAGAAATAAATGTCTGTTGTTTAAGCCACCCAGTCTATGGTATTCTGCTATAGCAGCCTGAACCAAGACAGTGCTCAATATTTGTTGACTCAATAAACAAACTTCTAAAAGTTCAATGCATTTTTAGTTCTAGGCTAAATTCTATGCTGATAAAATAGGATAGAATAGAGGCTTATTGCTCAGAAGGAAGCTTTGTTTTATAAAAAGATTCAAGACAGATTTTTAAAAGAATTAAGCTTCACTTAAAAAAATTGCTTTCCTGTTCAAATTCTCAGGAGCATGGCAACAATATTACATGAAGAGAAGTACATCTGTATCTCTCCCACACATGCAGTATTTAATTTGCAAAGATTGCTAAACACTCATGTCTTCCAAATTTAATGCACTTCTAATTAAATGTTTTTCTGTCTCGTTTCACTGGGAGCAGCTATTAAATGGCTGGGCAGAACAATGAACAGCAGTGATATTTCTTTTAAACTTAGCATCAAAAATCACCTTGGCTTTAGAGAGCCACACATGGTGGGGAGGGGGATTTGATCTGTTTGTATTTAGTGGCTATGATTTACTCTTTGCAAAAACCTCAGAGGTTGATGAAAATGAGAGGAAAAGCATAAAGCAGAGAAGTGTCTATGTATGGATGTGTGTGTTCCAGTCATGGTGTTTGTGTGCAAATGTGTGTTAAAAGATAAAGTTGATTATTCAACCTTGGATCACATATTTTAGGAGAGCTGGGTTGAAACATTTGGAGGCAACTGAAAGAGTTATCACAGGAGTCATGGGAAATTTTTATTCCACATTTCTCAATTGAGTAAGCAATGCATCTATTTAAGAAAAATATGGGGGCTTAACTTATAGAAGCCCCTTAAAGGAGAGAAAAGAATATGGAATAATAGAGTAGAAGTATACAATTTCATTAAAGCTTTAAAAGCTGGTAACTATTAAATCAATTTCCAATTAAATAAAAGGGAAGGTTGAGGAAGAAAGATTTCCTAAATGCCCAGAAACTGGAATTTGGACACAGGATAGAAAATTTATTTTACTTTCATAATGGTTTGAAGAATAAATTAAAGTTTGTAATAATATATAGTATAGAAATTTCTGGGAGTTCACTAAATTATTCTGAAAACACTTATAACGGGAAAAGTATTTGTGAGTTAAAGATATTCTATTGTTTAGTATATAATAGAACTGCACTTTTATATACATATCCCCAGTTAATTTTCATGCATTGATTAATCCTTCCATCACTCCAGTTAGGTCAGTGGGTTCATTTGCACTTCATATGCACTGATGCAGAAACTAGAAACTAACTGGGCAAGTTGTGTGACTTGCCCAAAGATACTCAGTTAATCTCGGTGGAGCTAGTCGGAAACAGGGCATAAGCCCCTGATTCACTGTGTAGCCATTCAGGGTTGCAACACTGTTCTTCCTGTTTACATTTGCAATTTAACCAACATACATCGTACACCTGGGAAGGTTATGAACATGGCACGACACAGAGAGAAATAGGCATGGCTTTCCCCACCAAGACTCAGACAGTGGGGTCTTCCTTGAACATAAGAAAGGGGTTTGGACATTGTGCAGCCACCAGATGACAAATGCTTATCGCCAGGCCAAAACTTTAAGCAGAACTTATGAAGATAAACAGGCTCTTCTTAAAAATTGCTCTTGACCTGCAGGAGGTAGCGGCGGCGGCGGCCGAGGCCGAGGGAAGATGGCGGACGGTGTGGACCACATAGACATTTACGCGGATGTGGGCGAAGAGTTCAACCAGGAAGCTGAATATGGTGGGCATGATCAGATAGATTTGTATGATGATGTCATCTCTCCATCTGCAAATAATGGAGATGTCCCAGAAGATCGGGATTACATGGATACTCTCCCACCAACTGTTGGTGATGATGTGGGTAAAGGAGCAGCACCAAATGTTGTCTATACATATACTGGAAAGAGAATTGCATTATATATTGGAAATCTAACATGGTGGACAACAGATGAAGACTTAACTGAAGCAGTTCATTCTTTGGGCGTAAATGATATTTTGGAGATAAAATTTTTTGAAAATCGGGCAAATGGCCAGTCAAAGGGGTTTGCCCTTGTTGGTGTTGGATCTGAAGCATCCTCAAAAAAGTTAATGGATCTGTTGCCTAAAAGAGAACTTCATGGTCAGAATCCTGTTGTAACTCCATGCAATAAACAGTTCCTGAGTCAATTTGAAATGCAGTCCAGGAAAACTACACAGTCAGGACAAATGTCTGGGGAAGGTAAAGCTGGTCCTCCGGGAGGCAGTTCACGTGCAGCCTTTCCACAAGGTGGTAGAGGACGGGCCCGTTTTCCAGGGGCTGTTCCTGGTGGGGACAGATTTCCTGGGCCAGCAGGACCAGGAGGGCCACCTCCACCTTTTCCAGCTGGACAGACTCCACCACGTCCACCCTTAGGTCCTCCAGGCCCACCCGGTCCACCAGGTCCTCCACCTCCTGGTCAGGTTCTGCCTCCTCCTTTAGCTGGGCCTCCTAATCGAGGAGATCGCCCTCCACCACCAGTTCTTTTTCCTGGACAACCTTTTGGGCAGCCTCCATTGGGTCCGCTTCCTCCTGGGCCTCCACCGCCAGTTCCAGGCTACGGCCCCCCTCCTGGTCCACCACCTCCACAACAGGGACCACCTCCACCTCCAGGCCCCTTTCCACCTCGCCCACCTGGCCCTCTTGGGCCACCCCTTACACTCGCTCCTCCTCCGCATCTTCCTGGACCACCTCCAGGTGCCCCACCACCAGCTCCACATGTGAACCCCGCTTTCTTTCCTCCACCAACTAACAGCGGCATGCCTACATCAGATAGCCGGGGTCCACCACCAACGGATCCATATGGCCGGCCTCCACCATATGATAGGGGTGACTATGGGCCTCCTGGAAGGGAAATGGATACTGCAAGAACACCATTGAGTGAAGCTGAGTTTGAAGAAATCATGAATAGAAATAGGGCAATCTCAAGCAGTGCTATTTCAAGAGCTGTGTCTGATGCCAGTGCTGGTGATTATGGGAGTGCTATTGAGACATTGGTAACTGCAATTTCTTTAATTAAACAATCCAAAGTATCTGCTGATGATCGTTGCAAAGTTCTTATTAGCTCTTTGCAAGATTGCCTTCATGGAATTGAATCCAAGTCTTATGGTTCTGGATCAAGACGTGAACGATCAAGAGAAAGGGATCATAGTAGATCACGAGAAAAGAGTCGGCGTCATAAATCCCGCAGTAGAGATCGTCATGATGATTATTACAGAGAGAGAAGCAGAGAACGAGAGAGACACCGGGACCGGGACCGGGACCGCGATCGAGAGCGCGACCGAGAGCGCGAGTATCGTCATCGTTAGAAGAAAAGACACTTTTCCTGCCATCTGGGTTTTGTTTTTAAAAGAAAAGAAACAGTATTCTTTAATTTGCAAAGAAGATAAGAAAGTTACTCAATTAAAATGGATTCAGGGTATTCCATATAGAGAATTATAAATTGTACCAAATCATACATCCCAGGTTAGAATAACCTTGAAATAATTTTCTTTGATGTTTCATTCATAAACCATAATCATTGTGTCTTTTTTTTCTGTATTTTAAAACTATTGTGTACATTTTTCATAAAGCGGGAAGAGTTGTCTGTTTATACTTCATTTTCACGTGTAATTTTATTTTTATATTTGTGAACAGCGTTTATTCATGTGAAAAGTGGGGAGAGGGCACTATAAGGCTTGTGCATGTGACACAAAGGTTATTCTGTAAACAGATTTTTTTTTTCTTCATATGTTGGTGGCATATCCAAAATAAATTAGGCTAAAACAAACCCCTTATTGGTAATTACTCTTTACATGATTATTTTCCATAAAATAAAATTGGGAAATATTGAAAATTCAATTATGGTAATTGCTAGTATTTAAATTGTTATGGGCAAAATCAAAGGATTGTATGTAATTCTGTGACAAAATAACAGTTTCTTTAGATATATTTTAGCAAACGAGATCCTTTTTAAGTAATATTACTTAGAAAATAAGCATGTAAGTCTTATTTTTATGGTACACAAATAACCTATTACATTATACAGTTTTAAGGGCTTTTTGAAGTAAAAAGGCAAGTTCTAATACTTTTCCATGCATTTTGAATATATATCAAAACCTTAATTTTAAAATAGTTCTCCATGTACTGTATTATAGAACTTAACATAAATAATTCTCAAAACATTATTTTAATATGAGGCAAAACTTTTTATTTTTAAAACTAAGCTTATTGAAATTGATACTGTTTTTGGATGTAAGAACTGAATGTTGTATCATGTAAGACTAAATACTAAATTTTAAAGATGTAGCCCTCTGCCTCTCCCACTCCCGCCCACCCCACCCCCCAGTTATAGATCTGATCCCATCTTATGAAAAAATTCTCAGTGCCCATCAGTGCTTAAGGTGAATTGTGGCCAACTTAGGGAAATGTTTAACGTATATCAGCCATTTCATTTAAAGTAAGGTACAGGTCCTTCAATTTATATTTTTATTTAGACTCTGTCAGTTATCAACAAGCTTCTAGTTACTGAAGTCATGATAATGGAACTTGCATACATTTTCAGTCATCTCCAAGATTGGATATGCCCATCAAGGGCATTCTGAGCCAGTTTATACCCAAAGTTAATTAACAAGTCTTCTTAATGGTTTTAGCATAGTTAAGTAAACTCCTTCTGAAAGGTCCATTGTTAATTTTAAATACTTTGAATTAACATTACATTCCGGTAATGGGTACACCTAACTATATCATGGTTTGAGTTTCATTACGTTCAGACATTAACTATGAATTCCTAACTTGCAAACTATTGCTGACATTTTTTCTTAATCACTGATGTGTACCATACCAAAATTCCCATGTTTTGTTTGTGCATTAATCAGAATTGAGTTGTAATATTGTTATGTGCCTTCATCCAAGCAAAATTTTACATAAGCATTTCCAGTGCAAAAAATTCTGTTATCCTGGAATATTGTACCTTTGCTATACCAAACAGTATTTATTGTGAACATAGATGTGAATAAATGGGTAGGGACTGGGATTAAATATATCTGAGTGAAAAACTTTTTTGAGCAAATAAAAAATATCTGCACATTTAATCACCATCATAATGAGGTCTATTGACCTTTTTTAGAAGTTTTAAAATATGAGTCCTTTTGAACTTTCATGTAAATCTTAAATGGACTGAATGGAATAAGAGTAACTTGGAAGCTAAAGTGAATGTCAGTAGTAAGTCTGTATGCAAATAAAACAATAATGTAATCTATTATTAAAGTGATGATGAATGGCTAAAAGGGCAAGTTCTTAATTTAACTGGAAACTTAAATGATGTTGGCAAGCTGTTAATGTCTGTCCCATCTTAATTTTTTTGTGTGTTTGAACTGTTGGTAATGTTAATTGCATTCTCTCATTTAAAAAATGTATTAGTTTTTCTAAAAGCATTGAATATCTAAGTTCAAATATATAATATTTTAATGGGAATATCGGTATTGTAAATTTCAACATGTAAATATATTGTGCTTCATATTCTGTAATTTCTGCCTCTATTCTCAGACCACTCTGAGCAAAACAAAAGTAGTTCAGTGTTTTAAGATTATATGCTTTTACAGAAATAATTTTGTTTTCATAGTTGTTTTCTTTTGTGTTCCTCTTATTACTTGCTGGGAACAACCCTACTCAGTGATTTCTGTTAACAGTTCCACTTTTCTTTGTATACTGAAGAGTAATGAACTGAAATTATTTTTTTAAATACTCTATTCATGCTTTTCCTCTCTCTGACACATGATGTTTACATTCTCAAATCATTATCCATTCCTTTGATTAGATTTTAAGCATCATATACGGGCTATAGGTTAAGTAACTATACTTTCCTTTGCTTTATGATTACTTTTCTCCTTTCACAAATACCATGATCTTAGATTTTGTTGTCATTGCACAAGATTTAGGGTGTTTTGCATTCCTTATTCAATTTATAGCTTTGCATTAATTTGGCAGGGGGAAGCCAAAAGAATCAAAAGTTCTTGCGTAAATGTTAAGATGCTTTTATCTCCTCAAGAGTTAATGTTAACTTCGAGTCTTATGTGAAAATTAAATTCTTCTAATCATCTGATGAATGATACCGGTGGTAATGAGATTTAAAAATTATTTCTGCAACTCTTAAGTCATCTGAGATCTGACTAATACTGTCCAGCCCTGTGTTTATTGTTTCCCCATATATCCTAACCGCTTCATCTGGATATGCCAGCTTTCATTATTTTCACTCTAATTTTCCTTGCTTTTAGTATTATTTGCAAAACCTGCCTGACTACACAGTTATGTTAATTAAAGTGAGAAGAGGGTAAAAAGTGATCCTAGAATGGATGTATAGTGTGTGTTTTGCTCACTGTGGTTTAAGAATATGGTTTTGTTTACAAATGATTAATGTTCCCTGTTTAAAAAATAAAAATCAGTGCCAATGTGAAAAAAAAAAATTGCTCTTTATTAGACAGTGCTAAATATACGTTAGTTCTAGCTATTGACGAAGCCAAATAAAGTCTCTTTCTCAGCCATGTTGTTTAGCATTTTGTATTTGGACTTTTTTCAAGTAACTTGCCAAAGAAGTTGATTTTCTTTTAAGCACAGTAGTAAAGAGCATTTCAATATATATTTAATCACAGTTTTACCTAAATGATTTCATCTAAGTATTCAAATGGGCATAACCTCTAACTTCTGAGGCTTCTCTGAATAATTTATTGGATAATAGTGAGAGCAGAGTCTTAATAAGTGCTTTACACGTATATTAACTCCATCCTCACAACAGCTCTTAGAGGTAGGCATTATCGTTACCTCCATGTTACAGGTGAAAAGCTGATGCCCCCAACATTAAGCAACTTGCTTTGGGTCACATAACTAGCAGGCGGTAATTGGCCCCAGGCTGGTGGGCTCCCAGGCCTAGATTGTCAGCAGCCTCGATAGATAAGCCCAATTAGCACATATAAGAAATGGACCATGTGAGATCAACTTTATATACTATCTTCAAAACATTTAGTTTTTCCCTTCCATTGTTTTCTGCCCTGACCCACTAAAATGTTATAAAGCAGGAAAACAATGTCATCTCGATCATTAGGAGTCCAGAACTAGGAAACTTTTAATACGTGTATAAACCAGTGGAAATCATGGAAAAGGCACGAGAGAGAAAGAAAGAGAGAGAGAGAGAGAATATTTTTAAACCTGCTTCAGGTCCAAGAGGGGCATTGCTAAGTCAGCTAATGTCTTCCACCTTTCAACCATAAAGGTAATTTTTAATTTCTTAGGAGACAATAGTCTCCTAAGTCAGTTTTTAACATCTCAAAATACTGTAAAGAAACAAACTGACATCACAAAAATGAAAGGACCCACTAAGTCTGAATTTCAAATGAGACAAAAAAGCACAGGGCTTTTCAGAGGTAAACGTTAAATAGGTCACTAACGGGCATCTCTCCCTGCGTTCTGTAAATCAGAACCTGAAGAGTCTAATCAAGTCGATTATGCCCATCACACCACAGAGCAACCACTCGGAAGCATCTCGCTTTATTTCCTTCTCGCTCCTAATCGCACCTGACATTCCTTGTCCAGAGTTTCCTTCCATGAAGTGTATTTCTGCATGTTTTCACGTCATCTCCTTTTGTTACCTGTCCTCACAGGTCTCTTTCTTACTCCTAATCTTGTGCCAAGTTTCCCTTCTGACCTTGGCTACTCAGTTCCCGCTGCATTGAATGTCAGCCACTCACGCTGTGCAGCGATTTTGTTTCTGTTTTTTCCTGGAGGTGCTCGTCTGAGTCACATGGAAAGATGCTCTCTTGACAACCGGCAAAGTGAGATGATCTGTGTGTCAGAGTATTTGGGCGGGATCCTTACCACCCTTTACCATCAATCAGCTGGCTCTGCAGGGGCAGCCTGTCTGGGATCCTGAAAGACCCTGCTCCCCTAAAACATGGTCCCTACTGTGAACCCCAGATTTAGCACTGGGGGCCTTTGTTAAAATAAAATGTGTTTTCCAAAAGGAATTAGAGTTTTCCGCTAGGAGTTCCATTACTCTGCTTGGAGGACAGTGAGGAAATGAGGCTCAGGATGGGACATCAGGACGGGGCTGGTTCTTGGGATGGGGGGCTGTGGAGGGAGACAAGCCTGAATGAGGGGCCAGGAACCAGTGGCCCGGGCGGAATTCACAAGAGCATGGTGTTGAAGAAGAATGAGGATGACCCCCTTGCTTGAACGACTGATCCCGGCTAACTGATTAGTAACTTGATACTAGAAGCTGTTACCATCAGAGAAATGGATCATAATGTTCTCCCCCCGCCTCCCCATCACAACCCAGGAAAACAGAGTAAAACTCACTTCGCAGGAAGACGTTTTCTTGTATAAACCGAAGGGAGAAATTTGTGAGGCATCCCATTGCTTTGATTATTCCAATACTTGCAGTGAAAAATATGATCCTATATATTTATTTGCCTAAAACTTAACTCCAGTTGTCACAACAAACCAAAATGAGGAAGGAAGCAGGACTTGCAAGCATATTTTATAGACAGCTACCATCTGTCTCCACGAAATCATGAAAACCTCCTCAAGAACAAGACTCCTGCCCTGGTGCTTATCTGCTGTCTCATCCCCTCCCACTGTCCCTCTGTTCTTTCTGAGGCAAAGCTTTCACTCATCTCAAGTGAGAGTGCTGGAGAAATAGTGCTAGACTTTCCAGGAGGATCCTGGGAAGCTGAGTTTTTCCAAGGGAGCAAAATAGAGGAAATCCTAGGTGTTTGGGGCAGCTGATATTTCTACCCACTGTCCCAGTCAAGGACATTGTTCCCCTAATACTCTAGCAGCAAGTCAGAAACTCATCGAACAAAGGTGTATTTCCACCTTTGGGCCCCTTGGGCTTTGGGAAACTAGTACCTCAGTGCAGCTGGGGAGAGAAAGAAACTGGGGCAGGGTGTGGAGAGACCTGGGTTCCCCACTTCCCAGACGTACTTGTCACATGACCTTGAGTCAAGCACTTCACCTCCCTGAGTGTTAGTTTGCTCATCTGTAAAATGGGGACAATAGTCTGACCCTGGACTGCCCCACAGGCTGACGTATTACTTCATGTACACTAAAGTGCCACCCCAACCAGGAAGCACTTAACGCATTTCATACAAAAATAAAAAAGTGTCAGTGAAGTGTTTAGGCACTTGGGCAAACTACGTGAGAAAATTCCACAAAAATGAATTCCTGATTCCATACACTTCAAATGATTTCCATACTACAGAGGGAGCAGAGGCCATTCCCGCTTTTATAATATGTTCATATTCATCACATTCAAACAAGGCAGGGAGTAGAGAAGGGGTCTGGGAAGGCAAGCCCCTCACTACTCACCTACTAGGTGCCAGAGCTTTCTTGGGCAGTTTCTAAATGAAGCAGCTCATTTAATCCTCGTAAAATCTCCACGTGGGAGACACTGTGATGCCCTGATCCCCACGTCCCAGGGGGCTTAGGTGGGGGGTCACCGTTCACATGGTCAGAAAGCGGTGGGTTTGGACCCTATCTTCTAGCTTTGTGATGCTGCCACTGCACCTGCTCAACCCGCCTGCGGACCCTACAACAAGCGACAACAGAGTCACCAGCGGTGCAACATTTACACGGACAAAGTACTTATTTTTGTGCCAAATGGCCTTTAATCAGTCAAACTTTTAGCCCCAGAACTTCTGACCGTATGCAGCAGGACTCATTTGAATAGATTCAGCTTCAAGATGCGATGAGGTCCCACCTACATTGCAGGAGTTAATAAGATAAGGTAGAATTTGATGTAAGACATCCCATGGATCACCTGTTCCAGTCGGGAGTGATGGGTCCAGATTTTCAGTCCAGCCTGATAAATGACTCTATAAAGTACTTTCTGTGCTGACTTTTCTCAGTTGTAATAACAAGGATTCCTACTAAGGAAAGAAAGGAAGTTATGACACTGTTTGTCCTTCAGAGAGAAAGATTTACTGAGAAGTTTTGAAATATTTGTATAACATAGAAGCCAGTGTTTCTGTTCTGGCTTCCCTGGTGTGGTTGGTAGCTTCGCCCGGACTGTCTCTTGTCCCTAAACTACCTCTTAAAAGGGTCTCCATTGTGCAAAAGTAGACCACGAATTCCAGAATCACAGATTTAAAAGGTTTGAGGATTACCAACAGGTCTGGTCTAGTTCTTGCTGGCTGAGATGCGGGAGCTGTAGCGATGGGCCAGCCACGGATGCCCATGATTGAGTTAAACAGGGAGAAGTATTTACTCACGACTGATCAGAGACCAGATCCTGGTGGAAGGTAGCCAAGATCTAGAAAGGCAACCCTGAGCATCCGGGCAGGGGTCCAGGGAGGGCTAGGGCTCCATCCGCGAGGGGGCAAGGCGGGAAACGCCAGGCAGGGAAGAGGCTAGCGGGTCGGTGCGGAGTGCTGGGGGCGGGGGCCGGGTGGGGGGAGGGGGAGGGGTGCTTATTTCAAGGCCGGCTGAAGTTGGAAGGAATGGAGGCTAAAAGGGACTGTGCCGAGGCTGCTCAGGCGGCTCTAAAATTAGCAAGACATTCTCATGATGAGGCCAAGGGATGGACGGTGTCAGGAAGCAGACGCCCCAATTCCTATGTTCAGCTGGTTTTGTACTCTGAGAGATAAACAACAACAGCAATGTACCCGTTGCGGCTTGGTTTGCGTTCAATTCGGTAAACAGGCATCGAATGTCTGCTCTGTGCAAGACAGTGCCGGGTGCAAAGAGGAGGGATGAAATAACTAAGAAAGTCACAAAAGAAAAGACAGAAGGACCAACAACACTGATGGGGGAAGTAAACCAATAGGAAGTCTGCGTAGGATTCTCTGAACTGCTCCGACCGCCTGAGTGCCCTCTCTTTCCTGAATCTGTCTGTGTAGCTGACAGATAATAATAGTAATTAATAAAGCATCACGACATGCCTGCTGCCTTATACTCCGCTCACTCATTTATAACGAAACACTTACGGAGAAGCTCCTATGGGCCAAGAGTCGGCAGCTGTAATGAGGCATCAGAGGCAGTTTCTGGCCTCAAGGAACTTGCCAGCCCTGCCTGGTTCCACTGGGCCCTCTGTGGCGTCCGGGCCCACAGTCTTTGTTTTCAGCTCAGCTCCTCCTACCACGCTGGACACCCTCCCCCTCGCCCCCCCCACCCCCGGAAAGCCCTAGGTTTCCGCGCCGGGGTACAAGCAGTGCTGAGCCCACGGAGCCCGGGCCTCGGCTCCGCACTCGGCTGCTCCCACCGCGATCTGCACCGGGCAGCCTCACCAGACGATGCTCCCGCATCCTGTTCCAGACCTTCCCAGGCTCCTCCAGCCGTAAACACACACACCCTTGCTTCTGTCCCGTCTGTCACTTGACCTACCTCTCCAGTTCCTGGAATCCCGCCCAAGCACATCAGGAAATGCAATTGTCTTCACGCTTTCTCTCTCCTTCCCCTCTGGCCTCCTTCCATCCCCTCCTGTCCCAGAGGAAAAACTGTGCCTTCTTTGACGGCACCTTTCTCTCTGCTCTCAGACTGACCCACACCCTTCATGCTGAAAAGAGCAGCTTTCCTCCCACATTGCATCTCCTCTCCGGCTTCTGTCCTAGCTCTTCCCTCTTTTCAACGAGAATTTCTTGATGCAAGAGGGTGCATCCGTGCCGCCGCCAGCTCCTCTCGGTTCCCTCCCAGCCTACGGGGGTCCTGCTCCCACCACTGCGGAGGCCACTGCTCCTGAAGAGTCGCTGACGACCCTCCCGCTCTGGGACAGTCGCCGCTCGCCCACCCGTGCATCTTGGGGTTGTCACCTGCGATTTCTGGGACACGACGCTGTTCCTGTTTCTCCTTCCGTTTTCTGACAGTCTTTTCCAGGTGCTGCCCTGGCTCCGCTTTCCATCCAGGAAATACGGGCATTAACTAAGGTTCTGAGTCTGGTGCTTGTCTGTCTCTTCTTACAGGTCCCTTCTTCCAGGAGGCCTTGCACATTCTGCACTCCTGCTGTCACACCCGCACCAGTGTCTCCTAAACGTGTATATAGGGGCGTGATGTTTTCCTTAGTTTCAGACCCAGGTTTACAATTGCTTGCTAGACAGCAATTCTACTTCAACACATCCAAAATCAAATGCCTTATCTGTTCCCCAAACTCCATTTCTTCCGTCTTGCACGTCTCAGATAAACACACCACCATCTTCCCGCCATGCAGACGTGAAGCTCCGGCCGACTTCGCTTCCTCCGCCCACCTTCCCCCCCCCGCCCCCCCCAGCTTCAATTATTCACCAAATTCTGATCTTGGGGAGCATCCTCACATCTGCGCCCTCTTCCCTTTTCCTTCTGTTACTCCTGTAGGTGGGGACTTGGAGGCACAGTGATGTAGGTGCAAGTACAGAGGCCTAGGAGGCCAGCAGAACAGATTCGAATTCTGATCCCACTGCGTGCAACCTAGAAACCAAGCCCAGGTCAGCCACCCCTAGTACAGTGTGTGGCACAATGAGATGTCAAAATACGTTCATTCTCTTCTTTTTTTCTCTTTACTCAGGTTGTTTTGAAATTCACTTTTAACCATTTCCCTATTTTTTTTTCCTCCTTGCAATCCGTCCTTCATACCAGCACTGATTTTCATCTGAACATCCTGTTTAATACTGTGTCATTTTCTGGTTTCCCTATTGGCTGAGTAACGTTCATACCTCATGGTACGATAGCCCAGGCCTTCTGTAACTGCATCTATTTATTTCTGTTAGACTGTGAGCACCTCTGTAGGACTGTAAACATCCACAGAACTGAGATGGAACTTTTAATCCAGATTTCTCCAGCTCAATGACTGGAACACGGTAGAGAATTACTATACAGGTAGCCCTGTATAGTAATTACATCTGCTGCTACATTCCCACCCAGCTTCACCTAGTGTTCATTCATTTCCTTTAATGAATTACTCCCTTGGATGTACCCACTATGCCATAAGCTCCCGGGGTCACTGCATTTTTTTCTTATTTATTTATTTTTAAATTTTTATTTTTCAGTTTTTAAAACCATTAAAAAATTTTTTATACAATTTTTAAAGGTTACTTTCTATTTACAGTTATTACAAAATATTGGCTGTATTCCCCGTATTGTACAATACATCCTTGAGCCCATCTTACACCCAGTAGTTTGTGCCTTCCCCTCCCCCATCCCTATATTGCCCCTCCCCCATCTCCCCACTGGTAACCACTACTTTGTTCTCCTTATCTGTGAGTCTGCTTCTTTTTTGTTATATTCACTAGTTAGTTGACTTTTTTAGATTCAACATGTAAGTGATATCATACAGTATTTGTCTTTCTCTGTCTGACTTCACTTAGCATAATGCCTTCCAAGTCCATCATGTTGCTGCAAATGGCAACATTTCATTCTTTTTATAGGATTTATATATATATATATACACACACACACATATACCACATCTTCTTTATCCATTCATCTGTTGGTGGATATTTAGGTTGCTTCCTTATCTTGGCAATTGTAAATTGTGCTGCTATGAACATTGGGGTGCATGTATCTTTTTGAATTAGTGGTTTTTTCCGGATATATACCAAGAGTGGAATTGCTGAGTCATATGGTAGTTCTATTTTTAGTTTTTTGAGGAACCTCCATACTGTTTTCCACAGTAGCTGCACCAGTTTACTTTCCCACTGACAGTGCACAAGAGTTCCCTATTCTCCACATCCTCTAGGGGCCATTGCATTTTAGTCATTTCTGTATTCTTACTTGAAAGCCCACTTTGTAAATGTTTATTGATAATTTTAAAATATTGATAATTGTTGAAATTGTTGATGAGGCTTTAAGGTCCATTATATTACTCTCTCTACATTTATGTACGATTGAGAAGCTCCATAATAAACATTTTAAAAAGTTAACGAATAAAGAAAGAAATGAAAGCATGAATGGATGTACATTTTCCCACTTCTGTGCATTTGTTCATTCTATTCACTCCATCTGTTATGTCCTCTTTGTCTCCACAAGTCCAAATACTACAACTTTCAAGATCCACCTATCTTCTATGAAGTAATCTCCAATTCTCCTAGTTTTAGGTTGATCTTTCTCTACTCTACTCTACTCCTAAAGCATCTTGTTTGCTATTTGTGGCTGAGAAGCAAGGTCTCCTACAATATCTGTTCTCTCCTTCTTTCATAGAAAGACCCTCAATTTTTAGCTGGGCTCATGGTCACTCAGAAAAGATTCCATTTTCTAGGCTTGTTTATGGCTTGGAGTAATCAGGTGATTACAACTCCTCTCACTAAGGAGTTGTAATCATGATTGTCCTGTTGTTCTGGGAAACTTCCTCAAAAGACAACTGACCTATATTCCTTGTCTCTTCTTTTTGCCCTGACCTCTCTCATGCTGTCTGGAATGGGGACCTGATGGCAGGAGCTCTAGCGGCTATCTTGGATCATGAAGACTATGGTCACATCATAGAAACGACAGAGCAATGAGCTGGAAGGAGCTGGGTTCCTGGGAATTTCATGGAGTAGCTCCTGGACTGGACTCCTTCCTGTGGAATCTTATGCAAGAGGGAAATAGGACTCTATTTTGTTTAAGTCACTGTTATTTTTGGTTTTTATTTTTAAGAGCCAGAGTTATTGCTAACAAACACCACTTTTTCAATAACATTTCTTCTTTGAATTCTATTTAGCTGTGGATATATTGCAGGACAGGACTTTTCTCCTCCTTTGTCACCCCCCCTTACTACCTTGGTCACAGATTACAGAGATGGTGTCAATATTAGCAAGAGCAAGGTCTGTTTGCCAGTGGGGGCCTATGGCTGTCCTGGCACCATGGAACCTGGGACAATGTCCAGTGTTTCAGGGATCCTGCAGAAGGGGGCAAAGGGGTAGGAAAGACCTCAGAGATGTACAGGAAGAAGAAAAGGGCGGGAGACTAGAAGTTGAAGGGACTCGTAGTGAACACCTGAATGGAATGGGCTCTGTGTGAACTGCAGGATGACTGAACGGGAAAATGAAGATACCTTTCTGTAGTCTCTAGAGCAGGATGTGTTTGCGTCGGGTTACTGGTAAGATTGTCTTCTCTCGGTGATGGTCACCCGCACAACCCTCTGGACACTGCCAGCAAACCTGCAGGTGACGTTCTTCTCTCTCTCCAGCTGAGCTCCTCCTGGGCAGGGTTGATGTTCCACTCTTCACATGTAGCCCAGTTCACAGTTCACAGAGATGCTAAATACGTGTTTGACGTTGATGAGCCTGATGATGATTAGCTTTAGTTTTGAAATATCAGTACCTGTGGGATATTTTTCCTGTGTTAGAATCTGAAAAGAAAAAGATACCTTGTCCTTTCTAGCTCCCCTCCCCTCCAGGCACTTAAGGTACTTCTTGGAATTTGCCTAAATAAATATACACCCAAAATATGTGTGTTTGTGCAGAAGGTGCCATTCGTAGCCAAGGGTGGCTTTAGCCAAGTATTCATCAGCTTACTTGCTTGATCTTTGTCTATTCCATTCGGAATTTTACTCCCCTCTTTTGGTTAAAAGCAAAACAACCAGAAAATGAGGGACTGTATCTTCCTAATGATTGAATGTTTAATAAATATTTATTGAATGAATAAATAAATGAATGAATATCCTAGAGTAATGGAAATAAAAACAAAAATAAACAAATGGGACCTAATGAAACTTCAAAGCTTTTGCACAGCAAAGGAAACCATGAACAAGACCAAAAGACAACCCTCAGAATGGGAGAAAATATTTGCAAATGAAGCAACTGACAAAGGATTAATCTCCAAAATTTACAAGCAGCTCATGCAGCTCAATAACAAAAAAACAAACAACCCAATCCAAAAATGGGCAGAAGACCTAAATAGACATTTCTCCAAAGAAGATATATAGACTGCCAACAAACACATGAAAGGATGCTCAACACCACTAATCATTAGAGAAATGCAAATCAAAACTACAATGAGATATCATCTCACACCAGTCAGAATGGCCATCATCAAAAAATCTAGAAACAATAAATGCTGGAGAGGGTGTGGAGAAAAGGGAACATTCTTGCATTGCTGGTGGGAATGTGAATTGGTTCAGCCACTATGGAGAACAGTAGGGAGGTTCCTTAAAAAACTACAAATAGAACTACCATATGACCCAGCAATCCCACTACTGGGCATATACCCTGAGAAAACCAAAATTCAAAAAGAGTCATGTACCAAAATGTTCATTGCAGCTCTATTTACAATAGCCCGGAGATGGAAACAACCTAAGTGCCCATGATCGGATGAATGGATAAAGAAGATGTGGCACATATATACAATGGAATATTACTCAGCCATAAAAAGAAATGAAATTGAGCTATTTGTAATGAGGTGGATAGACCTAGAGTCTGTCATACAGAGTGAAGTAAGTCAGAAAGAAAAAGACAAATACCATATGCTAACACATATATATGGAATTTAAGAAGAAAGAAAAAATGTCATGAAGAACCTAGGGGTAAGACAGGAATAAAGACACAGACCTACTAGAGAACGGACTTGAGGATATGGGAAGGGGGAAGGGTGAGCTGTGACAGGGCGAGAGAGAGTCATGGACATATACACACTAACAAACGTAAGGTAGATAGCTAGTGGGAAGCAGCCGCATGGCACAGGGATATCGGCTCGGTGCTTTGTGACCGCCTGGAGGGGTGGGATAGGGAGGGTGGGAGGGAGGGAGACACAAGAGGGAAGAGATATGGGAACATATATATATGTATAACTGATTCACTTTGTTATGGGGCAGAAACTAACACACCATTGTAAAGCAATTATACCCCAATAAAGATGTTAAAAAAATGCAAAAATAAATAAATAAATAAAAAATAAATGAATGAATAAATGATAATAAATCAACACATTTCTATAAATCCTTTCTATATAACCAAGTGATCATAACCTGCTCTGTGTTATTTCTCAGTTACCAAAGGACAAACTGAATGTTTATCATAATGGTGTATTTATCAATCAGTATTGACCGTATGTCAATTTCAGTGTTAATTAGCGTGAGGAACACCCAAGATCCACCTTACAAACTGAGTAGAAAACATACAACAAAAGAGAATGATTTCTTCTAACATGGAAACATAGTACCATTATAAATGAAGTAGGAGCTCAAGGAAGAAATAGCCACATGGCCTGGAGGGAAAAGTTAAGGATTACTTCATGGAACAGATCAACAGCAAAGAACAATTCAGGTTGGCTAGGGAACGTGGAGGAAACAGTGCTTTCAGGGGTCGGAAAATCAGGAGCCAAGCTCATGGATCTAGGTAATGAGCCGAGGTCATGGGGTTCTTGAGCAGAGGATTAACTGAAAGCACATTCTAGACTACTGGTCTGGTTGTGTTCCCCGAGATTAAAAAGATGCCTTTCTTTCTTGTCATAACTTGGGGCCTGGGCCATTGTGGGGGCCTAATCAGTGTTTGCTGAGAGGATGAACGAATAAATGAATGTCTCATTAAAATAAATGTAATCACCCTCCCTCCTTTATTCCAAGGGGGATACAATAAGTGACATGGTCTCACCTCTCTACCTCCTGTTTTTCTTTCTTTTAAAATCTTCTCTACTTTTCCACCTTCGGATTCATTGCCCACCTTTCTCTCCATCCTTCCCTTTCTTGGTCTGTTGTGAGTCTAAAGTGGAAGCCCAGGAAATGGGATAAAAGGCAGCACAGCACAGGCAGCCTGCTGATTCCTGAGTCCAGCAGGATGGATGGTGGTCATTGCCGTTGTCACCTGGCATTGCCTCCCACTCTGACTCCAGGAAGATGCCAGAGCTATGTTTGCCAAGCCTTACAATACTGCATGTCCTCAAGGTCTGCCTGCATTAATGACATTTTCCAAAGTAGCATCATTTAGTTATCAGAAAAAACATACATTAGGAAAAGAATGTTGTGGCTTCTTCTCTATTCATAGGCACCGTTATTTTCTGACAAGAATCATTTCTTTTTTTACAATCAGGTAATTCAGTTTGCATCAACTGCTTCTTTATGATAGATGCTGTCAGAATAAATATTGTGAATTAAAAGCTTTGTTAAAGTTAATTAAGTCTTACGATAGAAGACTTAATTTGGTATATATATATCGCACATTAGGAAATAAAATCAAGTTGGACATTTCCTTTGATGATTAAATATGCTCACATTTATTTTTGCTTTCGTACAAAAACACCGTAAAGCAGAAAGGCAAAAAACAGTACAAACTAAGACTCACCCAAAAGCCATTAACAGTTTGATATATGTGGTTTTTATCTTTTTTCCTCTGCAATTTGTTTGTATGATTTTAGATTTAAAAAAAGAAGATAAAAAAGGAAGATGCATTTGCTTTTCCAATTACGCAATATATCAATCAATATTGCCACAAAGTGTTCCCTCAGTGGATTACTATAGTTTTCTTAAGTGATCTCCAATTTTTAGTATTAACAGTGCTTTTTCATGTTTTGATATTATAAATAATATTGTGATGCACATTCTTAACTCAAACATCTTAGTACATCATCTCTATTTCCTTCTGACAAATTGTTGAATTTCTGTGTCTAAGGTTATATGCATTTGTAAGATTTTCAATCTGTATTTCTGCTTTTTATTCCTTTTTTACAAAACTTTCAGTTATGCTGTAACTTTAGGGAAATAATGCCAGGTCCAGGCAAACTCTGAAGGACCAAATCTTCTGTTTTGGGTGCTCAATATGTCTGCTCTTTCCCACGTAAAAACCTGTTCTCTGGAAATAATCTGAAAAATTAATTCTCCCCTGAGGATGAAGTTTGCGAGGACCTCAATTGCATAAAGCTGGGAGCAGTGCTGGTCTTGTCCCAGGCTGTGCACTGGTGGGTTGGCCGCACAGGGCCTTTGGCTGAGAGGTGCTCCCTACACACTTACGGAGAGAGATGAGGATGAGGTGTCCCTGCCTGGCTTGGAATAAATCATCTTTCCCGTAGGGTTTACATTTTAATAGGAAGTCCCTTGATGATGGGGTAATGGCTCTCTACTTGCGTGATTTTAGACAGCTCTGAGCAAGTGAGGGGATACATTCTGGGCAAGGTGAGGACAACAAAACTTTCTTAATTCTGGAATCTCATTTCACAGATTGTTATCTATTCTATCTACTCACAAGGGGAGGTTAGCAGGAAAAAAACCAGTCTTTGAAATCCCGGATTTAAGGATTCCACTCTCTGAATAATGTGTTGTCCTCTGGCCTACTTACTAAAATGCTTCAATTCCAAATTGTTCTATCTCATTGGGACCGGCTGTCCATTGAACACCATTTTCCAAATGTTCTTCTCACCCTTCTTGCCCAGCTCCATGGTCCAACTTGATCACTTCCTGTGAACCCCCACACCTCCATCTCCATTCATTCTCCAGTTACTCACTAGGCAAAGCTGCTCCATCATAACTACACTTGTGCAACTGAATATTGCAGAAGTTGCACAACTGTGCTGACAGTGTCATCTTAAATATGCGACACATATTTCAAATGGGCCCTTGACACCTCCTGGAAACCCTGCCACATTTTCTGCTAAGATATTTATTTTTTTAAATGCTTTCTCCATGCCCCAAACTGAACTCTCTCTTTAAAAAAATATTTATTTGGGTGCATTGGGCCTTAGCTGTGGCACATGGGCTCCTTAGTTGCAGCAGGAGGGCTCCTTAGTTGAGGCTCACCGGCTCCTTAGTTGTGGCATGTGAACTCTTAGTTGCAGCATGCATGTGGGATCTAGTTCCTGGATCAGGGATCGAACCTGGGCCCCCTGCATTGAGAGTGCGGAGTCTTAACCACTGCGCCACCAGGGAATTCCCAGTCAGCTAAGATATTTATATCCTACCTTTTTCTCTCTTCAGTCACTAACCCAACCCTCCACCTTCCTCCCGCAGCTTCACTTTCAACCGATGACTTAGCCTCACAATTCGTGAAGGAAATGGAAACGATTAGATGGGAACTTCCTCATCATTTCACCATTAACTACCTACCTCCGTGCTCGTATTTTCTGCCTTCTGTCCAATTAAGGCCGAGGGGATGTGTCCCTGTCCAAGCAAAGCCACACACCTGCTCATGTGGACGTCATCCCGTCTTGTCTACTCAAGGGCATCAGTCTGCACCTTCACTTCCTCCCTCTCTACTCAACCAGCCTCATCAGAATCTTTCCATCTCTGATCTATCATCTTAGCTAACTCCCCCTTTACTCCAAGCCCCCTTCAGCTACCATCTCATTTCTTCACTCCCCATGCAGAATAACTATGTACTTGACATAATTATCTGTACTCCGTGTCTCCATGTTTTATCTTCCATTCTCTCTGAAATCCACTCCAAGGCTTCTGACACTAAAGCTAAACTCATGCCGACTTTCTGCACATCTGATACAGTTGACCACTCCGTTTGGGATGAGCAAATGTTCTTTTCTTTTGCCTCCCTGAGGCTCCCAATTTACTCCTTCCTGGTTGCCTTGGCTGGTTCCTCCTCCTCTTCTGGAACTTAAATGTGGGCATGTACCAAGGCTCTCTGTTTTTCACTTCCTTCTTTGCTGAGGTGGTTCTCTCTTGGAAGCCCACGCTGTTGGTAGCATCTGTAGTCCAACAACTCTAAATACCTTTCTCTTCTATGACCTCTCCTGAACCACAGACTTTGTTTGACTTCTTACCCGGCATATCCATTTGTGGGTCTAATAGGTATCTCAAAATTAACATGCCCAATATGGGATGATTGATTTCCCTGTTTTTCCCCATTTTTTCCTGTCTCAAACAGTCATACCACCACTCTTCCAGGGGACAGGCCAAAAGCCTTGAAGTTATCCTTGATTTTTCTCTATTTCCCTCAATTCACTACATCCACTGCATCAACAAAACTTTGTCCTCGAATTATATCTCAGATCTGTCTGCCTCTCTCCATCTCTGTTGCTAACTATAGTCAGAGCTGTCATTAATTCTCTCTTGAGTTGGTGGGAGAACAATTTAACTCCTTTTCCTTCTTTCATTTTTGTCCCTCCTCAATCCATTCTCCACTAAGCACCCAGAGTGATCATTTAAAAAAAATAACTCATGTTGTTTCTTTGCTTAAAATCTTCTGGTGGGGGACTTCCCTGGTGGCACAGTGGTTAAGAATCTGCCTGCCAATGCAGGGGACACGGGTTTGAGCCCTGGTCCAGGAAGATCCCACATGCAACGGAGCAACTAAGCCTGTGAGCCACAACTACTGAGCCTGTGCTCTAGAGTCTGCGAGCCACAACTACTGAAGCCCTCACGCCTAGAGCCTGTGCTCCTCAACAAGAGAAGCCACCTCAGTGAGAAGCCCGTGTACCACAACGAAGAGTAGCCCCCGCTTCCCAAAACTAGAGAAAGCCCGCGTGAAGCAATGAAGACCCAACGCAGCCTAAATAAATAAATAAATAAATAAATAAATAAATAAATAAAATCCTCTGGTGGGTTCCCATTGGATTAAGAATAAAGTCCAAACTCCTAACCCCACTCTATATGGCCTGATTCCTACTTCCCTTGCTGACCTTATACTACCCTTCTCCTCAATCACTGTATTCCAGGAACATTGGCATACTTTCTGTTATTCAAACATGGTAAGTGCCAACCTGCCCCAGGGCCTTTGCACTTGCTGAACCCTCTGCCTGGATCATCATATCTAAACCAGTTCAAACCCATTATTCATTGTCCTGTTGTATGTCTTCATGCCTCATTTTTTTTCTTTTCTTTTTTTCATAATTCTTAACTCTAAAATTTCTAACAAAGTATCTTACTCTTAGTAGATAATCAATAATTTTTTTTTTGGAATAAACAAGTGATGCTGCTCAGTGAAACTTGTTCACTGATTGATTCATTCTTTAATATACCTTTGATAAAGAACATGCTTGGGCATCTATCCAAAACTGAACAGGCTTAAAGTTGAGAGAAACGTGAACTGAATTACAAATAATAGACTGGCATCACTTCAGAGTTAGTCCTTTTAAACGCTATATTTGAGATAGTTTCTGAGACTGTAATAAAATGGTAATTGAACTGTCTTCCTCCTAATCTATCCACCTCCCACTGTTGACAAGGCAGAACTCTGATTCCCCTGTCAAACCAGGGTCCTCTTCGCCCACTGAAATGAAAATTCGTGAAGAATGGGCAAGAATGAAGCATAGACTGGCCACTTACCTACTCTCTACACCTACTGCCATTTTCTCAATAGCCTGGTTTTATTCACACATGTAGTTCTAATATTTTCCCTTTGTCTTTGATATTCTGAGGGGTCTAGGTGTGGATTTATTTTTTACTTATTTTGCTCATGATACAGGGAGCTTCATCACATATCTTTAGCTATGGAAAAAATTTCCATGCTTTTTCAATAATGTTATTTTGTGTTCTTCTTACTCTCTTCTCTGGAACTCTAGTTCGATGTATTTGGTATTTCTCATTTTAGTCTCTGGGTCTCTTACATGATTTTTATGGTTTTCTTCCTTACATCTCTAGTCTGAATTCTGAAGTATTTCTTCCACTTCATTAATTCTCTTTTTAGTTAACTGAGTTTTTTTTTAATAGTTCCAGTAGATAATCTACTTTTCATGTGTAGGATTTCTATTTGTTCTTTCCTAAATTCATCTGTTCTTTTCCCCATAATATCCTGTTCCTGCTTTATACGTTGTATTTCTTCCTTTACCTCTTTCGACATTTCAAACTCAATTATTTTAAAGATTCTTTCAGATTGTTCTATTGCCTCTAGTTCTTGGATGGGAATTATCTCTTTTGTGGTTCTTCCCTGGGGTGGTTCATTTCCTGGGTGGTTTGTAATTTTCACCTGTGAGCTCATCTGAGGTGGGTGTTGTGTTCCATGAGAGTCCACCTTCCTTGGGTTTTGTAGACAAATTACAGAGAGAGCAGGTCAGCCTCCTGTGGCTTCTCAAGACTGGTTGCCCAGTTGGAATGTCCTGGTCTCTGTTTTACAGATGGGACAACTCCTCAGCCTTATACAGGGAGTCCTTCTTACAGAGGTTAGTGGCTTCATCTTTTGACATGTGTGAAAATCACAGGTTTGATCAATGAACATCTGATGTATGAACATCAAAACCCTGGCTCCCAAATCCTAAAGCTTGTGTCAGGTTCCAGGATCTCCTTTACCCATTCAGCTTTACTCTTGCACACTACTTTGGCTTTGAGTTTTCTGTTCATTTCCAGCCCTTAAAATCTTTTTTTCATTCAACAGATATTTATCGAGTGTGCCAGGCACCGTTCTAAACCCTAGAGAATCAGAAATGAAGAAAATAATGTCTTTGTCTTCAAGGATTTTACATTCCAGAGATTTCTCTTTCTTCTCCCATGCTCTAAATGTATTAAAAACATATTTGTTGCATTTTATCCATCATTTCCATGTGTCTGGAGTGTGTGTGTCTATGGGGTGGTGTGGGGAGGGTGTCTTTCTGCAGCAAGTCAGCCTGCTGGAATGCCCAGGTGCCACCCCTCTCCTACCTGTGCCCCTGCAAAGTTGAGAGGATGGTGAGGCTTCTAGCCTACCTTGAAGACAGTGGAAATATCTCTATCCACATTTAACCTGAGAGGCAGCTGAGTATAATTAACAATTAAAAACATGGACTTTGGAGCCTAAACACCTACATTCAAAACCCAGCTTAACCTCTTACTAGTTATGTGGCCTTGGGCAGAAATTTCTCCTGGTGCTTCAGTTTGCTCATCTGGAAAAGAAGTCCAATAATAGTATTTTCCTTATATGCTTATTGGGAGGATTCAATGTGTAAAGTGCTTGGAACAGTTTCTGACATGTTGTAAGTACTTATTAATTGGTAGCTACGATGCAAACATCAGGGACTATTATGGACTGAATTGTGTTCCCCTCCAAATTCACATGTTTAAGCCCTAATCCCCCAATGTGACTGTATTTGGAGATAGAGCTTTTAGGAGGTAATGAAGGATCATAAGGGTGGGATCCTAATCCAATAGGATTGGTGGCCTTATAAAAAGAGGAAGATAGTCTCTCTCTCTTTCTCTGTGTGTGTGTGTGTGTGTGTGTGTGTGTGTGTGTGTACACACACACACCAAAGAAGGGCCCTGTGAGCACACAGTGATCAGGCAGCCATCTGCAAGCCAGGAAGAAAGCTCTCACAAGAAATTGAATTAGCTGCAACCTTGACCCGGGACTTCCAGCCTCCAGAATTGTGAGAAAATAAATATCCTCTGTGTATGCCACCCAGCCAGTGGTGTTTTGTTATGGCAGCCTGAGAAGGCGAATACAGTGATCCAGAGCTAAACCCAGTGCTCTGTGACTAGTAGGTCTTCAAGAGATCTTTATTGTTGCCTGTTTGTTGTATTTTGCTTTCCACCATCTGCGTGCCTCATGGGCCAGGGCACGCTGGTGAGATCCAGTCACCAGTATGGCTGGGCTGAGCTGTAAGCTGGAGCGAGGTAGGGAGCCCGGAAACCAAACCCGGTCTGTTACCCAAAAACTGGGTTCACTTCTTGGTGGGTATGGAGCCAAAAGACACAACCAAGCCAAAGAGTGGGAGAAGGAAGGGTTCATTACCTGCAGCAAGTAAGGGGAACACCGGCGATCTTTCCCAAAGCAGTGTCTCCCCAAACAGCAAAATTGGAGAAGTTTTAAGCTAAGGGTACATGCACATTCATGAAGGACTTGAGCAAAGGAGAATTCAGCATAGAATTAGGGCAAAGGTCGGCAGAGTCCAAGCTTTAGTTGACTGAAATCATGAAGGTCAGAAATAGTCAACATCATCCCTTGGGTTCCAGTTGATCTGGTGGTTTGAGCCCTTGAAAGGGGTTTAAATTCTGCAAAACAGCTCAGAAAGTGCTTCAGGCTAATCTTTACCATTCAGAACTGGGAGTCTTTACAACTGATTTATTATCTTTGCTGTTATAACAGCCTTTGTTCTTTTGTCCCCGTGAGAGCATTATTACTGAGACCTGTTCAAGGGCAAGCCTTGTGGCCGGGCTTAGATCACACAATGGCTTAGGCCTAAAATGGCTTCTCTTCCGTCCAAAGTTACATTTGGTTCTTTTCCTGTGCCAACCCCCCACCCTATCTGCTTACAGGTCCAAACCAGGGGATGTCTAAAGTCTCTATGGGGACTATATTAGTTTGTTGGGGCTGCCAACAAAGTACCATAGACTGGGTGGCTTAAACAACAGAAATTTATTTCCTCACAGTTCTGGAGGCTGGAAATCCAAGATCAAGGTATCAGTAGGGTTGGTTTCTTCTGAGGCCTTTCTTCTCGGCTTGTAGATGGCTTGTCTCCTCCCTGTGTCTTTACACGGTCTTTCCTCTGTACCTGTCTGTGTCCTAATCTCTTCTGAAAAGACCACCAGTTATGGGACTTCCCTGGAGGTCCAGTGGGTAGGACTCTGCACTCCCAGTGCGGGGGGTCCGGGTTTGATCCCTGGTCGGGGAACTAGATCCTGCATGCCTCA
The DNA here is from genome assembly GCF_964374135.1 of Grampus griseus. NCBI lineage: Eukaryota > Metazoa > Chordata > Mammalia > Artiodactyla > Delphinidae > Grampus > Grampus griseus. The sequence goes on along the minus strand of NC_139006.1, from coordinate 34,594,996 downwards.
ACTAAGGAATCCCCGTGCCTCAACTAAGACCTGGCGCAGCATAAATAAATAAAATAAATAAAAATATTTTAAAAAACACACAGCACCAGTTATATTGGGTGAGGACTCACCCCAATGACCTATTTTAACTTATTGGCCTCTTTAAAGGCCCTATCTCCAAATGCAGTCACATTCTGAGGTACTGGGGCTTCGGACTTCAACAAATAAATTTTAGGGGACACAATTCAGCTTGTAATAAGGACAGGATGAACTCTGCTGGACATCGTCTTTCTCTGGGAGCGCGTATTCCAGCTCACTTCTGTGCAGACTTGTCTCCTTCTGGGATGCCTTCACAGTGCTGAGTGATTTCTACTCAGTCTCCAAATGGCTAAACCCATCTGCTCATCAAAGCTCAGATAAAAAGCTTCTACTTCTACAAAGCCTTTTCTGAATTTGGTATCTCACCTTCTTCCTATGCTCACCTCACGCTACAGCAAGTATTGCATCCCTCCTCTGAACTCGGATAATAATAGTGTGTTGTCTATACTTTCCTCACGAACTTGTGGCTTGTATTACGGCTTTTCACGTTCCTGTCACTGCATCAGTTAGAAGTAAGCATCCTGAGGGCACATCTCCTGCTGGTTCATCTTTGTATCCTCACAGTCTGTGCTCAATAAATACGTGTGGAAGGAATAAATGAGTAATAAAAATAACAACTAGATTGACCTCTATGTCATATATGGAGTCAAGTATTGAGACGTTCTTCCAAAACCTCTGATCAATATTTGACTCATTTGAAGACCTTACCTGCTTAGCACAACTTTTGCCACTTACTCAAGGTGAGCACTTTGAAAGCCTGGGTGGAAGAGGCATGAAATTAAGGTGTACCTTTGTACAGGCTGAGGGCTACCTTTAGCAAGAGAGAAGGTCATGCAGTTGTGGTGTGAAATCCTCAAGGACTCATGCAAGAGGTCCACAGTAGAAGTGAACCGGATTAGTTTTTTTTTTTTTTTTTTTTGCAGTGACTTGTCTAATTTCTGCATAAAACACTTTAAAGGTTAGAGAAGTAAACGCTTTCTTATTTTTTCCCCCATTTCATTTTAAAGGGAGTTTCCAGAGTTTGACTCTTCTTTTGAATGATGTCTTTGTAACAAACTTCCTGTGTTGACAAGGAACGCATTGCACTTCTGTAGCTGTGGCTACCATAGAAATGAGGCGTGGTTCCAAATATCTTACTATTTTAAGGTCTTTATGCAATTTTCTGAGAGTTCAAGTCCCCTAATTTTTATCATGGGTGTATCTTGATGATATACAACTATTATACAGTACAATACAACTATAATACAATAATAATATACAACTACATCTCTAAATATAAATATATACAAATAATACAATAATAATAATATACAACTACATCTCTAAATATAAATATATAATATACAAATAATATAATAATAATAATATACAACTATATCACTATACTATACTGCTGTAATAAGCATATCAAGTAATGTTTTGTCTTTTTTTTTTTAACTTCGCCTAGTGTCTTGATTTGTTTTGCTTTAAATTATCTATCAGCAGAGGCCTGAACTCTTACTTCAGCCTTGCAGAGGTAAACCTTCCCCTTTATTTTGGTTTTGTATTATTAGGGTGGAAATGGAACCAGTTACCTCTGCATCTCGGCTGTGTCGGAGATCAATCTGCCTCCACTTCATAAAAGTGGTTCAAATGTCATTGACTCCGATTCTAGCAGAACTGGGGACATCCAAGTGTCTCTAATTTATAGGATAGAGTGATTTTAGCATGAGCCTGTTTTAAAACACAAATAAAAATTTTCTATTACTCAAGCTAAATGGTTTATCGTTCTACTTTTACTTACAGCTTTTATCTTTCTTTGGTGCCTTGTATTTTAAGGCAATGACCTCCTTTAATACAGCATTAGGAGAGCACAGCAATTTGTTTGAAATGTTAACAAGCATAATGTGGCCTAGATAAGAAACAAAAGTAATATTAAAAGCCTGAGGAGATGTAAAGTGGAGAAAAAGTCCATCGAAAAACGTTTACACAAAATAGTCTATAATTCTTTATAGATATGAAGTTATGTGTACAAACTCATAAGAATTCCCTCTCCTTCTGTCTTCTCTCCCCTCCCCTCCCAGCCACCTACACAGCTCCCATCTTGACCTCACCCTCCATCCAGGGAGACAGAAAAAACCCAATTCTCACCCCAGTTTAATTCTGTGACTTCCGGGAGTGCCCGTGCAGAGGCCAAAGCTGCCTGTGATTTTCCATTTACATCAACATGAACCTGGAGAGAAGGCAGGGGATTCAAAGGCTGAGGGGCAGCCTGGCCGCTGGTGGTGGTGGTGGGGGGGTGGCTGTGAGGAGGAGGGTCTGATCCAGACCTTTGCTAAGTCGATACTTGTTGGATGAGTGAATGAGCAGAAAAGGCGATGTCTTGCATTTTTATTAGTATAAGATAGAGGTAATTGCCTTCACTTCCAGTTTCGAGAAGAAAACCGTTTCTTTTTTTCATTTTCATCATTCTTATCTTCATGTCAACACGGCTGAAACTTCCTCCTAAGATTCTGCCCTAGCAAGGAGTTGATCTCTCCTCTCTCTGCACAGTTTTCTTCTCAGTGAAGTAAAAAGATCCTCTTGGGAATGTGGTCCTGGTTTGTGGTACGGAGGAAGGGGCACTTTTCCCGTGACGTTCTGGGGAGTGGGGACTGGATGGTGGGGAAGCTCACCAGCTGGTGGGGTCTGTGCTGAAGCAGTCTGAGAGCAGAGGGGGTCCTGAGGCCTGGCTGGAGCGTTGCAGCGGGAATATGAGGCTGTGAAGAGCAGAGGGCAGTGGAGTGGGGTCGTTAGTCTATGCGCTGCAGCTGGCCTGGAGGCTTCTGTGGGCAGCCGTGGGCCAGGTGTGTTTGGATCACCGAGATCAACCCAGGAGCAACCAAAATAGAATCTACATAAGAAAACACTGTGATTCTGGGACAGGGCTCCTGGTCTCTGAAAGGAAACTCTTCCCTCTGACCAGTCCCAGGGATGAGGTGTCAGCGGTGCCACCTTCTCACCCAGCTTAGAACTAGGTCAAGGCAGGCAGGATAGGAGGCTTTCCTGTGATATCATTGCACCCTTCAGGCTGTAGTCCTGCTCCTATAGGTTATGCCCTCCGCCCTTCTTCAAATAGGGAGGAGAGGGAAGGGGGAAACCACAGAAACTTGAGACCAGGGGAGGGGAAAGCTACTTTCATGATTTATTCAAAGCAGGGCGTATTTTGTTGCCAAAGTGTTTTAAGTGCAGCTTGGTTGTGTGTTGCTCCATACCTTTTCCAGAATGTAGAAATTTGCCCTTAAGTGGGGACAGCAGGGCGTGTGTACTGTCTCTGGGTGCCCCCAGAACGTGAATGAGCTTTGTCACAAGTATTGTCTTATTATCTCTAATAATAAGACAATAGTAGTAGTCTATTGCCACTAGACTACAATAAAGTATGTAAAGAAATAGTGTGAAAAATCACTTAGATCTTAATAACTATGAGCTAGGTCATTTTGGAAACTTTCATGTAAATTTTTTGAGATTTTCATGTACATATATCAGTTGATTCTTCAGAAGCGTATTAAATCATCTAAGACTTTTCTTACATAACTTCATCTCTAAAGCCCTGAGGTAGAGGTCAAAATGCAAACACCTGAAGACATGACATAATAGTCATTGTGTTTCAAGCATGTAATCTTCCATAAAATCTGTGAATTTTATCTAAACGTCTTGCTGTGGGTAAGAGAGCTGGGCCACAGAGTTGGACATAATAAACACTTTGAGACGGCGCCAGTGGTACTATTAATCCATAAATTTTTTTTTTTCACTTGATAGCGGTGGATACTTAGAAGTAACAAGAACATACTGTTTGAGCAATAACAATGCAATGATACTTTGCAACACAAATGCTACATAGTTCCTGTAACTGCCAAAACAGTAAAGAAAATTCCTGATTCTATGATTCAACAGGAGTGTAATTCCTCTATTGTACAAGATTTGCTTTCCTGAGGTAGATATATTGATGCACCACAAAGATGGGAAAGTTTTTGTTTTGTTTTAACGTACAGTATAAGGATTCATAGTTCCCAGTACTTTAACTCACACTTTCTCTTTTATTTGTTCTGAGAATGCAAGCCCAGTAATCATTTAAGCATCATCCTCTGCTGCTTTCTGGTCATTCATCTCATACTGCTTCCTTCTCTTTCAGTCAAGGCTTTTTGTACCTAATATCTTCTAAAAGCAGTAATTTCTTACCCTACCCGACCTTTTAGGAAACTCACAATTTTGCCGTAATGCAACCCCCCCCCCCCCCCGCCTCACATGGCTCCTTCTATCTCTGGGCTGCTCCCCTTTCAGAGGACACGCCACCCATCCAGCTACTCAAGGCAGAGGGTAGGTAGGTGAGTCCTCCTGAGCAATTCCACCCCAGCCCTGCCCATTTACCTTCGAAACATCTCTCTGGTCAGTGCATCCTCATCTCCTCGGCCGCTGCTCTCATGCAGACACTGCAGGAACCTCCTGAGTGGTCCAGCCCTGGGTAAGGTTGGACTTCCTGAGACTAGAGGGATGAAGAGTTGGCACATTATCCTGGCGGGACTGCATCTATCCCTAAGCAGCGCCTCTGATGGTACTGATGCTGAGGCCTGGGAACCCTAGGGCTGGCCAGGGTCTGGGTGGAGGGAGTACAGGTGCTGGGTACCAGGCCGGGCCAGGGTGCCTCTGGCAGAGGTACATTAGGAGCAAGAAGAAAATACAAATGAGAAAAATGTACTTCATATTTGTCCACGTATTTGCCTCTTCCGCTACGTTTCATTCTTTGTTGATCTGAATTTCCATCTGATGCCACTTGCCTTCTGTCCGAAGAACTTCCTTGAACATTTCTTACAGTGCAGATCTGCTGGTGGCGGACCTCTCCACTTTAGTTTGACAGATACTGTAAAGTGTTTTGCCTTAATTTTTTAAAAAATAAATTTATTTATTTATATTTGGCTGTGTTGGGTCTTCGTTGCTGCGCACGGGTTTTCTCTGGTTGTGTCCAGCGGGGGCTACTCTTTGTTGCGGTGCGCAGACTTCTCATTGTGGTGGCTTCTCTTGTTGTAGAGCACGGGCTCTAGGCGCGCGGGCTTCAGTAGTTGCAGCACGTGGGCTCAGTAGTTGTGGCTCGCAGGCTCTAGAGCACAGGCTCAGTCACTGTGGCGCGTGGGCTTCGTTGCTCCGTGGCATGTGGGATCTTCCCGGACCAGGGCTCGAACCCGTGTCTCCTGCATTGGTAGGCAGATTCTTAACCACTGCGCCACCAGGAAAGTCCTTGCCTTAATTTTTAAATAATATTTTCAGTCGGTAGAGAATGCTAGGTTGAGAGTTTTTGGTTTGCTTTTTACTTGGCACTTTAAAGATCTCACTCCATGGTCCTCTGGCTTTTATAGCTTCTCATGAGAAGTCTTGCGTTAGTCTCACTTTTGTTCCTCTGTACATAATTTGTCTTTTTCCCTCTGGCTGCTTTTAAGATTTTCTCTTTACCAATGTTTTTCAGCAAATTCATTATGATATGCCTTGGTATTCTTCCACGTCTCTACTTAACATATTCAGTATTTCCTCTGGCTTCTTAAAAATATAGAATATAGTTATAACAGATGTTTTAAGGTCCATGTCTGCTAATTCAATCATCTCTGTCATTTCTGGCTTTGTTTTTATTAATATACTTTTTTTCCTCATGTATCATTTTATTAGATTGTGGACTTCTGCTAACTTAGATTAATGATCATAAAACTATAGCAATGCCATTTCAAGTTACATACCTATAAGCTACCAACAAATAACTTATATACACGTAGCTCATCATATTTCAAGCATCTTTTATTGAAATTATGATTACATTTGCTGTTGGGATTGCACTGTGTTAAAAATGACTAAAAATTATTTCGAATTTTCATTATCTGCTCAAATTGTATTAAATTAATAATGAATTATTCTTGATACTTCCATAAAACTTGTGTATATTTTTCCCAGTTTTATTGAGATATATGGACGTATAACATTGTATTAGTTTTAGGTATACAACATGATGATTTGACATATGTATATATTGTGAAATGATTACCACAATAAGTTTAGTTAACAACACCTCACATAGTTACAAATTTCTTTTTCTTGTGATGAGAACTTTTACCATCTACTCTCTTAGGAACTTGTAAATATGCAGTGCAGGATTATTAACTATTGTAATAATATTTACATGCTGTACATTACATCCACAGAACTTATCTTTAATGTACTTTTCTCCTGGTTATCAATCATATTTTCTTGCTTCTTTGCACACCTGCTGATTTTGATTGGATGCCAGCTGTTATGAATTTCACACTGCTGGATGATGCATTCATTTAAAGTGTGCTGCACTTTGTCCTGACACACTATTAGGTGACCATAGATATTTGATCCTCTGGAGGCCTGCTTTCAAGCTTTGTGAGGGTGTGTCCAGGGCAGCTTTCAGTTAGAGTTAATTTAGCCCCACTACTAAGGTGAGCAACTTCTGAAGCCTCTACCCAATATTCCATGTATTACATTGAACATTTTCATTCCGGCTGGTGGGGAGGAGAACTGCTCCCAGTCTGTGTGAGCTCCCAGGACTCCTTGTCCCCCCACCTCCCAGGGTTCTCCCGCACTCACAGAGCAGCGCTCAGCCAGAGACCTGTCTGCTTCAGCCCGTGCTCCTCTCTGGGCAACTCTTCCCAGAGCGCGGGCTCTAGGAGCGCAGGCTTCAGTAGTTGCAGCACGTGGGCTCAGTAGTTGTGGCTCCTCTCTGTGCAACTCTTCCCTCCATTGCCCTTTCCTATGAATCCCAGCCACTTCAGCCTCCTTGAACTTCAGTCTCTAACTCCTCAACTCAGTGAGACTGACAGGTTCTCTCTTGGTCCCCCTGGCTGGACTGCAGCCTGAACACTGTCCAGGCACCAAGTTGGAGAAATCACAGGTCTTTCGTTACTGTTTCCCTTTCTCTGGGGCATCACAGCCCTGCATGTTCACTAGCCAACGCCCCAAAGAGTTTTTTTCCACATATATTGTGCCTGGTTTTCTAGTTGTTTATGGTGGGAGGATAATTTCCATAACAGCGATCCTTTGTGGGCAGACACAGAAGTTTCTTGTAGTGTCGTTTTACATTTGCTTCTCTGGGGCCCAGACACTGGCCATTTTTATGGGAACCCTTGGCTTGGGATACCTATACCATGTGGTGCTTGCTGTAAATGTGGACCCCACGAGTGTGCAGTATGGGCTTGAGGAACCCGTTAACTTTGTTTTTCTCCCCAGAACCACTCCCAGGCAGATGGCGAGCTTCAGTAGAGCTTCTCCATGTCAGCTGGTGATATTTTTACTATCCTTGTTTTTTTTTGTCTAAACCACCTTTTGTGCATCCCAGGGCTGTGCTGAGGTCTTGGTGTGCAGTTCCCCATCACGAACGATCCGAATCCATGCCTCTCATTCTGGCACGGGTATTAGAACTCCAGTCTCAGGTTCTAGGGGCTACATCTAGGTAAAATGAGCATTTTTGCATTATGGAGTCTGTGCATATTTGATTTTTATGTACTTGTAATGTTTTAGATAATTAAACACTTTCCTTCTGGGTCCACTTTCCTTCTGGGTCCACTCGTCCTGGGAGGAGAAGGTCAGCCTGCTCAGGCCGGCACTTTCTGCAGGGTTCAGGGGACCCCGGGAAACATCCACCTGCCGTGTCTGACAGTGGGAGGGCAGCAGCTCACTCCTGCCGGTGGTTGGCGTCAGGGCGATAGTGGGGGCTACAGTCAGGTGAGAGGCAAGTTGCAGTCCTGGTCTTTGCAAAGGAGAGGATGTGTACGTGCCCCTCCAAACTGTGTGAGGGACTCTGTCGTCCCATCCCTGACCCTTGACAGGACGAAGGCAGGGGTGGCTTTCACAGTTACTCTTTTCCTCCTGTGTTGTGTGTGTGTGTGTGTGTGTGTGTGTGTGTGTGTGTCTGTGGTGGTTGGGGGTTAGGGGTAGGGGTGGGGAAGGCCCAAATTCCCTCAAGCAGAAACGCTGCTGCAAGGGGCAGGCCCCAGACCTGGCAGTTCTCTGAACTTAGAGTGACCATCCTGTAGTGCCTTTTATTCTCAGCTGTGGCCTTAGTCGCCAATTCTGGTGCTAGACGCCCCACGCCGTCTTATTATCCTCTGTTGACACATTACATTCGGTGACTCCGGGTATCTTAACAATGGAGGAGACCTGACAGATCGCCTGGTGAGCTACCAGATGCACAGTGACGGAGCAAGTTCACACCTCTGAGCGTCAACCGACCTGGGATGCCTTATGTGATTGTGTTGTGAAGGCACTGCTTCAACCAAAAGGAATTTAAAATTCAGAAGACGTGTTACAAGAAGAGGCCAGAAAGGTCACCCAGCGGAGGCCACCCAGCTGGGCAGCTAAACCAGTAAGAAGGAGAGAAGCACTGACGGGGGAGCGGAGGGGTGTGAACTGTTTATTAGGACCCAGAGCTTCCAAATCGCCAGGCCGCCCACAGAACGACACGGCTCTTGTTACAACACACGACACAGGCTGGCTGACTTAATAGCTTGTCTCGTCTGACTGGATGCTGCCGCCTCACTGCGAACCAGGAGAACTGACTGCTGAGAGGCTGGCGGGTCCAGACGGCTCCACAGAACGTGTCTCCCGCCCCCGTTCAACGGCCCTCTGACTTTACCCTGCTCTTTGCCTTAAAACTGTTTCCTAATATTTGCGCTACCAATGTTATTTTCTTAACACAATTTGTAGGTAAAGAAAAACGATTAAAATGTCGTTAGTTGGTGCTTTCTTATATGAATAAAGATTTGACAATCACCCCCGACCCCCAAAGCCAGCACAAAAATAGGGAGTAGGAAGCACGGAGAGTTCCTTGCGCTCAGCTCGAACCCTTCGCACACACGTAGCCCGAGGCAGTGCGGGGTGGCTCGCCCCCCTCGGCCCACTCGCCCTCCAGTCACTTGGCCTTCTTGTTGCCCTTCGGGCGCTCCTCGGCGACTGTCCTCGCCTCCTCCTCCGGGATGAACACGCTGACGGTGAAGTCGCTGGTTTCCGAGCCGTACTTGTTCTTCACGACCAGCCCATACTTGCCCGAGTCGGACGTTCTGACCCCGCTGATGGTGAAGTAGGCGGTCTTGCCGGCCTCGAACCTGAGGTTGCAGTGCTCGTCCGAGGCCAAGATCTTCTCGTTCTTCAGCCAGGAGACCTCCGGAGTCGGGTCTCCCCACACTATGCAGGTGAGGTTAAGCGCCTGGAAAACAGGTTTCATGAGAGGGGAGGAGATGTATCAGATTAACGATCCAACTTGAAGCGTCCTTCTGGGGGTCGGCCTGACCGGACGGAGGATAAACCTAAACCTCCCGGGCCGGGCTGCGTGTACCTGTGTGAGTTACAGTCTGAAATCACACCTGAGTAGGTTTCTTTGGGGCCTTGGCTTTCTGGCTTTGGGAACATTTATCATCAAAGCCCCACAAAGGCATTTGCTTCCAGTTCCCATAAACACACAGATGCCTTTTTGCTCTAATGTGGCGTTTTGGACTCTGTCTCAGTAGAGAAATCTCCTCGTTGCCATGATCTCCACCTGCTTGCTTTTGCATTTCATTTGTGTCACTGGGCCCAGCAGCAGAATCCTAACAGCTGCTTCAGATAATGTGACTCATTTTCATATCCCATCTTCCTCATTTTATTTCTCCCCCCAAACCCACTCGAGCTGTTGCAGTTGCAGAGGTGCCCTGCCAGCATGTATTTGTAGTTCCTAATATTTTATTATATTACCAACTGTGCTGAAACCCTCTTATTTTAAAAGATCAATGTTTAGGCCTATAATTTTACTTTATATTTTTGTTGAAATATTTTTTAGATAATCATAGATTCATATACAGTATAAGAAATAACAGATTTTGTATATTCTTTACCCAGTTTCCCCCAATAGTAACATTTTACAAAACTACAGTATAATACCACAACCAGTACACTGACATTGACATAACAGATTTCCCCAGTTTTTCTTGTATTTGTGTGTGTTTAGTTCTATTCAATTCTATCACCTGTCTAGGTTCATGTATCCACAACCTCAGTCAAGATACAGAACCTTTCCATCCCCACAAGGATCCCTCCTGCTGTCCCTTTATAACCACGCCCACTTCTCCCTCCCAAGCTGTTCCTAACTCCTGGCAACCACTAATCTGTTTTCCATTTCTAAAACTTTATAATTTCCAAAGCATTATATAAATAGCATCATACAATAATGTAACGTTTTGAGAGTGCCTTTTACACTGAGCATAATTCCTTGCAGACTCATCCAAGTTATTGCAGGTATCAAGTTTGTCCCTTTCTATTGCTGAAAAGTGTGCCATGGTATGTATATACCTGTAAGGGTCATCTGGGCTGTTTCCAGTGTGGGGCTATTATGAATAAAGCTGCTATGAACATTTGTGTACAGATTTTTATGTGAACATAAGTTTTAATTTCTCTGAGATAAATGCCCAGGAGTACAATTGCTGGGTCATATGGTAAATGTATATTTCATTGTTTAAGAGATTGCCAAACTGTTTTCCCAAGTAGCTGTATAATTTTGGTCTACATTTCCACCAGCCATGTAGGACTGATGCAGTCTCTCTGCATCTTCACCAGCATTTGTTGTTGTCACTGTCTTTTTATTTTAGCAATTCTGATAGGTGTGTCATGATATTTCACTGTGGTTTTAATTTGCATTTTCCTGATGACCAAAGATGTTAAATTTACTTCACATTTTAAATTCCATTCTCGCATTTTTTTTCTTACTGAAGTCCAGAAATTATAAGGAAAAGAGCTAGGGCTCACCATATACAGGGAAAAGGACAGCCTTCTATCTAGAAGGACCTTATATGATCACTTGTTACCTCTTCTGTAAGTGTATCATTTAGAATTGGGTAGATATTAAGAAATTTGTTTTCTTCCCATGATTAATTAGCACTTCTCACTGAATTATTCTGCAAACACATTTCAGCAAGAAAAATATGAGTCAAACTATCGACATTGAATTTATCCAAGCAGACCACGTGTATGTTCCGGGAAACTGTGATTTCGTGCATATTAAAACTTTTATCAAAACTAAACAAAACTCCCATGCACCTTAGGTGTCCAGGAAAACTCTTACCTGTACTATATATTTGAGTTATAGATCACGGGATGCTTTCACATACATTCTCTCTCTTAATTCTCACTACCACCCAGTGAGTTGAATATTTTGAACCTCATTAGGTGAAGAAAATGGAAAATAGAGTTTCAAAACAAAAGCAACCCTGCAGCAGTTGAGCTTAAAGTCAACTGTGGTCCTATTTTCCAGGCACGAAGAAACATAGCTGGATGAACTGACCTCTCATTAAAGCCTTAGATGTGCCCTGTTCATCATCATAGTCCCAGTCACCCATCATACGTCTTCATTGCCCTTTGGAGGTGGGAAAAGATGTTGTTCCACTACAAACACCCCTCCTCCTGTGATTGGCATATTAAATTTGTTTTAATGAAACACAGGGATGAAGAAAGTGAATCCAGATTAGAAATTACGTTCACTGCTCTTCAGAGAGATTCTTATGGATCCAAGAAATACCAGTTTAAAACCAAATGGAAATAAATCAGTTTTCAGCTGAGAAGGGGCCTGTAGAAATTCACAGAGCAGCACGTTTCCCTCCAAAGGTGAGGAATCTCATAGGTCAGCCCATTTTCTACTGGTGTGAGAGGTTGCTTCTTCAATTATGTTCATCACATAGTTATGACTGAACATTTTCTGCTTCTCCTGATGTTAAAGGGAAATCACTTCTGGAAAGAGACTAAGAGGTCTACATATACCCACATCAGACAAACATGCATCCTGATGCTTGACCTACGAAACATTAAGCTGAGTGGAAAACTGACTGCATTTTGAACCTTGCATGTGGCTATTCTGAAGTCAGGCGTAAGCAGCCGTGGCATATGATGAAGATGGTAGGATGCATCTTCAAAGAAGGAACAAAGTCTGGGGCACTGGAACCCCTTCCTAGCGTGGAAGAATTGGGGACGGGAGTGCTCCATGCTTACCTTGCCCTCCTGGATGGTGACCACATCGGGGAGACCTCCCACTACCCGGGCGCGATCTGCAAGCACAGGCATTTCTGGTTAATCACTGAAACGATGAAAGCCAGCAAACACACGCACAAAGCCTCCCAGAGGAACTCATTTTCCCATTTAGTTTCCCTCTCCTTGCAGTTATTTTATGCCTGCTTTCAATATGCAAAATAAGAAAATGATCCAGTCATTCTGAATGTTCTTCTTCTTCACACACGGGTGCCTCTATCTGTACCTGAAATATCAACTTGAGGTCACTCTGTTGTATCGAGATCTGCTCTGTAACTTTCCCGGCTATTCTCAGCCCTGGCTCTCCTGGAGGCAGAGCAGATCTTGGCCTCTTTCATGGGCTTCTCTCTGATTCGAAAAGGTTGCATAACCAGAGGCTGTGTGCCAGGGAGATCTGGAGGCTGGAGAAGATGTGGGCTTTCCTTGGGGCCTTCCCTAGAGAGTTCCCCTTCCTCATCTCCCGGGAGTTCTTGAGATGCTCTGCAGAGCTCCTGTCTATGGCTTAGGGGACAGGGGGTGGGAAGGGTGCTGAAATCCAGGGCTGACACCGCCCCTCCCCCGCAAGCCTTGTGCTGTGGGTGTGACTGCCTCGGCCCCAGGGACGGACACCTTTCTGTCACTCAGTCAACACTAACGCAGTAGCCGCCACCCTCTCATTTTCAGCCTACTTCAATGAATGTGTGACTCTACCTCCTTATTTCTATCAACACAATCCCTTCTCCAGTAAGTCAGGCCAAATCTTTGAATGAGTCTTAACTGCCTTCTCCTGCCGACTCCGTTGCCCTTACACCACTTGTGGGCCCAGCCCATCACCTGGCCCCCTGCACCACCTGCCGTGTGGTATTAGGTGAGTTACGTCGCTGTGTGGACCTCAGTGTCCTCATCGGTGGGGCGGGGGGCTTGCGTTAAACCCATGGACATGAAGCTTCTAAACTCTGCTCCGTGGCATCGCTGGGATTCATCCTGACTCCACCGAAGGTAATTCAGCTCTTACCTATTTTATATATTGGGAAGATTTTGTTTGAACTAAGTGTTCTATGCAAATGTTTAAGAACATGGAGCTAGAAGGGCTCTCAGGTCTCTTCCGGCTCTGAGCTGCTGTGGTCCAGAGACCTCTGGAAGGAGCATATGAAGCAGAGGGAGGGTCAGGCTCCTTGTCCACAAGAGAGTTCAAGAACGGGCGAGGCCTGGCTCTGGCTCTGACACTCTCCCGTTGTGCCCGGTGCTGGCCTCGGCCTCACAAGCCCCGGGCAGGAGCGGGAGGGAGGAAGGAGGGGGAAGGAGGGAGGAAGGCCTTGCAGGTCAAAGGTGAAAAGTTCCCTTCTGAGTGACCAGGAGCCACTGACAGGTGGACAACTCCACTTCTCACTCTTCCTCCTGGTTCCCTTCCACCCAGCTCAGGGCCAACCCTACAACTTTAACCCTCAACGGTTTTCAGGTTCTGCTCCCACACTGAGAAAGAACCTGAGTTATCACGATGATTCGTCTGTGACTCCTGGGATCCTGTAGACTGAGTTCTAGAAATTTCTGTGTGAAGCACGGTTGAGAGAGGTCAGGAGTCAGCACAGTTTTAGGGACACAGGCTTGACTGCTGGGTCAGGGTCACTCAGCCTTATTTGGCCCCTCAGGAAAATGGGACTACTTGCTGGGGGACCAGCTATAGCGATTCACCTGATACCAAACCTACAAAGTATTCTATTTTTTCTTCTCTTTAACATATATACATTTTTCTGACACCTGGCACCTGCTGCAAGCGATTAAAATCCTACTGTGTGATTTGCAGCCCAGAGGTGTTTCAAGTCAAGGCTGGGTGCCATTCTCACAGTGTAACCTGAGACCTTCTTTTCACAGACATTCTACTGAGGAGACTAAATGAAAACACATGCAGAACACCTAAGATTTAAAATATAGAAAGAGAAATGAAAGAAAAGGAAAAAAAAATGCTTTCACTCTCCTACATCTGCAGTCATAACAGAAAAACAAAAGTTGTATTTTGAAACCACAGCAGGAATAAACACGAAGGGGTTTACTTACTTTTCTCCACGATGGCAGCTTGCCTGTGGTTGAGAGAAACAAACAAACACACAAAGAAGGATTTTGTTTTAGTGTGACTTCAAAGTAGCCAACCTCGACTGCATTTCATGTTTTTGCTGCTCAACAAAGCGGCAGGAAATGCTGCTCAGACTGCGCTTGCCCGAATGAAAGACCCTCTGACAGCCAATGGGGAGCAGCGCGCATCAGAGACAAGAGAGCCCGTGGCATCGCTGGGAAAGAGGGACTTACTTTAATCTCTGGAATTCTTCAAAGGCTTCGTCGTACGCTTGAAGAGACAAAAAAGAGAAGTTAGAATTTTCTCTCCCAGAACTGGCCACACACAGGGGTCTATTAAAGCTCACATCCTTTAATAGACCAGTGTAGGGCAGCGTAAGCGGTCCAGACAAAATTCAGCTGGCTTTGAATGAGGCTGCGCCCGAGCGGTCCCTCTACAACTTGATGGGCTTAACAAGAGAAGCAAACACTTTCTAGGCAGAAAGCATGATATAGTGGATTTTAGAAGCTCTCAATTCAGTGAGAAGCCTTCAACCCTCCAAATAGAAAGGGAAAGATTTGCTCTGCCGAAGATGAAGTGGAAAGAAAGGTCTGTTTCAAAAAATGATTGGTTGTCTATTAAGCATCCTGAGCATCAGAAAAGCTTTTCTCTCATTAAATCATCCCTCACGTCACAGCCTCCTAGCCGGACAGTTCTGTGGTCCTGCCCGTGCGTTTGCGGTAAAGGGCACGAGGAATTACTACGATCACAGTGCGGGCCAGTGCGGGCCTGAAGCGATGCTTGTACACTGTGCAGCAGACGAAAAATAAGACAGGGAGACAAGGAAATGAGAGCTATGGAGCTCTAAGATAATCATCTTTTTCCTGAGCCTGCGAGTAAGGCACTTGGAAGACTTCAGGCCATAAAGCTTCACTTTTAAATTTCTTTCACCTGGTCTTTAAGCTCCTCTGTGGTCTGGGAATCACAACATTTTATGTCTAGAAAATATGTCCATAATACTAGTTTGCTCTCTTCTTTACAGAAGGGAAAAATAAGCGTAAAGCCAGGCTTAAAGCCTCTAGACCAGCTGGGCTAAGGCAGGCTAGTTAGGGCTGCTTTTCCTGCTCATGCCACACTAGAAGGAGATGGGCACGGCTGAGCCAGTGTGTTTGGTGCCAGTGGCAACACTGGTCAGACAATCCAGGGCCTTTTTGCTTAAGGGGGATTTGAGAGCGGGGTAGTTAAATGAGCTTCGGTGAGCAGAGAGTAAAAGCAAATTTTAAATAAGTTTTGAATGTATCTGCCCACGTCTTGTCTCCCTTTTCTATTGTGTCTCCAAGTGTCAGATGGATCGCAGAAGCAATTCCCCATCACAGTCTCTGCAGGCTGTGACTTGGGCACAGGGTGGCCGGGGGACCAAGTGCTCATCCCCACAGAGATCCTTCAGGGAGCCTTTCCAGTCATAAAGGGTGGGTGGGGGTGAGGGGAGGGGTATTCATCCCAAAACAACCCGGGGCAGGGTTGAAAGGCTGCTCTCTAAGTTGTGAATCTACTCTGAGGATGAAAACATGAAGAGTCATTGCATTTTAATATACGAAGCCGTAGAGGAAAAGGCAGCCCACAGTCTCCTTTGGTAACTTCATACAAGCTCCTTCTTTCTTTAGGAAAGAGTAAGATGAGCAAAGTACCAGAAGAGGGAGAAATGGCACAGGGTTTTTAACTTTTTATTTGTGATTGTACATTTTTTAACTTTTAAAATTCTAATTAATAGCTGCATATCACCTTTCCTGTCTGTTCTTAGATGGAAAACTGCCTTCTGCATCTCATTACTTTCTTCTCCATGTCCCTATTCTTTCCAGAGCCCCTCATTCTCCCAAAAGCCTGAGAGATCTGAGGCCACTTTTCTAACTTCCCTCTGTTCCCCTCAATATTTATCTTTGCTTATTCACATTTACTCCTTTCTGGTTTCTGAAGAAAAGGTATCCCTGCTCCTTCCCAAAGCCATTGCATTCACCTCTGCCCCGCAACTCCAAGCTTCTGTTCTTCAGAACCCTGAGACATCAGTTATTCCCCATCATTCACATCTCCAATCCTTCCAAATCAACTGATTTCTTGGACTCTATGAACATGCTCGCTTTTCAGTCACCATAAAATGATCCTTTTTCAGTTTGTTCTTGCTCAATTGATTGTAAATCAACCTGCCCTTCTCTGTAAGCATCTTGGAAGAGCAGCGCTTCCTCTCCACGTTCACTGTCTCCACTTTACTTTTTACTGATTCTCCACTTGTTGAATTTTTGCTTCTACCACCGTGGCTGAATTTAAACTGCTTTATTAAAATCTCCCATCATCTTCCAATAGTCAAGCGTAATGCCCTCTTATCACACTTCATTCTTTTTAAAATGCCCTCATCTCCACAGTAGGTTCCAACCTGCAGAATATCCGTTTACCTTGTCCAGAAAGATCCACTGTCTTCTGGTGTCCAGTTTTGCCATCAAAGAGCTCCATCACGTATTTCCCTTTGTCATTCGGAGTGGGCTCGTTGATCTGCAGCCAGATTTGCTCCCCGGTGACCCCACTCTTAACTCTGTCTGTGTACTTAATAGCAGTCCCGCTGTTTTTATCAAAAGAAAACATCGTAATCATTGGCTTTCATCCAGAGCTTATCTTTACTTTGTCTCTTCTTACTGAAGGTCTTACCATAAAGTTGTACAGACTTTGAAATAACATGGGATCGGCATATGTTCTTCTGCTTCAGAGAAATTATGGGCCCTGAATCACAGAGCGTGGATTCCAAGGCCTGGGGTGGGGGTCTGGCAGTCTGCATATTTCACTCCCAACAGCAGTCTGGGGCCCAGATTGTAGCACCAATACTTCTCAGGGGTATTCATTATCTTTGTTTCCACTCAGGTTTATTTGTAGGACTAAGGGAATCTTTAAAGTGAGAAGGCCAAAGTCCATATTATATTACTGCATATTTCATGCAGATGGTCCGTGGCTATAAATGGGATTTTACAGGCTAGTTAAAAACAGACCTAAAGAGGTTCATCTGTGGCTGACATCTATTGACACACATGGTTACAAAGCTATTTAAAACAAACGTAAATGTGCACTCAGTAGTACAGCCAAGAATAAATGAAAAGCAGAGTTGCTGTCAGAATGAATGAGGCACTTTCTCTGACCCTGGATGTGAGTTTCCCCATATTCTATAGTAGGTCACGAGCATACCCATGCATTGTATTCTTTACAAGAGAATAAAAGCAAATAGAACCCTTTCATCTGACAGTCTAGAAATGCTACTGTTACAGATGAAGTAAGAGGAAGGCAGAGGCAGTGTACTCTCAATGATGTTAAAATAAACTCTATGAAGAGTTTGTAAACGTGAGGAAGTAAGGAAAACAAGCAGCATACAAAACTACTTTATTATGGTAACAATTATGCACAAAGACCGGAAGGAAGTACCCCAAGATGTTCGTACTATGGCTAGGAAAACCATGGATGATACCATAGTATAAACTCTTTCTAAGTTGTAATATGATATTAAATATATTTTCTAAAACATGTATTATGTTTGTGGTTGTAATAAACAAAATGAACTTAAAAAAATAAAACCCAAAAAATCTCCACCAAAAAAATTTCAGACTTCAAATAAACATTCAGCATTTTTCTTATACACTAGATTCTTTAAAAGATATTAAAATTAAAATGCCATAAAATGTAGGGTAAAGGAACCCATCTGTACACATAGACGTTAGCCTGAGCAATATAGTATATGTCTTAGAGAGTTAGAAAGACAGATAGTTCTCAGCTTTGCTAATGGTAAGTCTGTCTGAGTTCTTTAATCTCTAGCTAATATGCATACTAGTACCTTAATAGGTGCTAGGTTTGTAAAGCACTTCACGGTTCACAAAATGCCATTCATTCTCTCATTGGGTCCATCAGTGTTATGAGCTAGAACAGGTATTATTGCTCCTATTTTATATGAGAGAAACCTGGGATTCAGAAAATTAGATGACTTGTCTAAGATCCAAGGGAAGACAGGAGCAGAGTGAAGATCCAAACCCGTTTCAAGGTTTTTTTCCTCATCACACCACACACTTACATAAAGACGGGGAAGACAACCAGTCCTTGGTTCCTGAGCCTTTAACAGGCACACGTGTGTGCACACAAAACACGCATTTAGCTGACTAGACCAAACAAAGTTTATGTCTTGTTACTCTGGGAGCAGTTTCCTCAAAACCCAATGTTCTAATTTTTTTGAACATGTATTCTTTTAGAGATGATGTAAAGCCTTTTGATTGATGATTCAATTAATTTATCGTCTCATTCTTCAGAGGGATATATTAGAATGTCCTAGATGTCACGGAGGAATTTCCTAGAATTTGATCTATTTTAACTTATAATTACTTTCCTAAAATGTATTCTGAAAGAAATAGAACAAAGGCATGAAACTCCAAGCATTCAAAGTGGAATTTCACTTGTTCTCATTTTTTTTTTAAAGAACTCAGGGAATTATTAGTAATGATAATAAATGTAATAAAATACTATTCTAAAACAGTGAAGTCATTTTAGAGAAAACACAAATGACTGTTCTGTGGGACCCAGCTCTGCTTAAATGTTCAGTCTAGACTTTTAATGCAATTTGAACCCGGGGTACTGCCGTGATGGGGCAGGGGCTCTGGAGCCAGGCTGCCTGGGCTCAGCCCTCCACCTGTCACATAGCTGTGTGACCTCAGGCAAGTCACCTCCCTGAGTCTGAGCTTCCTAGTCGCTAAAGTGAGAAGAACCTACTTCGTAGAGTTTGAATATTAAATGAATTCACACATCTAAAGGGCCTGGAGCAGTGCCCAGCGTATTGTAAATGTCCACTGAAGGGAAGATCCTCCCAGGGGTGCCACGGCGACCTTCTCCTCAGTGAGGCTCACAAGGACTTCGGGAACTGGCATCTGCTGCATCCCAAGAGTGGACTAAAGGGACATGTTTCTTTGGCAGACTGCTGTCCTCTTTCAGCTCAGGAAATTTCAAGGAAGCACAGAGATCAAGGACCCTGGTGATGATGTAAGTGGGAGACCTGGTTTGACTAAGAAACCTACTTTAGCTCTTGGAATCCCCAAGGAAAACTTGAGTGAAATCCCTCTGTAACTGCGCGAAGGAAGCCTGGGATTAGAACAGATCTTCAGGCTCAATCCAGTTCAAATACACATTCCCAAAGTCATCTTGAGATCTCCAAAGCCTTCCAAGGAAACGTGCTAATACCCACTCTGCCAACTGCTACGAACAACAACGATGATAAACTCGGGCACTGCTCTAGATCAGGCTTATTGGGTCATTGGCCATTAATTCATACAACAGGAAATCTGGTGCAATGCTGCCCCACTTTTGTTCCAGAGCACAGCATGGCTTAGGAGTGTGTAGAAAGATGGAATAAGAATCTGGCAAAGCATGACTGTACGGAGGCAGAGGTCACGTTACTGAGGCATCTACGAGTTATGATACGTCCCAGATCACAAAGACAGAGGCTTTAAGCCATCGCTGGCCTCACCATGTACGTGCTGAGGGAGAGTGCTAACCTCACGCTAAAGGGATGGGCTGGTGCTTCTGTCCTACACGCATCAACATCAGACCCGAGAAGTAAGAAGACACCTTACCTGAGAGGAACAGAGGGTTGTTGTTTTTCCCAGTCCTTCCCCTGAGTGGAGAAAGAATTTCTACACAGGATTTACGTTGTTATTTACTTACTTGTGGGACCAGTTAACTTTCAGATCATCCACGTAGTAAGTAACAAGAGAGTACAGCCGGATGCCCTCAACTGTGCTCTGGATCTTCAGGTCTGTTGCAGACAAAGCTGCAAGAAGAAAACACATTATTTCAAACACCTGTAAGCCCATCCTGGAGAAGAATGAAGCACTGCCCTGTGAGAACTTACCTATTGTTTTACATACTTCAGCCATCAGTTCTTTAAAGGCTGTGGATAGAGATTCACAAACAAAGTTTTAGCATAAAAATGCTCAATGTCAAGTCAAATCTCAAACTGTTAGTCACACTTGCTCTCAAAAACATCCAGTCACAAGGTGAATTTATTGACCAATTGGTAACAAAGAACTTAATTTTTATCAAGTTTCAAAAGATTCCTGCTCTTATTTTGATATTTTTGCTCCCTTGAATTCTTTGTAACTGTCACCATGTTTACATTCTAGAGAAAGAGCCACAATGAGATTTCCAGGAAGCTTCTTGGTTTTAGGATTCTCATTTCCTAAGTCCCAGGAAGGCTTCATTTACATTAGAGGAAGTGTTCTTATCTGTGTCATCAATTCATGATGAATAACCATCTAGGTCCCCTGGTATTTCTCAGCCAATAAACACATTTAGTCCTGCCTCCACAAGGAGTAGGAAGGGAAATCAAAGGCATACTTCTGCTGTTCGTTAGCAACGTTGTTAAAGATCTTGTTCAGGAACAAAACTGGAAATGTGGGCATCCCATGTAGGTTTTCGTTATCATGATATAAGTGTCCTCAGTAGTCTCTGGAAAATGGAAGTTGCTTTCTTGCTCTGCTATTAACTGAGAGGCTTCGAGTTTCATATATAATCTTTCTTGCCACCTTTTAGAGAGTGGACTCTTTTGAGACATGCTTTCATGGTAGTTTTTGATTCCTGGAACATTTTTCATAGGGTTGAAATAAAAATGATGATTTGTATTGAAAACAGACCTCTCGTGGATTGTGGACTATAAATCCTCTGAGGATCAAAACTATACTTCTGATTTCAAGGAAGACTAAAAGTGAAGTATTTTTTAATAAAACAGTAGTTCGCTCAGCTGGAAGGGCAATTAAAACAAAATCTGTGGGCAAAAGATCAACATGACTTCAATCATTCAGCTCAGCCTCACTCAGAATTCTGGTCACCTGTATACAGAACACACAGAATGGACCCCAGCAGTGGGTGGACTGACCTTCATCCACAAGCTTCAATCTGCTCTTATCTTTTCCTCTGTCGTCTTTCAGGATAACTTCATAAATCCCAGCATCTTTCTTTGAAAACTAAGGGGGGAATAGATATACCACATTACAACTTATTGTAGCCTCAGAATATGGTGTTTGCATCTTTCAGGCCCTGAGATTTATAGAACTGCCGTCAAAACACACGGAACAAGCATCCAGCCATGAGAGCAATGAACAGTTCGCACGTGAACTATCCATCATAACCTGACCAGCCAGCAGTCCTGAGTTTTCACCCTCTAAGGCGACAACTGATTTGAGGCTTGAAGTCCTTATCTTTTACTCTGCCTTCATATTAAAAACTAATGAGCACATGTATTTGAAAGGCATGCTCTTTTAGACAAAGAGTAGATAAAAATCTATACTTAAGTGAATACTATGATCGTCTCTGTACCTTTAGGGAACAAGTTATCATGAGGCTTAAGAGCAAACAAAGAAGGATCCACTTAACTGTCCTGCCACTCACCCATCTATGAAAAAAACTAGCTCAGAGAGGCAAGAATTGTGGTGTCCAGCCAACATTGTTTGGATATCTGACAAATCCTTGCATATCACAAGGTGAGAGAAGCCTTTGTGTCCTTACAGCTTGCTTTTGGGGTGACATCAGGGCAGGGATCTGTGCCCGGGGCTAAGGAACACATAATCTAGTCTCTGTATTTTAGAAGAATGTAGGGTACAGAACTAATACATTACATTTTATACTTATAGTCACCTACCTCTGTTATAAGGAGGGTACATATACCATCCTTAAAGTCATGCTTTTCATCCACTGATATCTCCCTTTCATCTTTATACCACACAATATGAGTCTCCTTCTTAATATTTGCCACCTAGAAGAAAAACTGTAGTTATACTTCTCGAAATAAGAGAATGCTACTCTTATGAAACTAAATAATTCTCAATGTAGCACTGGATATAAGAAAAAGCATAGATTTCTAGAGGAATCAATTGAAAGCTATTTTAACTGATAAAGAGTTTAAAATAAAATGGATACAAAAGAATAAACCTAAATCAATAGCATCTTTACTTCCAGCAGAAAAAAATTTGTCTTTAAAATCACCTGGTGGACAAGAAAACATAGAAACATACATAGTAACATACAGAATTAAGTGAAAATAAAAATTTGAAAACCAAAGGAAGATAAATCCCATCAGATTAAAATATAGTCTGTGTCACAAAAACAAATGACTTTATCAAAGTATCAGAATGACTAAGCCCCAATCTATGGCTAAATATTTTTTAAAAGGTAAATGAAGCTTTGTAAATAAATGTGGAAAGGAAATATGTTTAAAATTATTTAATTAAAAATTTTTCCAGTTTTATTGAGATATAATTGATATAATATTATATAAGTTTAGGGTATACAACATAATGATTTGATATATGCATATATTGTGAAATGATTAACACAGTGAGTTCAGTTAGCATCCATCAAGTATGGT
This sequence comes from Grampus griseus, assembly GCF_964374135.1. NCBI lineage: Eukaryota > Metazoa > Chordata > Mammalia > Artiodactyla > Delphinidae > Grampus > Grampus griseus. The sequence goes on along the minus strand of NC_139006.1, from coordinate 34,572,389 downwards.
TTAATAAATTAATTGCTTGGCAATTTTTAGAAACTCATTTAGATCCAATATCCACACATCGTATCATAAATTTCAAATGGGCAAAATGACTTCATACGATTAAAGGGATTTTAAGCTTTATCTACAATGCTTGAACTTTCTATGAAGAAGAGTATATTCATGTATTTCTTGTGTAATTAAAATTATATGAAAAAGTAAAGACTTCATACAAATCAAGAAAACAATCTCAAAGACCCCACTACATAATTGGACAAATGTATGTATGATTTCCCAAAGAGGAAAGATAATTACAGAACAAACAGATGAAGAAAATGTTTGATCTCATTAAAGACAAGGAAATGTAAGTTTCAAAAAAGAAAAAAAAAATCTCAGCTAATACATCAACATAAGAACTAACACTGTAACTGCAGTGAAACCAGAACACACAAACTTTCTTTATAATCCTGTAAACTGGTTCCTGGGTTTTAACTGTGTTACTAGGCAACATTGCTTATGATAAACATGCCCCGCAGATGGGAAAGCTACCACTGGACTGGGCGGGACTAGAAATGGACTCCGTGGCTTTGGGCTTCCCTGAATATACTCTTGTTATTCGGACATGGTCCCTGCGGGGACCCTGGAAGCTCTGCTTGGGGTGTTGTTACAAGAGGTATTGGCCCCTTGGGGCACGAGGGATTTTTTTTTAAAGCCATGGCATTTCCTGCACCTGCCCAAAGTGGAGCTTGTCTCCTTGCACCTGAGCTGTCACCTGTGGGTGGTGAAGGGAGTGATTCCTGATGTGGACTCCTGCAGGACAGGAGTGCCCAGCATGGCCCTGTAGGCAAGCTGGGGTTCTTGTCCATATTCTTTGGAGTAGACTAGCTCCAAGTGGGGCCCATGGTAGTCTCAGAGTCTGAATGTTTGGCTGCACATACTCCATCAACTCTAATGCAATATGTAAATTGCTAAATGTACATAAATTGCTGTAATAATGAAACAAAGAACTGTGGGAGGACAGAGGAAGGTTCATTTTACCCAGACTGAGAAGGGGGAGGCTTTACAGAGGAGATGACTGAGTTGGGCCTTGAAAAAGGATCGTGTCAGAGAAGCTGAAAGAAGAAGGCCATTCGAAGTCATGAATACATAACGAATGAATAGTCAGAACCTACTTCTAGGCTCCTGTGGTTGGTCAGGATCTAGGTAAGGGGCTGATTCTCTTGAGGAAAACCTTCAGAATAGGGCTGCAGAACTCACTTCCCAGAAGCCTAGTGCAATAGGAAGCACAGAAAGAAGGATGCACGGACGTGGGGGCCCCTGAGGAAGGGATGGTTTCTGGGGAGGGCAGTGTGAGGAAAAAGTAAGTAGAGGCACGCAGCTGTGGACAGTCAGGAGGAGAGAGAGGTGCTGCGGGTTTTAGCTGCTGCCTGAGAAAGTGTTTTTCAAGAAGCTCTGCCATTTCCTAAGAGGCTAAAATCCAGCACTGGTTTTTCCTATACATTTCTGGTAGACCGCTGTTTCTTTGAATTTGTCAGATTTAGCAAAGACCGGAGTATTTGCGTTCTGGCTTTTATAATGACAACTACGTGTGAAACGCCAAATCTGTGCATCTGCTTTGGGGTCACTGTCCACCATCACAGCCTTCACACTCCAACCTCACCCAGCAGTTCTTATCCAAAAACGTTTGATGACTCACAGAGCTGCACACCATACACTCAGGTACATGATAATTTAGAATGTTATGTGCAACTTTTTTTTCCTAAATGTTTCAAAGGCCTAATAAGATAATTGGTTGTGAGCTGCAAACTCTTTACCAAACCTCTCCCCTCAAGGGAGCACAGGGGTTTCAGAAGCAGCAGCAGAGCTGCCCAAGACTCGAAGGTACTGTTGTGCAAGACACACAATTTAGATTTAAAAAATTGCCAAACTTCCACAGAAACACAGTGTGGCTGGAATGATTCTGGAATAGATCTACCACTTAGAATGCAACGAAGATGATGAGAGATTCTCCTGAGATTAATAACTGAAAAAGAGTTGGTGGGTGTGGTTAGTGAGGGACGAGCAAGCAGAGCACAGAGGCTTTTCAGGGCAGTGAAAATGCTCTGTATGATACTATAAGGACGGGTACATGTTTTTACACGCTTGTCCAAACTCATGGAATGTACAACTCCAAGAGTGCACGCTAATGTAAGCTATGGATTTTGGGTAATGATGTGTCCATGTAGGTTCATCAGTTGTAACAAATGTACCACTTTGGTGGGAATGTTGATAATGAGCGAGGCTATGTGTATATAGGGACAGGGGTGTATGGGAAATCTCTGCACCATCCCTTCAAATTTGCTGTGAACATAAAACTGCTCTAAAAAAAGTGGTCTTAATTAAAAAAAAAAGGAGACTCTGTCCTTATTAAATAGGACATGAGTAATGAATAAAAACTATCATCTTGACTTCCCATATTTTTATGTTGTTTTATTTTAAATATTTCTTACCAACCAACAGTAACATTCAACAGTAAAGGCACGTCACTTATCATTTTGGTGCAAATAGAGGAGATAAAAAGTTGATCTTCCTTTTCTTCTCACATTCTATTTTATCTTTATTTCCCTTGTATCAAATTATTAGAAATTTATCTACTTCTTACCTTGCATTTCAATAGTACATTACATTCACCAGTCACTTCCCAGCTCAAATACTCAGCGAAATGTGGACCTATAAAATTTTAATAATATCAGCAATCAGCAATATTAATCATGAATGCAAAATTCCAAGCTCATTCTTAAATTCTAAGGTGATTTACATCTAAAGGGAAATTTTAAAAATTCAAGATTTAGTTTTTAAATATTTTAAACGGATACATATTTAATAATAAATATTTTTTCAATTATTTTTATTAACCAGGGCATTATTAATATAAGCAATAATATTCATTTAATTTGTTATGGAAATAATCTTGGAATATTTTGTTCAAGAAATTGAAGCTTTTCTCTTTATTCACTGCCTATGTTTACCTTGTTTCCTGATAAATTCTTGACGCTGGAATTCAGCTTCTTTCTGGAGCTTTTTATAAACTGAAAATTGAAAAATGAGGAAATATGTAATTGAGTTGAGTGGTATACATGTACATGCCAGTCACTGCGTTAAGTGATTTATATTCATTGTTATAACACTCATACACCATGACCACCCTATTTGTTTTCAGTATTCATAGATGAAGAAAAAGGCTTAGAAAGGTTAAGAAACTTGTTCAAGGTCATGAAGTCAGGAAATAGTGAAACAGCTTTGGCGATTGCAAATGTAGAGACCTGGCCAGACTTTCCATTGCTTTATCAAATATCACATTTTAAATCTTGGTGATTTCCACACTGGCTTATGACAGCTGTCATACAACCTAGTTCTAACGGATAATCCTCCATTAGATTTGGCATCCTCTACTCTTGCATGTTTATCTTCTTCATTTAAGTAATTTAAAGTAGGTACACATTATAAGATAGTATCGTAGTTTGTTTCTGAGACATAATACTGTCTTGGTTGTATTGCAATATCCTTCACTGGAGAATTTTAGTAATAAATACTTGTTTATATATGAGATAATTTAAGTGCGGTATTGCCTGTGGGCCAGTGATAACTTTGGTGTCCTTTTAAATCAACTTTCAGTTTTATGAAATGAAATACTATGGAAAGTATTAATTGCAAATTGCACTTTGAACATTGGAATCTAATCAAGAAATAATTTTTACTTCCTCCCACATGGTCACTTTCGGGCGATGGCGTATTTGCATTGAAGGGAGTAGCAAAATCTTCCAGATAATGTTTCACAGAACACTTACCATCTCCAATGAGAACAAGAGTAGAATGGCCAGTTGCTCTTCCATCTTGAACCTGGAAAGTATATGTGCCCTCATCCTCATCCTGTAGCTTTTCCATAAACATCTCAATTATACCAGTGTTTCGGTCAATATGCATCTTATATTTCTTCAATGTGACAAGTAAAAGAGAGAAATAAGTGAGATAGATAGGATGACAATAAGCCATATAAAATAAACACACAAACTCCAAAGTATCATAATTTAATAGTTTCTTGTTAACATTATTTTAAGTGAGCAAAGTTTCAAAATCTTGTACACAGAAAAAGGAAAATATTATGTGGAATATATGATGTTGACCAGAACTGATTACTAAAAGTCTGACGTTTAGTTTTTTAAACATAAACTTTTGTTACCCCAAATCACAAAATGTTATCAAAAAGTTGTTTTTAGATTCTCATTTTTCTTTCCAGATTACATTATTTTCAATTAACAGAATAATGCAACAACTATAAGCGACGTGAGAGAAGTGTTTGTCTCGATCATTGCTATACCCCTGGCATGTAGCACAAGCATGGAATATAGCAGCCAATTAATAAACATCTGCTGAATTAATACATGGATAAAAATGCTTCTAAAGCATTGGAAGCCCATTTGCTCTTAATGAACAGAAATTGCCCTGCTAGACTGTGCTTATTTTATCATCTTCCTCAAGCAACATTTTTTTCAATGTAAAGATAAGTCTTAGTCCTTGGGCTTCCAAGCTCAAGTTCCATAACAGATCTGAACAATGAAGTTTTCCTATAAAATGTCACAGAATGAAGGCTCAGGTCTGGGATCAACTCTGTGGTGCAATTCATGCCCTGGAGTTTCCCCTGCAGGGAGCCAGTCTTCAACAGAGACCCCGTTTTGGATTAGCTTGCCCCATAACTTGGCTTGTGTCCCTCACTCCTACCCCTGAGAGTAACCCCCATAAACCACTTGAAGGAGAAACTCTATTTCAGACTCTCCTAGGGAACCTGACCTAAGACGGTAATTTCCACCCAGTGAAATAGTATGATTAGAACCAATTGCAATGACAATAAACTGCTCTTCAAGTTCTGTGTGTTGTGTGTATGTGTGTGTGTGTGTGCATGTGCCACATGCGTGTGTGAACACATGAAGGGGAGTGCCTCTACACACATGGGCACGAGTGTTCCTTCAATGGCTGTGGTGGCAGTGATGCCATCAAGGCTCTTCCTTCCTCTCCACTGGCCAGATGGTGATCACCGCTGTGGATGAGAACATTTTGAAAACAGGGAGATGGGCCACAGTGGACCCATGTGTGACTTGTTCCTGCTCTCACACAGTTACTACATGAGTTGAAAAGTAATATACTGCATATTCTTCTGCTATTCATGTTACTCATTCTCCCTCTAACTAATGAATCCTCAAATATTTTTTAAAAACACATTTTGATGAAAGGGGAACAGGTTGTTAATCATGGCCACAAACCACACCTCTCCCCCATCTTTTTAGTCTCCCATTTACACCCATGAGAAGACAGGTATGAGACAGGGCCCCTAAACCCAAGTTCTTCAGTACCACCAGGCACAAGCCTGATGCTGGCTCTACTGATGTCTGGGGAAGACAGATAAAGTGCAGATGTTGTAACTCTAACTATAGAAACTATGTTTACATTAAAAGCAAAGAAATAGTAAATATGATATACATAATCACCTATGTAAATAATACACAAATTGACATACACACATAGAAGTACAGAAAAAGACCAAAAGTATATATTAATATGTATATCAAAAAGTTGTAAGAATTTGTGGTTTGTCTCTTCTGAGTCTTTAAAGTTTTTTACAATAAGGATGAATTGTATTTTTAATCAGAAAAGTAATGAGATTTTTTTTTACATTTTTTTCTGAGCCATTAGAACAATTCTTCCATATGAAGAACCAAGACGCCACTGGAGTCTCTGATGTGAGTATCTGTGTTCAGGCAAGGGTTCTGGCCCCTCTGCCTTCAGTTTTTTTCATAGGTGACCAGCTTCCTGATTTGCCTGAGACAGTTTTGGTTGATGACTGTTATCCTGGAAAAATTATTACTAGCATCTTCTTTCATTCTCAAAAGTATCCTAGTTTTGGATAATATGATATAATCAATCTATATTTTCTTCCACACTTTTCACATGTGAAATGATTTAAACCCCCTCACCCCACGTCCAGTGGTTTTCTTAACAACTTATCTGCATTCTAATAGGGGTTTCCCAGCACATTCTACAATGATATGTTTAGAAATCTAAAAAGTGTAAAACCTACCGGCCCTTCAAAAACTTCCTTGTCGTTAACTATGTAGTTGACTTTGGCGTTGCCAGACAGCTTCTCAGCCTGCATCCAAAACCGGACCTGGCCTTTCTCCAAAATTTCAACTGCCAACTCTGATTTAACTGGGACAGCTATGAAAAATAAAAATAAGAGTAGTAGTTATATTGGTAACCATTTGTACTGATACAGATTTTTCCAACAAAGGAAAAACAATGGAAGTGATGATGTAGCACCTTGCTTCTTTCAGTGAGAGCATTGTAGGGAAAGTTTGATTTTGAGGGACAGTAGAACTGTGTTCTAATCCTGACTGTCATAGATGTCTTAACTATAAAAGTGAGGAAGATGAACTGACCTCCCAGGGTCCTTCAGCTAACCTCTGTGACTCTCTACTGTGGCTTTGGTTAGCTTTATTTAGGGACAATAACAAAGTATGATGAAAAGAGTCTTGAGCTGGCCCCAGTAGTTCAAGGTCAGCTACTAACAAACTGTGATGTGAGGCAGTTCACTTTGCATCTCTGGGCCTCATGTGACTCATAGTACATGGATGGAATTGAACTGAATGTCCTAATTGACCAGGATATTTTCCTGCTCCAATATTCTAAGATTTAATTACTTCAAAATATTTTGAAAAAGAGTTCAATTTGATTTTTTTTCAACAATTTAACTCACTTTGGAGGTTTTTAAAAATGTTTTTAAAAATGAATCTTAAGGGCTTCCCTGGTGGCGCAGTGGTTGAGAGTCCGCCTGCCGATGCAGGGGACATGGGTTTGTGCCCCGGTCCGGGAAGATCCCACATGCCGCGGAGCGGCTGGGCCCGTGAGCCGTGGCCGCTAAGCCTGCGCGTCCGGAACCTGTGCTCCACAACGGGAGAGGCCACAACAGTGAGAGGCCCACGTACCGCAAAAAAAAAAAAAAAAAAAAAAGAATCTTAAGAAAGAATTAATTTTGACTACATATATAAGATGAACCAGCTTGTCATTTAAACCCTATCCATCCCAATGGTATACCTGTTCATTTAAGTTCGTAGATCAAGCAAAATTTTTCAGATGCAAATAAGCAAGTCATTATCAAGAAGCTATATTAAAATACAGCGTGGCTTGCTTCACATGGAAAGTAAGGAACTGTGTGATATCTCTGATTTACACCTGTATCGCTTAAGCCATTTGAACATGAGTGAAATTTTTTAAAAGTTGGCTGACATCTCTCGAAGTCTGTTTCTAAATTTCTTGTAACTTGAAAATGTTCTCTACAAAGCCTCCTCCAAGCCAACAGATCTGTATCAGAGGTGGCTCCTGGGCATCCTCTGTGGAACAAGATGGTTGTTTCTCAAAGTTCTGTAGTCCTTCACTTCTGTTAGGGGAAATCACCCTTTGCTTTCTCTCAACTATTCTTAAATATATCTCAAAATTTTAGCCATGCTACATTTTAAATTATAAGCTTTAATTATAAGCTTGGTATAAAGTTGTATGAAATGTACATTAATGTCTTTTGTATTTATCCTAAAACTACCCTTTTCAAACTTCAAGGGATGCCTTTCCTTTGCACTATTCCATATTCATTGTGAAACTCAGTTATAGAGTCATTCCATGCAGAGCTGAAAGGAGGCTCAGACATCACCTACTGAGGGTGTCCCCTGTGAACAGAGAAGGGCCACACCTTGATCAAGGACAGTTATCTACCCCTAAAACCTTGTGCTCCTCACCTGCTAACATGCATATTATCTGCCTCACAAGGCCACCAGGAGTGAATATGGTACCAGGATACACTGAGCCACTGTGAATAATGACCGCTGCTCGAGAAAGGAGTTCTCTTTCTCCCCTGATTTTACTGATGACAAAACTCAGCCTCGGGAAAGCTTAGTAACATATCTGGGTAGCAGAGCTGAGACCAGGGTTGTTCCCTCTATTCTGTGCTCTTATGGTCCTGGCCATCCACTCTGAAGAACACTAGTGGTTTTCCAGTAAGAGCAGATCAGCAACAGACCCCAGGGCAGTGACAGCAGAGGCTAAGTTTTCTCCCTACAGGATGCTCCTGCTTGCTACAAGTTAAGTCTTGAGGGGAATAGAGAGTAGGATCTCTTCCAGAAACATCTGGAAATCTCACTCTAGGGAATCTAATACATGAGTGATGCAGTTACTAAGAAGCTCAGTGTGGCGGCAGTGGGGAGGGGACACACTCCCACGCTCTCCTGGAAGCCTCCAGATCCCTTAATGTTCACGGTCCTCTCTGAGTAATGGGGCCATTGTCTGGGGAGCACTGGCCACCAGGATGCACACACAGAAACAGCCCATGTCCTGTCAGACCACCTGGGCTTATGCCCAGGTACCAGCTGTGTACATCTGGTCTAGTTACTTAACCTCTCTGTGCCTCACTTTCTTCATCTCTCAAATTAAATCACCATAGTAGTGACCCTTTTAAGGTCATTGTGGAGTTTGATGACATTCTGTTTAAGCACCCTATAAACAGCATATAATAAATTAATATTTTGGTGACTCTTCCTTCAGTTGTTTAAATAACAACCACCAATTGTATGTTATATTTACACCTAAGAGGACATACCAGATAGATATAATTTATGTATACGTGCTTGTGTATGTCTGTACTCATAGAGTATAATATATACAAGTGGGATAATAACCAATGTCTACAAATAAAAAGATATATTATGCAGGATGTTTTTGTTTCTGTTTTTTTTTTAGGTGAGAAGTGTATTTATTTAGAGAGATACACATTCCGTAGACAGAATGTGGTCCATCTCAAAAGGCGAGAGGCCTGCAGGATGTTGTTGATACTGAAGTATATCTCCCACCATCCCCCCCATATACCTTGAATTTTAGATATATATATACACACACACACACACACACACAGACATATATATTCAAATAAACTGCCTCTCTACACTGCAATTTAGTATCACTACTGGCAACACAGACTAGGTTATTTTCTATTTTTAGCTTTAGATATTTTTATTTTTTCCTTCTGCTCAGCCCTAAATTTCCTTAGGCTCTTTTCTCTGGCAGTTAATTTGCTCCAGCAAAATATCTGGTATTTGTAGGTTTAAGGCATATGTTTAGTGGTTTTCAAAATATTTTTGAAAACAGGAGAATTTACTGTGCCAAGGGATGAAGGAACAGCACACTCTTTATTATACTCTGTAAGAGACGAGACCAGTTAAGACCTTACAAAATCTCAAGAAAATGGCTTATGTGTCAACATATACTAAAAGGAAGTGGGTATAAATTGAGAAATTGGATATGCTGCTTTGACCCTATCATCAGATCTCTGAAATTATTCATGCAGTGACCTGGCTGATCCAACAGTGGTTGGGGAGAGAAAAGTACTGGAGCTGTGATACTTTAAACATTGCTTCAACGGGTTCACGGGAGCTACCTCCGGTTGGGAGAGTCATACCTGCACATCAGAGTTTTTAACACATTTTTGGATTCTCTCTGTGCTGACCCAAATGCCACACCTGATCTCTAATAGTAGGGCACCTGAGTTTGCTGCTACCCCTTCTCCTAGAACCAACAACTAAAGTGATTATGCTCATGCAGAATGAAATATCTCAGCATAAATGACAGTGACAGCGGGCAATTACTACTGGCAAGTCCATATGATCATTGAACTTCAGGGAGGCTGGGCACCTCCAATTCAACAGTAACACCCCAACTTCTCTCATCTCCATCCTTTAAGCTAAATGTAAATGTGTTTGGACCAGCTGTTGCCTAGACACTTTCTCAATGTTTACTGTCTGACTAGATTAGATTAGCAGGTGCTGCTGTTTCTGTTTCACGTTGTAGACAGTGCGAGCATTCACAGGCTCCAGCTGTGCTCAGCACGGTGACCCTCTCCTCCACTCCCCTCTTCATGGCCCCGGGAACATGAAGGGAGGACATCAGTGTGACTGGCAGACAGCTCTTCTGCAAGTGGGTTTTTCTAGGTCACTCTTCTGTTTCAATTAACATTTATATTTTCCCTGAAGAGTTCAGGATTAACCAACGCCCTGTTGATTGTCTCTCACAGCCCCTCTATGTCGTGGGTGCTGTGAACAATTACAACAGCCGTTCCTGGAAAAGAAACCAGGCAATGGGGAAATTGGGATGAGGTGCTCAGGTTCACAGAGTACAGAAGAAGGACAGTCCAGGCCAAACCTCTGCCTTCCATACAATTTTAAAAAGAATAACTTTTAAGATACTATTCTTGGTGTAACTTTTCCAGTTTGATGGTGAATAAGCTTACAGACGAGAAACAGTTCTCCCCTAGAATTCAGAAAGCCTGCTTTCTGCATTCACACTCCACAGGCACCCCACTGTGCTTTGTTGAATAAAGTTGGTTTTGAGAACATTCCAGCTGAGGCCAATAGTCACCAACACCCAGCCTCACCATCAAACATGCATTCCTTGGGAATGTGAGAGAGGTCAGACACCTAGTTTTAAGCAGTGTTTATTTTTCAATCACAGCTCTGCTGAGAATTTCAGGAAAGCTGCAGACCTTCGCCCTAGAAGAATGCACATCTACAAACACACAACGTTTTGCCTATAGTTTGGGGTCAGGGTATAGTTCCCTGGGTTCCTGAAACTCCTGTATTAGTGAAGAACCTATATTTTAGGGATTAAGGAATGAAAAAAAGTCCTGATTTAAAAGAATGAGTGATGCTATCACTCTTTGTTTTTTCAAACTCTAAGGTGTAACTTTCTGGGTGCTTCACTGCTTTGGCCAGTGGGTACCAATGGGCAAGAGATCCTATCAGGCCAGTGGAACTTTCTGAGTATCGTTTCAGACTTCTTTCTCTTCTCTTAGGTGTCAACTCTGGAATTTAATCTTTTATGTAGAAGGTACTTCATTGAAGGGTTTTTAGATAGTTCATAGGGATTCTTTTTCTGATCAAGGCATCTTTACCTTATTTTCCAGGAGTTTAAAACGTTAGGTACTGTCTTTATTTAGAGGTATGGTTCTTCTATTAAATGTTAACATTAAATTGCTTAGGAAGAGATCAGTTCGCCTAAAAGACATACAAATTAATGTATCCAGGAGATGTGTGTGTGTGTGTGTGTGTGTGTGTGTATAAAGTTCCAAAATATGTAGGCAAAAGGTTAAGAATGTAATTGGTCATCTGTTACACCTATGTAACCCGATAGTGTTCTATGTAACAGAGCATGGGATGTATCTTCTATGTCAGTGTTCTTTGTATCTCTGGAGAACAATGACAAAGATAAAGGCAGCCCTTCGGAAAGTGCATCTGCAGCTACCGATATATGCTCCATTATATGTTCTCAAGAGCCTCTTCTCTTGATCCTGTCAGAAGTGTGTAGAGGGATGGCTAAACTCTGTGAATGTATTGTGGACACTTACTTGGGAACTTGTGTTCTTGGCTGAGAGCAAGTAAACGTTTCAATTCTGTAGGGAGAAAAAGAGAACAATTAGAGCTTGAACTACTAAAACAAAAGTCACTTGATCCTTGGGAATCACTGAGAAATCAAAGCAGACTCGTGAATGAACTGATTTTTCACTTACCTTCCTCATCTATCAAGTAGCTTGACGCTATTCCATCAGTGTCTGTTACATCGCAGGAGTAGATGCCCAAGTCTTCCATCCCGAGGTCTTTGAAGGTCATTTTCGTCCTTCAGAACAGAATAATTTTATAAGAAGAGAGGCCGTGTGGGGTCTGAGGACCTGCACCCTGCCGGTCTCTAGGCATTTGCACGTCCGCTCCCTTCACGTGGAGCACTTGTTCTGTCCCCCTTGCTGACCTAAAGCCCACTCATTCTTGCTGCTTCTGGAAAGACTTTCCTGACCTCCTCCTATGGGCTGATGGTAACGGGAGGGGGAGCTGGTACAAATCTCCCATCCCCAAGCTATGATGCGTATCGATGTACATCCCAAATAAAGATATTTTTAGCTGATCAACCCTTGCTGGGCAGCCTGAAATTTTTCTTCTTCACAGGGCAGAACCTCCCAATGCCTCTCTTATGTCAACCCTGCACTTCCTGTTTTGGAGGTTATCACATGGCATCAGTATTGCCTAGTTCATTAACTATATACCTCCACTGAATGCCTTTTGGGACGAGATCTGTTTTGTTCACTGTTGTGTCCTCCAGCCTCCATACCTTGTCTAGCACATAATATGGGCCTAATAAATACTTGTGGAATGAATGAATGAATGGGTCAGTGGTCTAGTTCTCTTTGTTTTCTAACTTTGGTGAGTCACATTGCTGGTCAGGGTCTAAGATCACCCAAACATTTATAGGTTAATCAAGGAAAAAAATTTATAGTTTGATTGTCTTTCCTTTGACCAAAATTATGTTTCACTTCAAGGACCTTACAGCATAGTTACAGCACAACGTCTTTTAATTATTAATATATTCAGTATTTCCTTGCTGTTTTCCAACAAAATTACTATTTCTTTCTTTTATTTTTGAGCTACATTGGGCTTTTGTAATAGAAATAATACTTAGGAATATTTTGCTTTACTAAATATAATCCAATCTGGTTGGCACTATAAAGATATGAAGCTTGATAAGTAAGGTGAAATAAAAAGAAATCTTGAGGCTGAAAGGAAGTAACAGATCATAAAATTAATCTCCTTCACTCTCTTCTATTTTACAGAAAAAGAAATCCAAGGTCCATGTAATTAAAAGCTGCCCCAGGTCACACAGCCGGCTCCAGGTAGAGCTGGGACTAGAGCTCATCTCTCCTGTGCTTCCCATACAGAGTTCTTTCCAGTACAGTATTGTGTCACTCACAAGTGGCGGTGAAAAAGCAGAACAGATTATACCCAATCCATTGAATTTACCATAACTTGAATCAGCAAGTTCTTCCTTAACCCCTCCCCATAAGCATCCTCACCATTACTTAAGATTTCAAAATTCTGTAGAATAATGAGAATCATCTTTGAAGTTCACTTTTATGCCAGTTAAAGCTTTTCTTACATCATCATAAACGATGCCAACTAAAAACTGCTGCTCGCCATCTGCTTCTACAAGGATGAAGTCATTAGCCACTGCAGTCGCTGACCTTCAACACACCCTGAAAGGAGTTCAGGGTGGAGATCAGGAATGAGGCGCTCTGTGCTCTGGAAAAACTGGCAGAACAGGCCTTCAGATAGTTAGGTATTTTTCAGGAGAAGATTTTATGAGCCCAATTTCTTGTATCTTCTCATATCTAGAAAAGCACTAAAATCATTGATGGAGACATCGGCTCCTTGTGACTAGCAGCAAGCTTCTGCCGAAATGTGTGCTTTGATTGCACGTTTCCCCTTCACCAAAATCACTTCTATCCTGACTTTCCTCCTTACCTTTTCGGAGCAGTTCCTCAGAGCTGTCTGAGATGCTGTCTCCTGGGCTATTGTCCTCATTTTGCCCCAAATAAAACTTAGGTCATAACTCTCACATTGCGCTTTTTTTTTTCAGTTGACAGTGAGACACGTATGAGAAAATACTTTAAATGGACTAATGTGAAAAGTATTTTATAAGGATTGTTATTTTTTAAGGTTTATACTGGTTTTCACTTTTTACATTTCCAGTTATAAAATATTTGGATTTCATTCTCTTATTTGAAATGGAAAGCGTACTTCATCCTCCTTTCATGAAAGGGAGACCCATAGTTAGGATTGAAACGGTGCGTACTTGTTGCCTTTGCTTTCAACCTCTAATCTTGGAGACTCCTCTGTGGGGACATAATCTTTGGACCAGGTGAACTCAGAATTTGGAGCCATCTGATCACATTCGAAGTTCAAGGAAATGACTCCATCATCATCCACATTTACAACAAGTTCTTTGGTTCCTAGAAGATCAAAAACAAGGCACTGATAGTTCCTGGTAGAAGTCAATCACGTAAGAATTCCTTACCTTGGGATCCCTTACTGTAGCCTTAAAGCAGGGCCTTGAGCCTGTGCAAGCAAAAAGCCCCAACTGCTCGCTGCAACTGACAATCCTGCTACAATTCAACTTTTGTGTTGTGACAGAATTAAATGAATGTACCATGTTTCTTAGGTAGTGCTAACACCATGAACAGTACTGTTTGTTCAGGGCTGAAGAAAATTGGTTGACGTGACCCTTGGGACAGTTACTGGAGTATGTTGACCATAATAAGAAGGACAAGGCAGCCTTGGGAGAAAGGAAAGTTGAATGGTCCTTATCAGGGCCTAATTCATGACTTTTGCTTCAATATTACCCATATCTAACTAGTCATCAAGAAAGGATAGATAAGAGATAAAGAAATCAAAGGGAAATTAGAGGGGAGAAAGTAGAGGTAGTAAGAACTGCCTATATTCACATGTTCAAAGTTTGTAAATCATTTAAGAATGAAAAAAAACTCCATGGAAACAAATTCTGCTGATCAGGTAATCATAAATTAATCTAAAGATGCCATTCTAGATTAGAACAATAGAAACCTAGAAATGACTGTTATTGAACTTTATGGAAATGAATTTCAAGAGATTCAAATGTTTCAAGATTAGTTTTTGGATTTTAAAAGAAAACAATAATGTTTTGAGGGATTTTTTTTGAGGGTTATAATAAATTACATCTGCATTCAATATAACAATTCAGAGTGTGTATAGCATATAAAATGTTCACATCTCTGCCTAAATCCAATTTAAAAGGTAAAATGCTCTTCTCAAATTGCCATTAATTCAATTACCAGTCTACACTTAGTTTGTTTCCATACATTAGGAAAAATATATTTAATTTCAGAAAGGTATAGTTTTATTTTTTTTAAAGTATAAACAAAAATCTTTCAGTAGATACTTCCCAAGTGATGAAAGATTTTCTCTTCTAGATTGCATCATTCAATAAAACTTGTCAGGGGAAAAACAATTGCAAGACTCCTCCCAGGCGAAGGGCAAAACAAAACGAGTGCCTAAAGAGTGATTGGTGACATTAGGATGTTGGTTCCTAAGCCTGGCAGTTGGTCTAATTTGTGTCCTTATTGATAGTAGTGTGTGCTTCAACTATAAACCTCCAAAAAGTGATTTTTAACACATAGAAAACTTAGCGAAGACTAATTCTAGGAGATTTTTAAAAAATTACTTTTTAAAAAATAAAGGGTTATTTTCACATTTGGCTATACAGATAAACAGAAATAAAGATCAATTAAAGATTTAATTTTTCCTAAGTGAAATGTCCCCCATGTATTACTTTATTGGAAGTCACAGACCATGTTTTATTTCTATTCCCAGTAACACATGACTAATCCTTACATTAGGATTAATGTATAACATTGCTGTATAACAAATAACGAACAAGTTACTTAAGAAAAGACTGACACCTAAGAATGCTGAGGTTTAGATGGTATTATAATACACAGTTAGCATAACTGAATCACAGAGAGTATAAATGGAAAATTTTCTGAATATCTGTATTGTTATAAAGAGGAAAGGAGAAGTAATGAAGTTGACTAAACCTTTCTTGCTATTTACATAATATCTATTTTGGAGGCATGACAGATTGTTCGTATTAATCATTCATTGGTTTATTTGTAATCTCTTTAAAAAGGAAGTGAATCATCCATATGCCTGCTGTTTATTATGTTGGAGGTATGACTTAAGTTTACAGCAGAAAAAAATATTGCTTAGCTTAAGAGTCTTGATTTTTATTAAAGTGAAAGATTTGACGTTTCTACAAAGGAGTCATAAAACAGAAAGCATATGAACAATATAATTAGCTTGGCTTTTCTCTCAATTACATGGATAACCTTTGTACCGTAACACTTCACTCATTTGGAATCTTGCCCAAGACCAAGAAGTAATGAAAACAAGTCTCTAAGAGCCAGTGCTGATGTGACAAAGTCCATGCACTAGTATTCTTGAACACTCACTGGTGAATTCCATAGACCATCACTTGGAATCTCTACTTAGCTTGAGATGATTGTAACAAGCTTAGTTGGTCAGTTTCTCTCAGTAGATTGAACCCAAAAAAGAGAGGAAAGTAAGAAGCTACTATCATCAGGAAAATGACAGCAGGAGAGGAAGCAGAAAACTAAAAAGCAGGCACAAAGACATTATTTAGTAGAGGGACAAACAGCTCCTCACCCCATAAGACGTCACTATATTGTAACACTGGGCAATAAATAAGGTGGATACTTATGGCTCTGAGTCATTCAGAAAAAGGTAAATGAAATTAAGTATATTGCATCCAAGAAGTATGAAAGGTAGGTACTGAAATGTGTAATCTATTTTACGAGAATTTTCATCAAAGAGTCTTAGAATGAAATTTTAAATAATTGATGCTCTAGCAGTAAATTCTCAGGTAAATGGAACTACTGGGTATTTAAAACAATACCTTTTTCAGGTTTCTGAATGGCCAGATTTGGTCCCAAACCCATGCAACTTAGAGAATAGAAAAACCCTGCTTAGTTGTTGTCTCAATTGCCTCAGCTATTAAGAGAAGGATATAGAGCTGCCTCACTGAATTATTCTGGGCAATTAATTTTTGTAAAGTACTTGGAGATCTTTTGTGACATATGAAATGAAACAAAAGATGTTATTTTTAAGTCCCAGGCAATATGTGTGTTTCCACTTTAACCTATGAGTTTTACATCATTACTTTGTAGCTGGGTTCTAATGTAAAAAAATGTAATAATTTATACTTTTAGAAAACAACATGGTATTTTTTGAAAGTCTTAGATCAAAATTTGTGATTTGAAATTAAGTAATTGCCTGGAGGGGCAAAATAAAAAGTAGGGATTAGATGTAAAGTCAACTAGTATCTGAGTGTGCTCATCTGTGCAGCTTTTCTTGATTAATCTTATCAAATCAGAACATGGTAGACAATACCTGTAGTGGATAAAAGAGAAGCATGAACATTTCCTCAATTTATGCTCACATAATTGTGGCTATGATGGGTGCTATTTGTTGATTTATTTAAATAAAGGGAAAAAAAGTTAAAACTCTCTTCCATACTTCTGTTTTAAAAATCAAATACTCATTAAGATGAGTATTTGATTAATTTTCAGTTTTCAAAAAGTTGCACTGGTTGTTTATTTTATCAAGAACAGGGTTACATTCTACAAGGGCAGGGCTTTTGTCTTTCTTATTTTCCATACATATTTACACATGCCAGGCACTGGACTGAAAAAACAGATTTAAATGAGAAATGTCAGTTTAGAATTGCAATGTTTATTTTATTGGAACTAGTCTTATTAAAGCTTAAGCATAACACCAATATTTTGATAAACAGAC
Source organism: Grampus griseus (assembly GCF_964374135.1). Classification (NCBI taxonomy): domain Eukaryota; kingdom Metazoa; phylum Chordata; class Mammalia; order Artiodactyla; family Delphinidae; genus Grampus; species Grampus griseus. The sequence continues at coordinate 34,555,113 of NC_139006.1, read as the reverse complement.
AAAATTAAAAAAAAAACCAACAAAGAAAACATTCTAGTCGCAGTGGGTTTCCTACTTATGCTCAGAATTTAAAACTTGATCTCTTTCCTGACAAACAGTGATGCTGTCAACTGGCTGACAGTATCACTCTGAAAGTGATCATAATCACAAGATTTTGAAAAGTAAAGTTTACTGAAAATAATTGAAATACTAGTTTTCTAGGCATATTTCTTACACTCCACAAAAATTCTCTTTAGAAAATAATGTTTAGTCAAAATAACTTACTATTACAAAGAAAGAACACAGTTTCAACTGTATAAATATAAAACAAGGTTATTGTCTTAAAATGATTATGGCAACAAGTTATCTTGTTCCCTATTTGTCACGTGAATTACAACGCTAATGCTCTCATACTCTTTCAACATGGCTTTTGAAATTCAAAGCCTTCTGTTACTGTTCAGCTTTAATTAATTGGTTAACATAGTTCTTTGAATAAAAGTGTTTTTGGAGAGTGACTTAGTAGACCAAGTATTTTATAATAATACCTATAATGGGAAATGGAATTGAAGTTGCCTGGAAAAAAGGTAGACTCTTCCTGCATTCTGGGTTTATATATAGAGGAAGTCATTTTTGGAAAATACATAGATTCATAGATTCCTCTCTGTGTAATAAAGAAGGTAATTATGTTAATCTGGAAAGGACATTTTTTCCACATATTAAAATCTAAGAGGAATTAATAGTGGCGTTCCTTAAATGAACGGATCCTGGATACATCATGGGCAAAAAATTCTAGTGAGATTTTACAAAAGATACATGACATTGAAATGGATGATTCTTTTTATAAGTGCTCTAGGAACACCAAGAGCAATGTAATGACAGCATTTCTAAGAGGCCCCAGGCTAGTCCACAACTACACCTGTGGAGATTAACCTGGTGCAGCGTCAGAGTGAAAGAGGTGCAGCTACAACACCCTCAAATTTTCTTTTTAGAATGTCCCACGGCCTGAGTTTTTGCCAAGCACTGAGCTGCTGTCAATCCATGGTTGAACTCATAAATGTCTAAAGAGACACATTCACTAAATTTGACTAAAACATGAGCAGAATGGTTCCGATATTTAACAGGCAGGCAGCAAGTTTGATGTTCTGCTGTCAAAGTAATGGAATCCCTATGGATATTCTCATCTAGATGAAAGGCCATCTCACTTTCCCGCAGAGTTGAGCTGGGAAAGTGGACCAAAGTTTGTCAGGACTTAGATTTTTCTCAAAAACAACCTTTGAATCTTTTCAAGAATATGAAGAATTCAGTTAAGAGCAGAGGAGATTTGGCTATAGAAAATGAAGGAGATAATTCTGGTCTGAAAAGGAATTAAGAAGAGTTGTCTCTAGTCAGCTGCCCCAACCCTAAACAAATCCTTAATGAGGACATAGAGGAATACTGGATTGCGTGGAATGGCATTTTAATAGTCCCTCCAGGCTTGCCACTACCCCCAGTAAGTGAATGGGTTAAAGTACGGCCCAGGGCTAAAATGAACTTTTGGGAAATTAACTCCAGCCCATAATAATAAAACTCCAGCAAATAATGATTTTAAAAAGAGATAAAATTTAAAAGTGGGAATTCATCTTCTCACACATTTCATAATCTGATGTGAGAATTTTCTCATATAATTTAGTCTTTTATATCTGCATTAATAGGACACTTTTATAAGTTTTATTCTTTGTCCTTCTCCATGGTGTGCGTGAGTGTGTGTGTGTGTGTGTGTGTGTGTGTGTGTGTGTGGTGTTTAAAAAAACTGGAGAGTGGGACAGAACAGAAGCAGACAGAAGTGAACAAATGTAATCGGCTGCGTGTAACGCTGAGGTCCCCTATGTGGAAGACAGGACCGCTGGCTGACACACCAGCGGTCCTGGTGCTACATCAGGGCCTCCACTGGACCTCTCCCAACTCACCCTTCATAACCAGGGCGTTCATTATGAGACACTAGGGTTAGGTTTACACGTTGTGGCTGCAAAACAGAGTCACACTCTCTCGCCAAAACATGGTAGCCATTCATTATTTTTTTCATCTATAAACCAGGTACTAGGCTATTGACATATATAGAGAAAATAAAGTTCCAATTTTGAAGGAGCCCACAATCTAATGCACAGTTCACAAACCTTGAATTTCATACTTGAATTACCCAAGGAGTTAAACAAACAAACAAAAATGAACCTATGCCCAGGCTCAGTCCTGGAGACTCCGATTTAATTGGTCTGGAGTAGTCTAGAATGGAGTCAGAATTTTCAAAAAGTTCCTGGCATGATTCTAATGCAATGTACTGTCAAGGTTGAAAACTACTTTGCTAATGGGTGAAAGAGAGCAGATAGTGAGCAAATACAAGTGAAGTTTTCTAAATTAGCCAGTTGAGCTAATCTTTAATAGTCAGCCTGGCTTCCTGCTTCAGAATCCTTCAAAGCTCCACCTCAAGGCCACTGAACCTTCTCAGCCCTACCAGGTTCTATAACCTATCAATTTTCAGAAACTGGGATTGGTTAGTAGGTTGTCAACTCAATCCCAGCTCATTATTCCTTCTGGAGCTCCGTTCTTCTAACCTGCCTTGCTCTTGGTGAGAAGTCCTAACTTCCAATAACTCAGTTCCTGCCTGGGACTCTGCCTGGGTCTGGGTTCTCCTGCCCCTCACCTCAGTTCTCCTGCCTGCTGCTGGGTCTCTGGTAAGAACACCTGCAGCCTGTTCTGCCAGTTATTTGTTGCCCTCCAGATCACCTGCCACACCTTGGCAGGTCTCTCTCTTGCCTCCCGTCTGATCTGGTTCACTTTGTCTCCACCTACAGCCCAGACCTGATACAATCAACATAGATACTGTTTGAAAAATATCAAATATCAAGACTAGAAGTGCCTCTCATGTACCAACAAATCTACTCTAAATATTTTCCAGCTTATTCTTCTTACAGGCTTGTTTAGCTACTAGATTTCTTGGTAAGGCACAGCACACTTAGTCCATTTTGATCCTCATTACCAGCACGATCAGACTTTGCAGTAGTGGCTGAGCTACATCTGCTGGCATTTTCGTCAACTTCAAAGGGAGACCAGTCACCCTACCAACCCCAGTGGATTAGGTTAACTTTTAACTGGAATTCAAATTGCACTTGAGGTATCTTGTTAGGTGTATTTGAGGTTTGCTGTTACATGATAAGCTTTATTCTCTATCTGAAATTTTAGTAATGTGTTCCAAAAGGAGTTGTTCTTCTGAAATAGCAATCCTAGTTTCACGTTCCAAACCTTGAAACTGATAACAGATCCCATCCCCCCCCAACCCCGGCCCCAAACATTTTAGCATAAAATAAAAACATGATTAAAAGTAATATATTGGTATTTAATAAAGTTAATAAATACAGACAACCTTAGGCTACATACAAGTTTTTACAGGGATTTTTGAAGCCTTAACACCTGTTTACAGCCTATTCATCTATGGGAAATATTTTGTGAACCTCTAAGCTCTCATCATGCCGTGCTGTAAACTGTTTTTCCACCAGCTCACAAGCCCAGTGGGTGGTGACAACGTCACATTACTCTACTTGTGGTGCCCACACAGCACCTGGCATGAAGCAGGTGTTCAGGAAACACATAGTGCAGGAATGAATGTGTCTGTTGCATATGGAACCAGCCTCAGTGTCCTGGGTTTGGGCTCCTTCATGGTGATGCTTCAAGTCAAGCATCTTGACTCTGTGCCTCCCGGGATTTTTTCCTAGGCTTGAGCCAGTGGTTCCTGAGTGGGTTAATCTGCTGCTGTTTAGTCTGCAGCTGCTGCTTGTAGTTATATTCTGGGAATGGAACGGCCACAGAATGACTTTGGGTGCCTTGTTCCAAACGAGTGAAACAAAACTCTCCCCCAGGAGCTCACCAGCAGACTCCTTTCTGATGGTAAAGTTTCCACCGTGGTGGCTTTACTAACATCCTGACTGGCCACCTGCCATTCCAAGGGTTATTGATGAGAAAACAGGAAATCAATTTAAGCTTTCTTTAGTCAACAGATTTGGGTTCCACTGCTTAAAGGGTGCTTTTAACCTATCAATGACTAGATAGTTTATTTGTGTAATAATCTAAATGTTCTTACAAGGGCAGCCTCACAGTTGGGCTCTTCTGCATGTCTATTGGCACCCTAGATATCTGCACAGTTGGCACCTGAAGGGTCTGATTTCTATAGGAATGTGTGTCCTCATGTCTTCGTGTGTCACCTTTTACCTGGCATTTGGGCTCCTAGCATTTTTCTATTTTCTCATGAAGTTTTGCAAAGAGTACTTATATGAGGTATGGCACTCTGTCCAGACACACCTACCACACTTTGGTACAAGAAGGTCACTTCTGTCGTACCCGGTGCTAGAGGGTAGTTACAGGAGTAGATGAAAGCAGTTTATGAAGTAATAGGATGAAAGGGGCAGGTACTTCCTCAAAGGATACATTAGATATTCTTTTCAAGCGTCATTAAGTGAGAGCAGAGTTTTCTATGTTTACATTCTTTTCTCATCCTAAAAACAAATATTACATTATATATCTGCTCTTTATTTCAGTCTGAAAATAGGAATGGATTAAAGTGAGAGTGCTTGGACTAGAATGAATATAAACTTAAAATAACTGGTTAATACTTTTTTTTAATCTTTTTTCATTTCCAGTGATTTCTTTCATGTAACCTTAATGAACTGAAATTTATAACTTTGAAAAGGAGATTAAATGGCAAAATAAGTATTATATAATGATCTGAAACTACTTGCACAGTGAACACTATAAACTTTGTTCACATAACAAAGGGAAAGGCTGTCTTTCCTAGTCCAATCATGGCATCTTGAAACTGGGAAGTGAGGCTGCCTCAACTCTACAGATCATTCAATTAGGACCGCTGTTAGTTTAATCCAGGGGTCAGCAAACTATGGCTTGTGGGCTAAATCTGGCCCATTGCCTCTTTTCGTATGGCCTGCAAGCTAAGAATGGTTTTTACGTTTTTAAACAGCTTTTACAAATAAAAAGAAGAGGGCTTCCCTGGTGGCGCAGTGGTTGAGAGTCCGCCTGCCGATGCAGGGGACATGGGTTCGTGCCCCGGTCTGGGAAGATCCCACATGCCGCGGAGCGGCTGGGCCCGTGAGCCATGGCCGCTGAACCTGCACGTCCGGAGCCTGTGCTCCGCAGCGGGAGAGGCCACAGCAGTGAGAGGCCTGTGTACCGCAAAAAAAAAATAATAATAATAAAAAAATAAAAAGAAGATTAATATTTCAAGACCTGAAAACTAGTTATAATTCAAATTTCATAGTGCATGTAATGTATCATATTACATAATGCATGTATCAAGCACAATAAAGTTTTATTGGCACATAGTCATGCTCACTAATTTATGTATTGTCTGTGGCTGCTTTTGTGCCACAGCAGAGTTGAGGATTGTTACAGGGACCATATAACCATAGAGTTGAAAATATTTACTATCTGGCCCTTCACAGAAAAAGTTTTCTGTCCCCTGGTTTAATTTAGTAGCTACAATTATATAAATCCTACTTTTGTTTAAGGATCATGCTTGCTACCTGGGCTGTTCCAGCTTCCTGTGTGATGGGAAAATATTCTTGTGGGAATTAATGGCCATAGTATAATAGGAATAACGTCCCAGGAATGTATGCTTTAAACAGTTGGTCCAGGAAGCATAATTTGATCAAGAACTTCCCTGTTTTTAAGTATGAACCAGAGTAGCCCTGGACCACTACAAACGTGGCTCACCCCTGCCCTAAGGTCCTGTGACGGGGTAAATGATTGTCAAGTCCTACGCTCATTCTTATCAATCATTCGGCTAGCATACAGTGATGATTTTGAAAATGAGGAAAAGCATAGAAGTAAGGTTGAATGTTACTTTGGTATCTTACACAGATGAGACTAACGAAAAAGTAAAAGCCTACCTGGACGGGTTTCTGCCACAACAGGCCCAGCAAGGTCAGACGGCTTCCCGACACCTGCCTGGTTTACGGCTCGGACTCGGAACACATAGCTGACACCCTCTTTGAGGCCTTGCACCTGGAAGAAGCAGGTATAGAAGTGATGGGTGCTTTGTGTCATTTGAACAGAAGTGCCCTTCCTCTGTGGTGGCAATTCAATTATACAGCACAAAGGGCACAGGACTTGGGTTCTGAACGTCATTCTGTCAAAGACTGTGTGGCTTCAGCTAAGACTTTCTTCTCTCTGGACCATGTGTAAGTAGAGATTTCCAAGATCCCTTGAAACTCAGATGCTGTTTATTTTTTAGATAATTTAATGGCCACCAGCATCAGAAACAGAAGACTAATACAGGTATGCTTTAAAGGAGTTAGCCACCTTATTCTTTGGTCAAAAGACAAATTACAAAGTGCTCAGGAGAGCTTATATGCTGCCCTTTTTTTCCTGATCCTTTTGAGACGTTCCATGAATAATTTCAGATAAAATTTCTGACAAGAGAGGGGAATTACAAGCACGGATCACAGATCATGGATCATTTTCCGTTTAAAAGCATGTTAAAGCACTAGAACAAAAACAAACAAAAATTGTCCCTATAAATATAATACAGCTATTTCTCACTAAACAGACAAGCAGGGACTTCCCTGGTGGCACAGTGGTTGGGAATCCGCCTGCCAATGCAGGGGACGCGGGTTTGAGCCCTGGTCCGGGAGGATCCCACATGCCATGGAGCAACTGAGCCTATGCTCCACAACTACTGAGCCTGCACTCTGGAGCCCACAAGCCACAACTACTGAGCCTGCATGCCACAACTACTGAAGCCCATGCGCCTAGAGCCCGTGCTCTGCAACAAGAGAAGCCACCACAATGAGATGCACACTGCAATGAAGAGTAGCCCCCCGCTCACTGCAACTAGAGAAAGCCCACGTGCACCAATGAAGACCCAACGCAACCAAAATAAATACATAAATAAATAAATTTTTTAAAACGATAAAATCTTAATAAATAAACAGACAAGCAATTAACATGATTGTGAATTTTAGTAATTTGTGAATAGTCAAATATATTCAAATTCCAAATCCTCACATTTTCAATCATCAAGAAGATGCTTGCTGAGGACCTATATTATATGTGTGCCACCAAGCTAGAGTTACAAGAGCATAAGAGAAGTAAAAAACATATATGTTTTTATACAATAGTCCCACTTCATAATTTTTTGTGACTTTCTTTGGGTTCAGCACAGTCTCATTAGTATTACAAATACTGTCAATATTTTACAAAAATTATCTTTTCCTTTTTAGAACATGTGACTTTTAAAAGCTATATGTATTTTAAGAAGGAGTTTATTACACACAAAGGGCACAATTTTTTCCCATAGTGTTGTGATGGAGATTAACAGCCAAAATGGGATTTAAATCAAACAAAGCTAGAATATACTTATTCAACTAAGCGAAGTGTTTGTGACCATGTATTTAGATGAGCTATGTATTAAATTGTTGGGTTTTTAATCTAATTATTTAATTGCATTGTGTTTATGGTAACAGAATGTCACTACTTATATAGTGATAGCTTTCACTGGAGCTAACGGATTTTTGAAATGAATTTTAATCCGTAAATGAATTTAGGCACAGGCTAAATGCATAAGAGTTTGATGTATTTAAATTCTATACTTAGAAATAATGCCAGGCAACTGTGGATCTACAGAAAGGAACAGAAACATTTCCTTGTCGTGAAAAAAATAGACCAGTTGCCAGGTACCTGCCACATCTGCACCTGCCACTTAGGTAATATGTGGCCGTGAGTCAGATTTCTGCCAACACAGCACAGGAAGTGAATCAACTTCCTAGTGTCTAGTCACTGAGGTGACAGGCACACCCCTCCACTCTTCCATCACCGCAGGGGCAATGACTGCTGGCTTAAAGCACTAGAGATGCGTAATCTATATCCCCCACCCCTTCCAATTATTCAGTCCCTCTCACCACATTGTCTCAGCAGATTGTAAATACCAATCAAGAAGGAAGCATGAGCTCTGTTGGTTAAACCTTTGGGTGGATAGTAATGCATCTTTCACTCTCTAGGAACCCCTAGACACTCAGTGCTAATGTGAATGGGGGTGCTTCTGGCAGAAACCGGTTAGGCCATTATGTGCCAGTGCCATGGTGCTAAAATCTCCTGTTCCTGGAGCTATATGTCCTTTCCTCACTTAAATTTGACAGATTAAACTTTTTAACATGCACGTTTTTCCTCCATTTCAGGGCTGAAACTTTTCTGAATATGAAACATCTGGAAAAGTGACTCCACATCAAAATGGGTATGGGGACTATAGGACATCTCTACTTTTCTTCTTTATGCCTTTACTGCTTGAATTTGTCATCATAAGCATGCATCTGTTTTATAATCAGAAAAATCAGTAATTCTATTTTTGCTTTAAAAATTGTGGCCAAACTCTAAGGTCATTTCCTTACAGAAAGTTCGTCTCCTGGTTTGTGAGGGGCACTCAACCTCAGTCTCTCTCTTTCCCCTAAATTTGCCTTTCTTCTTCTTTTTTAAAAAACTGAGTGACATTAACCATTCTTTGACGTGTTTAAACTCCATTATTTTCTCTTCCTACTCATTTTTCCTGGGCTCTTGGTCCCCTTTGCTTGGCTTCTCACTCTCACTTGGTTTCCTGTGAGTCGGGCTCCTGGGATCCTGTGCTATGGCAGATGGAGGATTTGGAAGTCATGCTGGCCATAAGCACACACCACCATCATCTAGGATGTGTCCGACCTTTGTTTTACATTGGCCTTTGGGGATGTCTTTGTATCTAGAGGCCTCCTGACTTCTCTGGACAGCCAAACAGCACCCTAGGCTCCAGACCTTCCTTGACCTTTTCTCTTCCCCACGAAATGTGACCTTCCGTATCTCCTCATGGTATTGTAAGGGGCTGGAGAGCTTACTGGCACGTGGGAAGCTGAGTTAATGGCATGTTGGATATAATGGTTTAAGGGTCATCTCTCCTGGAGGGTACATTTACATCTTTTTATAGGGACCCCAGAGAGTGGCTGCCCTAACCCCAGAGAGTGGCTGACAAATGGTATGGACTTTAGTGGCAGGTTGACAAGAGAAATCTCTTAAACCAGGTATGCTCTGAAAATCCTCCAAGGCCCACGCCCTGGGTGGTGGCATATTCTGCCAACAGATAAGACTGCACACTGAATGCACTGTGAAGCTTCCTGTTTGACTGTGGTCATACAGTCACACTTCATTGTACGTAACAAGAACTGGAGTCATATTCCCCACAGTTTCTGAGGCCTTGTTGTAGATTCAGGGTCTCCAGATGCCACTGCTGATAATAGGGGGAAACATTCTTTTGAGATTTCTATTTGGTACTAGTGAGAGAGTCAGTGGCTAGAGCAGAACAGTCTCTGGCAGATAGAGTTAGAAACTGGTTCAGTTGGAACACTCTAGAGGAACCTGGAAGGCAGTGACATGGAGAAGGGTGAGAACAAGGTCAAGAGTTGAGGCAACTCATTCCTCTGGTCCCTGAGAGCTCACGTGAGCACAGGGGTGAGGGGGCAGGGGAGGTAAGGCCGACCACGACTCAAAAGGATCAGCAGTTAAAGGCGTACAGGCATGAACTCTATGAAAATAACACCCTCAAATCAAAAACCACCGGCAAAAAGTTCGAGGTAGGAATGAGAAAGTCACCTTTTGGAGATGGTAACATCTTAAGACTGTGAGTAACAAAAATGTGAGGTGGGTAAGTGGAGGTGAGGAGGGACAGAAGAGGGAGGAGGGATCTTTCCTAAAGCCAGGCAAAGGGATTTGGGTCAAATTACAAGCAAATCGTTTTAAGTATCAGAAACATCCCCCAAACCTCACCGACTGCCAAATGATCCTACCAGGATCCCAACACATGACACAGACCAATGCTGAGATGCTCTGCTTTATCTCACTGACTTTAAAGTTAACTTCGTTAGAAGAACCGTTTTTCTTTAAAAAAAAAAAAAGATTTTCTCAAACTGTGAGCATCCTCTCACCTTCAGGTATGTGTTTTTCAGAGCCGCCTCATTGAGTCCTCGCCACTGGTCCTCTTTGGCACTGGCCTCCTTCATGTCCACAAAGTAGCCAGTGACCGGAGTCCGTCCTGAGTGCATTGGAGGCTTCCACTGCAGAACCAGGGAGGTTTTTCTGACTTCACTGTACTTGAGACTGTGCGGTGGTCCTGAGAGGGAAAGAGAGACTGATGCGTAACAATCATAATGGAGATAAGAAAACTCCAATGTGTGTAAACCTAGAACCACATTTAAGGTCTTAAAGCTGAAGCTAATGCTGGTGTTCTTCTTTTGTAAAATCTACTACTCCCATGGAAACAGGTATTCTGTGCTCATTTCATATCAAGTTTCCTCAACAGCTCTGTATCAGCCTATTAAGACCCCTTATGGGCAGCAAGTGGTTAAGGCCAGTTCAAGGTGCCCTCCAGCAGCTGGATGAAGCCTTGCCCTCAGGCTGTCCTCAGGCCTGTGTTCCTCACCTTTTATCATAACAGTTTAATTTGGTTGCAGATTCAGTTTCAGATTATTTTTGGATGACAATCTGAAAATACCCCGCAATCTCAATTGTGACGAAGAAAGCAACTCTCTTTGATGGCTTATGAATATAGAAATATATATATATTGCAAAATATATATCCCTCCCTCACTGGAGGGATATCTTTCTCGTAAAGCATATATCCCATATAGGGGTAAAAACAAACTACAATTGTGGTTACAAAGAACTTTCACCAAAACAAATATAATCAATCCCATGGGCCCTGAATCTATGCTAAACCCTATCAGGTATTTTACATTCTTTTATCTCACCCATCCCTAAAACAATTAACAGAAAGCTCAGAGACATCAAGGAACTTGATCAACCTGTTCAGGAAGGAAGCCAAATACTTCCTGTGTGTGCTCTTTGCACTCTTGGGCGAGTCCCATCTACTTACTGATGGCCTGCATCTTTGCATGACTACCAGCTGCTATGAAGGTGATATAGTTATTTATTTTCTTTCTTTTTTTTTTTTAAAGGATATAGTCAGATTTGCACTTTATTTATTTATTTAAATTTATTTATTTATTTATTGGCTGCGTTGGGTCCTCATTGCTGTGCGCGGGCTTTCTCTAGTCGCGGCGAGCGGGGGCTACTCTTTGTTGCGGTGTTCAGGCTTCTCATTGCGGTGGCTTCTCTTTGTTATGGAGCACAGGCTCTAGGCACGCGGACTTCAGTAGTTGTGGCTCGCAGGCTCTAGAGCGCAGGCTCAGTAGTTGAGGCGCACGGGCTTAGTTGCTCTGCAGCATATGGCACCCTCCCGGACCAGGGCTTGAACCCGTGTCTCCTGCATTGGCAGGTGGATTCTTAACCACTGCACCACTAGGGAAGTCCCTTTATTTTCTTTTCTCTTTCCTCTTTTTTTTTTTTTTTTTAAAATAACAACTGGTTTCTAACCAACCAATCAAAAGCACCTGAACTGACTCACAGTGGCCTGAGAGCCAACTACAAGCGCAGACTCCATCATGCTATGCTTTGGCATTTTGCAATTGATCACTGTGTTTTTTGGCCCTTTTCCTCAGCTTAATGGTCACTGGCAATGAGTCATCCTTGTCTCCTGATGATGCCTTCTGTGGAAACAGGTTTAAATAACACCAGTACCTTACCCTGGTGTGGAGTGCTCTGTTTTGCAAAGGGCTTTTATGACCATTGTCCTGTGTCATCCTTAGGAGCCAGAGAGGCATCCCAACAGGTAGCACCGGCACTTTCTTCCAGAGAAGGACCACTGTGCTGCTGCTTCCTACCCCCTCGTGTCTTGGAATGAGCAGACCTAGTTTCCAACCCTAACTGCCACTTATTCCCTGTGTGACCTCCTGGGTATCATTTAACCTGAGTCTGTTTCTTCATCCAACAAAATGTCCTAAATGCTCTCACCTACCATAAAGCTTTCTTGACTCATGGCTTTCCCAACACTTCTCAGTGAGTCAAGGGTGAATCTGGGAAAAGAGAGGCCGTGGGCATGGAGGACTGCCCCGTTCACTTCTCCTCTGAGTTGGGAGCACTCACCCTGCAACCTCTTTTGCTAACTATATCTCTGTCTATCAAACCATTTTCCACAGGTCTGCTCAGAATTTCTTGGTCTGTCGTCATTCACATTTTAACTTTATTCAGGAACTGCAGTAATTTAAAAACAGACCCACTTTTGTGTAGGTGGCAGAGAGAACTTAAGAAATATCGCCAGCTTCAAGAAGGCGAAAGGAAAGCCACTGTGTTTGCCTCTTGTATTAACTGAAAGTGAGTGAACTCTTGAACTTCTCTTGAGTTTCTCTTGTAATCTTTTTATTCACACCTGATAGAGATGTGATGCAGATGGACGCTCACTAAGTAAAGGCAAAAAAGACGGTCCTCCAAATGCACTAAGGTTTCAAATAGAGGAAGTGCGTGGCACTGGGGGCATGGCTGGATCCACCCAGTGTGCCCAGTATGGCCTGGTGTTCTAACGTGGTTGGAGCCAGTGCTGTAGCAGTTGTTATACAAGCTGAATATCCAACCCAAGTGCGAGAATTTAGTCATTCTGTGGCACTAAAGTATTTGGGTGTTTGAAGTTAGTGCCATTGGAAGCACAATAAAACCATCCACTAGGGACTTCCCTGGCAGTCCAGTGGTTAAGACTCCTTCTTCCAATGCAGGGGGCGCAGGTTCAATCCCTGGTCGGGGAATTAAGGCCCCCCACGCCGTGTGGTGAGGTCAAAAATTAAAAAACAAAAAGCAAACGAAAAAAAACCCATCCACTGACTATGTTGCTAGTCTGACTCTTAATGACTTAGTAAATTTGTTAGTATTCAGTCTTTACATTTGTTCACTGTTGTAACTGTGTAAGAGTTAAAAGCATAGGTAATTGTTTCTGGCTTCTCCCCACTTTCATCCCTGCCCCATCAACCACCCTCTATGACAACCTCCAAAGGAGAGCATTTTCAATCCGGTTCCAGGATCTTTATTGTGATGCAGAGTTGGGAAAAAGCTGACATAGACAGAAAGGACTCAAGAGCTAAGTGGAGAGATATAAAAGGCAGGAGGCCAGGACTGAAGCCCTAGGCAGGCATGTTAGGTCCCCTGTATGTACAGTGAAGAGCGGGGAGCAAGGGAGGAGGAGACCACAGGGAGGAGGACACAGAGGCTGGGGCTGAGGAGACGGGGGAGGGAGGCTGATAAATGAAATGCTCCAGAGCAGTGGGAGAATGCACAACTTGGGAGTGCCAGAGGACATTTTTAAGAAATTTTGCTGGGGGATGTGAATTGGATGCCCTTTAATGGCCTTGAAGAAGACAAGCAAAGATTAGAATTCCTTTTAAATAATCAAGTGGCATTCAAACGGTGTGCTTCCGTCCATCCTACTCCATGCAGAGGCTGAGCTATGGGGACTCTAGGATTTATTTGGAATATAAGAAATTTATACTCAGTTTTATATTGGCACCTATTGTTTCATAGTACTGTAGAAATATTTAACGTAAACACAAGGGGCTGAGAGAATTTGTCTCCCTTAGAAGCTGTATATATGTACCACTTAAATTTAGTTCCAGGTTGTAGGTTCCATTGGAAGAAACTCTGAGCCTCAGTGCTGAGACATGGTCTTCCCGGTTTACCTGGAACAGCAATGGTCCACTCTTCACATTTGAAGCTTGCGCTTACTGCCGAGGGTGCTCCCAAGCCAGCGATGTTCATGGCTGCCACTTGGAACTGATATACCATGTTCTCCTTCAAGTTGCTGATCTGCAACATGGACAATATCATGGATAGTGAACGTTTCAGGTTTGTTTTTCTAGTGGTTCAACGTCTTATTTATTTACCTCCTGTGTTGGACATACTCTAGGGTGACCCCCCAATGAGTCACACCCTTTTGTAATCTCCCCTTGCATTGGGGTGAAACCTGAGACTTGCTTCTAGCCAACAGAACATGGCAGGGGTATTGGAATATGAGTCCTGTGATTGTATTATATCATATGGCAAAGGAGGAGGGATATTTCAGATGTAATTAAGATCCCTAATCAGTTGATTTTGAGTTAATCAAAAGGGAGATAGATTATCCTGGGCGCACCTGACTATGATGTTGTGATTTATAATAAGACATATATATTTGGTTTTTGTCCCCACTCCTGGCACAGAGCTCCTAAAACACTTGGAATTTCCTAAGTGATGAGAGTTATAAAGTATCTTTTGTTGTGTTAATGAGGTGACTTTTGGAAAGCACCTAAGGATGGGGACTGGTTGCCAAGGGAACAAATCATGTGATTAGAGGGTGGGAACTTTTGGCCTCATCCCAGACCTCTGGACCTCCGGGGAGGGAAGATGGGCTGGAGATTGAGTTCAATCACCAATGGCCAATGATTTAATCAAGCGAGTCCATGTAATGAAGCCTCCATAAAACCCCAAAAGAGCAGGGTTCAGACAGCTTCCAGGTTGGTGAACACATGGAGGTGCTGGGACAGTGGTGGTCTGGAGAGAGGATGGAAGCTCCATGCCCATTCCCCATATCTTGACCTATCAATCTCTTCTATCTGGCTGTTCCTGATTTATACCTTTTATAATAAACTGATAATCTGGTAAGTAAAATGTTTCTCTGAGTTCTGTGAGCCACTCTAGTGAATTAATCAAACTCAAGGAGGAGGTTGTGGGAAATTGATTTGTAGTCTGTTGGTCAGAAGCACAGGTGACATCCTGGACTTTCAACTGGCATCTGAAGTGGGGGCAGGGTTATTCTTGAGGGACTGAACCCTTTACATGTGAGACCTGAGTCTATCTTCAGGGAGACAGTGTCAGAATTGAGTTAAATTGTAGGACACCCAGCTGGTGTCTGAGAAGTGTTGTGAGTGTGAAGTAGTGTAAGAGCAAAGGAGAAACACACAGGAGGGAAAGTGAGTTTTTCCAAAGGACTGACTTAATCAGATAGAAACTCTTAAAATGGGGTTTGGGCCCTGCCTAAAGAGAAACACTGTCATGATGGCCTTGAAGAAGCAAATACTGTTTTTCAAACTGCTTAGCCACTCACATTTGGAGAAGGACAGCCTCTAGGAGCTGAGGGTCTCAGACCTACAGCTGCAAGGAACTGAATTTTGCCAACAACAGTGAGCTTAGAAGAGGAACTCGAGTTCCAGATGAGAACACAGTCCAGCTGAAACCTGGTTGCAGCCTTGTGAGACCCTGAGCTGAAGACCCAGCTAAGCCGTGCCTAGACTCCTGACTCAAGGAAACTGTGATACCACAAACAGGGACAGTTTGTGGTAGTTTGTTACACAGCAACAGAAAACGAATGCATGTACAGATGAAAATTAAATGAATTCTAATCTTGGAATCAAAATACTCAAATTCTTGTAATATTTCTGCTCTTTACTGAGTGATCTCATATTTTCTATATCCCTCAGTATGAACTGGGTTGTTGTGGGGTAAATATATGTAGTAAAATAATAAATGTGAAAACATTTGCAAAATAGAAATGATGGAATGTATTAATGTGAAAATAATCCATGAACTAGGCTTTAAAAGAGGAGACAATGAGTAGAAGGACGTGCTCTCACTCCCTCTTGCAAGAACACCAGAATGACAACTAACTGCTGAACAATCATCGACAGGAAGACACTGGAACTCACCGAAAACATACCCCATATCCAAAGACAAAGGAGAAGCCACAGTGAGACGGTAGGAGGGGCGCAATCACAATAAAATCAAATCCCATAACTGCTGGGTGGGTGACTCACAAACTGGAGAACACTTATACCACAGAAGTCCACCCACTGGAGTGAAGGTTCTGAGCCCCACGTCAGGCTTCCCAATCTGGGGGTCCGGCAACGGGAGGAGGAATTCCTAGAGAATCAGACTTTGAAGGCTAGCAGGATTTGACTGCAGGACTTTGACAAGACTGGGGGAAACAGAGACTCCACTCTTGGAGGGCACACACAAAGTAGTGTGCGCATCGGGACCCAGGGGAAGGAGCAGTGAGCCCATAGGAGACTGAACCAGACCTACCTGCTAGAGTTGGAGGGTCTCCTGCATAGGTGGAGTGTGGCTATGTGTCACCGTGAGGACAAGGACACTGGCAGCAGAAGTTCTGGGATGTACTCCTTGGTGTAAGCCCTCCCAGAGTCCGCCATTGGCCCCACCAAAGAGCCTGGGCAGGCTCCAGTGTTGGGAGCCTCAGGCCAAACAACCAACAGGGAGGGAACCCAGCCCCATCCAACAGCAGAGAAGTGGATTAAAGTTTTACTGAGCTCTGCCCACCAAAGCAACAGCCAGCTCTACCCACCACCAGTCCTGGCCATCAGGAAACTTGCACAAGCCTCTTAGATAGCCTCATCCACCAGAGGGCAGACAGCAGAAGCAAGAAGAACTACAATCCTGCAGCCTGTGGAACAAAAACCACATTCACAGAAAGATAAACAAGATGAAAAAGGCAGAGGTCTATGCACCAGATGAAGGAACAAGATAAAACCACAGAAAAACAACTAAATGAAATGGAGATAGGCAACCTTCCAGAAAAAGAATTCAGAATAATGATAGTGAAGATGATCCAGGACCTTGTAAAAAGAATGGAGGCAAAGTTCAAGAAGATGCAAGCAATGTTTAAGACCTAGAAGAATTAAAGAACAAACAAACAGAGATGAACAACACAATAACTGAAATGAAAAGTACACTAGAAGGAATCAATAGCAGAATAACTGAGGCAGAAGAACGGATAAGTGACCTGGAACACAGAATGGTGGAATTCACTGCTGTGGAACAGAATAAAGAAAAAAGAATGAAAAGAAATGAAGACAGCCTAAGAGACCTCTGGGACAACATTAAACAAAACAACATTTGCATTATAGGGGTCCCAGAAGGAGAAGAGAGAGAGAAACGACCCGAGAAAATATTTGAAGAGATTGTAGTCAAAAATTTCCATAACATGGGAAAGGAAATAGTCAACCAAGTCCAGGAAGTGCAGACAGTCCCATAGAGGATAAACCCAAGGAGAAACACGCCGAGACACATAGTAATCAAACTGGCAAAAATTAAAGACAAAGAAAAATTATTGAAAGCAGCAAGGGAAAAACAACAAATAACATACAAGGGAACTCCCATAAGGTTAACAGCTGATTTCTCAGCAGAAACTCTACAAGTCAGAAAGGAGTAACATGATATACTTAAAGTGATGAAAGAGACGAACCTACAACCAAGATTACTCTACCCGGCAAGGATCTCATTCAGATTCGATGGAGAAATCAAAAGCTTTACAGACAAGCAAAAGCTAAGAGAGTTCAGCACCACCAAACCAGCTCTACAACAAATGCTAAAGGAACTTCTCTAAGTGGGAAACACAAGAGAAGAAAAGGAACTGCAAAAACAAACCCAAAACAATTAATAAAATTGTAATAGGAACATACATATCGATAATTACCTTAAACGTGAATGGATTAAATGCTCCAACCAAAAGACACAGGCTTGCTGAATGGAAACAAAAACAAGACCCATACATATGCTGTCTACAAGAGACCCACTTCAGACCTAGGGACACATTCAGACTAAAAGTGAGGGAATGGAAAAAGATATTCCATGAAAATGGAAATCAAAAGAAAGCTGGAGTAGCAATGCTCATATCAGATAAAATAGACTTTAAAATAAAGAATGTTACAAGAGACAAGGAAGGACACTACATAATGATCAAGGAATCAATTCAAGAAGAAGATATAACAATTATAAATATATATGCACCCAACATAGGAGCACCTCAATACATAAGACAACTGCTAACAGCTACAAAAGAGGAAACTGGGCTTCCCTGGTGGCGCAGTGGTTAAGAATCTGCCTGCCAATGCAGGGACGCAGGTTCGTGCCCCGGCCCAGGAAGATCCCACATGCTGCAGAGCGGCTGGGCCCATGAGCCGTGGCCTCTGAGCCTGCGCCTCCGGAGCCTGTGCTCTGCAACGGGAGAGGCCGCATCAGTGAGAGGCCTGCGTACCGCAAAAAAAAAAAAAAAGAGGAAATTGACACTAATACAATAATAGTGGGGGACTTTAACACCTCACTTACACCAATGGACAGATAATCCAAAATGAAAATTAATAAGGAAACACAAGCTTTAAATGACACAATAGACCAGATAGATTTAATTGACATTTATAGGACATTCCATCCAAAAACAGCAGATTATACTTTCTTCTCAAGTGTGCACAGAACATTCTCCAGGATGGATCACATTTGGGTTACAAATCAAGCCTCAGTAAATTTAAGAAAACTGAAATCATATCAAGCATCTTTTTTGACCACAGCGCTATGAGATTAGAATTCAATTACAGGGAAAAAAAACATGGACACATGGAGCCTAAACAGTCTTTAACTAAATAACCAAGAGATCACTGAAGAAATCAAAGAGGAAATCAAAAAATACCTAGAGACAAATGATAATGAAAACACAATGATCCAAAACCTATGAGATTCAGCAAAAGCAGTTCTAAGAGGGAAGTTTATAGCTATACAAGCCTACCTCAAGAAACAAGAAAAATCTCAAATAAACAATCTAACCTTACACCTAAAGGAACTAGAGAAAGAAGAACAAACAAAACCAAAAGTTAGGAGAAGGAAAGAAATCATAAAGATCAGAGCAGAAATAAATGAAATAGAAACAAAGAAAACAAGAGCAAAGCTCAATAAAACTAAAAGCTGGTTCTTTGAGAGGATAAACAAAATTGATAAACCACTAGCCAGATGCATCAAGAAAAAGAGGGAGAGGACTCAAACCAATAAAATTAGAAATGAAAAAGGAGAAGTTACAACAGACACCGCAGAAATACAAAGCATCCTAAGAGACTACTACAAGCAACTCTATGCCAATAAAATAGACAACCTGGAAGAAATGGACAAATTCTTAGAAAGGTATAACATTCCAAGACTGAACCAGGAAGAAACAGAAAATATGAACAGACCAATCACAAGTAATGAATTGAAACTGTGATTAAAAATCTTCCAACAGGGCTTCGCTGGTGGTGCAGTGGTTGAGAGTCCGCCTGTCGATTCAGGGGACACGGGTTCGTGCCCCGGTCCAGGAAGATCCCACATGCCACACAGCGGATAGGCCTGTGAGCCATGGCTGCTGGGTCTGCGTGTCCGGAGTCTGTGCTCCACAACGGGAGAGGCCACAACAGTGAGAGGCCTGCGAACCGCAAAAAAAAAAAAAAAAGATTTTCCAACAAACAAAAGTCCAGGACCAGATGGCTTCACAGGTGAATTCTATCAAACATTTAGAGAAGAGCTAACACCCATCCTTCTCAAACTCTTCCAAAAAATTGCAGAGGAGGGAACACTCCCAAACTCATTCTATGAGGCCACCATCACCCTGATACCAAAACCAGATAAAGATACTACAAAAAAAGAAAATTACAGAAAATTCACTGATGAATATAGATGCAAGAACCCTCAACAAAATACTTGCAAACAGAATCCAACAACACATTAAAAGGATCATACACCATGATCAAGTGGGATTTATCCCAGGGATGCAAGGATTCTTCAACATATGCAAATCAATCAATGTGATACACCATATTAACAAACTGAAGAATAAAAACCATATGATCATCTCAATAGATGCAGAAAAACGTTTTGACAAAATTCAACAACGATTTATGATAAAAAACTCTCCAGAAAGTGGGCATAGAGGGAACCTACCTCAACATAATAAAGGCCATATATGACAAACCCACAGCAAACATCATTCTCAGTGGTGCAAAACTGAAAACATTTCCTCTAAGATCAGGAACAAGACAAGGATGTCCACTCTCGCCACTATTATTCAACACAGTTTTGGAAGTCCTAGCCACGGCAATCAGAGAAGAAAAAGAAATAAAAGGAATACAGATTGGAAAAGAAATAAAACGGTCACTGTTTGCAGATGACATGATACTATACATAGAGAATCCTAAAGATGCTACCAGAAAACTACTAGAGCTAATCAATGAATTTGGTAAAGTTGCAGGATACAAAATTAATGCACAGGAATGTCTTGCATTCCTATACCCTAATGATGAAAAATCTGAAAGAGAAATTAAGGATACACTCCCATTTACCACTGCAACAAAAAGAATAAAATCCCTAGGAATAAACCTACCTAGGGAGACAAAAGACCTGTATGCAGAAAACTATATGACACTGTTGAAAGAAATTAAAGATGATACCAACAGATGGAGAGATACACCATATTCTTGGATTGGAAGAATCAATAGTGTGAAAATGACTCTACTACCCAAAGCAATCTACAGATTCAATGCAATCCCTATCAAATCACCAATGGCATTTTTTACGGAACTAGAACAAAAAATCTTAAAATTTGTATGGAAACACAAAAGACCCCGAATAGCCAAAGCAGTCTTGAGGGAAAAAAACAGAGCTGGAGGAATCAGACTCCCTGACTTCAGACTATACTACAAAGCTACAGTAATCAAGAAAATATGGTACTGGCACAAAAACAGAAACATAGATCAATGGAACAGGATAAAAAGCCTGGAGATAAACCCATGCACCTATGGTCATCTAATCTATGACAAAGGAGGTAAGGATATACAGTGGAGAAGAGACAGTCTCTTCAATAAGTGGTGCTGGGAAAACTGGACAGCTACATGTAAAAGAATGAAATTAGAACACTCCCTAACACCATATACAAAAATAAACTCAAAATGGATTAAAGACCTAAATGTAAGACCAGACACCATAAAACTCTTAGAGGAAAACACAGGAAGAACACTTTTTGACATAAATCACAGTAAGATCTTTTTTGATCCATCTCCTAGAGTAATGGAAATAAAAACAAAAGTAAACAAATGGGACCTAATGAAACTTAAAAGCTTTTGCAAAGCAAAGGAAACTACAAACAAGACGAAAAGACAACCCTCAGAATGGGAGAAAATATTTGCAAACGAATCAACGGACAAATGGTTAATCTCCAAAATCTATAAACAGCTCATGCGGCTCAATATTAAAAAAACAAACAACCCAATCCAAAAGTGGGCAGAAGACCTAAATAGACATTTCTCCAAAGAAGACATACAGATGGCCAAGAAGCACATGAAAGGATGCTCAACATCACTAATTATTAGAGAAATGCAAATCAAAACTACAATGAGGTATCACCTCACACCAGTTAGAATGGGCATCATCAGAAAATCTACACACAACAAATGCTGGAGAAGGTGTGGAGAAAAGGGAACGCTCTTGCGCTGTTGGTGGGAATGTAAATTGATACAGCCACTATGGAGAACAGTATGGAGGTTCCTTAAAAAACGAAAAATAGAATTACCACATGACCCAGCAATCCCACTACTGGGCATATACCCAGAGAAAACCGTAATTCAAAAAGACACATGCACCCCAATGTTCATTGCAGCACTATTTACAATAGCCAGATCATGGAAGCAACCTAAATGCCCATCAACAGACGAATGGATAAGGAAGATGTGGTACATATACACAATGGACTATTGCTCAGCCATAAAAAGGAATGACATTGGGTCATTTGTAGAGATGTGGCTGAATCTAGAGACTGTCATACAGAGTGAAGTAAGTCAGAAAGAGAAAAACAAATATCGCATATTAACGCATATATGTGGAACCTAGAAAAATGGTAAAGATGAAGCGGTTTGCAGGGCAGAAATTGAGACACAGATGTAGAGAACAAACGTATGGACACCAAGGGAGGAAGCAGTGGGGGTGGGGGTGGGATGAACTGGGAGACTGGGATTGACATGTATACACTAATATGTATAAAATGGTCAACTAATAAGAACCTGCTGTATGAAAAAATAAATAAAACAAAATTCAAAAAAAATCCATGAACGATAAATAATCCTTTGAACATTAAAAATGCTTAATAAATGGAGGTACTGATGGAACCAGCTGAGTTAACAAACTTTACCTACTGTATGATTTAAGCCAAGACAAATCTGTATCCATGATCCAGTCTACACCTGATTTTATCATGAAGCTGGGTATCCATAAAGGGAAAAATAATTTGACCCTTATTTCACATCATACACAACATTTATAGGTGAATTAATAACTTAAACGTAAGTGGCAAACTGTAAAGCCTTTAGAATATAATCTATATAGCATGGTCCCAGCTGGGGCCATGGCTTTCAGGATTCCTGAACTAGAAGGCATTTCTTAAAAAAAAAAAAAGGCACAGAAATCGCTAATGACAAAGCAAATGTTGGTAAATCTGACTACAATAAATTTGACAAGAAAACAGGTGTAGTTCACCATAAGGAGAGGAAAAGTCTAGCCAATGAGACGATATAGGCAACTTACATAGCCAACAAGGATTTATGCTCAAAATATTTAAAGAACTTCACAAGGCAATAAGAAAACCCATTAGAAAAATGGGCAAAAACCTTGTTAGGCATGCTATGAAAGATTTCAAAATGGACCATAAACACAGGAAAAGATGTTCAGACTCATTCGACACCCAGATTGTCGAAACAGGAAAAGTGTGAACACACCAAGTGCTGGAAGGATGTGCAGCATTGGGAATTCTCATACTCTTCAGAAAAACAGCAGAGAATTATGAGGTGAAGTTGGAGATAAACAAGACTCTCTGGCCTAGCAATTTCACTTGTGGGTAATAACCTAGAGAAACTAGTGCACATATGTGCCAGCAGGCATGTACAAAAATGTTTATAGCTAAATTGTTTGATATGGCTTACAATGCCCCATGTCAATCAATAATTGAATGGGAAGGTCTACTGTGAGATGGTCATATAATGGAATACACAGCAATAAAGTCAGAGCTACTTGTACCAACATGGAAGAATCTTAAAAATAAAATTTTGGAAAAAAAAATAAAAAATAAAATAAAATAAAATTTTGGGGCTTCCCTGGTGGCGCAGTGGTTGAGAGTCCGCCTGCCGATGCAGGTTGGGGAAGATTCCACATGCCGCGAAGCGGTTGGGCCTGTGAGCCGTGGCTGCTGGGCCTGCGTGTCCGGAGCCTGTGCTCCGCAACGGGAGAGGCCACAACAGTGAGAGGCCCGTGTACCGCAAAAATAAATAAAATAAAATTTTGTTTTATGTATTCTCAGTATGCGTGTGATATTTCATAAATATTAGATGTTAAGTTAAAAGAATGTGGGCTTCCCTGGTGGCGCAGTGGTTGAGAGTCCGCCTGCCGATGCAGGGGACACGGGTTCGTGCCCCGGTCCGGGAAGGTCCCACATGCCACGGAGCGGCTGGGCCCATGAGCCATGGCCGCTGAGCCTGCGCGTCCGGAGCCTGTGCTCCGTGACGGGAGAGGCCCCAATAGTGAGAGGCCCGTGTACCGCAAAAAAAAAAAAAAAAAAAAAAAAAAAGAATGTGACATTCAGTTGGGGAAAGCACCATTCCCCGGGCCTCACCCTGCTCTTGCTCTCACAGCTTGGGGTTCTGTGAGGGAGGGGTGGTGACTTGGGTCTAGCTGATGATGCTGCAAAGAGGGGAGCCAGTAGCTATGGTAATAGTGAGACCCCTCAGGTGCTCTGAGGTGGGCCGAGCAGTGAAGGCCCACGTGTAGCAGGGAAACTCGTGGGTGGACACGTGAAGTGCCCCTTTGTGGCTATCAGAGCACTATGACAGGGGCCACTTCGCAGAGGGCAAGCTGAGTCTGGCCATCGGGTCCATGTCCCTTTATTCTTTGTGATTTGGACATTGAAAGTTAAAAATCCAGTCATTTGGATTCCGGGACTCTTAAAACTAGTCGCATATTGTTACAGATACTTTGTGAGTTAATTTTTGTAAAAAACATAAGTTTTCATAAAAAGTATATATTCCATACTAAATATTTGAAGAAATTATGTTTATGTGTATAAATCAGAAAATACACATACTGCCTGGTTAGCCAAAATATTTCTATTCATCTTTGTATATTTGTCACAAAAGTCATGTCACTGCAGGCAAAGGACACTGGAGAAATGACAGGAATCATTGACAAGGTGCTGGGCATGTGCATGTATGTGCATGTGTGTGCATTGTGTGCATGTGGTGTGTCAACAGACATATGACACCCCGCACTACTGAAGGCCACACACTTACCTTATATGCCTCATCACTGACAGCTTTGATGTTGGCTTCTCTCCATCTTCCTGGTACCCCGTCAATTACTTCTCGATAGTTCACATAATAGCCCGTAATTTCAGCCCCTCCAGTCTTATCTGGTTGCTTCCATCCAAGAACCATTGAGTCACGAAAACTTTCAAGACAAGTGATATCATACGGTGGAGATGGTGCCGCTGTTGCAATATGAAGAGGTCATGAGTGGACAGAAATGCTTCTATGATTCTACCTGCATCAAACTGTCTCATTGGTGACACGCATGAGGGCACTAGGTCCTGTGGTGTAAAACTAAAACGTGACACCAGTAAGTAACTTAGCATCGATTTGGTATGTGAGGAAAAAAACTGACACACAGTAAAAACTGCACCACAATTATTATTCCAAAGATAAAAAGAACCTGCCCCCTCCACTCCCAAGGAGGAATAAGTTTTGAGATACTAACAGCAAAATGTTAGTATTTCTAACAATATCCTGAAAATATAACTAACGATATCCTGAAAAATGATCTGTTCCCCATAAGAAGAAATATTTTTCCCAAGATATATATTTTTGTTTCTTTTTTTCAATACTTTATGTATCTTTATTGATTATTTTTCATCCTACTTTGTATATCTCAACTCTAAATTTTAGGACAGAGGTACATGCTACCTCTTCATTCCTAAAGCAATAGCATGAAAAAGTAAGATATTTTTGTTTCTTTATGTGGTTTTGTTTTCATTTGCTCCCTGAGGAAAATGACATATGTATATCAATTTCTGCCTTGATTTGCTTATTAAGAATTTCTATATATTTCCAAACAGTTAGCATTTCACCACTCAGGTACATGTACCCTTCTGAGACCTTACAACTATATAGGTTCTGTCTCCACACAGAAAAAAATCATATACTGGAGCTCAGCTAAATGCCATGTTAAAAATCTTTTTTAAAAAACAGGAACAATCAGCCATGTGATTTTTCTCTTAGTATAATACTTTTTGCTGCATTATTTTAAACCTGATGCTGGATTATCATTCATATGGCACAAAATACTACACAGCTGCCACTGTGTTTATTAGTGCTTAATCAGAAAAATATTTAGATGTTGTTTTAAAAGTCTTTCTTCATTTATGTGGATTTGTTGATGAAACTTTCACTCAACTACTGAAATTATGTTTTTTTGATAAAGAAAGAGAGGGTGGGGTGGTGGAAAGAAATCCACTAGATTTGCAATAACATTAAAAAGAATTTTCTGAATATTTATTTGGATTATCAGAGATAAAGGAACTATCTCATTCTTATTCAAAAAGATTCTCAGAACAATAAAGATTTTAAAAAATAAAATACGTTTTTTCTCTCTTTACCCCAACACCAACCTCCTTCATTCTTTACATTTTAAAGAAAAGCTTTCTTACTCTCTCTCTCTCTGTTTCAGAGCAATGTTGAATATAAACTCTCAAATGAACACCCTATCTCATCTTGAGTTGAAGAGGCAAATAAAGGTGTCAAAAAAGTAGAGAAGGGCTTCCCTGGTGGCACAGAAAAAAAAAAAAGTAGAGAAGGTTACAGAAGTTAGGGATGGGATATACATAGGGGATGGGGGAGAGGCAAGATATGATTTACCAGTATATGCTTACCGTTTCATTTTTATTTGATAAGAAAAACATTGCCTCCTAGAATATATAAACCACAAATACCAAATATCCTAATCAGAAAATTCTGATTACTGATAATTAGTCTTTCTATTCTAATTCTAATTAGGTAATTAGCCTTACTGATAAATAGTCTTAAGTAAATCAGTTCTGGGAATGTGGATCATATATAGTAGAATATGTGATTATAATGCCCTGTTAAACTTTTCATGACAACTCAAAGAGATATTGTTTCTTATGTTTATTTGAATTAAATGTGAAGGTAATTTGAAAACCTGAGGATGAAAAACAGAAGTTAATAACTATGATCCTGATAAAATGTTACTTTTTTGTGACATATTTTTCCTATCCATTTATTACCAAACACGGATATTTCGAAAGACCTCCCATAGGCTATGCGTATCAAATCCTTCCCCTCTCATATCTAACTCTCTCAGCAAAATGAGGCCAAAGGTGTGTCTGCTTGTTAAACCAAAGAGACTCTATAGCCAAATTACTTCAAATATTCTATTGTCATTAAGCACAATGAATTATGTGTCAAAGCCAAACCCCTATAAAATTACTTTCACAACTAATTAAACAAAAGTATTACAAATGGATAACTGAAAACATAAAATTAAGAATGAACACTGATGAAAGTGAACACAGATGGAAGAAGGTGATCTGGACAACAAGTGGTGAGGACACTCATGGAAACAGACAGGATGTTTTTACTGTTTCAACTCTCACCTAGATCCTTCTTCTTTTTCAGAGGGTCAGACTTACTTTTCCCCTTAACAGCTGCTTTCTGTAGTGGTGGGAAAAGCTCTTCCTGAACTGTTTCACTTACTTTACTCACTTCTGTTTGGCCCAGGTTGTGAGAGCTACTGGGTAGTGAAGGTTTGTTAAGTTTGCTACCAAGCAAAGCATCTTTCTTAAAAGTTGTCTGGGAGGTGTCATGCATGCCTCCCCTGGAGTCTGTTAGTCCACCTGGTATATCACTCAGTTCAGGCCACACAGCTGGAGACACTCCTCCCCCTACAATTGCCAGATAACAACAGAAACACTTTGAACCAGGACACAGTACAGAGTGCTCTTACTTCATAGAACAAACGAGAAAAACATTAGCACCACAAACAGAACAAAAGCAATCTCGGTTTAACGGAAATCACTTGGCTTTGCAAGAAATATGGAAAGCATACATTTCACATAACTTACACCAAGGAAGCATTTCAACATTTCCATATTTTCAAAATAGAAGAAATGAGAACAAAAAAACCACAGACAGAACAGAAACCATTCTGATTTGCAGGACCCAAGTAAATATAAGAACAAGCACTTCTCAGACATTTCTTGAGAGAGCTCCATTATTCAACAGAATGGGGGAAAAAAGGACCATAAAGTGCACAGGAGACAAACATTGAAGATCTTGATTGTATAACAATTAGAGTTATGTACCTTACTGATATAGTAATGGTCTGTACCTCCCAACTTCAAAGACGCATGTTCACTATGTCCTTATAATACAAACATATTCTAAGGAATGTTGAAAAGTAATATGGGGTGCTAACTGAAGATAACTGATATTAAATAATCTTTCTCTTTAAATATGTGCTACTACATCACAGATTTCAATTTAATTGCCCTGAAATACCTGGGTCCCTTTCCCACCTTGAGATTGGAAGGTACATCACTGTACATACATATAATTACTTTATTACTAGTTTTATTCTGTTGGTTACTTTGCCAGCAGAGATGAAACATATCAAGCAACCACACACGTCTCGCACAAATTTTAGCAGTTTATAAAAAGCAGGTTAATGTGCTGTTACTGAGAACAAGCCAGGCTGTGCCACAGATGAAACGGCTTTTAGGTGTGAGATGCTCTGTGTTACGGGTGATGCACCACCTCATGGAATCGGGTGGCACTTCATACTCCCGGATGAGCACGAAGTTAGAACGGAGATTCACACAAAGGGAAATATCTGAGGAAACTCGGACTGGTGAAGAGGAAAAGGCTACAGATGCACAGAATCTGGATAAGTGATGAAGATCTGTAAAATGAGAGCTATGGAAGGTTAGAGGTCACCTGGAGTCAGAGACAATGATCATCTGAGGACGGAATCATCGGGCAATACTAGAAGTTTTACACAATTTCTGAAGAGGATGGTACCTTTCGTTGTAACTTAGAAAAATTCATTTTTCTAAGAACTTACCAATAGCAGCTTTTACTTCGATTGCTTCTGAATCTTGTGAATATTCACTAAGTCCAGCTACGTTAACTGCTCTGACCCGGAAAATATAACTCTGACCGGTAGTCAGTCCATGACAAGTAAACCTGAAAGGAAAGAAAGTTTTAAAAAAACTTTCCCAGGAGGAAGGTTAGGGAAGTTGATTGTTAGCTTAATGGAATGATCTGGCTTTATGAGAATGATTCATTTTTTAAAAGGAAGAAAAAGACGTAGAGAGATGCAGGTAACATATGTACATTAAACAAGAAGGCACCTCAGGCAATTTTCTAAATTCACTCTGTCAAACGATGAGGAGTCTTGGTTATCCCCTGCACAAACACCTACCCTTTTGAGCCTACGTGTGCTTATCAGTAAAATGGAGATAATAACGCCTACATGGTAATTTTTGTGTGAAGACTGACCATAAAGTATATATAGCACCGGAGGGCGGGGAGGGATAAATTAGGAATTTGGGATTAACAGATACACACTACTATATATAAAATAGATAAACAACGTTTGTTTATCTATTTGTACTGTATAGCACAGGGAACTATATTCAATATCTTGTAATAACCTATGACAGAAAAGAATTCAGAAAAGAATATGTATTAAACAGAATCACTTTGCTGTATACCTGAAACATTGTAAATCAACTATACTTTAGTTAAAAAATTAAAAATAAATTTAAAAACTTTAGCAAAAAGTATATATAGTACCTGGCTATAGGAGGCATTTAATAAATAATAGGTGGTATTAATAACACGATTAATGACTATTTCAGGGATATACTTCTAGCTGTAAGGCACTGGCTGCCTTAGTCATAGAGGCCTACTCACTGCCTCCCTGCATGCCATGGAAGGTATAATTACTTGAGAAATTGACTCCAGAATTGTCATTTGCATTTAAGGGTCCAATAATGAGGTGCGAATCCATGGGCAGTTTGACACATAAAACAACTCCACTCTTTAATAGCTATTATGGCTATAAAGAAAAACTGTTTCATGAATCACTGTAACATTCTAATGCATCCTAAGGACTGTAAGCAGAGGAAATAACTGGTCTGCTAATGACTCTATCACTATTAGCATGTTGAAATACTTAATAAGGGCAGTCATAATGTAGGCCAGCTCAGTTCAGTAAACATTTATTAAGCACTTCAGTGTTCCAGACACTGAGCCAGGTACTGAGGATACAAAGATGAATAAAAAATGGTGCCGGCCCTTGAGCAGCTCCATTCTATTTATGGAAAGGCAGACTCTGCCTTACCCTCCATGAAAATTTCTAAATAGTCCCCAGAAAATGTGGGGAACTCAGAGTAAACGTGAAGTACACAAACAGGCTAAATGAATCTCTTGCAAAACATATTGCCTTCTCCCGTTAGCTGGTTTGTCTTCATTCTCTCCTGTTCTACAAAAGGAACGACTCATCCTCTGGGGGTCCTTGGACATAGAAGTGGCCAAGTCAGAAGCTGCCTAACAAGCCTGCTTGACAATTGGGATGGGGTGAGTCTCCTCTGAGGTTGGTCCTAAATCAAAGGAGACTCAGAATTTGGATGCAGGCCAGAATCCATCATCAACTTGCAAAGCTGGTTGATAAAATATTCAAAAGCAAGAAAAAATAACCCTCCTCACATTAGAAACAGACACAAGGAGACAGTAAAGTATTCTGAATGTCTTTATTTTGGTGTTTATATCTCCTCAGCACTGGATTTAACCATATTGATGTTCAAAATTTGTAAAATGTTGATACTTTTTTCTGCTCATTTAAAATGCCTGCATAATTTATGACACTGGACAGCTACATGAACAAGAATCAAACTGGACTACTTTCTCACACCATATACAAATATAAACTCAAAATGGATTAGACTTAAATGCAAGATCTGAGGCCATGAAAGTCCTAGAAGATAGCATAGGCAATATGCTCTCTGACATTGGTCTTATAATATTTTTTTGGCTCTGTCTCCTCAGGCAAGGGAAACAAAAGCAAAAAGAAACAAATGGGACTACAGCAAATGAAAAAGCTTTTGTACAGTAAAGGAAACTATCAACAAAATGAAAAAGCCACTTACTGAATGGAAGAAGACATAAGCAAATGATATATCTGATAAGGGGTGAATATCCCAAATACAAAAAAAAAAACCTCATAAAACTTAACATCAAAAATCCCCCAAACAACCCAATTAAAAGATGGGCAGAGGATCTGAATAGATATTTTCCCAAAGAAGACATACAGATGGCCAAAAAGCACATGAAAATATGCTCAACATCATTAGCCATCAGGGAAATGCAAATCAAAACCACAATGAGCTATCACCTCACACCTGTCAGAACGTATATTCTCAAAAAGACAAGAAACAACAAGCGGTGGCAAGGATGTGGAGGAAAGGGAACGCTCATGCACTGCTGGTGGGATGTAAATTGGTACAAACACTACGGAAAAGAGTATGGTGGTTCTTCAAAAAATTAAAAATAGAACTACCATACCATCCAGCAATTCCACTTCTGGGTATTTTTCTGAAGAAAACAGAAGCACTAATTCAAAAAGATACATGTGTCCCTATATTCACTGCAGCATTATTTACAATAGCCAAGATATGGAAGCAACCTAAGTTTCCACTGATAGATGAATGGATAAAGAAGATGTGGCATATATATACAATGGACCATTACTCAGCCATAAAAAGAACGAAGGCTTGTCATTTGCAACATGGATGAACCTAGAGGGTATTATGCTAAGTGAAATAAGTCAAAAAGAGAAAGACAAATACCATATGATTTCATTTCACTTCTATGTGGAATCTAAAAAACAAAACAAATGAACAAACGTTAACAAAACAGAAACAGACTCATAGATATAGAGAACAAACAGTTGTTTGACAGAGGGGAGCAGGGTCAGGGGTGAGTGAAATAGGTGCAGGGGATTAAGGGTTACAAACTTCCAGCTACAAAATAAATGAGTCATGGGGATGAAATTATAGCACAGGGAATATAGCCAATAATATTGTAATAGCTTTGCAATGCTGGCAGATGGTAATTAGACTTATCGTGGAGATAATTTTGTAATGTATAGAAATATTGAATCACTACGTTGTGCACCTGTAACTAACGTAGTGTTGTAGGTCAATTATACTTGAATTTAAAAAATAATAATAAGGGACTTGCCTGGTGGTCCAGTGGTTAAGACTCTGTGCTTCCAATGCAGGGGGCACAGGTTTGATCCCTGGTCAGGGAACTAAGATCCCACATGCCACGTAGCATGGCCAAAAAAAAGTAATAAATAAAAATAAAATAAAATGTCTGGTTAATTTACGTTCGCTAGAGCCTATTAGATCCTTGAAATCTAGTATCACACTGGGTATTAAAACACAAACAGAGGGTTAAAAAGGACAAACAGCATACAGGGAAAGAATCAGAAAAGAGCTATGAAATGATCTCTTATCATAGCTGGCATTGTGTGTTTCTAAGTGTTTAATATCACTAGTAATCCTTTTTTCAAATGTATGGCTGTAGACATGTTCAATTTTAAGTTCATCTGGATATTCAGAGCATAATGTTTTTAATAATCTCCCTGTGTTTGATGCTTGTGCTGCTCTTTGGGTCCATGTCTGCGGTCCTTTCCTCAGCCCCTGTGGCTCCAGTGTCATACCCCCACTCCCCCCACCCACCCATCCTGCATATTGCGGTTACCTTGTGCCCTTCACGGGGTTGTTGTTGCAGGGCTCCCACTTGCCAGAGCCAACAATACTTGACTCTATGTAGTACCCGACCAGCTCCTTAGCATCTTTGGATTCCTCCCACATAACGACAACTGATGTGTCTGTATTTCTGCTTGGGATGATATTGCTCGGGGGCTTGGGGATGTCTGAGAAAAGAGGGAAATGATGGTCCAGCCCAATGTGGTTTAGAAATTCATTCTTATCACATGTGCACAGACATGCACACACATATATAAATTTTACACTAGTAGTCACGTCAAACACACAGTTCTTTTATAATATATTTGTTAAAGCAGAAAGTTTTTAAAAATATGCTAGTTTGGGAGTACAATGAGAAACTAAACACCCAGGAACATACCAACCCCTTCCAGAAAAAAATACATTAGCAATACTGTTGAAACTCCTGGAGAAGTGTACTTTTCATAATAATTCATAATAATGAAAATTTTTAATATATCAGTCAAGTACAGTCATCAATTACATTAATAATATGAAAAAAGGATGTCATGATTTTTACTTTTGAATATATACATATTCCAATAAGATTCTTGCTTTGGAATCCTCTCTTGAATTGAAGTTAAATAAGTTTACAGTGGCTCAAGCAAACTCTATACTTACCAAGTTTGTCCTCGACCATGGTCACTTCCGTTGCCTCGGAGGGCTCACCAATTCCTGCTGAATTGGAGCAGCGGACTCGGAACCGGTAGGATTTCCCCTCAGTCAAGTCAAACAGAGCAAAGCGGGGAGACTTCACAGGGAGCTCCATGTT
This sequence comes from Grampus griseus, assembly GCF_964374135.1. Lineage (NCBI taxonomy): Eukaryota > Metazoa > Chordata > Mammalia > Artiodactyla > Delphinidae > Grampus > Grampus griseus. The sequence continues at coordinate 34,522,732 of NC_139006.1, read as the reverse complement.
CACCTGCTGCCAGTTTTCTGTTCCTGCATCACACTGTAGCCAGAACAGTGGAATCCATTGAAAGCACAGAAAGAATAAACTGGAACTCTAAGCCAGGCATCTTGAAGTTCGTTTATCTGCCAACAAACTACTACCTGTTATGCAAACTGGACTGCAAAAGAGATTTGGGGGAAATGGGGTATGAAACATCTGAAGTACACAGGATTATCTAAATCAAATATGGCTGTATTGTTGAACAAATATGCTGCTTTAATACTTCCCTTCCTTTTTAACTAAATAAGATCATTGGTCTACTTACAAAAGTCCTTAATTTATTTAGATGATAGTTTGGGGTCAGATACTTTTCTAATTCTCAGGGTAGGTAATTAAATTTAATATGCTATGTTAGATACTTATACTTAAATTTCCATTATGTTGTTATGAACTGTGTTATTTTAATTGCGTTTTATTTAATGTCTTATAACATCATGCAGGTCTGTGCTCATATACCGTCTCCTCAGAAAGGCCCACTTGATCACCCTCCTTCCATTACCAATCTGAAAGCTTTATTTGCTCCTTTCCTATCTCTCTGTATCCCTTACTTACTCTGCTTTATTTTTCACCAAAACACTTATCAACACTTGAAATTAAATTATTTATTTGTTGTCTCCTTCATTGGAAAGTAAATTCCAGTGAAACAAGTTCAGGGAGCTGTCTTGTTCACTGCTATACCCCAGAGCCTGGAATTGTTATCTAGCACATAGTAGATAATCAACAATTTTTGTTTCTGAATTAATAAATGTTTCTGAATTCTGAATGCATAAAGTTAGTGTAAGATAAAGAAAATGTTATTTTTTTGCCCATATTTTAGAATAAATAATGGGGAAAACCAATTTAAAGATATTTTATCCTTGAAATTAAATTGATCTACAGTGACTTTGAAATCCCTGAAAGAAGGATGTGGTGTGCATTTGAGCTTAGGTACAGAATACAGTAAGAAAACTATCAGCAGTCTTCAGTAATCCTTTTTCCCTACTATTATAACTTTCAGCTCTGCCCAAGGTAGCAGAAGTGACTTTGCTCCAGAACTTCTGAACAGTTTTAAGAGACTTTTCTGGAAATCCAAACCTTGTAATAGACTGACCAGTTGTCAAGAATGATAAATTTGGGGGACAATAAGTTTATTGGTACATCACTCAGCGTAATCTTCATTGACTTGAAATGAGAGGCAATACGGTATGGTGAAAAGAACTCAGAGGCACCGATTCTGGTCCTAGCTTTGGTAACAACGAGATATGTGATCCTGGGAAAGTCACATTAGTGTCATCATCTGTAAAATAAGCAAATTTGACAAGCTAACCTCTGAAGTCCCTTGCAGTGCCTTTTATGATAATGTGTCAGTTGTGTGTGGGAGGGTAGAGAGGATAAATTCCCCCGAACAGTCAATCTGCTCCCCACTGACGGACAGAATTCTCCCAGACTTTTTATCCTTTAGTTTATGGCTTTGACTCATTTTGACATTTTCTCCCTTAGGGAACACATAAACATTTATCAGTCATTTACACTTTCATAATAAAAATAGTAGCTGCATTTCAGTGTGCTAAGAACTTTACCCCATTGTAACTCTTTAATCCCCTCAACTGTGCTCTGAAGTAGGTACTGTGGAGGTAATATTGTGTGATTACTGAGGTTTTCCAGAGGAGACTTAGGCTTGGGAAGGTTGAAAGGCAGCAATGTATAAGAGCTGGATATATGGACCTGAGCCAGACTGCTAAGGTTCAAATCCTAGCTCTGTCTCTTCCTAGTTGTGTGATCTTGGGCAAATTATATACCCCATCTATGCTTCAGTTTCCTCATCTACAAAATAGACATAATGTAAATGAAAGTATTTCCCTCATAGAATTACAGTAAGAATTAAGTGAGTTAACGCATGCAGAGCTTAGAACAGTATCTGGTCCTTGTAAACATTAGCTATTTTTATTCCTTTGATAGAAACAGAGCTACCAAGTAATACAATCCTTGCCTCTGACATGACCAGACTTCTGATAGGGGAATGAGAGAAAGAGCTGAAAACAATTTTTCTGGGGAAAAATTGGAGGGCTGAAAAGAACATAGTAGGATGGAAGGGTTGGGAGTGCTGAGACCCGATTTATCTAATTCCTCTCAATATCAACCATTTCAGAGCTCACAGACATGGCATAACTGGTTGCAAGCCTGTCACCATGACAGGCAAGTTCGTCCTTTATGTGCAAATCCCAGGTAAAGAGTTCCATGAAGAAATGCAAGCCCAGGGGTAACCAAAGAGGCAGCACTGCTGTAGGCGTGAACATCCTGGGGATGGAAACTCGCCACAGAACGAGAGCATGGGAACATCTCCCTTAAGAAAGGTCAACGTATTAGATAGAAGTGGTTCATCAGAGATAATCTGAGACTTGGCTCAGGAGAATGGTCTAGCATTTGGACAGTTCCTCTGTAAATGTGCCCCAGGTCTCTGGATGTGTGCTGCTCCCTTACTACCTCAATGTCCTGGCCCTTTTGTCTGTCTGTGGTGCCTGTACAGGCCTCTTTACCCATGCCGCACTCATAAATGTCCCTTCTGTTCCATACGAACAGGTGCAGTGCTGGAAGAACATTTAAATTTTAACCTGGCTCACGTATTTAGGCTTGGAAAAGTGACAGACTTTCGTGGAGAAATTCGTGTTTATGTGACCAGAGGAGATGCTCAACAGAAGCTAAAAGCTGACTCATCTCAAGAAAAGGCCTCGGTAGTAGGTTCTTACTGTGCCATTATTCTAAGAAAGATGGTAATTACTGTCACAGAGCTTATTCAGAACCGTCTTCATGTGGAGCATTTCAAAAGGATTCACTGGGGAGGGTGTATTAAACACCACAGGAAATGAATGTTTATCACTCTTTGTCTTGTCCTCTATTAAAAAAAATTGAGGGAAAAATTTTTAAATCAAGAATGCTACTCAAGTTATATTTTATTTGAAGCTAATATCTAGAAAATATAAAAATTAACAAAAATATAAATTTTTAGTATTATTTTGGTAAAATCAGAATTTCTTTGAAGACGTCCATATTACACGTTGAAGAGATGATACGCTTATTGTTACCGATTTGTTAGGGATAAGAAGCAAGTGAGGAAAGCTCCTAAAGATGTGAGTTAAATGTCCTCATCAAAGAAAAGTATAATAATTAATAAAGGGAAACCACGGACCCTAGTGTTTTTAGCTCCAGTATAATTTTCTCAAGAGCTGCTAATTAGAAATAATTAAAAGGCCATAAAGATAGTCGAATATTGCTTTTACGTTGTTACCTAATTTGCAGATGTTTGCCTACACCTATATTCCTATGATATCTATTCTCTTGTAATAATTGTCAGGGAAGGTGATCTAATAGGTGTTCTGAAATTGAATGATCAGAGTAGCATTAAAGGTAAAAGAGAGGACTTTAGGAAAATTAATTGAGCTCCATAACATTTTTGCAAAAAAAAAATGACCTTTTCTATGATTTTTCTATGAAAGCAAAATGTAAATGATACCTTAACATGCTATCACAGAATTTTATAAAAATAAAATATAACAAAAAAGTACAAACAGTTGTTTCATTCATTGTTCTAAAAAGTGGTGCATAACTGCCAATAAAAATGTTCTTACAGACAAGATAAGATAAACTTATTTTAATTTTTTTCAATTATATCCTAATCAAAACCTTCTTAACAATGGATTTGGAACCTCAGTTTCAGCACAGTCTCTTTAAATGCCCTTTTCCAGTACCAATGATCCCTTTAGGCGCGGACTTCCTCCGCCCACCCCGGGCCCTGTGCCTTGCCTGGCAGGTGCTCCCTTGTGCACTTGCAGCTGGGGTAGCTCCCCCAGATAATGTCTTGTCCAGGTCTTGCTTTTCTCCATTTTCTCAGCATAAATACTTATTAGAACTCCTCTCCAATATGGGTATAGGATAGATTCACATGTAATTCTCATCATTTCACCCATTTTAGGCCTTCATTGTATGCTGCCCTCTCCAAGATAACTACAATATAATTGTAAGATAGTTGAGGGAAAGAACTAGCCAGTATCTTTCTTGATTGTAACCCCTGACCCCACCCTCCCACCGGCACTTAGAGTAGTGCCAGCCAAGCTCGAGGGAGCATGTGAGGACTTTCTGTCTTCACTCTCGCAGCCATTTGAAAGTATTGTAACTTCTATTCCTCTCGCCCATCTACCCTTCCTGCAGAAGGACAAGTGCAGAGAGATGAAAAGGCATTTCTAGGGCAAGGGAGACAGAAAAAGTGTCGAGAAAACAGTGTCACAGAGGCAATCTACAGTTTCAGGAACATTTCTCTTCTTAGAAGGGTTATGAGTTGGGGTCTGTGGACCTTGTAGGAGTCTATGGGTGACACTCAGGGATCCATAAACCCCCTGAACTTTAAGGCAAAGTTCTGTGTGATACACATTTTTCTATAGAAATTGTTTACAGTTTATAAGAGTTTAAAAAGTTCAGGACACAATAGAAATTTAATCTTTACTTCCTTAAAGAAATCTTGAAGAAGTGTTAAGAGGTATAATGTCGATCCCAGAGTCTTACCTTTTCTACAAAGTAGAGGATGCCCTCATGGCCACGCTGACGGGGGGGCTTCCAGCTCAGCACCACGTAGCTCTGTGTGGCTTCGATGACAGCGAGGTCTGTGGGGGGCCCGGGAACAATACCCTCTGAAAAACAACAGGGAATAGTGAGGGGCACACACATGGGAAGCCCAGGGCACTCAAGAGTCACAGAGGGAGGAAGAGCTAATTACTGCTCCACAGTAAAAAGAAGTACCTTGTCTCTAAAATTCTTCCTAAAACTTTCATTCATTCATTCATTCATTCAAAGCCACAATTTTACTTTCTTTGCTTGACAATTTTAATTTCCTTACAGTCCTGAAAAACAGTAGCAATGACACAAGTTATGTTTTCTGCACATCTTACTTTTTTTTAATAAATTTATTTTATTTTTGGATGCGTTGCGTCTTTGTTGCTGCATGCAGGCTTTCTCTAGTTGTGGTGAGCGGGGGCTACTCTTCATTGTGGGGCGTGGGCTTCTCATAGCGGTGGCTTCTCTTGTTGTGGCTGGCAGGCTCTAGAGCACAGGCTCAGTAGTTGTGGCACACGGGCTTAGTTGCTCTGCGGCATGTGGGATCTTCCCAGACCATGGCTCAAACCTGTGTCCCCTGCACTGGCAGGTGGATTCTTATCCACTGCGCCACCAGGGAAGCCCTTCTGCGTATCTTAAATCAGCTTTTTGACAGAATATCTTTTCAAGTATGCTTGGGTGGCAAACAACCTTGGAATATAGAAATAGTATATCCTCTAGGTCAGAGAGTTGTTTCTGACCAGAATAGTAAAGATAATGTCTTTCTCCAAGAAACTTTGAGTAGGTTGGTGAGCAGCTCCCTTGTAAGACTGGGGTTTCCTAAGGGCAAGCTTTCTCAGCTGTGACGCAGATCTCTGCATGGGCAGCGTCCACATGTGTGGCTCCACATCGCCCTGTGGGGCTCAGGGAAGCAGGGGGACCAGTGAAAACACGAAGCTCATGCTGTCTGCTGAGCTGTGGGTAACAGAGCCCTTTCTCTCTGACCCGGGAGTCTCATGCCTTTTGTCAGCATCTATGAAACTGCTATGAAACTTGATGGCCCGTAAGTAGGGTGAAGTTTTAGACCCTCCACAGTTCTTGACATTGGAGTGGCCCTTCCATGTGAAACAAGTAAAATAATGAGCAAAATATATGAAATGACCATTTATAGACATTGGACATCAGTCGTCATAGGACAATGATACCCCATAGCTGGAAAATTAGATGAGACCTACCACTGTCCCAGCTTACTGTCTGGAGGGAGTTTCAAGGCAGCAGCTCAGGAAGAGAAACCCAGGTGGAGCCTGGCAGTCTCCCTGAGTGGAGAAGAAGCTGTAATTCCAAGGAGGGCAAAGTGTGCACAGAGAGAGTCATGGGGAGGAAAAGGCTGCACAGAGAGAAAGGCTTCAGAGACTTGAGGGGGTCCCTTTGGAGTATTCACTTTAGTATTGATCAGCACATGCATACAAGGAAAGCACCTGGGGCCGGGAACACCCACACAAAAGAACTGGAGAGAAAAATTCTCAACGCTCTCAAAGGACCTGGGAGAGTTCATCCTCCCACCAGCCAGACTGGAAATCTCCTAACTCACGGGGCATCCGGTAGAGTACTCAGAAAAGTACTACCTCTGTAATTCAGCCAAATTACGGCTACACTAAAGGCTGCTCTGATTCCACCAAACAAAAGCAAACCTTGAAAGAATCAAATTGTTTCCCCAGAACAAAGCTCAAGAATATTTATAGACATAAAAAAATATCCAGCACCATACAACATAAATTCAAAATGTCTGACATGTCATTAAAAAAAAAAAAAAAAAAATGGAGGATCTAGGGGAAGATGGCGGAAGAGTAAGACGCGGAGATCACCTTCCTCCCCACAGATACACCAGAAGTACATCTACACGTGGAACAACTCCTACAGAACACCTACTGAATGCTGGCAGAAGACCTCAGACCTCCCAAAAGGCAAGAAACTCCCCACGTACCTGGGTAGGGCAAAAGGAAAAAGAATAAACAGAGACAAAAGAATAGGGACGGGACCTGCACCGGTGGGAGGGAGCCGTGAAGGAAGAAAGGTTTCCACACACTAGAAGCCCCTTCGTGGGCGGAGACTGCGGGTGGTGGAGAAGGGAAGCTTCGGAGCGGTGGAGGAGAGCGCAGCAACAGGGATGCGGAGGGCAAAGCGGAGAGATTCCCGCGCAGAGGATCGGGGCCGACCGGCACTCACCAGCCCGAGAGGCTTGTCTGCTCACGCACCTGGGTGGGCGGGACTGGGAGCGGAAGCTCAGGCTTCGGTCAGAGCGCAGGGAGAGGACTGGCGGAGTGAACACAGCCTGAAGGGGTTAGTGCACCACGGCTAGCCGGGAGGGAGTCAGGGAAAAAGTCTGGACCTGCCGAAGAGGCAAGGGACTTTTTCTTCCCTCTTTGTTTCCTGGTGTGTGAGGAGAAGGGATTAAGAGCTCTGCTTAAAGGAGCTCCAGAGATGGGAGCGAGCCGCGGCTAAAAGCGCGGACCCCAGAGACGGGCATGAGACGCTAAGGCTGCTGCTGCCGCCACCAAGAAGCCTGTGTGCGAGCACAGGTCACTGTCCACACCCCCCTTCCGGGGAGCCTGTGCAGCCCACCACTGCCAGGGTCCCGGGATCCAGGGACAACTTCCCCAGGAGAACGCATGGCGCCTCAGGCTGGTGCAACGTCATGCCAGCCTCTGCCGCCGCAGGCTCGCCGCGCACTCCGTGCCCCTCCCTCCCCCCGGCCTGAGTGAGCCAGAGCCCCAGAATCAGCGGCTCCTTTAACCCCGTCCTGTCTGAGCGAAGAACAGACGCCCTCCGCCGACCTACAAGCAGAGGTGGGGTCAAATCCAAAGCTGAACCCCGGGAGCTGTGAGAACAAAGAAGAGAAAGGGAAATCTCTCCCAGCAGCCTCAGGAGCAGCGGATTAAATCTCCACAATCAACTTGATGTACCTGCACCTGTGGACTACCTGAATAGACAAGGAATCATCCCAAATTGAGGAGGTGGACTTTGAGAGCAAGATTTAGGATTTTTTCCACTTTTCCTCGTTTTGTGAGTGTGTATGTGTATGATTCTGTGTGAGATTTTGTCTATATAGCTTTGCTTTCACCATTTGTCCTAGGGTTCTATCCGTCCTTTTTTTTTGTTGTTTTTTTTGGGGGGTTTTTTTACTTAAAAAAATTTTTTTTTCTTAATAATTATTTTTTTATTTTAATAACTTTATTTCATTTTATTTTATCTTCTTTCTTTCTTTCTTTCTACTTTTTCTCCCTTTTATTCTGAGCCGTGTGGATGTAAGGCTCTTGGTGCTGCAGACAGGAGTCAGTGCTGTGCCTCTGAGGTGGGAGAGCCAACTTCAGGACACTGGTCCACAAGACACCTCCCAGCTCCACGTAATATCAAATGGCGAAAATCTCCCAGAGATCTCCATCTCAACACCAGCACCCAGCTTCACTCAATGACCAGCAAGCTACAGTGCTGGACACCCTATGCCAAACAACTAGCAAGACAGGAACACAACCCCACACATTAGCAGAGAGGCTGCCTAAAATCATAATAAGTCCACAGACATCCCAAAACACACCACCAGACGTGGACCTGCCCACCAGAAAGACAAGATCCAGCCTCATCCACCAGAACACAGGCACTAGTCCCCTCCACCAGGAAGCCTACACAACCCACTGAACCAACTTTAGGCCACTGGGGAGAGACACCAAAAACAACGGGAACTATGAACCTGCAGCCTGCAAAAAGGAGACCCCAAACACAGTAAGATAAGCAAAATGAGAAGACAGAAAAACACACAGCAGATGAAGGAGCAAGATAAAAACCCACCAGACGTAACAAATGAAGAGGAAATAGGCAGTCTACATGAAAAAGAATTCAGAATAATGATAGTAAAGATGATCCAAAAACTTGGAAATAGAATAGAGAAAATGCAAGAAACATTTAACAAGAACCTAGAAGAACTAAAGATGAAACAAGCAACGATGAACAACACAATAAATGAAATTAAAAATACTCTAGAAGGGATCAATAGCAGAATAACTGAGGCAGAAGAACGGATAAGTGACCTAGAAGATAAAATAGCAGAAATAACTACTGCAGAGCAGAATAAAGAAGAAAGAATGAAAAGAACTGAACACAGTCTCAGAGACCTCTGGGACAACATTAAACACACCAACATTCGAATTATAGGGGTTCCAGAAGAAGAAGAGGAAAAGAAAGGGACTGAGAAAATATTTGAAGAGATTATAGTTGAAAACTTCCCTAATATGGGAAAGAAAATAATCAAGTCTAGGAAGCACAGAGAGTCCCATACAGGATAAATCCAAGGAGAAACACTCCAAGACACATATTAATCAACACTCCAAGACACATATTAATCAAGACACATATTAATCTCCAAGGAGAAACACTCCAAGACACATATTGTCAAAAATTAAATACAAAAGAAAACATATTAAAAGCAGCAAGGGAAAAACAACAAATAACACACAAGGGAATCCCCATAAGGTTAACAGCTGATCTTTCAGCAGAAACTCTGCAAGCCAGAAGGGACTGGCAGGACATATTTAAAGTGATGAAGGAGAAAAACCTACAACCAAGATTACTCTACCAGCAAGGATCTCATTCAGATTTGATGGAGAAATTAAAACCTTTACAGACAAGCAAAAGCTAAAAGAGTTCAGCACCACCAAACCAGCTTTACAACAAATGCTAAAGGATCTTCTCTAGGCAAGAAACACAAGAAAAGGAAAAGACCTACAATAACAAACCCAAAACAGTTAAGAAAATGGTAATAGGAACATACATATCAATAATTACCTTAAATGTAAATGGATTAAATGCTCCCACCAAAAGACACAGACTGGCTGAATGGATACAAAAACAAGACCCATATATATGCTGTCTACAAGAGACCCACTTCAGACCTAGAGACACATACAGACTGAAAGTGAGGGGATGGAAAAAGATATTCCATGCAAATGGAAACCAAAAGAAAGCTGGAGTAGCAATTCTCATATCAGACAAAATAGACTTTCAAATAAAGACTATTAGAAGAGACAAAGAAGGACACTACATAATGATCAAGGGATTGATCCAAGAAGATATAACAATTGTAATTATTTATGCACCCAATATAGGAGCACCTCAATACATAAGGCAAATGCTAACAGCCATAAAAGGGGAAATCGACAGTAACACATTCATAGTAGGGGACTTTAACACCCCACTTTCACCAATGGACAGATCATCCAAAATGAAAATCAATAAGGAAACACAAGCTTTAAATGATACATTAAACAAGATGGACTTAATTGATATTTATAGGACATTCCATCCAAAAACAACAGAATACACATTTTTCTCCAGTGCTCATGGAACATTCTCCAGGATAGATATCTTGGGTCACAAATCAAGCCTTGGTAAATTTAAGAAAATTGAAATTGTATCAAGTATCTTTTCCGACCACAACGCTATGAGACTCGATATCAATCACAGGAGAAGATCTGTAAAAAATACAAACACATGTAGGCTAAACAATACACTACTTAATAACGAAGTGATCACTGAAGAAATCAAAGGGGAAATCAAAAAACACCTAGAAAAAAATGACAATGAAGACACGACGACCCAAAACCTATGGGATGCAGCAAAAGCAGTTCTAAGAGGGAAGTTTATAGCAATACAATCCTACCTTAAGAAACAGGAAACATCTCGAATAAACAACCTAAACTTGCACCTAAAGCAATTAGAGAAGGAAGAACAAAAAAACCCCAAAGTTAGCAGAAGGAAAGAAATCAAGATCAGATCAGAAATAAATGAAAAAGAAATGAAGGAAACGATAGCAAAGGTCAATAAAACTAAAAGCTGTTTCTTTGAGAAGATAAACAAAATTATAAACCATTAGCTAGACTCATCAAGAAAAAAGGAGAAGACTCAAATCAATAGAATTAGAAATGAAAAAGGAGAAGTAACAACTGACACTGCAGAAATACAAAATATCATGAGAGATTACTACAAGCAACTCTATGCCAATAAAATGGACAACCTGGAAGAAATGGACAAATTCTTAGAAATGCACAACCTGCCAAGACTGAATCAGGAAGAAATAGAAAATATGAACAGAACAATCACAGCACTGAAATTGAAAATGTGATTAAAAATCTTCCAACAAACAAAAGCCCAAGAACAGATGGCTTCACAGGCGAATTCTATCCAACATTTAGAGAAGAGCTAACACCTATCCTTCTCAAACTCTTCCAAAATATAACAGAGGGAGGAACACTCCCAAACTCATTATACGAGGCCACCATCACCCTGATACCAAAACCAGACAAGGATGTCACAAAGAAAGAAAACTACAGGCCAGTATCACTGATGAACATAGATGCAAAAATCCTCAACAAAATACTAGCAAACAGAATCCAACAGCACATTAAAAGGATCATACACCATGATCAAGTGGGGTTTATTCCAGGAATGCAAGGATTCTTCAATATATGCAAATCAATCAATGTGATGCACCATATTAACAAACTGAAGGAGAAAACCATATGGTCATCTCAATAGATGCAGAAAAAGCTTTTGACAAAATTCAACACCCATTTATGATAAAAATACTCCAGAAAGTAGGCATAGAGGGAATTTTCCTCAATGTAATAAAGGCCACATATGACAAACCCACAGCCAACATCGTCCTCAATGGTGAAAAACTGAAAGCATTTCCACTAAGATCAGGAACAAGACAAGGTTGCCCACTCTCACCACTCTTATTCAACATAGTTTTGGAAGTTTTAGCCATAGCAATCAGAGAAGAAAAGGAAATAAAAGGAATCCAAATCGGAAAAGAAGTAAAGCTGTCACTGTTTGCAGATGATGTGATAGTATACATAGAGAATCCTAAAGATGCCACCAGAAAACTACTAGAGCTAATCAATGAATTTGGTAAAGTAGCAGGATACAAAATTCATGCACAGAAATCCCTGGCATTCCTATACACTAATGATGAAAAATCTGAAAGTGAAATCAAGAAAACACTCCCATTTACCACTGCAACAAAAAGAATAAAGTATCTAGGAATAAACCTACCTAAGGAGACAAAAGACCTGTATGCAGAAAATTATAAGACACTGATGAAAGAAATTAAAGATGATACAAATAGATGGAGAGATATACCATTTTCTTGGATTGGAAGAACTAACATTGTGAAAATGACTCTACTACCCAAAGCAATCTACAGATTCAATGCAATCCCTATCAAACTACCACTGGCATTTTTCACAGAACTAGACCAAAAAATTTCACAATTTGTATGGAAACACAAAAGACCCTGGATAGCCAAAGCAATCTTGAGAACAAAAAACGGAGCTGGAGGAATCAGGCTCCCTGACTTCAGACTATACTAAAAAGCTACAGTAATCAAGACAGTATGGTACTGGCACAAAAACAGAAAGATCAATGGAACAGGATAGAAAGCCCAGAGATAAACCCACGCACATATGGTCACCTTATCTTTGATAAAGGAGGCAGGAATGTACAATGGAGGAAGGACAGCCGCTTCAATAAGTGGTGCTGGGAAACCTGGACAGGTACATGTAAAAGTATGAGTTAGATCACTCCCTAACACCATACACAAAAATAAGCTCAAAATGGATTAAAGACCTAAATGTAAGGCCAGAAACTATCAAACTCTTAGAGGAAAACATAGGCAGAACACTCTATGACATAAACCACAAAAAGATCCTTTTTGACCCACCTCCTAGAGAAATGGAAATAAAAACAAAAATAAACAAGTGGGACCTAAAGAAACTTCAAAGCTTTTGCACAGCAAAGGAAACCATAAACAAGACGAAAAGACAACCCTCAGAATGGGAGAAAATATTTGCAAATGAAGCAACTGACAAAGGATTACTCTACAAAGTTTACAAGCAGCTCATGCAGCTCAATAACAAAAAAACAAACAACCCAATCCAAAAATGGGCAGAAGACCTAAATAGACATTTCTCCAAAGAAGATATACAGACTGCCAACAAACACATGAAAGAATGCTCAACATCATTAATCATTAGAGAAATGCAAATCAAAACTACAATGAGATATCATCTCATACCAGTCAGAATGGCCATCATCAAAAAATCTAGAAACACGGGCCTTCCCTGGTGGCGCAGTGGTTGAGAGTCCGCCTGCTGATGCAGGGGACACAGGTTCGTGCCCCGGTCCGGGAAGATCCCACATGCCGCGGAGCGGCTGGGCCTGTGAGCCATGGCAAAAAAAAAAAAAAAAAAAAAATCTAGAAACAATAAATGCTGGAGAGGGTGTGGAGAAAAGGGAACACTCTTGCACTGCCAGTGGAAATGTGAATTGGTACAGCCACTATGGAGAACAGTATGGAGGTTCCTTAAAAAACTAAAAATAGAACTACCATATGACCCAGCAATCCCACTACTGGGCATATACCCTGAGAAAACCATAATTCAAAAAGAGTCATGTACCAAAATGTTCATTGCAGCTCTATTTACAATAGCCAGGAGATGGAAACAACCTAAGTGTCCATCATCAGATGAATGGATAAAGAAGATGTGGCACATATATACAATGGAATATTACTCAGCCATAAAAAGAAACGAAATTGAGCTATTTGTAATGAGGTGGATGGACCTAGAGTCTGTCATACAGAGTGAAGTAAGTCAGAAAGAGAAAGACAAATACCATATGCTAACACATATATATGGAATTTAAGAAAAAAAATGTCATGAAGAACCTAGGGGTAAGACAGGAATAAAGACACAGACCTACTAGAGAATGGACTTGAGGATATGGGGAGGGGGAAGGGAAAGCTGTGACAAAGTGAGAGAGTGGCATGGACATATATACACTACCAAACGTAAAATAGCTAGCTAGTGGGAAGCAGCCGCATAGCACAGAGAGATCAGCTCGGTGCTTTGTGACCACCTAGAGGGGTGGAATAGGGAGGGTGGGAGGGAGGGAGACGCAAGAGGGAAGAGATATGGGAACATATGTATATGTATAACTGATTCACTTTGTTATAAAGCAGAAACTAACACACAATTGTAAAGCAGTTATACTCCAATAAAGATGTTAAAAAAAAAAATGACCAGGGAATTCCCTGGTGGTCCATTGGTTAGTGTTCTCACTGCTGAGGCCCTGGGTTCAATCCCTGGTCAGGGAACTAAGATCCCAACAGCCATGAGGCACAGCCAAAAAAAAAAAAAAAATCACCAAGTATGCAAAGAAGCAAGAAAATACAACTCATGATGAGGAGAAATATCAATCAATGATACAAAACCAGAAATGTCACAAATGATAGAACTAGTAAACAAGGACATAAAGACGGTTATTATAAATGTATTCCATATGTTCAAGAGGCTAAAGATTAAAGATGATAATTAAAGACATGGAAAATATAAAAATAATACAAATTAATTTCTAAGATGAAAACTACAAAGTCTTTTATAAAGAATACATTGCCTGGAATTCACAATAGGTTAGAGGCTAAAGAGGAGAAGAAGAATAAAATTAATGACATAGCAGTAGAAAGTAACACAGAAAGAAATGAAACACGGAAAGAAAAAAAGACTGATAGGAAAAATGAGCACAGCATCACTGAGCTTTGGTTTCAAGAGGCATGTAATTGGAGTTCCTGAAGACGAGAAGAGAGGGGGAGTATAGAAAAAAATATTTAAAGAAATAATGTGAAAAAAATTTTCCAAATCTGATGAAAACCATAAATGCACAGATTCAAGGAACTTGCAAACGCCAAGAACAAGATATGAAGGAAACTACACAAATGCACATCATAATCAAATTTCTAAAGCCAGTGATAAAGGGAATATCTTAAAAGCAGACATGGGAAAAAAATACATTACATACAGAAAAACACAAATAAGAATGACAGGAAAAAAAATGATAGCAGTCATTCTTACAGTGCAGACCTATATTACAATGGACCAACCTCTAAAGAAAGACTGTCAACCTAGAATTCTATAGCTGGTGGATACAGTCCAAAAATGAAGACGAAATACAGACTCTCGCAAACATACAAATAATAAAATAATTCATAACCAGCAGGATTGCACTACAAGAAATATTAAAGGAAATGCCTAAAAAAATAAAAAGGAAATGCCTTAGGTGGAAAGAAAATCACATCAGATGGAAATCCACATCTACACAAAGAAATAAAGAGCAACAGAAATGGTAAAAATGTGAGTGAATACTGAAAATTTTCTTCATACTTTTAAAATTTCTTTGAAAGCTTTGTGACTGTTTGAACCAAAATAATAACATCGTATCATAGAGTTTATAATATATAAACAAATAAAATACATAACACCACCACCATGGCTAGGAGGGGTAAATGGAATGATACTGCTGTAAGTTCTTATACTACATGTGAAGTAGGATAATATTACTTGAAGGTACATTGTCATATGATGTATATTATAAATTCCAAACTACTATAAAAGAAAAAAAAATTATAGCTAATAAGATAACATAGATAAAATGGAATAACAAAAGATATTTAATCCAAAAGAATGTAGAAAGAGGGAAAAGAAAGCAAACAAATAGATGGAACGGATAGAAAACAACTAGCAAGATGGTAGATTTAAATGCAGCCATATCAATAATCACATGAAATGTAAATAGCTCAAACACCCCAATTAAAAGGTAAAGATTACCAGATTGCATAAAAAGGCAAGGCCCAACTATATGCTGCCTACAAGAAACATGATTTAAATACAAAAACACATAGGTTAAAAGTAAAAGGAAGGAAATCATATGTCATGCTAACACTAATCAAAAGAAAGCTGGGGTCATTATATTCATATTAGACAAAACAGATTTCCAAGCAAAAATGTATTACCGTGAATAAAAGGAGTCACTTCCTAATATTAAAGTGGTCAGTGCATAAGAGGATATAACAATAAAAATGTTTATGCATCTAATAACAGAGCTTCAAAACACATGAAACCAAACATGATAAAACTACAAGAAGCATTTAAATCCACCATTTAGTTGGAGATGTCACCACTATTTTAACAATAATTGATAGAGGGGCTTCCCTGGTGGTACAGTGGTTAAGAATCTGCCTGCCAAAGCAGGGTACACAGGTTCAAGCCCTGGTCCGGGAAGATCCCACATGCCGCGGAGCAACTAAGCCCGTGCACCACAACTACTGAGCCTGCGCTCTAGAGCCTGCGAGCCACAACTATTGAAGCCCGCCTGCCTAGAGACCATGCTCTGCAACAAGAGAAGTCACCGCAATGAGGAACCCACGCACCACAACGAAGAGTAGCCTCCGCTGGCCACAACTAGAGAAAGCCTGCGTAGCAACGAAGACCCGACGCAGCCAAAAATAAATAAATAAAATAAAATAATGGATAGAATGAGTAGATAGAAAATCACGAAGAATAAAAGACTCAAATGAAATCCCAGCAGGGTTTTTTTTTTTTTAGAAATTGATAAGCTGATTTTAAATTCTACATGGAAATGCAAAGACTTAGAACAGCCAAAACAACTGTGGGGAAAAAAAAAAGATTAGAGGACTTATACTACCTGATTGCAAAACTGTGAAGCTTTAAAAAAAACATGAAGCTTATAAAAGCTACAGTAATAAAGACAGTGTGGTACTGGTGTAGAGAAAATAAAATTGACCAATAAATATTCCAGAAATAGATCCACAAATATACAATCAATTGATTTGGACAATGGTGCCAAGGCAATTCAATGGGAAGAAAATAATCTTTTCAACAGATATTGCTGAAATAACTGGAGAGCCATATGCAAAATAATAATAATAACTTAGACCCTTAATCCACACAATATAGAAATAATTAATTTGAAATGGATCATAGATTGAAATATAAGAGCTAATGCTATAACATGTCTAGAAAAAAAAAGGGAGAATATCTGAATGAACTTGGATTTGACAAAGATGTCAAACATGATGCAAAAATGGCAAATAAGCACATGAAAATGTGCTCAACAGTATTAGGGAAGTGCAAATTAAGACCACTATACACCTACTATGAAATACCACCATGGTACAAAACACCACTATGCACCAATTAGAAAGGCTAAAATTAAAAAGACTGACCATACCACGAACTGGTTACAGTGTGGAGCAGCTGAAACTCTGGACTACTGCA
The DNA here is from genome assembly GCF_964374135.1 of Grampus griseus. Lineage (NCBI taxonomy): Eukaryota > Metazoa > Chordata > Mammalia > Artiodactyla > Delphinidae > Grampus > Grampus griseus. The sequence continues at coordinate 34,505,951 of NC_139006.1, read as the reverse complement.
GATGGGAATGTAAAATGTACAACCATTTTGGAAAACAGTTGGCAATTTCTTTAAAAATTACACAAACATCTATCAGATGACCTATCCATTCAAACCCTGGGTATTTATCCAAGAGAAATGAAAGTGTATGTCCACAAAAACACTTAACAAGGAGGTTCATAGAAGGTTTCAATGGTGAAGGTATAAATAAGTTGGAATAAACTGATACATGCATCAATATGGATAAATCTCAGAATAATTATGCTGAGTGAAAGAAACCAGACAAAAATGAGTATGATTCCATTGATCTAAAATTGTGGACAACACAAACGATAGTGACAGAAAGCATGTCAGTGATGGCCTGGAGATGAGGAAGGGGCAGGAGGGAGGTATTACAGAGGGGTATAAGGAAATTTAGGGGTGATGTATATGTTCATTACTTTGATCACGGTGATGGTTTCACAGGTGTTTGCACATGTAAAATTTATCACATTGCTCATTTTACAGACATGCAGTTTAGTGTATGTCATTATACCTCAATTAAGCTTTTAAAAAAAGCGATTCTCTGACAACATAAGTTACTTCATGATCTCCAAATATTTCAGAATGTTCTTTCCAAAACACTTAAATAATATACAGTGTAGCCTCATAACAAAAGCCAAACTGCATAGCAGAGCACTGGCAATACTATCTGGGGAAAACGTGGTTTTTACCTGTCGGTTCCTCCTCAGTGACAATGATCTGTCCAGTCCAGGGTGCTGAAGGGCGACCTGACAGAGATAAATACAAAAATCAGAAACATTCACAAATGCAGTTCAGCTGCACTGAGAAATTGGTAAACTGGCCAGATTAGTCCCCAATGGGGTTGTTACTAGTTTACTTATGTACCTTCTTAGTGAGTCTTATCAAGCACGAACATGGTATTTTGGGGAGAGGGGGCATAGTCTCTGTTCTCAAACAACTCACAATCTGCTAGATTCCACGTTTCCGGAACTGTACTGACACAGGCGAGGTAAACAGCCTGTGTTCATACACTGTTCCCCATGTATCTCCTGAAACACATAGGCTCTCTCACCCTCCTTGAGAGAGAGCATTTAATTGGGAGAAAATTTTCAGGAACAATTGTAAGCCGGACTGTTATTTATGTCATAATGAAGATGAAAGGGGAGAGGGGCGCTGATCCTGCAGTAAAGCTCAACGAAAGAGATTTCTTTCCATTAATTTTGAAAGTGTTATTTACAAAGGAAAGCAGTTTAGATCCCGAGTAAGGAAAATGAGTGAGACAGGCAGTATAAAGTTAAAGGGGAAATTCATTTCTGTGATATCAGAAAGACATCAGAAAGAGAGAATGATTCAACTCCTGCTTCAAGTGAGGGACTTTTCACCAGACTGTGTGCAAAAACAGAAAGGTGATAAGCAAGATAATTCATTTTCAATCCCAACAAATCTTACTTTCATTGACATTTATTAAAGAGGAGTAAATGAAAGTATGAGATGGAATTAGGAAAGAGGGAGAGAAGTTGGACAGTGGGTGAAAAGTGATTGGAGAGTAATCAGGGAGCCTGATTAGAAAAGTCTCCAGAGGGAAGGTGACATTATTTTACTTAGATTTTTATGATGCCACTACATGTACTTAAGGTCAAGAATAACACTGAAAATGTTATAAATGGCATAGACCAGTAGTCCTCAACTAGGGTGATTTTGCCCCCCAGGGACATGTGATAATGTCTCGAGACAATTTTGATTGTCATGATGGCGGTTGGGGGGAGGGGGAGGAGGGGGGTGGGGGGACCATAGGCATCTAGCGAGTAGAGGCCAGGGATGCTGCTAAACATCTTACAATGCACAGGACAGCCCCCTACAACATAGAATTACCTGGCCTAAAATGTCAATAGGGCCAAGGTTGAGAAATCTGGTATAGACTGAAATGTGAAATTCCAACAATTCTTTTAATGCCACTTTAAGGTCCCTATTATTAAGGATGCTGTATTGGTTCCTATGAAACAAATGCAGAGCATAATTCATATACCACAATTTTTTTTTTTAAAGAAGATGTTGGGAGTAGGAGTTTATTAATTTATTTTATTTATTTTTACTGTGTTGGGTCTTCGTTTCTGTGTGAGGGCTTTCTCTAGTTGTGGCAAGCGGGGGCCACTCTTCATCGTGGTGCGCGGGCCTCTCACTATCGCGGCCTCTCTTGTTGCAGAGCACAGGCTCCAGACGCACAGGCTCAGTAGTTGTGGCTCACGGGCCTAGTTGCTCCGCGGCATGTGGGATCTTCCCAGACCAGGGCTCGAACCCGTGTCCCCTGCATTAGCAGGCAGATTCTCAACCACTGCGCCACCAGGGAAGCCCCATGTACCACAATTTTGACATTGAGACTTGGAGGCTAAATATATGAAAAGATTATTTTTGACTCTAACACAGAAACCCGAGTACAGATCAGACACGATGTGTCGTAAATGTGTTTTTCCTTTGACATAAAGAAATTCACAGTGTTGAGTATTAATGCTCTAAGGGATAAATTCAAGATTAAGAAAACTACCTTAGGGCTTCCCTGGTGGCGCAGTGGTTGAGAGTCCGCCTGCCGATGCAGGGGACACGGGTTCGTGCCCCGGTCCGGGAAGATCCCACATGCCGCGGAGCGGCTGGGCCCGTGAGCCATGGCTGCTGAGCCTGCGCGTCCGGAGCCTGTGCTCCGCGGCGGGAAAGGCCACAACAGTGAGAGGCCCGCGTACCGCAAAAAAAAAAAAAAAAAAAAAAAAAAAAAAAAAAAAAAAAAAAAAAAGAAAACTACCTTACAATTTTAAGAAAATGAACCAGAAAGAAAAGTATATTTGAACTGTGCTAATAAAATGAAAGAAAAGAAAAGCTCACCAGCCTTTTGGTTTTCATATTTCATTTCAAACACAATGCCTGTAACTCAGTCAAATAAGGCAAACTCTTCTGAATCAAATAAAAATAACATAAAATAAAGACCTTAGTGAACAGATGAGTCAAAAAACAAATACTTTTTTGTTTTTGTCTTTTTTTCCCCTGGATTTTTCTGATCAGTAAAGGATTTCTTATTCTCTTCTCCCTCTAGTGGAGGGTGGAGAAATAACCTTGCAATAGGATCTACTTCAGGCATATAAAAAAAATTCAAGATGATCCTGAAAAATGAAAAATGCTTACTTTTAAGTCTAGCTTTCTCAGCTGGATCCAGAGCAGCCACAGGCTCGGAAACACGAGAGGGGAGACCTATTCCAGTTTTGTTCACAGCACGAACTCGGAATATGTAAGAACGACCTTCTATCAATCCAGTGACTGGGAAACGAGCAAACTTCACAGGTGTGTCATTGCACTGAGACCAGCTGTCTGTGCCCACCTCACACCTAAGGGAGAGAGAGTAATGGACAAAACAGAAAAAAACAGAGCTGGAGGAATCAGACTCCCTGACTTCAGACTATACCACAAAGCTACAGTAATCAAGATAATATGGTACTGGCACAAAAACAGAAATATAGATCAATGGAACAGGATAGAAAGCCCAGAGATAAACCCATGCACCTATGGTCAACTAATCTATGACAAAGGAGGCAAGGATACACAATGGAGAAAAGACAGTCTCTTCAGTAAGTGGTGCTGGGAAAACTGGACAGCTACATGTATAAGAATGAAATTAGAACACTCCCTAACACCATACACAAAAATAAACTCAAAATGTATTAGAGACCTAAATGTAAGACCGGACACTATAAAACTCTTTGAGGAAAACATAGGAAGAACACTCTTTGACATAAATCACAGTAAGATCTTTTTGATCCATCTCCTAGAGTAATGGAAATAAAAACAAAAATAAACAAATGGGACCTAATGAAACTTAAAAGCTTCTGCAAAGCAAAGGAAACTACAAACAAGAGGAAAAGACAACCCTCAGAATGGGAGAAAATATTTGCAAACGAATCAACGGACAAAGGGTTAATCTCCAAAATCTATAAACAGCTCATGCAGCTCAATATTAAAAAAACAAACAACCCAATCAAAAAACGGGCAGAAGACCTAGATAGACATTTCTCCAAAGTAGACATACAGATGGCCAAGAATCACAAGAAAAGCTGCTCAACATCACTAATTATTAGAGAAATGCATATCAAAACTACAATGAGGTATCACCTCACACCAGTTAGAATGGGCATCATCAGAAAATCTACAAATAACAAATGCTGGAGAGGGTGTGGAGAAAAGGGAACCCTTTTGTGCTGTTGGTGGGAATGTAAATTGATACAGCCACTACGGAGAACAGTATGGAGGTTCCTTAAAAAACAAAAAATATCATTATCTTATGACCCAGCAATCCCACTACTGCGCGTATACCCAGAGAATACCATAATTCAAAAAGACACATGCACCCCAATGTTCACTGTAACCCTATTTACAATAGCCAGGTCATGGAAGCAACCTAAATGCCCATCGACAGACGAATGAATAAAGAAGATGTGGTACATATATACATTGGAATATTACTCAGCCATAAAAAGGAACGAAATTTGTAGAGACGTGGATGGATCTAGAGACTGTCATACAGAGTGAAGTAAGTCAGAAAGGGAAAAACAAATACCGTATATTAACGCATATATGTGGAACCTAGAAAAATGGTACAGATGAATCAGTTTGCAGGGCATAAATAGAGACACAGACGCAGAGAACAAACATATGGACACCAAAGGGGGAAAATGGCAGGGTGGGTGGTGGTGTTGGGATGAATTGGGAGATTGGGATTGACATATATACACTAATATGTAAAAAATAGAGAACTAATAAGAAGCTGCTGTATAAAAAATAAATAAAATAAAATTCAAAAAAAAAAGAATCTTACTAGATTTGTAAAAAATGGTGCATTTACATAGAGGGATACTTTTACAAAGGTAGATAGTTATGTTTTTAATTAAAATACAGATGCATATTTTTTTTTAAAGAATATATCTAAAACTTCACAGTTCATCATTATTCAATGATGAAATAACTTGGAAACATTTAGTGTACAGTTAAATAAAGTATAATCTATTATAAATATTTCTCTGGTTGGTACTGAGCCCAGTAGGCATATACTTACTTACTGCTATAAATATTAAGTTTAATCCACCTTGGTACAAACCTGTCATACTACAGCGGCATAGATTATCTGCCCCTAGTGGTTTTTACAGTCAGGGTTTATTACTCAAAAATGGAAGAGAATTGGAGCAACTATCTGAAAAGAAACTAAGTCAGACAATAATGTATTTAGGTCAATAATCTAAATTTGTTTCTAAATTGGCCAAGCTCACTGGATAATTCATATGTAAGACCCATTTACTATAAATATAAAGCCTCTAAGTTTTGGAGAATGTAAACAGCAACGATTTGTAAATAAAACAGTTTAATACTATGGATATTTGTTATTTCTTTGTCAAACTTGAATCCTGTGATATAAATGAGATTTTCTTAGTATTCTTAGAGTACTATTCTTTAAATTACTTAATATTCTTAAATTACTGACATACTAATAATATGGACATTAAGCATATTGAATACCAGCTATTTCATTTCTAAAGTGGCCTCTATTAGGTGAACAAATTCATAATATTCTTGCCAAATTAGTGACTTGGGTTGGTAGTACAATTCAAGGATTATCTTTGGAATTTAGGTAAACAGGTAGGTATGTGTATATACATATATATATATATATATATACATACACACCAGACAGAGACAGAGACACAGAGAAAAGAGGGAGAGGAGACCAGTAAAGAAAACACTTCACCTAGAAATGGTGGGAGAAATCAAGCATGTGTCTCTATGGCCAAATCACTCTAACTGAAGTTAGACTAAGTACTAACTTATCAATAAAATATCCCAGAATAGGACTCCCTCCATCCACAGCCGGCTGTTTCCAAGAGATGATGATATAATCTTTGTTGGCATCCAAGGACACCACATCCAAGGGAGAGGCTGGGGCTCCTTCAATCTCTGCATCAGCATCTGTGGGGATACAGAAGGATCCTGTTAACCCTCTCAGATGTGCTCTGTCAGCCCCAAAGGCCAAGGTCTTAGTGCAGACATTTCTTACCATACCACCGCAGTGGCTATATCTTTGGCCCCAGTCGAGCAATCTTCAATTTGTAATTTGCTTACCAAAATAACAATGTGTGCTTTTCACCATCAGTACAAGGAACATTACACTAGGAAGGGCTCTGAAAAGGACCCATGACCTCTGCCTCATGGCCCTTGCCTGCCCAAAATGTTCTAAAAGAAAATAAATAAGGACATGTTGAGGACTGCTATCAGAAAAGTCTGATGTAAGTTATGTCAGGAAGTTTGTTCTTAAGATAACTATTGTGCAGTGTTACTCGGAAACTATGAATGGCTCCAAAGGGGAACAAACAGCCCCTTCTATTACCTTCTAGATACATCCACAAGAGAAGAAGAACCAAGAAGCTTTGCCCATCCCTATGCTGGGACCACCATTTTGGAAGAGAAACAAAAACATTCATTTTAATTAAATGTTTGTTCCCAAGCTGAAGATCCTTGCGAAAGTAACTCTGATGAAATAGCCACATCTGAGCTTAGTTTATCTGAGTTTAGTAAAGTCCAAGACTATACAAGAAACAGAGTTCAGTGACTGTTCATGAAATGGGATCCTCTGACAGTGGGTCCCCTCAGCAGTGTATGCACAGATAAATTAGTAACACAGGGGTGTTTTTAGGAGGAAAGGAAGGGGAATGAAAATAACCCCATAGTAGCCTTTTAAGTGAAAATGATTAAGATAAGAGTCACAGTCCCAAGGGGAGGGGAACCACATTTGCCAATTCCACTTGACATCTGGTCAACCCTTTAACAACCGGAATTAGTAGGAGAGGAGGCTGAGACATGTAGGAGCCACTCACCCAGCGAAAACACTCTTGTTGACTGAATAATAAACACTTTCTTTTCCTATGATCTACTCTTTTGTAACTCTTATAAGTTACTGAAACATTTGCTAACAGGGCTGTGCATTGTCTGTGAAGATCTTAAATCAGTTTGGTTTTGAACATTCTGTTTCTTGCCCCATGAACCGGCATGAACCCATGAACCTGCAGGATAATATCTCCTGCATAAGTGCTATAGGAGAGTGTAACCAAATCATCATGCCTAAAACAATGCAGAATTCCTGCATGCCACACAATGGCAAATGGGCATTTTGGTGGGGAGAAACTTTTTTCCTTTTAGGCTTTCAGAGCACTGGATGGTGGGGAGAAGATTTGCTGATGGTGAAGGTGGAGCAGAGCTAGGATGGAGGTGGAGATGCTGAAGTTAACAGACCTAATAGCTGCTCAGCTGCGAGGGGGACAGCTGGCAACCTCTAGCCATGTCCCTTTTTAGCAAAAAGCCCATAATGTAACAACCAGCAACGTTGGTGTTGGTAGATAAATCCATTGTATGTAACAGAGCCTGGCAGACAGCAGACATTTAGGGAGCCATTTCTCAGCATTTCTATAAAATTGCTTGGAATATGCCATTTGCCATGTGGACTTGACAATCTTTCAAAACACGGTTCTGTATAGCAGCTGCTGGAAGCCAAATCCAAATACCATGCTGTATTGCTTCACACTTGTGCTCTTGGCTCCCAGCAGCTGCTACAGAGCGTCTGGCCCACAGTACCCACTTGGGCAACGTCAATCCTCTTCTTAGCCTCTGCCCTTCTCCCAACCCTCCAAATAGTCAAACTTTTTGTATCTCTGATTAATTAGGCCAAAGATTAGCCTGCTACTCTTTATATTCTGACGTCTGACACAGGCTATTTAATAACTTTTATCAAAATGTAAGTAATTTTATTGTTTATCTTTATTATAAAAGTAGTGTCTTCTTGTAACATATATGTAATAAAAAATACATGTTAGAATCCCTCTTAATTCCGTAACTCAGAGATTACTAATACTAACGAATTTGCCTAGATTTTTCTAGATTTTTTTCCCTATATTTATAAACTCAAAAGTAATTGTTTTTCACAACAGTGTAAATCAACTATACTCCAATTTTTAAAAAAAGTGATTGTTTTTTAAATAAAAGTGGGATTGGACTATATAGTTTCATGTAAACTGGTTTTTTTAATATATTTTCATATTAGTAAGTATACATCATTAGTTTTCATTACTGTGCAGTATTTGTGTGTTTATATGGAATATTTATTATACTTTATTTTCAGTTCCCATTGGTGGATATCTAGATTCCTTCCATATTTTCTCCCAAACAAACATTTTTTTCAGCTTTGTCCACTTAAATTCCTAGAACTAGAATCGTGGGGAAATGCGCACTGTTGATACATAGTGGCAAAACACCCTGAGCAAAGCTAAACCGATTTACACTCACCAGCAATGTGTGGGAGTGCTGGCCCCTCCATTCCTTCATCCCAGTGGATTTTAAAACCTTGTAAATCTTTTCAGTGTGATAGATTAATTTGATTGCTTTGATTACTAGTGAAAACTTTTCCATAATTTATTTTTCATTTGTAATTCTTTTTTCATGACATTTATATTCCATCCTTTATCACTGTATCATCTTTCTTTCCTCCCTGCCATGTGTGTAGGAAGGGGAGGAAAGAATATATAAAAGTCTAGAAGAATATGTGATAAAATGATAACTTCAGGTATCTCTGGATGTTAGACTTACGATGGCTTTTCTTTTTTTCTTATTTATATTATCTAGTTTTTCAGAAAGAACACATATTATGTATGTAATAAAAAACTGGCCAAATATGTACAGCTCTGGAATGTGTTTCTGCAGACATATGGTGCTTTCTACACTGATCATTCTGGTTCAGAAGCTATTTTCTAAGCAGCAAAATACCAGAGCTCTAAAAAATGCATTGAAATGGCCTCATGCAGCTCAAAGTTTAAAATAAAAAGCACCATAAAATGTCACTTAAAACACTTTGGCGGTTTCTCAAAAAGTTAAACACAAAGTTAACATACGACCCAGCAGTTCTACTTGTAGCTATCTACCCAAGAGAAGTGAAAACCTAGGTCCATGAATAGGAACACAAATGTTCATAGCAGCATTATTCATAACAGTCAGAGAGTGGAAACAATCCAACTGTCCATCAGCTGGTGAATGGACACACAAAATGAGGCATATCCATACAGTGCAATATTAGTCAGCAATAAAAAGGAACAAAGTACCAACATAAAAACCTCAAAACATAGGCTCAATGAAAAAAGACAAAAGTAGAAGATCACATATCATATCCAGAAATGTTCAGAAAAGACAGTTTATAGAGGCAGGGAGTAGATTAGTGGCTGTCTGGGGGCTAGACTGGGGATGGGAGTGGGGAAGGGGCACAAGAAGTCTCTTTGGGGTGAAGGGGATGTACTAAGCTGGATTGTAGATGGTGGGTGCACAGCTCTGAATATTCTGAAAAGCACTGTCCACTTAGCATGGTTGACTCTTATGGTGTGTAATTATATCTCAATAAAGATTTTTTTAAAAGAATCTAAAATATATCATTTAAAATAAACTTACAGGGGAAATCTTTTTCTAAAAGTTAAATTCACAACTCGATTTCTGAAATTTGTCTTTGCAATTTTGTCTTCCCCGTGAATCTTTTCAATCCTCTCACATCAATATATGATACATTTTAGAATCTTCCCTTATTTGTGGATATGAAGACTGGCTTAATGATAAATTTCAATCCCTTCCCCCTGTCTGTGGTTGGTCATCTGAAGTCTGGCCTCAACCTGCAGAGAGCCACGACTCTGGATGTGGGCACTGAGAAATGTTGCTGAGGAAACCCTGGACTGTGTCAGAGTTCCCAGAAAAAGTCCACAAAGGGAATCCTCAAGGCATAACTTAAGTGTTTCTTGAGTCACCAGAGATACTCTTTGGTTCAGGTGAGACTGAGAGCAGAGGCAAAGGCTCTGTTTGCTTTCAGTTATCATCTGGCCAGGTCTATCTGGGTGCTTTGTTTAAACAAACATACTTGCTGATAACTTCCAGGGTGTCCATTTTTACTGCAACTGACCCAGAGGGCTACCCCTCTTTTCCCCTCACAAGATCCAACTTTTCCCAAATGCTTTTGTGCAGGAGGAAGTCTGCCCCATTTATCAGCTGGCATAGATATCCGTGCATCTTTATCAGTTGCGAATCCGTGGCAGAATTCAATGATCATTTGTTATTGTTCAGTACTGGTGTGGTATATAGACTGCTGTCTCTCCCCAGTATCCATTTCTCCTGTTTCCTTTTAGTACCAGAACCCCTGAGCTTCTGCAGGTAACATGTTGCCCAGCTTCCCTCCCTGTGGATGTGTGGTAGAGTGTTCACCATGCAGAAGTGATGTGTGCGTCCCTGCATCTCTGCCCTTCCCACAGGCTGGAACGGGAACACAGGACAGCACCACGGGGGCAGTGGAGCAACAACATAGATGGGAGCCAGGACTCTGAATAACTGAGTTGAGCAGAACCACCTGGACCACCTTCCTACCTCTGGATTGATGGACATAAGACAGAAATAAACTTTTTAAAAAAATTTCATTTCAGCAGCTTAACCTATTCCCTAATTAAAATCCTGGGTTAGCCATCAGAAGGCCTGTATCCTAGTCCCACTTCTGCTTCTAACTGTGAGGCTTTTGGTAAATCATGTTGCTTTCCTGAGCTTTAGTTTTTGCATCTTAAAATTAAGGGGAGGAATTTCCCTGGTGGCGCAGTGGTTAAGAACCTGCCTGCCAATGCAGGGGACATGGGTTTGAGCCCTGGTCCAGGAAGATCCCACATGCTGCAGAGCAAATAAGCCTGTGCGCCACAACTACTGAGGCTGTGCGGCACAACTACTGAAGCCCGCGTGCCTAGAGCCCATGCTCTGCAACAAGAGAATCGACTGCAATGAGAAGCCCGTGCACTGCAATGAAGAGTAGCCCCCACTCACTGAAACTAGAGAAAGCCCGCGCGCAGCAACGAAGACCCAATGCAGCCAAAAATAAAAAATAAATAAGTAAATAAATAAATTTATAAAAAAAAATTAAGGGGAATCCTAACATTTTTGTGTGCCTTAGACTCCTTTGGCAAAGTGGTAAAGAAAACCTAGAGGGCCCTTCTCAGAACAATGTTTTTAAATGCATAAAATAAAATAAAATACACGAGCTTACCAAAGAAACTAATTATACTGAAGTACAGTTATAATCACAGACCCCTTGGGAGTCTGTGGACCCCAGTTAAGGACACCTACATGACCTCTAAATTTCCACCCTCATCAAAACACCTAGGAGTTTATGGTTCTATTTAATGCACAAGAGATAAAAAATTAGCAAGTCTACTTGTATTGTTTATGTTTATTTTCTGTATATTGCGACGTTTTGACATCTTAAAAGCCTTTCTGGGTGGGGAGAGATTTTCTGCCCCCATCTCTGGGGGCTAGCCAATTTTAACCCATCCAGAGCTCACCTCCTCCATCTGGCCCGTGTACCCCAGGAGGAAATATTCCTCTGCCTTAATCATCTCAGCACCAGGGACCAGACAACTAAGCACGACCCCTGTAGCTTAGGGTCTGCTGAAGTTGTTCACACCAGCCAATCCTGAACTGTTTACCCCGCCCTGCCATGCCTTTTCCACAGGAACTCCAATACAGACTGCGGTCTAAGCTCTCCCTCTGCCTCTTCTGCCTCCTGACCAACCAGTAGTGACTTTGCTTCCCCATGTGGCCCTGGGTGGTTCTCTAGCACCTATGAGTATAATACACTCTTTTCCTGAGCCCCTCCTCTGTCTCCTCGTGTGGCCACACCTGACTGACCACCACGTAAAAGAACACAGAGCACTGCCTTTGTGGCCTGGAAGTGTTCATCGTCTTCCAGATGTGCTAATATCTCATGTAGAAATAACATTCCCACTTGTACATGTCTGACCTGTTAGAGACATCGCTGAAAAAAGAAAGACTCCTAAAACCAACAGTTATAGTTTGTCTTAAGGATTCAGTTGTAGCATCTTGTTTCCTAGTTCATTAAAACTAAAGCTATAAAGAAAAGGCCTAGAATGAAGTAATAAATTTGCTCTCCAAAAGAGATATTCAAGAGTGAGTCCCCATCACTCTTTTATTGTAGCTTCTTCAAACTGAGACGGCTTTTTGCATCACTAGGACCTAGCCTCTCTACTCAGACACCTACAGAGCACTGCTCTAGAGGCTCATTGAAGATGAGGAAAGTACTGACACTAGTGACAGTAACATAGTCTGGAAACTGGTCACCTTCCATTCCAGCTGGTGCCTTCAGGGTTAAATTTTTACATTGGCTCTTTCATCTTTACCAAAAATATGTTTGGATAGATTGACATGGCCTCGGTGTTTTAAATATTCTCAGATGTTCTGCTTTTTGCTAGGTCTTACCTCGAACAAAGACGTAAGCGCTGTATTGCTCATAATATTCTCCCATTCGTACATGGATTGTGTAGAGACCTTCATCTTCCTTGTTGAGATGAGAAAATGTTAGTGTTGCCCGATCTCCACTCCAGTGTGTTTGCACCCATTTTGATGGAGAAACAGGAGCCCCTGGGGAACAAAAGTAAGCAAATTAACTGATTTCTTTCTCTATTACTCTCTTCTTCCTCCTTCCCCTCCACTCTTCCCTCCCCCCAATTCTCTCTCTCTCTCTCTCTCTCTTTATTCCTCTTCTTCTATATTGAAAGCTATCTGAATATTAGAGGACGTCTGTAGGGCTTTGAGTCATTCTGCCATGTTTATATTGGTTAAAATGTTAGAGCAGAAGTGAGGGGACCAGGGCCAGATACATAATCTGCAGGGCCCAGTGCAAAATGAAATTACAAGACCCCTTGCTCAAAAAGCAGAGGAAAAAAACACAGTCAAGGTACTAAAGTATAAGGCTTTGTCCTCTAAAAATAGTTTATTACTTATAAAACATAATAGGGTAATACAAATTGCAAAAACTAATATTTTCATGCCATAATTTTACATACAAAAATAATACTTTATTAATGTGATACGTTGATTGATAATACGATATTTTTTACTTACTTTTCTGCAAATTCAGTTATTTTTAGTAACTTCATTTTAAATTGATATAACTGAAAGCAACATCAGTTACTCTTTGCAAATGCAAGATCATAAATTAGTTTTGATTTTTTTTATTTTAAGAAGGATCTTTCTGCTGATGCAACTATTAATGCAGCTGTTAGGAGTATTACATAGTCATAGTAATATACAGCTTTATACGTTATAGTATTATATGGTTATGGTGCTATAAAGTTAACATTGGGTTAATCTTATGATAAACTATTTCAAAATATAAATTTTAGTACTCTAGAGCTGACGATTCTTTTTTTTTTTAAACATCTTTATTGGAGTATAATTGCTTTACAATGGTGTGTTAGTTTCTGCTTTATAACAAAGTGAATCAGAGCTGACAATTCTTGAAGAACAATTTTTTCTAAAAAGATTTAACTCTTTATACAAATAGTTTCATGTAAGTCTGAATTTAATTTTAAATGTAAATTTACATAATTGCATCCTAATGTTTTCTCTTACATGTCCTGTAACTTGTGGTCATACAAGAAACTGAAAATGACTTCATGATTTGTATATAATTCAAATGCCTGTTTATGCATTCTCTCACTGTATCTTTGATTATGAGGAAAATTTAATTTCAAAATTATCTTTCTTGTTAATAACTGCTTCATCCAAAGTTTTGTATGAAAATAGTGTTTTTTCATTGAACGTGACAATCTTTAAACTTAATTTTTATTTCCAAGCCTGTGAATGTTTGCTTTGCAATGTTGTGGCAGTTTTCATAACCAGAGAGTCTAAACTCTGAAGAATACTAACTGCCTTATGTGCCTTACTGCAATGTCTATGTACATGCTTTTATTTTATAATATCTTACAAAGTTTACTGCGTGATTGCTGGCAGTTCCTGTCACGGTGCTCAGGCGAGGAAGCTCATATCTGTGCAGATGCCACAAATATGCATTCTGGGGGCGGACGGGCAATCTCGGCTCCCACGGTGGGTGCCCACACTGCCCCACGTGGGACCCCTCCTCTCCTGGGCCACGCCGTCCAGCAATGTTGCTGCTGCTGCTGCTGCCGTGACTGGTTTCACTCTGGGCCCAGGTCCTGGTCTCAGCCATGGTCTTGGGATGGCCCAGACTGCCCGGTGCCCACACATGCACTGAAGTTCAGGCCAACTGCATGGTGAGCATGCTGACCACCACCCACCGTGCCTGGGGACCAATGGGCCTGCTCCATAGTCCCATTGGACTTCACTGGACTCCGCTTTGTTTTACCAAATAAAATTAACTTACAAAATGAATATACATCCACCTTGCAAAATGAGAATACAATTTTTTGTAATCCTTTCCCTATATTACTTGGTGATAAGAAATTATAATCTCCACAAATATATTGTGAAAGTTCTGCTACTCTGATACATGTGTAAAAGCTTTTGTAACATCCAAAAGGTTATGTCCTCTAACGTTCAGATTCTGCCAGCTCTGATAAAGAGAACTGCAGTCTTATGGACATTCATGCTCTGGGGCCAAGCCTGGGCTGTGACCTTCTGCAAATAAGAACCTAGTGAGAATTCATTAGTAAGCCTCACCATTTCGGTACCACTGGATCTCCGGCTGGAAATGTTTAATTTCAGGAGTGATAACTACACGGCAGCCTAGACTCAACGTCTCGCCTTCTCTCCCGAAAGACACATCAAACTTGTCATCAAAGTGGATCTCAAACTTGGACGCATAACCGTAAGGGGTCACAGCAACTGGGCACAACAAAAACAAACATCAGTAATTTACTTTTTGTCATCAAAGAGACACAAGCATTTTAATAAGCACAGGCAGAAAGCAATCACAACAAACCTATCAAGTGACTTATCTGGGCAAAAATTAAGTCTTATAAAAGAGGTATGTAGCATATTCACATATATCATTATATTGAAATGGAAGTTCTGTGTATGGAAATTCTTGCTTCATTGGTCAGATAAGCTAAATGCTTATTTTTACTATTATAATTAATAGAATTTAAAAGGTCAGGTTTAACGCCTTACATAAAATGTAAATGAACACCACATTTAGCTTCGACTTAAATATAGCTGCAATATATGCACATTAAAATGTTAGATTCTGAGTTCATTTAAACTTTACTGCTTGTACTCTTGGAACAAACAGCCATATCGATTTCTCATAAAAATAGACTTTTTTAGTAAGTGGCTTCAGCTTCTTGGATGATCTGGGTTAAAAAAATACAAGAAATATCAATGGGAGAAAACAAAGTTTAAAATACCATTCTTAGAAATATCTTATTTATAGATTGAGTCAATACCTGCACCATAAACTCTCCTAGGTTTTATTTTCTCTTTTCTCAAAGGAAAGGGCCTGGGAAAATAATGACTATTTTTTGATGGCTTCCTGCATGCCAGGAACTTCACATTTGACATGTCATCTAATCCTGGCAAAAACTCCATGGCATAGTTACTAGTTTTTCCTCTCTTTCAGGTGGGGATATAGAAGTTCACGAATATATATAGCTAACGCAAAGGTTTCAAAGGCATCATGTGTGAAACTGAAATTCAAATGTATAACTGCCCAACTCTAAAACTTAGGCCTTTTTTCTCCTATTTCAATTCTCTTCCTAAGACCTCTTCGAATTAATTTGAAAATGCAAGCTAACATTTATTGAGTTCACCTTGTGCCAAGTATTGTTCCAAGTGTTTAATATCTATCAACTCAATTAAGCCTCATAATAACCCTATCAGGTAAGTACCATTATTATTCCCATGTTATCGATGAGAAAACAGCAGCACAAGGAGACTAAATAACTGCCCATATGCACCCTGCAGACCCAGGATTTACACTGGCAGGCTGTTTCCAGAGCCTGTGCTCTCAACCAATACATGGGGTTGACTTGACTTTGTGTGTCCCCAGGCAACCACTCACCAACAGGGAAATGATTTCTCTTTGAAGCATGTGTCCCATCTGCCCCATTTTTATATGATGATGTCCCACTGAGATCAAAACGCAAAACAACTTGAACAGATCTTGTTTATTGGGAAGTTGGGCTGGTTCCAAATCTGCCTCAGGGAGTAGAGATAAGGGTTATAGGGAGGGCCTGGTTTAGGTCAGGGGTTGGCCTATCTGTGAGCCAACTCTGGATTGCCTCCTGTTTTGTACCATGAAGAATGGTTTTTAAATTTTTTAATGGCTGAAAAAAATCAAAAGAAGGATAATATTTTGTGACATGGGAGAAGTCATAGGAAATTCAAATTTCAGTGTTCATAAATAAGGTTTTATCTGGATTCAGCCATGCTCATTCATCTATCTATTGCCGATGGCTGCTTTTGTGTTACAGTGATAGAGTGGAATAGTTGTGACACAGACCCACACAGCCTAAACTATTTACAATCTAGTCCTTTACAGAAAATGTTTGCCAATCCCTGGTTTAGAATATGGTTGGTATTAGAAAGACCAGGTTACAAGTCGCTATTCTACCATTATGCGTGGTCTTGACCCATGACTTAATCTCTCTAAATTGTTTCCTCATCTGCATAGCACAGATAAAAAGGCACCCAGTTCATAAGCTTTGGAGAGCAGTAAATGAATCAATGCATATAAAAAATGTCCTAGGGGACTTCCCCAGAGGTTCAGTGGTTAAGACTCTGAGCTTCCACTGCAGGGGCATGGGTTCGATCCCTGGTCAGGAAACTAAGGTCCCACATGCCACACGGAGCAACCAAAAAAAACAAAACAAAACTGCAAATCACCAGTAAAGCTGGCGGTGCTGTCTCCCAGCTCAAAAAAAAAAAAAAAAAAAAAAAGTCCTAGTACGGAGTCTGGCACAACTGATCAATACATATTAACTACTAGAGCAGAACCAAGGGCAGGGAGCTTTATCCATGATATTTACCAGCATATTCCAACCACCTAAACTGGTACCTGGCACACGGTAGATGTTCAATAAATACTAGTTGAATTAATGAATAAGAGCCCTCCGTTCTCTGTGTTGGGAACAACTGCACTCAGTTCAGAAGCCAGAGGAGGCTCTGAAAGATTAAGAAGTCAGAGAGGTTAGATTGAGCTGGACTTTCAGACTTTGGCTTGATGGAGAAGAGGGGAATGGAAAAAACATGGATGATGATATAGAAGTGGGACCGAACAGGATACGTGTGGAGGATTGTAGAACGACCAATAGGCCAATCTTGGGGACATTGGGGATAAGTCATAGTTTCAAATTTCCCAGTTATTCTATCTCAATATAAATCAAATGATAGAGAAGGACATGATTTGGGATGTGTTCCTTCTTCACTCTCACCCATCATCCCCCTCTTGCCCAGGGGATTGATACCAATGATTACAATTTAGAATATTAAAATTAGGAGCCATTCCATGAAGTCGATGGAGTAGGTCATCTATAGACATCAAACTAATTAGTTAGGTGAAAAATTGAACCATGGGAAAGTATTTTCATCAACCATTTTTAAAAATACCACTTATTTTTTAATGTTTGGAAAATAAGAAGTTCGGGCTTGACTACTGTCTTCAGTCCGAACAGTGTAAGCATCCAATTACTTGAACAACAATAAGGATTTTACTTTTATTGCCACCCATGAAAAGAAATTCTGATATAGATGAAATGATTGAAGTTCACAAATTTACAAATTACTATGGATCAGAATATTGTTAATAATTTATTAAACCACATTTAGACCTCATTAAATTGCATTTCATAAATTAATGTATTTATTCATTCATCATCAAATACTACTCTACATCAGGTGCTGGGGTTTAAAGATAAAAGGTCCAGCCTTGCCTTCAAGTGTCTCATGGGTCAGTGGGAGAGAACAGTTAACAGTGTCCAGTGAGACAGATGCTCTTACGAAGGTGCCACAGCTTCACTGGGGGCACCGAACCCTGAGTGGGTGGGGCCTGGGGAGTATCAGTATCTCAAGGAGTTGATACTGAACTAGATATTTAAAAATGAGTAAAACTGCTCTGATATAGTCCAGACTGTGTGTCTGTGTGTCTGTGTGTGTCTGTGTGTGTCTGTGTGTCTGTGTGTGTGTGTGGTTAAATCACTCTGCACAGATTTGTGTAATGATCTTTCTCAATTTAAACACAGAAAGACTTAAAAGCATTTTAAATGCTTTTAAGACTTAAAACCATTTTTAGCCTGTCACATCTGGGCATTTATAAAACCAGAACAAAGCAATTATATGCAGAAAGAGAATATAGTAACCAAAGAATCTGAAAAAATAAAACCAATCACAGGTAGTATTACACACATACTAGCATATATTATAATATAGACTATGTATTTATTTCAGCATTATGGAACAGCTTATTATGCAGTATTGTACAGAGATGACACAGCAAATATACTTGTAAACTTACAGCTGAGGGGTAAGGTGGAGGCCCCCGCATGGAAGCGAGTCTCATCAAACTCTCCCTTATATCCTAGAAGAGAAAGCAGAAAAGCATGCCAACTGTTCCTTGACTTTATTTTTTAGCAGTGAGAATAAATTTTTTTAAAATACACTTTGAATAAAACAAGTTCAGCAAACCTACTCTTTACCACAACCGAAGCATATGCTGAAAGCTCTCCTTTAACATTCATCGCCGAGGCCCGGTACTGAGCGGTGTCTTCAAAATCACACCTGAAAGAACGGATGGAAATGAGTGCCCAGTGCAGTGACACTCCTGGTACAGTCGTCACTCAGCATCCGCGAGGGATTGGTTCCAGGACCCCCATGGATATTAAAATCCGTGGATGCTCAAGTCCCTTAAGTAAAATGGTGTGAAATAGTCGGCCCTCAGTATCTGCGGGTTCCGCCTCCTCAGATACGGAAGGCCGATGTAATTGCTAGCTGTTTCATCAAGGATGTCTTTGCTAACAAGCCACAGGGCAAATCACTGACTGACACATAGCTCTTTGGCACTCCTGATAAAGCTACTCTCTCTGACCCAGCACCCTGTGGTGTGTTATATAGGCCAACAGATCTATCTACCAACAGCTATAGTCCACCGTGACCCTAGCCTGGGTTCACTTAAAATGTCCCCCCCCAAAAAAAAGTCAACAAAGTGTCAAGCATATAAATTACAGTGTGAACAGTGTGATGAAAAATTGTTCTAAGGTTGTATCAGGAGCAGAAAACGTCCAGCCATGTACCTTTGGAGCAGCTAAGACCCTGAACACCTTGGGGCCTCCCTCAAGGTGGGTTTCAGTCTAGGGGGCTACAGGGTGATGAAAAGACAAAGAAATAGCCTCTCCTTATAGATGCCCACAGACTCCCTGAGCCACAAAACGGATCCCGGTTAGTCTAATGTGCTCTAGCCTCAAAGTACAAATAAGTTATTTAACTTTCAATCCTGCTAAGGTTCAGGCCCACAGAACAACGCAAGAAGTGCCATTTGGAAGTTCCTCTAAGTTATAATGCAGAGATTGGGATGCTGTTAATGGAGTAGAGAGAGAAGGACCTCACACAGAGATGAACAGGCTAAGATTTCAAAGAAGGCTGTTCTGTGTCTTCTCACTGCCAGTGTTCGTGCTCTTCATTGTTCCTCTGGGTTTAGTTTCATTTGCAATATCTTAATTCTTGTTGAAATCTACAGACATCAATAGAACCCCAGGAGGGTCAATACAGTTGCCTTTCCCATAGCTATTTAATTATAAAGCAACCACATAGCTCACTGCCGCCTCAGTAGAATCCCCGACTGGCAGAATGGATGTAACTTTAGGAAGGGGTCAATGCTTGGCAAAAGCCCCAGAGTCCCAGGGTTCTTTCTGCTTGAAGCCCAGCATCACCTGTGTCAACTGCTCTGACCTGAGAAGGCTATGAATCTCTTGAGATCAGAATGACGTAATTTATTTTTACTTTGACATCTCAGCATGTCATGGTTTTATTTGAACCAAAAATGCTGGCAGCTTGTTTAACTTTTCCATCCACATAACTAGGCTTGGATTTCAAAACCACATTAGGAGACACGATAAACCTTTGAAAACTTGGAAATTTTGATGTGGATTCTGCTTTCAAATTTTGCTTTTGATTTTGCTTTATAAACATCCCAATGTCAGGCTCTGCGTCCATCTACAGGCTGACAGGGTGGGCACATAGTTTCCCACAGTTCCTGGTGAGCTGAAGGAAAGAACAATTTCTCTAAGTACAGCTTACTTTCAATGTCACCCACCCCAAACTTCATTGGCCTTTACTGATTAAAGGCAAAAGTGTATAGTGATGGCATAGATTTGGAACTCTGAAAGTATAACTGAATATAAATGCCTATTTATGTAACTTATTTTCTTACTAATGTCTAAGAAAAACTCTCCAGTATATAAAAGGATAAATAGATACAAATGAATTTTTCCTCATCGTCTTTGACTAAATTCAAGTAAGATCACTTTGCGAGGTAACGTGGGCTTGGTAAGAGTGTCATGCTTATCGCTCTTCGGTGTGCACCAAGAAGCAACGTATGGGACTGTCCCCCATCCTGATCGCGCTGCATTGGGAGGAAAAGGGAACAGTCGTTAACTGGAGCGCAAATTGCCACCCTAAGCAACTGCTGGGCAACACACACAGACCCTGATGTCTCTTACGCGTTTATCTCCAGAGTGTGCATTCCATATCGGCTTTCGATAATATACTTTCCAGGGTTTGCATGGACGTCTATTGGCACCTGGTTTTTATACCTATGAGACAATGGAAACAAGGTGAAGTAAGTTGAGGTGTAAATAGATTCATGATTAAAAGCAACACACACATAACTGTTGTTCTTGAAGGAACACCTGTAAACACAGCACTGAGGTCGGTAGTGGGGTCTGTTCAATAAATGCAAATAAAACACATTATAAATACTATAAAACCTCTTTTTCTTAACATTAAAACAATGGAATTTTATTTTGATGAAAAATGAGTTTACAATCATTTAGTAAATGAAGAGCAAACACTTCATTTTCCTATCCCATAACTCGAAAAAAATCATTAGTGAATAAATATCTGTGAACAGATTAAGGGTAAGGCAGACTGGATAATAAACCACCTGAAGTTCACACTCTCCGCATGTGACTCACTTGAAAAGGATGAAAACGGCACTGGAGATAACTGATAAGATATGGCCATTGAATCTCATCCTAATCATTCAAATAAGCCCAATGATACTCATTTTTTGCTCATCATGGACAGCAAACTATACACATTTTACTGAAAGAATACTTTGATAGAAGCACTTATTTAGATTATATTGTGCATCACAATTATTAAAATGGCTTGAACAGTTCCACTCAACCACCATATATAAAGTGCAACTACATAATATTCTACATTTTATCTGGGGTGTGATGAATATCAATCTAGACTGAAAGTACCCCAGCTGCCAATTTCCACCACTTCTGAAAAGATCTAGATGTGTGAAAAAGGACTGTTCCCCCATACAAAGAACCAATTTCACAAACCTACTGGTAAACCAATACATTTATATAACTGGAACCTCAAGATGCTAGAATTGTAGTCATTTAAAAAAACATTCAGGGCTTCCCTGGTGGCGCAGTGGTTGAGTCCGCCTGCCGATGCAGGGGACACGGGTTCGTGCCCCGGTCCGGGAAGATCCCACATGCTGTGGAGCGGCTGGGCCCGTGAGTCATGGCCGCTGAGCCTGCACGTCCGGAGCCTGCGCTCCGCGACGGGAGAGGCCACAACAGTGAGGGGCCCGCGTACCGCAAAAAAACCAACCAAACAAACAAACAAACAAAAAAACCATTCAGCCATCCAACCATTTTAAAAACCATGGTCTTTAAAAAAGTTTACACTGCAATATCCTAAACACTGTTCTGTGCATCTCACAATGAAGAGAGTGGCCTTGCAGTGCAGGATGAGGAGAGTGCAGCGTCATCGTGAAGAGTAGCACGCTATGGTTTCAAGGAACATCACCATCACAGCATCAGATTCTGTGCGTCAGGATCGAGGTCATTGTTGCTAGAAGGGGGATGGATAGGGAAAATACCGAGCTCATCCACTTGAGGAGTTGGGTGCATGACTACCCGCTGGTCCTGGGGAATGTCAGCTGCAGCTGCTGCAAGGTTGGTGATAGATTTACTTTTTACACACTGAAAGTCTACACACCGGCTCTTTCCTTCTTCCTTCTCCCAAGACATTCGAATAAAGGGTCTTTGGACATAGTTGTAAATCACTTCTGGGCAGCCCCCAGGCCTTTTCTTTTACTTTTTTCTTTGTAGGTTGGACAACCTTTTATTCCCAATCTAATCTTCTTAAGACCCCTCTCCATCAAAACTGATTTGGCCACAACTCTGTTTTCAATGTACTTGAAAAATCTATATAATTTTGTGCTATAAATAATTTGTGAATATTATTCTCCCATCTGTGGTGGATACTCTTCATCCCAATCAACCACATCATCACCTGTAAGCACCACTATGTGGCATTCATGGTCCCCACTCTGGGCACTAGCTACCATGAGAGGCAGAGTCATTTCTTTCAGGTAAAATTCGAACTGTCTACGGGCACCATCATTTGATAACTCATGCATTAGGGCACTGAGATCTCTACATTTAATAGTACTATATTCAAAAGAGATACAAAGAGAGTCGCATGGTTCTCTCAGTTCAGGAATAGATATGCCATCGGGACAATGGATTATTCCTGTTTTATAGTAATCCAGAATAGCTCGAAACACAGTAGAGCCAATCCCCTCTGCCACCTCATACTCTCCCTTCTCGCTGGGACATGTAGAGTTATGTTCTCTGCCAGCCCCAAACATCCTGCCCAGCACTGCGTATGGCTGAGCAGTAAAAATGGATGGGTCTACAACAAATTTAGCGTTATCCACTATTAGTGTCACTCGTTCTGACGTTCTTACATTCCGACCTCCTTCTTTTGCATTTTCACACACAAACACCATTTCCCCAGATGTCTTACAGCTACCATCTGAACTTGACTGACCACTGTTTCTGCTGCTGTTCCCAGCACTGCTCCTGGAACCATTTGGAGATGCTTTTTGAGGATGAGGACTGCTTGGACGAGAGGAACTGTGATCTTTTTCACGTTCAACATGGTGCTGTCGTGTTGAAGTAACATTTCTAATACGAGGAATGAGCTGAGATTCTGTACTTTCGTGAGATGAATCTTGGGATCTGTCACTTGACCTTCGTCTATCTCTTGATCTCTCGTTGAGAGAGATCAAGTCACCATGTAGACTCATTTTGGTGTGGGCAACAACTCCTTTGGCAACACGTGGGGGAGTACTTGAATGTTTATAAAGTTTACGATGTCTACTATTCAATTTCCAATCCCAGTTCTCTGGATCACTGGAGTTACTGTCAAAAGGATGAGGCCATCCTGCCATCCCACTTCAAGCTTCCTCACATTGCTGCTCTGAAAGCACACATGTAGCACCCATAACCTGTAGTCCCCCTTGAGTGTCCAGGCACAGGCCGGGGCCGGCGACACCTCCGCTTCCTCCCCAACTGGATCCCTCCGGAGGTGTCTGTGGCCGCGGAGGCTCTGGCGGCTGCGGCTACAAGAGCCTCCCCAACAGGTTGCAGGCCGGCTCCCAGGCTGCTTCTCGCCTAAAACTTCTTGACGAATGTGCTTTCCTCTCCTCCATTACAAAAATTACGTTCAAGAAGTTGGCCATTCACAGCAATGTGGTTGAATCTTGCATGTGTAATGTCGAGTGAAAAGAGCCAGACACAAAAGAGTATAATGATTGCTTTTATGTAAAGTACAAAACCAGAAAAGACTAATTAATGCTGCTAGAAGTCAGGAGAGTGATCCCCCCGGAGCGGGGCAGGGGGGATTAAGGAGACATCCTGGGTGCTGAAATTGTTTGGTTTCTTGATTTAGGTGCTGGTTACCTGCGTGTATGCAGTCTACAAAAATTCATCAGAGTTCTACATTTATATGTGATACACACTTTTTAATGTGCATATGATACTTCAATAGAAGATCTGAAAAAAAAGAAAACAAAAACTTGCCTATTGTTGACACAACAGAGAGGAAGGCTTTGAGTGGTTTTTTTTGTTGGCGCTCTGTGTAGGATGAAAGCAAAACATTCTTCCCACTAACATTCTTGCATGTTGTTCAAAACCTTGTCATTGCATTGAAAGCTCATTATATTTGTTTTACTCTTTTGTGAGCAAGCATAGCTCTCCTCTTGGAAGAACTTAAAATATCAATCATGAAAGAAAACTACTGACAAATAGGAGCTGAAAGATTCCCTTTCTCTGACTGGCCATCCTTGGTGAAGCCTCTCAGCCTTGAGAGGCTGGCGCTCCACGGAGGGGCCCCTCCTGAGACACTGTCTCCTGAGTCTGCAAGGGGCACCTTCTTCACCACGTCCTCAGGTTCTCAGTAGCCAGTGGCTATGGTGCTGGACCAGGCTTTTCTGCTTAAGCCATTTTCTGTCCCAAAGAGGAGCTGGACTTCATTTGATTCCCTTTAGGACACCCCACTTCACTTGTGCAGACATCGCAAATAACGCTAATAACCATAACGGACACAGAGTGTTTACTGTGAGCCAGGCAAGTGCTTTAAATTCAATGCTCACAACAACCGCACGAGATGGTACTACTTTTAACATAGTAAAGTAGTAGCATTTTCCAGATGAAGAAACCCAGGCATGGAGAGGTTAAGTGTCTTGCTCCGGCTCTCACGGCTAGAACAGCAGATCTGGGATTTGCACCCAGGCAGTCTGGCTCCTGACAACATGGGATGCTTCCACTTTCCAGCTGTTCTCTATTTAGCTGCATTTTATTTCTTCAGATTTCTGGACATGGTTATAAGGAGGTTTTGGAGCAGGGAAAGTTGTGGAAAGGGAGAGAAAGAAAGGAAATAATCTTCAGCCAGTTCCTACCTCTTCCCAGCTTGTACACTCGTACACTCATACACACACACACACACTCTCACACACACACACACACACACGTGCATCCTATGTCCCTAAAATGCATCATTTTTTATACTTTAAAAAATGTACCATTCTCCTTCTCCACCTAGCAAAATCCCAACTCGTCCTTCAAGGCTCTGATCAAATGTCACTTCTTCAATAATCTCTCCCTTGAAATCCCGTACGATATCATTCCTGCCTGTCCGCATTGGTGTTACTTGGTTCAAATGGAAATATATAACATTTATCAAATTATGGTTGGACAAGTGTCACTTCTACTAAGGTGTGCGTGCCTTGAAGCTGGGGATTGTGTCTGATCCCTACTTACTTCTATTGCCACTCTCAAGGAAGTAGGCATCACAGGCAAATATTAGGCACTCAGTGTTTGCTAAATTGGATTGAACAGAGTTATTGGGTAACACCATAGATTTAACTGTGCTTCCTGATTTGGGGCCGAAGGAACAGAGTTCTGATAAATCCATCCTTCATGATATGGATAATTTAAAATAAGTGCATGTGAAGAAGGTGTGTTGAGGCTCTTTGTGTCCTGGTTCCCTAGGATGTGAAACGGCAGGGTGGACTGGCTTAGGAATCGCAGCTGCGTAGCAGGTGTAGGGGCACAGCCTTCTGCCCCACCCTTGGGAGCCATCCCTAGCTGTTTCTGACAGCTCAGAAGCAGCCTCAGTTAGCTCTCTCCCCACAGGGCTCCAGGCAGACAGGACTGTTTGATCAGAGATGGCGTGTAAAAAGAAATCTGTGGCCACTCCTAATCTGGAACATTCCTTGTTTTGATGAATGACAGGGTAGAACATGTTAATCAGCATGTTCTCCTGACTGAATTGGTTTAGGTCATTTCACACTTGACTCACAAGCTCCCTCTTGCTCAGTTTTCTCCTTTGCTGTGGTGTTTTCAGTATTTCCTTCTAACATAAGAAGAGAAATATGACACCCAATTCTGTGTGGCAGGTGCTACTTGACCAAACAACTGAGTGACACTCTATTTGGCTTCTGACCAAAAACGTTGTTCATATTTCTATAAAGTTTGAATTAAAACAGCATTTGCAGCTCCCAGGCATTCTTCACTTTCCTTGTCCTTCTGTCCAATCCGACTTAGCACCTCAATGCCTTCCCCCCATCCCCCGACCCCCAGCTAAACAGCCATGGCTTCTCTGTCTCTGTCTCTGTCTCTGTCTCTGTCTCTCTCTCTCTCACACACACACACACACATACAAACACACACACACACTTTGAGAAGCTTCCATTCTCTCCACTGGAACTCCAATGTCAGTGTAAGGAGCATCTGTTTTAAAGCTGCAGACATGGATTAAATGAGGAAGTGATTCAATTCTATTCTCCAAGGAGTTCACCTAGCTAGGCGCTCAGGTTCAGAGTCATTTGCGATTGGCTGTCTTCACCATCAAGTCAGGGGAGAAAAGTAGGATTTGAGGCCCGCTCTGTATATGCTTCGCAGTTTGTTACTTCTGGAAAATGAAATTCCAAACTGGTCAGTCACCAGCTAATTTTGGAGAGTTAGCTACACCCTGGGGTTATTTGTCAGAGGGTTTCTGAAATTCCTGTGAACATTTAGCTGTACACCATTTTCCTTATCATTTTCATGTAGAGTCTATGAACTAGTTAATGAGCTTCTGTTACAAGTATTTCTAGAATAATACTCTTTATGTATGTGTGTAAAATACACACTTAATTCCTCCAAACAAATGTCTGTTTGGATATTGGGCTGACTTTGATAAGAAGGGATTACAGTGAAAGCTCTTTGGCAGTGTAAAGCATGGTCAAACAAAAGGGCTTCACTCTAACTTTTCTCTATCAGCAAATAATGCCTGCCAAAATGATCTTTTCACGTTGAATACCCCTACAAGTGTGGTTGCTACTTAGAATGCAACCCTACTGTTTTGAATAAATAGCTGTTACTTTAAAAACCAATTAGCTGAGAGAGAGCTATTCCATTAGCATAGAATTTGGACTTAAATAAATAAGAAAAATCTAAAATAAAATCCCAAACCCTTATACCTGGGAAGTAATTATAAATAATTTTTAACTATTTTAAATGCAGGCTGTTTTCCTAAGATAATATGATAGTAATTGCTAAATTTAAATACATTGTGAATAACTCTAATCTTGTAAACAAATTCAATACATGATTCTATCATGGAATTTGTGAATTCACATAATTTGCAAAAATAGATTAAGGCGTTTCCAAATCCCTGGACTCTTCCTAAGATAGTACTATTTTATTCCCAGGTTTTGAACTCTTATCATGCTTAATGACAAATATGTTTGTCTATTTGACAGTGACTTCAGGGATAATGTGAAGAATTTCAAGTATGTATTTTTAAGTGTCTTGCGTGAGGATCTAGCCCAGTAACCACATACACATCTGAAAACTTGGGTATTGAGTGAGCATCAGATTAATACTAATCCTCACTAACACTAACACATTGCTCCAGGGAGTTTGTGTGAGTCTCCCTGCAGATTACAATCCAGGCTTCCATTGAAAAAACTGATTTAGACTTTGGGCTCGAAATGCAATTAAATCTGGCTCTTTTTTAAAAAAAGGAAGTGTAAAATTAATGCAATTCTCTCCTTCTCTTAAAGAGAACTTTTCTCCCTCATTTCACATAGTTTTTACAATTTGACTGGGCAATACAGGCATATGGTTCAAGGACCAGAAAATATCAGGGTGCCCAGGAAACATTCTCTTTCCTCAAACCTGTCTGCTTTCTGCCCAGCTCCTCCCCACAGCTAACTGTTCTCCTTAGATTCTTACATAGCCTTCCAGAGCTTCCTTATGCAAGTAATATGGATACAAACATAAACGTTTTTCCTCCCCTTTTAAACCAATATATAGCCTATTAAACAAGTTATTATATAAATATAGCCTATTAAGTAAAACAGCTTTGGTTTTTCACCACATATATATTTCTCCTTCTCTGTTGACAAGCCTCCTTCAGGATGGCCTGCTTCACTGTGGTGGTGCAGCAGCGTCATCTACAGCTAACTTTTCTACCGGACGCAAAGCCCACAGCTTTCCTTCTGCTCGGAAAGTGAGCTCAGCGCCCCCACACCGGGCCCTGATGAATGATGGGCGCGCCTGTCAGTGAGCGCTCCCTGGCTACCCTCTAGATTCCATCCAGACGGATTTAGTCAGTACGCGGGGTTGGCCAAAGAGCAGCTGCTGTGTGTTGATATCATTTGTTAGACCTCAGGGGCTTCCATGACCTGAGGCTGCCCAGTGGAAACTTGGAACTGAACCCTCTTTGGAAAGGTGTCTGAGGGAGCCAGGTCCCAGGCACACATGCCTTTGAGAGCTAAAGGCTTCAAGCGGAGGCATCACAACTGCCCGCAGCAACATCACACACTTATTTCTGTACTTTCCCTTCTTCTATTCAGTAAGGTCATTCTCAATTGTTTCTTTCATACTTATACTCAGTGTCAGGCCCAGTAAGCTGCAGCTGGGTACCAAAGAGGCATAAATGCCAGCAAATTAGTCACCACCAACCGTGGTTCTTGCTAGGTCGTGGATTCCCTGCTCATTGAGGGGAAGGATGCTCACTGAAGATCTCACACTCTGGACCAGCAGCTTGCAAAGTAAATTAGAGCTTCATTTCATGATTATTTTTTTTTTCATGATTATTTTTAAAAAGGCAACGTACCCAGCAAGCTATAATCAATCCTACATGGAAGTTTACTCTCAGAGATGGATTCACCTTGAAACCAGTGAAGCTCAAGTTTCAGGGTCTCTCATCAGCATGCGTCCCCATAAGGCTCTGTGCCTAATGCATATGACTTAACTTTATATTCTTTTTTGTAAAAGTGCTCCTCAAATGGTATAACTCTTATGCCCCACAAAACCTGGATCTGACCTCATTTATTGCCACAGCCAATTTTCAGTTATCTGCTAGCTGATTGTCCAAATTTCAGCTTTATCCAGGGGCAAATCTTGCTTGCTAAATAAGGTGAACTATTTTCTTAGTGGTCCACTGGTTCTTTTGTTTTCATATTTACTTCTCACTTGACTTGCAAGGCAACAGGACTTTCTGTGAAATGGTCTGATCCGTCCCTTCTGGGAGAATTCTTGATACAGAATGGATTTGACTTCTCCAAGCACAAAAGGGGTCACGAGAACTAGAGAAGGTTTGTTCCAGTCAACGGACAGCCTCCCAAACAGCCTCCCAATCGTTCCTGAGACAAATCTTGCCTCTGTGCCTTTGTTTTTGATTCAAATGAACCCCTAGGCCATACAATTCATACGTTAAGGAAATAAATACTTCAAAGCTAAAGGTGAAAGATTTGAGGGATCAATCATACTTCTTCTCAGCCCCATTAGTGAAGATAACAAAAAACTGACAGTATGGGCTTCCCTGGTGGCACAGTGGTTGAGAATCCACCTGCTAAAGAAGGCGACACGGGTTCGAGCCCTGGTCCGGGAAGATCCCACATGCCACGGAGCAACTAAGCCCGTGAGCCACAACTACTGAGCCTGCGCTCTACAGCCCGCGAGCCACAACTACTGATCCCGTGTGCCACAATTACTGAAGCCCACGTGCCTAGAACCCGAGCTCTGCAACAAGAGAAGCCACCGCAAGAGAAGGCCGCGCACTGCAATGAAAAGTAGCCCCTGCTCGCCACAACTAGAGAAAGCCCGCATGCAGCAACGAAGACCCAACGCAGCCAAAAAAAAAAACCAAAAACTGACAGTATTTCTATTTTCCAGTTTGACTGGAGTTTTACGGGTTGACAATTTAGTCATCTCATATTTTTTCTGTGGCGTTTTAATATTTTTTGTTTGTTTTTATTTTTTTAACATCAACATATTTACTCATTTGCTTATTTTTGTTTGTTTTTAAATCACTCCTTTTTCAGCCCACAAAGCACTATGTAAGGAGTTTAATCTCTAACAGAATTAGAGCTCTGCCTTTGTAGAATCCTATTACTCTGGCTTAGTAACACCATCAGTGGTACATGGCATGTTTGTATTCTAGTTGCTGAGTATTTAACGGAATAAATAAATGCTTAAGAAATTAATATTTACCTCCTAGAGATTACTTTGTATTCTTTTGAAAATCATCTTTAACTCTGATGTTTAAAAATCAGGAAAACAGAGATAGGACACTGTGTAATAAATATATCTACTTAAGGACTCCAATGATTCGTTTATTGGTAGTACATTTTAATTCATGAAAGATGAGAATTTTTTTTACTCATCAAGTAATTTTTTTTTTTAAACATCTTTACTGGAGTATAATTGCTTTACAATGGTGTGTTAGTTTCTGCTTTATAGCAAAGTGAATCTCAAGTAATATTTCTTGGAGCTAAAAATTTGTTATTCTTTACGTATTTCTATAGGAAAGTTTGGATTTTTTCTGAGGTGGGAAATAATCAGTTTTTTAAGAGGAAATGTCCCTTTGATAGGCCAATTTATGCAACTCTATAGGTAGAGAGAAAGGTGGGCAAAGATGGACTGATTCCTAACTTACTATAGTATACTCTTATACTTTTAAAGCTTGGAAATTGATTTTTTAAACTTCATTTTCATCTAAATATGTTCCTACATTTCTCATCTTTGTTTACTATAAATTATTTGCCTTGGTAACAGAGAGCTGGCTTTGGTTTCATTCTCTGGTTTTCAAACTCAAGAAACCTAGAAAGAGTTTACATACAAGAAAAACTGTAAGTAAATCCAATATTACCACAGGCAGATTGATATCACAGGTGAATTTTTAAAAAACACAACTCACCACCTGCTCCTTAAGAATAACCTTAGCTAGCAGTTTATCTTGTCAGCCACCTCCATTATGCTAGCCAGGTGTCCAAAGAACATTAGAAATAACAGAAAAGAGAGGAAGAGACAGGCGCTCTTTGGGTGACAGTGCTATTCTATGAAGTGTTTATACTGTGACATAGGGCATATTTACCACCACTCCCGAGGATAAGGGAACTGCATGCAAAATACCCCTGTCGGAGAAGAAGACGGAAAACGCCTTTTAAAACTGGCTCACAATCCTCTTCAGACTTCTGCTCTCTGTGGCAGACATTCATGCCGTATGATGGGAGAGTTCTGAGTTTAGGGATCACAAAGTCATTGACAATTGCAATAGGATATATAATGGACGGAAAAAAGGGGAGCTTATTCGTTATGGAACAAAAATTTCTTCAGGTCCCATAGTCGTAACAGCTCCCTCTATTTTTTGGCTTTAGAAAACACATTAAGACCTCAGCTCATGTGAGGAGTAGAGATGGAGCCCTCTGGGTCTTAATTACTTTTAAAAAGGCAGTATCGCTTCTCATCACAAAATGATACCAAATAAATATGCTGACTAAATTTTAACACTTTATATAAGATAAAGATCCATTTGTATAATAGGATTATAAAGTATCATAATAAATCGTAATGGATGCAAGACTCTTCTTTCCTTCCATACATGTATTTTTCCTTCACTATTTAAAAAATCTATTCAAATTTGTAGATGCTTTCACTGACTCTTGCATATTCACAATGTCACATGTTTTCATAAGAGGTAAAATTAACTTTGAGTAATCGATTCTATGAGAAATTTTCATAACGATAGCATACCATGTGAGACGAGGTTCTGGCCAGCCGGCTACAGAGCAGTGTAATTTTACATTTTCTTTCTCCCAAACAGTGTGGGAACGAGGTTTAATGACAAATTCAGGAGCATGGAGAAGACTATCTTCATTCAACTTTTTATGATATGCCTCAGTTTCTTCTAACTGAAAAAAAAATCAACGTATTATGAAATCAAAGTAACAAAAATGTGCTACAAAAATGTAATGTAGAAATCAAAATGACCATTTTTTTCATTTGCAGCCTTACTTTTGCATTCATTTCAAACGAATTCCCCTCACCCCTTTTGAAAACAGACACATCACTTAATTTTTAACATTGTAAGCCTGAGCAACATATTTTACTTCTCTAAGGTGGATTTCTTAAGGTTCTTCAAGAACTTTAATTTCTATAGAAACTAAAATTTCACAGAATTTAAATATTAAGTGTGTCTTTCTTTGACCTATACATTTTGATGTCTTTTTCCTTCTTTTGTTTCTCCGCAAGACCACATATTTCTTCATTTGAAGCTAATTAATCTATATTAACACACATATATACAATGTTACATGCACTTCTACTTTTTAAAATTAATATTTATTGGAGTATAGTTGATTTACAATGTTGTGTTAGTTTCTGCTGTGCAGCAAAGTGAATCAGTTATACATATACATATATCCACTCTTTTTTAGATTCTATTCCCATATAGGCCATTACAGAGTATTGAGTAGAGTTCCCTGTGCTGTACAGTAGGTCCCTATTAGTTATCTACTTTATATATAGTGGTAGCATTCCTACTTTTGTAAGTTATCTTTTTTTTACCGTTTTTTTCAGTGACAGGTGTTCTGCCTTTTCTCGAATTGCAACTTTCCTCGACTTCTCAAAACCTTCCTCCTGGCGAAGCATGGACGTGGACTGTTCGGATACTGTGGACTGCTTGGCTGCCGTGACTCCTTCCTCTCTAGTAAGGAGATTCCTCTGGGCTATGTAAGCAGCAGCTTCTTTAATTCTTTCTTCTTCCGTGTCTGTAATTCCACTGACATGCACTTGGCTAAAATATAATAACAGCGAAATATGGATATCGCGGATGGCAGTGATGAGATAGCCCAAGTTTACCAAGTTCAAGGTGCCCAACCTCAGCTGCTGTACACTGTGCCCAAAGAAAACCTGACATAGAAAGACCTGGTAAATAGGAGCTAACTCTTCACACATGGCAGTGATCTTCACCTTAACCAACAATGATAACCACAATAATACTACCTATTCCGGCTGTGGTGCCTTGACAAGTGCTTTTTACATACATTGTCTCGTTTTTCCCCACAACAACCCTTTGAAGTAGACTGTACCCTCTCTACTTTAGCAATACGGCAACAAGACACGGAGAAGTTAGATAACTTGCCCAACGTCATTTCTTTGGTTTCCTTAGTGTGTTGAAATACAATTTAGTCTATAAAAAAAGATTAAGTTACGACTTCCTTCCAGAAAAGACGATATTGTGAAATGACAGACAGTTGTGTGGCTGTGATTCTGATTTTCGCCTATGTGCTTGATCTGGATTCTGTGACTCAGATGATGTAATGCATTGCCCAGAGGTGCTGCATGCAGAAGTAAGTTGTAAATCTACGTGAGATCCTTAAGCCTAGTGGGTTTCCTTTCCATGATAATAAAGGTTGTGTGTATCTACATATTTAATATGACAGCCTTACTTTGTGCTTACACACAGCCCTGTTGTAAAGAAATGATCAAACTCACAGCTGAAGTGTCGATGCTGACAAAAGTGACTTGTTTTTACTCATAATTGATGATGATGATAGCAAGTGAGTGGTTACATCCCAAAGTGCTGTGCCTAATATAGTAGTTTATGATAGAATTTGTGCTGTGATTTAGTAATGTTTAAAATATTTGGATTATTTTAAAACTCCTTCAATACCTTTGTTGTCAATCCTATTACATGTTTCAGTGAGGAGTATGTTGATTATATTGAAGATTCTCTTGAAATTGAGTCTCCTGAGACCTCTTAAGGCAGAATTGTACATTTGTTTTTCTTATAAGAAAAATTACTTCAAACTTCAAGCAAACACTGCCATTGTGTTTACAAGTCCCTGGCACCTGAATCTATATAGTTTGCTGACGAGTAGGACGCAACATTTGCACAAGTTTGGAATTTCTCATGGAATATTACTAAAACATCTGGCAGACACATTAGTCTACCTTGCGTTTTACTCAACTTAGTGAGTAAATTTTAATTTCTTTTCCCTTCTCTCTCTCTCTCCAAATATTAAAAAGTAGTCTCTACCAAGGAAGTTATCTGCTATAATTTAGGGGGAGAACAAGGAAGATGGAACATTTTTAGCTTAGTATCCTGACATAATTACCTCTAACTTTTCTTTTTGAATGAGATAGGAAGTGAATGAATTAATAAGTGAATACAAAACAAACGTCATGAGAATCTACTTGGAATTCTCTATAGAGGCTAATATACAATATAGAGATTTGAAATGAGGTTTGTAATATGATTCAATATGTATAGTAATTGATTATATTCAATGATAGTCCGGCCCCAAGTTGAGACAACTCTAAGTGAAGTTCACATACCCTTTAACAGTGGATGTGCTAACATAGCTCTAGAGGGCAGAATGGAGTCATGGTTTCCCTGCCTTTTCCATTTGCAAATAAGGTAAACCTTGGGGAAAAAAACTGTAATTATTTCACAGGAAAACTCAAGTACACTTAAAAATATATTTTTGACCCAGGACAGCAGGCACATTTGCCTTTAAGTAAATATAAGTGCATGTCAGTGGTAACCCTGCTATAATTTGGGTACAAGAGCAAGAATATGATACTAACATCAAAAACACACTACTGGGCTTCCCTGGTGGCGCAGTGGTTGAGGGTCCGCCTGCCGATGCAGGGGACGCGGGTTCGTGCCCCGGTCCGGGAGGATCCCACATGCCACGGAGCGTCTGGGCCCGTGAGCCATGGCCGCTGAGGCTGCGCGTCCGGAGCCTGTGCTCCGCAGCGGGAGAGGCCACAGTAGTGAGAGGCCCGTGTACCGCAAAAAACAAAACAAAAACAAAACACACTACTGCAAATTTAAAATAAATTTAAAACCTTTCCAGGGCTTCCCTGGTGGCGCAGTGGTTGAGAGTCCGCCTGCTGATGCAGGGGACGCGGGTTTGTGCCCCAGTCCGAAAAGATCCCACATGCCGCGGAGCGGCTGGGCCCGTGAGCCATGCCGCTGAGCCTGCGCGTCCGGAGCCTGTGCTCCACAACGGGAGAGGCCACAACAGTGAGAGGCCCGCGTACCGCAAAAAAAAAATAAAAGTCAAAGGTATAAAATGAAAAGCTAAAAATAGAATATTGTTTACCCCCTTACCTTCCTAAGTAGGTTCAGAGCAATTATGACATTAGCCTCCGAAACAATTCAGAAAGGAACCATCAGAAAGCAGTGGAAAGAAAAAATGGAGGGAAACAGAAGTTGGTTACCCAAAATTACACCCGCCATTATTGCCTAGTGATTTTCCTGAGAGCACTTGCCTGGAGAAGATGACCTCATTCTGAACCATCTTAGCTCTGTGAATAATTCTCCATTCAAAGGAAAATAAACAGGGAAGACTCAGAAAGTTCCTGTTAAACTTTAAGTTGGTGTCTTGGACAAGTCTCCTTTCAAGATTCCTTTGTATATATTATCATTCAAAAAAATGTTTATATTATAAACAAATTTGGCATTACACAGACTGGTGATTTAGTGATTATTTTGTTTGAACTTTACCTCAAAATAAATAGTAATCTATTTTACATCTAACAAACATAAGCCAGGCATTATTATGGTGCAATTCTTTTACTTAGTCTACGTTATCTAAGACTTTTTTTTCTTCATAATGAATAATAATTAAAACCACACTGGCAACCAATCTACCTAAACATATCATCTGATTTTTTTCTTTTAATTCACCCAATATTTTATAGTTTTAACCTTTCTTTCTACTTTAAACATAGTGACTATATATAGAGTCGAAAAACTAGCATCCAATACTCAGCTTCTAATTTCAACTAGTTACATAATTAGAAATAAGTTGCTGATCATCCTCTTTTGTCATATAGCCATCCTATGTGATGGCAAACAGTTCTACAATGAACACATCTCCCTCCGTGCATGGTTCTGAGGTTCCACAGACCTTTCTCAACCAGTACATAGTAAGTGCTCAATAAATGACAGCTGCTATTGTTATTACTACCTGACAACATTTACTCTCCACTTTCTAATAATCAGATCCAGGGAGAAAATCCGTACATACCGTCCTGAGAAAATGGGCACCATGTAGTCACTTGGCAGATTTTCTTTCTTCTCTCCAGAGAGAAGGCTTTTCTTGGCTCTCTTTGTTTGGGGGCTCAACTTGGATGAATAATCTTCTAACATCAGACTGGAATCTGTAAGTCTGAAAAAAAACACCCTAATGTTAGTCTATAATTTAAAAAAATGCTTATAAAAGGAAGTTTTAAGTTTGAGGACGTTTTACAGAAACCTAGACGGCTAATGTTATAATCATCTTTTATCTTTAGAGCTAGCGTGAGAATGACCTCACATAATGCACTCTATCTAGACACAAGAGAAAAATAAGTCTATAGCAATTTTTAAAAATTGCAGTATAACTGCTTTACAATACTGTGTTAGTTTCTGCCGCACAGTGAAGTGAATCAGCCATATGCATACACACATCCCCTCCCTCTTGGACCTCCCCCCGCCATCCCACCATCCCACCCAAGTAGCCCATCAGAGAGCACCGAGCTGAGCTCCCTGTGCTATACAGCAGGTTCCCACTAGCTATCTATTTTACACATGGTAGTGTATTTATGTCAAATTTCATGGCTTTTTCCCCCTTAAAATTTCGAGGGAAAGTGGCAGTGCTTCGGTAATAGTTCCAAATACCCTTTGCTGTTAAGTTAATGTTGGAAATTTAGGTGGTCTACATAAACGGTTTGGATACATTGTGTATCCAAATGCTTTCAGGGGATTGATACAAAAGCAGATTTTCTGTATTGGGAGCCCAGGCAATTCTGATGCAGGGCCTCTAGGTTCAACTTGAGGCCTTTATGTAGTATAGACAGACTCCGTCTGAAAGGACACTGGGTTCATCAAACAATAGAGTTAATACACTTTGTGTGAACACACAGCGTCGAGTGACTCGGAAAATTACAGGTTTGATAAAGAACACTTTCCTAGTGCTGTTGCACACAAAAATCCACCCACCCATGCACACTGGTGCAAGTGTACACTTGGAGGTAGTTATTGTTCTAATAAACCAAAAAAATGTGTTAGCAGAGTGGAAAACATGACAGCAGAGATTGCACCTAGAGAAAAGAATTGATGAAATTAAAAGGACAACCTTAATCTATATAGTTCTTGAATGAAATGAAGTGCATTTTCTTTCAAATGTATAGAATTTGGCATAAATTTCAGAAGTTCATGGATTCTGAAGAATTCATGGGCTCAGGCTAAAAGCCTCTCGTCTACATTGTAATGAAAGATAGTCACAGTAGGAAGCCGTACAGGAACTCTCTGTACTATCCTTGTCATTTTTCTACAGACTTGAACTGATTCTAAAATTAAAAGTTAATATTAAAAAGGTCCCTGGTGTAGAGAAAATTTGAAGAGAAAGTGAAGCATGTGAGTGGTGTGGCATGGAAAAAGCCAGCTGCCCAGTTAGAACAGCAAAACCTTCCAAAGTGTCCAAACCTTGATCGTTTCCAGTCTTTAAAAAGCATTAGCAAAAGCAAAGAGATTACCTAAATCAAAAGAAGACAGCACATACACAGAGTACAAAATGGATACATAATAATGCAAATAATCTTACCCCCTGCTAAGCAAGTAACACAGACCTGCAGGGCTTCTAGGAAGTACAGGGGGTGCAAACGTAGCCTGAGAGTATAGGGTGGGCTACTGTCTTTAATTCCTGGAGTGGAGTTGTAGCACAGAAATGGCAAACCTTTTCCTCTCCCACTAACCCCTCCCCTATGGTGAATATCTAGCTCTTATTCTATGATCAGCATTAATGCCAAAGGTTAGAACCTTGAAATCAAACTTGTGGATTGGTTACCAATTGGAAGGCTTAGTGAAATTTGTTCCTGGCTGGCTGTTCCAGGCAGCAGCAAAATGACTGCATTCTATACCCCTAGCAGGTTACAAAGTACAGGCTGTGCTAATACAGGTCTAAGTTTAAAGTGGTATTTTCCTTCACTCCTTTAATTCCATTACTATACAAAATAAAATTAATTATGGAATCTGTTTCATTTTTTTCTATTTATAGAACATTTGCATTTTCTAATTTTTCTCCTGTTTTTCTGTTTTTGCTCTTTTTACTTTTTACTTTCATTCTACTATCTGCAGTCATATTCTCATGAGCTCATATTTTCAATGTTTATTTATATCAAAACAGCTGTGACTTGTCATTCTTTTTCTTGTACTGTCGTTCCTTTTTTTCTGTCATTTTCCCTTTAAGATAAACCTTTAAAATGATTCACTTATTACATAGAATGTGTCAGAATGTGATTATTCCATTCTCACAAGTAAGTCACAGCAGATGATTTTTAATAGTTAAACTTCATGGTAAAGATTCATGGTACTATCATCAGTTTTCAAATAATATTTCATTTGGAACAAAAGGCTTCAAAAAAAAGCATTATGATTTATATATTATATAGTATTATTTAGAAAATCATATATTATATAGTATTATTTAGAAAATCCAAAGTATTTAGAAAATATCAAACACTTGTTATGCTCTTTAAAGTTTCTTCAAGCTTTTGAATCCTAACAAAAAAAGAGTGTGTGAAGGATTAGATGTTAAAATACTGTGCCAACAGACTATTTGGTAATGCTAAGTCATTTATCGAAGTTAACAAACAAAACTAAATCAGAGAAACAAAGTTTTAAGGAACTGACTATGCAATAATCAGTGTAACTAATTATTTGAAGGAAAGTCATGTCTATTTTGTTATGACCCAGGAACACTGAAGTCTAACATCTTACTCTATTGAATTTTAAAGTCAAATAATGTTTTTAGAGGAGTTCAATAGAATATGTAAATTTTTAATTTCTTTTTTAAAATTTAAATTTCTTTGAAGTTACATCAAAGAGCTAAATAAGGGCTTGCTAACCTCTTGGGCTTTTAGTTGTATCTAAATTTTGAAAATAATACTCTGTCTTATAAGTCAGTTTCTGAGTAGACACTTAACTTGATATGTATGGATCAATTTGGGTCTTTTAACTATTAAAACTATATTTAACGGGACTTCTGTGGTGGTGCAGTGGTTAAGAATGGTTAAGAATCCTCCTGTCAATGCAGGGGACACGGCCTCAACCCCTGGTCCAGGAAGATCCCACATGCCACAGAGCAACTAAACCCATGCGCCACAACTACTGAGCCTGTGCTCTAGAGCCGGCGTGCCACAACTATTGAGCCCACGTGCTGCAACTGCTGAAGCCCATGCACTCGGTGGCTCCGCAACAAGAGAAGCCACCGCATTGAGAAGCCCGTGCACTGCAACGAAGAGTAGCCCCCACTCGCAGCAACTAGAGAAAGCCCATGTGCGGCAACGAAGACCCAACGCACCCAAAAATAAATAAAAAATTTTAAAAAAACCTAAATTTAATGTTCTTTATGTCTTGAATCTTTCTGAACTTCAATTTATGAAGGCAGAGAAACTAAGCTATAGGTAAGGATTGATTTGCGTGTGCATGGGTACACCCATGGGTCTGTAACTGTGTCTAAGTACATCTACCTGTACTCTGCTACTAATTGTGGTATGTCCTCTTAATATGTCTAAAGTTAGCAGAATTTAAAGAAATATCATGGTGTGTATGACATCATCACACCTATGACCAGCAGCACCACAGAGAAGGGATGTAGCTCAGGTACAGAAAGCTCTTTCTGGAAATGTTCCAGGGACTCAGAAATAGACTTGCACCTCCATCCAGTTCAAATACTGAACAACAACAACAACAACAACAACAACATAACCTTCCGCTCTTACAACTTCATAATTATTCTTAACAGGCATAGCAAGAACAAAACTAATTATAGAATCACAGAACTGGAAGAGATCTCAGGGATATTTATACCACACTCAGTTTATAGATGTGGAAGACCTGGAATATCTTTGTAACTTGCCCAGGTTCATACAGCAAGTTGGCAGGTGAGCTAGGACTAGCATCCACCTAGGTTAGTGCTCTTTCCACTACAGCAGTAGTCTCTAACTTTTGTGACTGAGTCCTCTCAATCCAAAAATATTGGGGGCATGCCACCTGTTTATTTATAAATTCTACACATATACTGCTGTATAAATATTCTCACTTTATGAAATATTCAATCAACAGAAAAACTTTATGAGCCAAATTTGACTTTTTAAAAAATACAGAAGTGCTCATATTTCTTCTTACACTTCCATGGCTTGCCTTCGTGGATTCGCCACTTTGGAAACCACAACACCATGTCACACTTCCCATACTGACTCTGATGTTGATTTGCTATTCCTGAATTTATTCACATCAATTGATTTATTCACATCACAGTTCAATTAAAAATAAAGCATTAAAAAACTCATTAAACTTTACATGAAGTAAAATGCTAGTTCTTTAAAGTTATGTTGTCCTAGTTCCCCAGGATGAGTAACTTTATTCACACTTATGTTAAGTATGGATCTACTTAATGGATATACTATTTTCTAAAAAAATTATGACAACCTATCAGCATGTTTCAGAAAAAATGAGATGATATGATCGGTTGTAGACACCCATCCCTATATGCCTACGGTTATATTGTATTATTGGTTTCCCTCTCTATCTTTCCCATTGCCTATGACTATTCAAGGAGGGGGATGGCCTAAGTTACCTTTGTATACTCAGTACTGTGTGCATTGCCTGATAGTGTTCAATAAACTTACTGAATGAAGTGAAATCAAGATTCATCCTCCTGTAATCATATGCTATCTCAGTGATTCTCAACCCTGACTTGCCATCAGAATCAGCTGAGGAGCTAATAAAAATGACCAATGCAGAGGTGAGACTTCTAGTATGGTGGAGTGAGCAGTTCAGCAGTTTCTCTCCCCAAAAAGCCATGATAAAATTGGATACAATTGCCCAAACCAACCCATTCAGGGCTCTGAAAATCAACCAAAGGCATACACTACACTGACAAGTGGTTATTCATAAAAAGATACTGAACTTCAGGTATGAATAAGTGGGAGTCTGTGTGACATTCTTGCCTAGTCTTTCACCACCCCCTAGCTCCCAGCTCAATCCATAAGGTAGTTCGACCAAAGTGGGAAAAGGTGAGAAAATCATAATGTTCACTGCCAGAGGGGTTGACTTGATTTGGAGCAGAGCATGATAAACCTCCACAACCAGCAACATTGTAACATGAGCCACCTAAGTGGCAAACAAACAAGGGAAGACCAGCAGCTCAATCAATCTCAGGATGCAATCACGGTTGGAGCAAGCAGAAGACTGGCAGGTCAGCCTGAAATTTAACAGGAAGATTTGAAAAATAAGACCACCATGGAGGGACTTCCCTGGTGGTGCAGTGGTTAAGAATCCACCTGCCAATGCAGGGAACATGGGTTCAAGCCCTTTTCCGGGAATCCCACATGCCGCGGAGCTACTAAGCCCATGTGCCACAACTACTGAGCCTGTGCTCTAGAGCCCACATGCCACAACCACTGAACCTGTGTGCTACAACTACTGAAGCCCACGCGCCTAGAGCCTGTGCTCCACAGCAAAGACAAGCCACCGCAATGAGAAGCCCACGCACCACAACAAAGAGTAGCCCCCGCTCGCGGCAACCAGAGAAAGCCAGCGCACAACAACGAAGACCAACGCAGCCAAAAAAAAAAACGACCACCATGGGGGCCTTCATAAGCTCTCCATGTGCCTGAATAGAAAAAAACTGGAGAGGGCCCAGGTTATCCACACATCATTGGTTAACTGTAAACCTGTGTACATGTGCAGAGGAGAAACAAGAGAGTCTAGAGGTAAGCAAATCCAGGGCATACATACTTTAAAATTACCTGAATTTCAAATGTGCTCCCCAACACACACACAGATCTATTGCCAGAAGATGGAACCTTTACTGTCTTGAGATGTTTGAGCACAGTGTCTGACCATTCATTTATTGGCTATTAATCTATGCAAATACAAGGTGATCCCTATGAATTCAGGCTTAAAAATGAGAATGACAATTTTTTAAAAAAACTAAAACAGAGACATCAGCAGTAACACAGTGCTAGGCAAACAGATTCTATAAATGTGTTTAGGCAAGTAATTAAACAAAAACAAAACAGAGCAACAACACATTTAGGGAAAAATTCAGAATCCAGAATTACTACACTATATTATCTAACAGGTCCCATTTTCTTTTTTTTTTTTTTTTTGGCTGTGCTGGGTCTTTGTTGCTGTGTGTGGGTTTTCTCTAGTTGAGGCGAGCGGGGGCTACTCTTTGTTGCAGTACATGGGCTTCTCATTGCGGAGGCTTTTCTTGTTGCGGAGCCCAGGCTCTAGGCACGTGGGCTTCAGTAGTTGTGGCTCGTGGGCTCTAGAGCGCAGGCTCAGTAGTTGTGGCACACAGGCTTAGTTGTTCCGTGGCATGTGGGATCTTCCTGGGCCAGGGATTGAACCTGTGTCCCCTGCGTTGGCAGGCAGATTCTTAACCACTGTGCCACCAGGGAAGCCCCCAACATGTCCCATTTTCAATTACAACAAAAATTATGAAACATGACAAGAAATAGGAAAGTGTGACATACACCAGCAGAAAAAATCAGTAAATAAAAATTGTCTCCAGGTGCACCCTGATGTTCGATTTAGCAAACAAAGACTTCAAAGCAGTAATAAGAAATAAGTTCAAAGGCCAATAAAGGAAACCATGTTTAAAGAATTAAAGGAAAGTATTATAATAATGACCCAAAAAGAGAGAATGTCAGCAAAGAGATAAGAATTATAAAATAGAAGCAAATGAATATTTTGGAGTTTAAAAGTACAATAACTTAAATGAAAAATTTATTAAAGGGACTCAACAGATTTTATATAGAAGAATTTAAAAAATCAGTGAATCTGAAGATAGAAATAATCTAATAAAAAAAATAGAAAAAGAAGAAGAAAAAATCTTAAAGCCTCAGAGATCTGTTAGACAACATCAAACATACCAGTATATGAGTCATGGTAGTACTGGAAAGAGGAGAGAGAGAGAAAAGGTAGGAAAATATATTTGAAGAAATAATGGACTAAAATTCCCCAAACTTGATGAAAATATTAATCTATGGATCCAAGATACTCAACAAACCCAAGTATGATACTCACAAAGAGATACACATGTAGATATACCATATATAGTCAAACTGTTGAAAGCCAAAGTCAGAGAGAAAACTTCAAAGCACCAAGAGTAAAATGATTCATCACATACAAGAGAACAATGTATTAATGATTCACTTCACATCAGAAACGATATAACCCACAGGCATTCGTATGACATATTTAAGTGCTAGGGGAAAAAATAAATCAAGAATTCTATATTCAGCAAAACTATTACTCAAAACTGAAAGCAAAGACATTGCCAGACAAAGAGCGAGAGAATCCATT
The DNA here is from genome assembly GCF_964374135.1 of Grampus griseus. Classification (NCBI taxonomy): domain Eukaryota; kingdom Metazoa; phylum Chordata; class Mammalia; order Artiodactyla; family Delphinidae; genus Grampus; species Grampus griseus. The sequence continues at coordinate 34,462,877 of NC_139006.1, read as the reverse complement.
GCTAGCAGACCTGTCTTATAAGAAATGCTAAAGCAAATCCCTCAGGTTTAAAGGAAATGACACCAGACAGTAATTTGAATCCACACCAAAAAATAAAGAGCACCAGGAAGTAAATAACTGGATAAATATATAAGCATACATATATTTCTATTTTCTTAAATTCTTTGAAGACATAAGATTACATAAAACAATACTTATCACACTGCACTGTTGGGTTTATAACATATATAGTTGTAAGGCATATGTTAATAGTACAAAGGATAAGGGAGGAAATGGAACTATATTGGAGCAAAGTTTCTAAATTTTACTGGTATGAAGTTAATATAAATCTGAAGTAGATTGCGATTAGTTAATATTGTATATTATAATTTCTAAAGCAATCCCTTAAGAAAATAATAAAAAATAGAGTCAAGAAAGAAAGGAATTAAACGGTACACTAAAAATATCTATTTAACACAAAACAAGGCAGTAAAGGAGAAACAAATGAACAAAAGAGATATGAGATATGCAGGAAAAAATTTAAAAACTGGTAAACATAAGTCCAACCATAGCAGTAATTTTATTAAATGTGAATGGATTAAAAACTCCAAGGAACAGCAGAGATTGTCAGAATGGATTTTTTAAAATCCAACTATATGCTGCTACAAGAGCCACATTCTAAATTCAAAGACACATATTGTTAAAGTAAAAGGATGAAAAAGATATACCATGCAAATAATAACCATAAGGAGCTGGAGTGGCTATATTAATATCAAACAAAATATACTTTTAACTAGGAAATATTACTAGAGACAAAGAGGGATATTTCATAATGATAGGAAGGTCAATTCCTCAAAAACATATAACAATTATAAATGTACATGCATCTACCAACAGAGCCCTAAAATATATGAAGCAAAAAATGACAGAATTGAAAGAAAAAGTAGAAAATTGATAATAGCTGGGCTTCCCTTGTGGCACAGTGGTTGAGAGTCTGCCTGCCAATGCAGGGGACACGGGTTCAAGCCCTGGTCTGGGAGGATCCCACATGCCGTGGAGCAACAAGGCCCGTGAGCCACAATTACTGAGCCTGCGCATCTGGATCCTGTGCTCCGCAACAAGAGAGGCTGCGACAGTGAGAGCCCTGTGCACCGCGATGAAGAGTGGCCCCCACTCACCACAACTAGAGAAAGCCCTCGCACAGAAACGAAGACCCAACACAGCCAAAAATAAATAAATTAATTAATTAATAAAAAAAAAAGAAAAGAAAATAGCTGGAGATTTCAATACTCCACTTTCAATAACTGATAGAACGACTAGACAAAAATCAGCAAGGACATAGGAGACTTGAATAACACTCTCAATCAACTTGATACAACTGACCTTTCTAGGATACTTTACCCAATGACAACAAAGTACATATTCTTTTAAACATTCTCCAGGAGAATTTATATGCTAACTCACAAAACAATCTCAATCCATTTAAATGAATTTAAACCATACAAAATATATTCTCTGATAACAGAAAAATTAAGTAAAAATCTACAACAGTAAGAAATTTAGAAAATCCTCATATATCAGGAAACTAACAACATACTTCTAAATTACCCACAAGGGAAAAGAAATCACAAGGGAAATTAGAAAGTACTTTGAACTACATGAAAACAAAAACACAACATATCAAAATTTATGGGATAAAGCTAAAGCAGTTATTAGAGGTAAGTTTATAGCTTTAAGTGTCTATATTAGAAAAGAAGAAAAGTCTCAAATTAATAACTTAAGCTTTCATTGTAAGTTAGAAAAAAATTAAATATGAAGCAAGTAGAAGGTAGATATAATAAGATTAGGGAGGAAATCAATAAAATAGAAAACAGAACAACAATAGATAAAATCAGTGAAACAAAAGTTGGTTCATTGAAAAGATCAAGAAAATTGACAAACCTTTCACTAGATTAACCATGAAGAAAGAGAGAAGACACAAATTATCAAGAACAAGAATAAAAGAGGAGACCACTACCAACCCCACATAAATTAAAAGGCTCACAAGGAAGTATGATAAATGCACTTATGCCAAAAATTTAGACAACTTAAATGAAATGGAAAAATTCCCATAAAGATTCAAACTACAAAAACTAACTCAAGAAGAAATGAAAAATCAGAACAGATCAATAACAAGTAAAGAAACTGAATTAGTAATTTAAAATCTTTGCACAATGAAAAGCCCAGGCCCATATGGTTTCACAGATGAATTCCATGGAATATACAAAGAAGAAACAAACAAATCATTTACATGTATTTTCAAAAACAGAAGAGAAGGGAACACTTCCCAACTTATTCTATAAGGCCAGTATTACCTGATATCAAAGCCAAACAAAAACATTATAATAAACAAACAACAAAAAAAAACACAGACCAATAGCCTTCAAGAACACAGGTACAAAAATCCTTCACAAAATATTAGTAAACTGAATCCAGCAACATATAGCCAAGTGGTATTTATTCCAGGAATGCAAGGTCCATTTAACATTTGAAAATCAATCAGTGTAATATACCATATTAACAGAATAAAAAACAAAAAAAATGATCACCTCAATAGATGCAAAAGAAGTATTTGACAAAATTCAGCATTCCTTCATGTTAAAAACTCTCAACAAAAGAGGAATAGAAGGGAAGTTCCTCAGTCTGATAAAGACCATCTATGAAAAATCTAGAGCTAGTATCATATCTAATAGTAAAAAATTGAATCCTTTCTTCCTAAGACAGTAAGGGAACAAGGGTGTGATATTTGCTCTTGCCAATTCTCTTCAACATTGTACTGAAGTTCACATTATACTGAAGAATAGCCAAGGCAATTATTAAAAATAAAATTGAAAAAATTGGATAGCAAGTCTACCTTTAGTTATGGATGATATAATCCTATATGTAAAAAATGCTAAGGAATACACACACACACACGCACACACACACAAATGCTACTACTAATAAATGAGTTCAGCAAGGTTACAGGATACAGAATCAAAACACAAAAATCAATTATACTTCTGTTGACTAGCAATGAACAATACAAAAATAAAATTAAGATAACTCCATTCACAATACTATCAAAAAGAATAAAATATTTAGGAATAACTTTAACATAGAAGTATAACACTTCTACATTGAAAATTACAAAACATTATGATAAGTGAAACAAAATCTAAATAAATAAATATCCCATGTTCATGGATTGAAAGAGTCAACATTGTTAAAACACACATTTTTCAAAATTGATTTACAGTTTCAACATAATTCTTATCATGTTGCCAGCAGACTTTTCTCTTTGTAGAAATTAACAAGGTGATCTTAAAATTTATATGGGAATATGAAGGAATTACATAGGCAAGATTTTTTATTTTATTTTTTTGTAGAAGAGGAACTAAGTTTGAGAACTTACATCTACCAATTTCAAAACTCTTTATAAAGCAATAATAATTAAGAAAGTGTGGTGCTGGCATAAGGACAGGCATACAGATCCATGCAACAGAATTGAGAGTCCATATATAAACCTTTTTACTTATGGTCAGTTAATTTTTGATAAAGGTGCTAAGGAATTTAAGGGTGAAAGGATAGTCTTTTCAACAAATGGTGCTGGGACAATTGTATATCCATAAGTGAAGGGATGGATTTAGAACTTTACTCAACATCACATACAAAAAATTACTTCAAGCAGCCGCATAGCACAGGGAGATCAGCTCAGTGCTTTGTGACCACCTAGAGGGGTGGGATAGGGAGGGTGGGAGGGAGGGAGACGCAAGAGGGAAGAGATATAGGAACATATGTATATGTATAACTGATTCACTTTGTTATAAAGCAGAAACTAACACACCATTGCAAAGCAATTATACTCCAATAAAGATGCAAAAAAATTAAAAAAAAATAAAATAAATTAATTCAAAATGGATTATTTCTAAATGTAAAGTAAAATTACAAAACTCAGAAGATAAAAGAAATTCTTTATGATATTGAGTTAGAGTTCTTAGATATAACATGAAAAGCATGATTAAAAAAGGAAAAAAAGTGATGAACTGAATTTCATCAAATGTAAAAGTTCTGGTCTTTGAAGGACACTGTTAAAAGAATGAAAAGACAAGTCACAGAATGAGAGAAAATATTTGCAAACATTAATAAAGGAATTGTATATAAAATATTTAAATAACTCTAATGATTCAATAATAAGCAGAAAAAAATCCAATTTAAAAATGGGCAAAAGATTTGAGCAGGCATTTCACCAAAGAAGATACACAAATGGCTACCATGCACATTAAAAAGATGGTCAATGGGCTTCCCTGGTGGCGCAGTGGTTGAGAGTCCGCCTGCTGATGCAGGGGACGCAGGTTTGTGCCCCGGTCCGGGAAGATCCCACATGCCACGGAGCGGCTGGGCCCGTGAGCCATGGCCACTGAGCCTGCGCGTCCGGAGCCTGTGCTCCACAACGGGAGAGGCCACAGCAGTGAGGGGCCCGCGTACCACCAAAAAAAAAAAAAAAAAAAAAAAAAGATGGTCAACATCGTTAGCCATTAAGTAAGCACAAGTTAAAACCACAATGAGACCCCACTACACACCCAAAAGAATGGCTATAAAAAAATAAGACAGAAAATAACTAATGTGGATAAACTGGAATCCTTGTACCTTAGTATGTGAATGTAAAACGGTATAGCTGCTTTGGAAAAGAGTAGTTTCTTGTAATGTTAAACATAAACTTAGCACACAACCCAGCTGATATTTTAGAATGTGCAAGAGAAGGTTCACTTCAAACAGAAAGCCTTAACTTTCTGTCATAATTTCATTTATTCAACAGAAAACTTATTTAGTATCCACTGTGTGCACAATAGCGTGCTTGAAGCTGGGGTGGGAGGGGGATATGAAGATAAATTAGATAAATTAATGACTCCTGTTAGGACTTCTCTGGTGGTGCAATGGTTAAGAATCTGCTTGCCAATGCAGGGGACACGGGTTCGAGCCCTGGTCCGGGAAGATCCCACATGTCACAGAGCAACTAAGCCTGTGCGCCACAACTACTGAGCCTGTGCTCTAGAGCCTGTGAGCCACAACTACTGAAGCCCGCACGCCTACAGCCCATGCTCCACAACAAGAGAAGCCACCACAATGAGAAGACTGCACGCCACAGCGAAGCATAGCCCCCGCTCTCCCGCAACTAGAGAAAGCCCACGCGCAGCGACGAAGACCCAACGCAGCCAAAAGTAAATAATAAAATAAAATTAATTAATTAAAATAAAAAAAGACTCTTGTTTTCTGAGAGCTTTACCATCTAGTAGGGGAGTAAATGCTACCAGGCCTGATGTGTTGAATTATGTCAATCATGGAAGAAAGGATGGAAGGACAGAAGGAAGGCAGGCAAATAAACAGAAAGATTAGAGCAAACAAAAGCTGAATTCACAGGCTTGGAGGCAATTTCTGTCTGGGGTTATCAGGGAATCCTTTGTGGAAGAGCTGGACATTAAAAGATGGGTAGGTCATCCCAGGATGACACAGAGATATGTGCAAAAGCTTGAAAACAGAAGTTCCATTTTCATTGCTGACTTATCTATGTGTTGCCATTAGACTTTACTGAGTCGCCACAAAGGAGCTGAACTCATTTTTATTATTCTAACAATTTTCCTTTAAAACCGCCTCTTCATATATATTTACAACCTAGCATTGCTGCGTATAAACAAAATGCTCAGCTGTTTCCCAGAAGGGAGGAAATGGTGGTGGTTTTACTGAACTATGGGTCAGCTTCTAGAAAACTGTCCTTCTTGGCTGTCTTTGGTCATTTGGTCAGCCCCTCCTCCTCAGGGCTTCTGGGATCTGAGGGTCCATCTCTTTCATTTTCAGAACCCTCTGGAGGGTCAGAAACAAGCACTTGGAGTTTGCAGTCTCTTTTCTCATTTCTGTCTTTCTATCAGCTGCATTTTTCCCTGTTGCAAAACTTGAAAGACTGTATTTTCCCTGGGTTTTGTGAAAGGTTGTTTTGGGTCTACTTTTGATATACAGCAGCTTCGTCCTACGCTCCTCCTTTGGTATGGGTATCGTGTCAGCCTCAACACTTTCTACTGACCTTTTGATTCTCCTGTTTCCCAATCTAAACACTTAAGGAACTTTCAGGAGAACATCAAAGTTAGTGGATAAGCAGGAGGCTTTGAGTCCTTTTTTCACTAGTATACTTTCCAGAAAAGGTCTCTTATAAGATACAAGCACGAATTTAGTTTGATCAACATCATCCTTGAAATTTACTGACATGCAGTATCATAATAAATAACAGTCCCTTGGCCTTTCTTTCTGTCTTTGCATTATTTACCTTATAGTTATCCTGTTTTCCTCTCTATTTCAGTCTCTCAGCATAAAAATATCTTTTTTATTTTTAATTTATTTATTTAATGTATTTATTTTTGGCTTTTTTGGGTCTTCGTTGCTGCATGCGGGCTTTCTCTAGTTACGGAGAACGGGGGCTTCTCTTCATTACAGTGTGCAGGCTTCTCATTGTGGTGGCTTCTCTTGTTGCAGAGCATGGACTCTAGGCACGCAGGCTTCAGTAGTTGTGGCTTGCGGGCTCTAGAGCACAGGCTCAGGAGTTGTGGCGCACGGGCTTAGTTGCTCTGTGGCATGTGGGATCTTCCTAGACCAGGGCTTGAACCTGTGTCCCCTGCATTGGCAGGCGGATTCTTAACCACTGTACCACCAGGGAAGCCAAAATATCTCATTTTTAGTTTTTAAAAAATTTTAGTTACTTAAATAGTAATATAACCACAATTTTTCTTCTATTTATTGCCTTATTGTTTCCATTATTTAAATTTCCGCTGACAAGTAACATTTTACTCTCCTTTTTAGTAATTTGCCACAGCTAATGTATAGATAGACATGATCTAAAAACAAATACCAGGGGAGTCTGAACCACTTCTCAACATGAATGTTAGAATAGTCATGCTCTGGAAAAAGCTAGTGGGTTAAACACTGAGAGACAAATCTTTATGGTTATCACATACACCCTTCAGTTTCTATCCATTCCTGGCTATTTTAGAAATTAATTTAACCCGACTGAGTGAGTATGGCCCATTTTTAAGCAGAAGTGAAAGAGTCCACTCTATATTTCCTAGATATATTATGCAGGACACTTGACCATAATATCAGGAGATGCCTTATAGAGTCTAGGTCTGTGGACTGAAAATTGTCCAGGGTTAGTAAAAGTTAGCCTTATTAACTTATTTATAAGGCAGCCCAGAAACCCATATTCCACCCCACTCTGAGGATGGTCGCTAGGGTTGACTAGACTTTGCATGAAGGTTACCTTCCTCATTTGAGGTGCTCCTGCTATCTCCTGTTTCATCTAGAAAGGCTGCTGTGGAAAAGGTCAAGCCTGCAGCAAGGCCTCCTTGGGCTCCCACAGCTCGGAGAGCTCTGCGGGGAAGCTCAGTTACACTCACTGCTCGGCCAGCAGTGGACAGAGTTAACATGTTACCTCTGAGCGATGGGAGGTAACTGCATGGCCCTTCCTCCACCTCTGGCTACTTATTCTATTCCCACTCTATGAGGGGACATGTCTTCCTTCTCACAGCCTGATTCACCTGCCTATGGAAGATTAATGCCATTCTGGGGGTATCTTGTATCATCTAAACTTTAATTTGACCTGCAAAAGAGCCTGATGAATAGTATTTTCAGTGTAGAAACAAAGCAAATGAAGCAGAGAACGAATCACGTCTTTCTGGGCCTCAGTGTATGTTATCTGTGGAAGGAGGGGCTTGAATTAGATGAGCTCGTGGTCTCTTCCTGCCATTCCCCAATTCTATGGATCTACAAATTGCCAGTTGTAGGAAACTGGTATCACCAGGAATGATACTCCCAGTCCTCTCTCCGCAAACAAGTTGCAGGTTTACAGCAATGAGAGTCGGAGATTGATGCGTGGTGAAGGCTTCTCTCTTTAGACGCAGCGTTTATTTTGGGGATTCAGAACACAACTCAGTAGCTGCCTTTTAAAGAAGGAACTGGCAATAAACCTGTCCATTTCTGGGCAGAATAAAAAAGAATAACTGGTTTCTGCTTTCATTAGATGTTTCCCCTGATCTTCTCCTGTCATATAGGAAGTAATATGACTCATCATTTTCTTAGTACTTAAATTCTGGAAGACAAATCCCAGAATGTTCTATTTGCTACCCAGAAACTTATGGTGCCTTTTCCTTATATATAATAGTTAAATCTTTCTTTAGAGAAGAGGATATATCTTAATCCTTCTTACCCTATTCTATTTTTTATTGCTTCCATAACATTTATTACCTTTTAGCATGATTTAAATTCATTGTCCTTTTTATTATGTTTATTGTTTATGACCTATCTCTCCATGCTCCAAGAGGGCAGGAATCTTTGTCAGATTTATTCAGTAATTTATCCCAAGAACCTAGAGCAGTGCTTAGCACACAGGAGGCACTCAGTAAATATTTACTGAATGAATGAACAATACCTAAACCTCACTAAACGGTCCCTATGTGCCTGCTATTATACTACACACCTTACATGATTATCTCTTTTAGGGCTGCCAACATGAACAACAATCATTTTCCTCATTTTACAGATGAAGAAACTGAGAGTTTACAGGCATATCCAAAGTCGCAAGTGTAATTGCATGTAAGTAAAGGCTTGTTTGACCCCAAAGACTATCCACTTGCCATTACGTTAGAACATCTAGAAATGGAGATATAGAAAATGGACACTAATCTGATACCCATAGCTGAGGTCAAGACACACAAATGTCCACAAGGCAGCAGACTTCTTTGGTAGCATCATTTGAAACCACACTGGGGTGGGAAAGGGAGCAAGTCTTCAGGTCCCCCTCAGTCCCTGCTGTAATCAGATCCATCAATAAAAGACAGGGGTTTGTGTTTTGTGGTCTCTGTTTTTAGCATTGGTATCTTCTGTGAGAATTACAACTGGTTTGAACATTAGTACATTCTTTGCAAAGTCTAGAAGTTTCAAAAGAGGTTATGATCTGGGTAACAACCAAGGGTCAATCAATGTGACAATGTGACATGAGTGTAGGTAAGGGGCACAATTTAAGGTTAGGCACGGTGCCCAGGGCAAGTCACTCATGTTTCAGTTTTCTTATCCCCAAACTGGTGTCTTCCAGAGCCCTTGTGAGTCTCAGGTCTGATTCTAAGTGACAGTTAAAGAGTGTGTAAGGTTCCAGGTTTGGCATTCATAATGCCCCTGGGATTTTCTAGCTATTGTTTCTACCTATTGTTCCCTGCTCTAAATCTTGGTTTCTCCAGGAGAAGCAGGGGAAAGAAAAGGAAGCATAATGCAAACCTACACATTGGTGCTTCAAGAAAAATATGGTAGCCATGTAGTCAAGGGGAGTTACTGGGAACTTGTAGAAAGGGTGGGGGACTTGGGGTAGGTTGGGGCGCTCAAGTCACTCTTCCACTATTTGTTAGTGTAAGGGAGAAAAGTCATTTAATCGCTTTGGTCTCCAATTCTCTCATTTTTTTAAAAAAATATTTTCTTATTCTTTGTACATTTTTTGTGCTATTTTTAAAATTTGTTTATTTATTTATTTATTTGGCTGCGTTGGGTCTTTGTTGCTGCGCGCAGGCTTTCTCTAGTTGCGGCAAGCAGGGGCTACTCTTTGTTGCAGTACACGGGCTTGTCATTGTGGTGGCTTCTCTTGATGAGGAGCACAGGCTCTAGGCATGCGGGCTTCAGTAGTTGTGGCTCGCGGGCTCAGTGGTTGTGGCTCATGGGCTCTAGAGCACAGGCTCAGTAGTTGTGGCACACGGGCTTAGTTGTTCCGCAGCATGTGGGATCTTCCCAGACTAGGGCTCGAACCCGTGTCCCCTGCATTGGCAGGCAGAGATTCTTAACCACTGCACCACCAGGGGAGTCCCTCCAATTCTCTCATTTTAAAAATGAGGATAATAATTTCTACTTCTCAGAGTTACTGTAAAGTGGTATAGAGAATGCTATGCTGAACGGTATCATATGGGCTGGATTTTAATCTGTTTAGAATCAGACAATCTGATGCCTACCATTACCACAGAGGGTTGAGGGGCCCATCACCCAAGAACTGTGCTGTGTTGTTCTCTGGTTTCTGGAAGTTATTCATTTCTACTTATCAAGTATAACAAAATATTTCTTTTTTACTCCCATCTTACTCAAAAGAAAGGATGGCACCCTGATTTCCATATACCACATTCCCTGTAAACATCTTCCTTATTTCATCCTAATTCCTTAGAAAGGGATCCTCAGGTCACACACTGGGCTGTCTGATATTTATATGCAGACTTTTCAGTGCAGTGGTTGTGACCCTTGTTGAACCACAGAGTTCTCTGAGAATCTGATAAAAGCTAGGGTCTTTCTCAGCAAAAAAAAAAAAAAAAAAAAAAAATTTCATCTGCGCCTAATTTTGCATATAATTTGAGATCATCCAAAACTCTGTTGAAACCTACTCATGGACAGAGGCTAAAAACCCTTGCCTAATGGTTGCGAAGTGGTCATGAGTACCATTTCTCCTTTCATCTCTAATAGTATTTGTGAATTACTAACATAAAACAATAGTCTTGTATCATTTTGTTTTCCTGAATTACTTTCTTTAATTTAGTTTTTTTTTCTCACTGTGACTAAGAACAAAAGCATTTAGAATAAGCCTACCAGAATTTATTTTATAACCCTTGGCTCAGAATGCAATTGGTAAACCAATCTGAGCTAAAAACCACACTGACTCTGAACAAGCCATTGTTCTTAAGTCTTAACTGAGGTCAGCCAAGTCCTGAGCACGTATAAGTCTCCATAGTTTCCACTTTACTACTGGACATCTAACTACAAAGCAGAGGCTAAAAATAGATCAAGCCTAGTGTTCATATACACTCCACAGAATTGCATTTCCAACCCCACATGAGTTTTAATTAACAACACTCTTCACAACCAAAGAGAGACTTCATTTAGCAGGGAAAAGTTGATCCACTTTGAAAAAGTTAAAATACAACCTGAAGGAATTATGAAGATTTTGAAATGTTCAAAGAATATCATTTGCTCCTGTTAGCTCTGGGTCTAAAATAAGAAAAACTAAAATACCCCTGGGATTAGGTTAGCTTTCTTTTCTTTTACATTGCATTACACAAAGGAGAAAATATTGACATCCTCTTCCCTTTCTTGTTTCTAGGTCTACATTTCTACTAAGTGGAGTTGTTCAAACATAGCAAGCCATTAATAAATACCTAATTACCTACATAAATACTTATAGAGCAAGAAGGAAGATGTGAGGTCGAGTATAGATAAATAATTAAAGTTCTACTGCCTACAGAAAGTTTATTATCTGAGGCTCTTTATAGTTAAAATGGCTGTCTTCCAAAGATAATATAGAGCAAATGTTTTCTGGATAAAATATAAAGATTCTCAAATTTTCAATTACTAATGTTAGATATAATTTATCAGATTGTAAATAAATATGAATATTGCTTCTGTGGTTAAAAAAAGAATTTGTATAAAATTAAAATAATTTTAACAAAATTTAGCAATAGAGTTTAAGAAGTAAAACTCTTTGAATTACAGATTCATAAAACTCTGTAGCCTCTACAGCATTGGGGGAATGAAATAAGTACACAAGGAGTTACCTTAACAACTGTATGGTAATAAAAATACCCATTTTCTACATTTTCTATAGACTTGGCACAGACAGACCAGGAAAATGGATATTTAAAACATAATCCTCTCTATTACAGGACAGCTGTTTCCTAAATGAGGTTCTTAAACACATGTATGGGACATTCTTCAGGAGAACGCAATGATACTGTCACATAGCATGGTGCTCGTTCCTATTTCCTTTGGAAGGCAGGTATTTGAAACAAGAGCTAAAAGAAGTGAGTTCACCTCCTCACTGACAATATTTCCATATGTGCAGCTAATCTCAGGTCTTTATGAATATCCCCTGGCACACATGACCCATGAAAGTGAGATTGCAAAACAATCCTGTTCCATTTTAAATGGAATTTCAGAACGTTGCCATCACACATTCCAGGTAAACTCCAGAGACTCTGGTACTGAACATGCAGAAGCTCCCAGGAGGTCAATGTCAGTGCCCAGGAATCACAGCCGTGGATCAGGTACTGCTTAAACCCACAGGGATTCAGGCGTTTCTGCCTTCAGAAACTGTCCTTACATACAAGCCACCATATTATTTCCTCAGTAACTTTTTTAATTCCCAGAAATAAACACCTTCTCCAGTTGCCCTAACAGATATTTTGTGGACTTAAATTTTGTAAGACAAAATTATATCTGTTTAGGACAAATAATGCAACCTACGCCAGATGGAGGAGGTTTGAGCCAGCAGGTGATTACTGATCACATAGCCCAGGAATTTTTATGTTTTGAAGTTCAGCAATTCTTTCTGTGGACTATAGATAGATGTTTAATAAAATCACATGAATCTTGCAAGTGTGTTTTAATCCCCATGACACATTTTGCTCTGGATATGGAGAAAATAAAAATTGGCTTGGACTGAGAAATTATCTGCCCAGCATTTATCAGGCTGGAACAACAAACACAGAGAAACCAAGCTCAAGGTTCACAGGAAATGTGTCTCCCGGGGACACTGCTGCAGTAGAGGGTTGTGATAACTCCCTCTTTGAGTGACTACAGGCTCACCGAGAAACTTTCTTCTCTAATATCAAACATTATCAGTAGGCTTGCTGTTTGAAATTTTATCAGGAAGAATGAGGTATTGCCTTCTTGTGTGGAGGAGTTGCTGTTGACAGAGAAGCAGCCTCAGTTCCCAGCCCAGGTGCTGAGCTCCACATAAAAGGTTTCTAGATACAACAGTCCTCATTTATCTCAACTTGACTGTTTCCAAAGCAGCAGGACACTGGATTCATTTTTCAGACCAGACCTACATCTAAGCTCCATGCTTCCTAGAATCCTACTGAAACTCTCTTTTCCTCTGGTGTGTGGTCTCCCTCATGGCAATGGGTTAAATCTAATTTTGTCAGAGTACCAGTTTGCTCCTGGTATTCTTAGGCTGACTGAGATAGGGCCATGTTTTTATAAAATGCCCTGGCTAAAGAAAATATTTGCTGCTTGAATAATAACTCGGAATTTTAACCTTGGCTTTCATATATTGAAAGACTAGAACACATCTCTGCTGTAGTTTGGGATCCTGTGGTCTGTGAATTTCAAATTCTATTCTCATCTATGACTTCCCTGGTGGCACAGTGGTTAAGAATCCACCTGCCAATGCAGGGGACAGAGGTTTGATCCCTGGTCAGGGAGGATCCCACATGCCACGGAGCAACTAAGCCCGTGAGCCACAGCTACTGAAGCCTGCACACTTAGAGCCCGTGCTCTGAAACAAGAGAAGCCACCACAATGAGAAGCCTGTGCACCACAGCGAAGAGTAGCCCCTGCTTGCTGCAGCTAGAGAAAGCCTGTGCGCAGCAATGAAGACCCAACACAGCCAAAAATAAATAAATAAAATAAAATAATTAAAAATAAATAAATAAAATTGGAAGTTAAGACTCTGCATGAGCATTTCTTTAAAAAAAAAAATTTCTATTCTCATCTAAGTTGAAATGTTCTCAGGACGAGGAAACCTGCTGTGAGTATTGAAATGAGGTTTCCTGGCTCTGCTGCTGCTGAATATTGAACACGACTTGTGGCAAAACATCTCTGCTTCTAGCAATATCGCAGATGGCAATTCAAGCAAGACATCCCAGGGTGGCTGTGAAGCTTTTTGTGAAACTCAGAGAAGGAAGGTAAAGGGAAATCGTAGATATAAGTCCCAGGCCTCCCAAAACATAGCCTTGCTCCATACCTGGTTTAAAGGTAGGGCTGCCAGTAAGAAGATAAGAAAATGTGACATGGGGAAGTTATTCAGAGAACGTGGCTTTGCCCTAAATTCGTAAGGCTGCTTTGGACATACCCATGGGAGTAGCCATAGTCGTAGGCTGAGGCAGCCTTCTGACTGACTGCAGATGAGAGGGCAAACTCGGAGGCCCGGGAAGCCTGCTGCTGGTAGGACGCGGCGGACGCCTGGCTGAAGGCCTCGGACTTCTGGCGGTGGGCAGCGGAGGAGCGGCTGCTGTAGGCAGTGGAGCCGTGGGTGTAGATGGCCGAGCTTTTCTTCTCCTGCTGGTACTGGCTCATGGTGGTGCGAAGGTTTTTGTTGTGGTAGCTGCGATCATAGTGCTCGTGAAGTTTCTGATAAAAAGGCAGAGACATCATGTGCCCCCAGGGAACCAGGCAATCTACAAGAAAGCAAGAGTTTGGGGGTGAACTATTAAGGAACAAACCCAACAGAACAAGTCATCTAAACCAACATGTAAAAATTAATACTCTTTTATCTGTTCCAAAGAGTAAGTGGAAACTGATGTGAAGGTTAGTTTAGCTGGTTACTCAATAAATTCCTTGCTTCATAGCCCAGATGTACCCCCTCCTATCATTGTACCGTCTTCTCCTTTTTTTAAATACCTAGGAGATCTTTACAAAGTTTCCCTATTGTGCTTTTTCCTTAGACCTTTCATAGCATATATTTCTAATTTTTTGGCATTTCATTCTGACAGGGGCTTCATCTGAGAGAATATGTAATGATGGAGAGTCTGCGTCCAGCCAACGTGGTTTTCATTCAACAAATAATAACTGAGAACCTATTTTGAGCCTGGTACTATTCCAGCACAGGAAATACAGAGATGAACAAAACAAACAAAATCCCTGCTCTGATAACCCTATATACAACCTTATGATCTATTGCAAGAGACAGACAAATAGAGAAAATAAAGTGTAAAGTATATTAGAACCTGCTAAATGCTATAGAGAAAAATAAAACAGGAAAGTGGGATGGGATGCAATTTAAACAGCATCATTAGGGATGATGATGATGACTGAGCATGAAAGTGACATCTGAGCATGAGAATATCTGGGGGGAAGTATTCTGGTTGGAAGACCATTGCAAAGGCACTGGGGTGTGAGCCTGCCTGTTGTACTCCAGGAATGGCAAATAGGCCAGTGAGGCTGCATGGAGTGAGGGAGGTGCAGGGAGAGGTATAGAAGATGATGTCAGAGAGGTGGAGGGTGGGGAGGGCAGATAGTGTAGTGTCCTACAGGTGACTGTAAGGACTTTGAATTCTATTCTGAAAGGGCTAAGGAGTCACTGGAATGTTCTGAGCTGAGAATCACTCTTGCTGAGTTTGAGAATAGACTGTTGAGAGACAAGAGTGAAAGCCAGGAGACCAATTAGAAGGCTGTTATGGGCTGAGTTGTATCCCCCCCCCCAAATTCATATATAGATGTCCTAACCTTCAGTACTTCAGAATGTGACTGTATTTGGAGATAAGATCTTTACAGAAGAAGTGAGGTTAAACTGAGGTCATTAGGACAGATTCTAATCCAATATGACATGATTGGCATCCCTATAAGGAGAGGAAATTAGGACACAGATATGTACATATACAGAGGGAAGACTGTGTGAAGACACAAGAAGATGACCATCTACAAGCCAGGAGAGAGGCCTCAGAAAAACCAGCCCAGCTGACACCTTGATCTCAGATTTCTAATCTCCAGAATCATGAGAAGATAAGTTTCTGTTGTTTAAGCCACCCAGTCTATGGTACTTCGTTATGGCAGCCCTAGCAAATTAATATAAAGGCCACTGCAATAGTCCAGGCTAGAGATTATAGTGGTAGCAGTGGAAGTGTGAGAAGTGATCAGACTCTGCATGCTTTGCAGGCAGAAGCAATAGCATTTGTTGAAAGTTCTGGATTAGGGTGTGAAAGAAAGAGAGGAATGAGAGATGGCTCCAAGGATTTTGCTTGAGTAATTGGAAGACTAAAACTGCTATTAACTGAGACGAGCCAGGAGTGTAAGAAAAGAGCAGTTCAGAATGGAAGAACAGGAGACTGGTTTGAGACATTCTACATTTGAGATACCTGCTAGACACCCAAGTGGAGAGATTAAGTGATTAATCTTAAACTTAATTAAGAGATTAAGTTGGATATTTGACTCTGGAATACAGGGTAAAGGTTCAGGATGGAGACCTACATTTGGGACTCACCAGCATTTAGATGCTATTCAATGCTGAAAAGAAAATAGATGAGAATGAAAGTCCTAGGACTGAACCCTGGAGGATGCTTATATTGTCATATAACAAGCTCTCTCGAATTTCACAAATACTTCAAAAAGGTATAGTGTCAAGGCAGAAAAATTCCATTAAGAATATGAAGGCTTCTAGTCTTCCTACATAAGGCAGCAAGAAAGTCAATCATCAGTGTAGCAGTTTGCATTGTGAACATGACCTAACAGTCCTACTGAAAGTCAAAAATAGGTTTGCTTAGTATAGAGAGGGGAAACTTCAGACTGCATTATCTTTCTTGAAAAATCTGTCCACTGACAGAAGCGTATCAGCCATATTGACAACCCTGGATGAAGTAGTGGTTTTATGGAAGCCCTCTCTTACATTTTTTTTTAATTAATTAATTTATTTATTTTTGGCTGCATTGGATCTTCGGTGCGGTGCGCAGGCTTCTCATCGAGGCAGCTTCTCTTGCTGCAGAGCACTGGCTCTGCAGCAAGAGAACTGGCTTTAGGTGCGCAGGCTTCCCTGTGCCACCAGGGAAGCCCCCCTCTTCCATTTTCAATGCTTTTGTGCATGTCCTAAATTTTTTACAAGTGAAATTAGTTGTAATAAATTTTTCAAATCTTTTAAAAAAATTCTAAATGAGGACTGAATCCTTCTAAACTTGCCACATTTTCTGTCAAGTTTAAATCTACTTTTTAGGACTTCCCTGGTGGCACAGTGGTTAAGAATCCGCCTGCCAATGCAGGGGACACGGGGTCTATCCCTGGTCCAGGAAGATCCCACATGCCACACAGCAACTAAGCCCGTGTGCCACAACTACTGAGCCTGTGCTCTAGAGCCCCTGAGACGCAACTACTGAGCCCACGTGCCATAACTACTGAAGCCTGTGTGCCTAGAACCAGTGCTCTGCAGCAAGAGAAGCCACAGCAATGAGAAGTCCGTGCACCACGACAAAGAGTAGCCTCTGCTTGATGCAACTAGAGAAAGCTCGCGCACAGCAACGAAGACGCAATGCAGCCAAAAATAAATTCAAAAAATAAATCTACTTTTTAGAAAGCCTTTTAAAGTACAAGACAAGCTTGCTCTTCAATTCAGTTCCATTAAAAACAATGAGATAAATATAAAAACAGTTTCTAAGATGAACTGAAAAGCTGTTTCCCTTTTATTATTACTTTATGTTTTCTTGTCATTAGTCCTGCAGATTTCCAGGCCAAACCTCAGACTTGATAAATGAGGATCTTTGGTGAGAGCGGGAGCAGGAGACTGAATTCTACACAATTTCTCAAAGTGTTTCCGATGTACACTGAAGTTTGAGAAATGCTTGCCTTAGAAGATAGGAGTGATTTTAAGGACAGGTAGAGAATAATATTTCAATGGATTTTAAATGACTAGTGTGGAGAAGTTTTCAATTTTTTGTGTTTTTATTTCAACACCTAATAAGAATTTTCACCTCTTAAAAATTTTTTTTTAAAAATCTACTTTTTTTTAACATCTTTATTGGAGTATAATTGCTTTACAATGGTGTACTTGTTGCTGCTGTATCACAAAGTGAATCAGCTTATACATATACATATATCCCCATATCTCCTCCCTCTTGTGTCTCCCTCCCACCCTCCCTATCCCACCCCTCTAGGTGGTCACAGAGCACTGAGCTGATCTCCCTGTGCTATGCGGCTGCTTCCCACTAGCTATCTATTTTACATTTGGTAGTGTATATAAGTCCATGCCACTCTCTCACTTTGTCCCAGCTTACCCTTCCCCCTCCCCATGTCCTCAAGTCCATTCTCTATGTCTGCATCTTTATTCCTGTCCTGCCCCTAGGTTCTTCAGAACCATTTTTTTAAATCTTTTTATTTAAACTAAAGAGTCAGCATGTATTCCCTAGAGAAGAAAATCCAGCAAACTTCATTCCAGAAATATTTATGTTAGGACTCATGGAAGATATCAGTCTACATGCCATTTCTCAAGAGGAAGAAAATAGCTACCAGCAAGCAACTTTGCTTCAACCCTTAAATAGATTGCTATTTTCTGTTCTAAAATATACAGGATGATGATCAGGTGTAATGAATTATTATTAGACACATTTTTATAAAACAAAAGGGTTGAATATATAAATATAGAAGTATATGATCAGGCATTTATAAAGATGTTTGATAAGCTTCTGTACTGATACATACTACACTGCAACACAGCACATGTTATTTGAATGAGGTCCAAATAAATAGTGAATGACCTTCCTGTGTATTATGTTATAAGCTAAATTCAGAACCCAAATAACTTGAAATGCTGTTATTTTCACAAAATAAAATCTTTAAATGTCTTGCCTCAATTCTATTTTCCATTCGCTTTATTTCTATTTTCCCCAAATACGTTTATTTTTAATAATACTTAATATTCCAAGCACAGAGATAATATATTACAAGTAAACAGGCTTTGGCCTTATGTCAACTCAGCTGGTTGTCATAGCTCTGACCTCTGGAACAAAGGTACAACTACCTTCTCCTCATCAAGTAAGTGAGGATTATCCCCAACACATGACAGCTAGAGTGTATTGGGAGGAAAGATGGTTTGGTTGTCTTCCATTCCTTTAAGACCTGTGTTTTTTCCTGAAAATAATTTGGGAATTTAGGAAGAGACAGTAACTCCATAGTTGTAACTGTGACATGATACTTTGTACAGGCATTAGAGGCTGAAAGCTGATAAAAATTCTTCACAGAAAATATTAACTTTAGGATCATGATGTGGGGCTCTTTGTTGCCTCTGAAATATTGCTTAACCATTTTCCGATTAGAAATACCCAATGTACCCTTACATTCATCCACGTGGCACTGTCAGAGCAAAATCACTGAATTAGAGACTAGTGACTTCAGAGCTAGTTTACTCCTTTTGATCTAATATGTAATCAGGGAGTATTGTAGGCGTATGGAGGATAGAAAACACATGATTTCCTGTTACCTCACCCATTCCAGGTTTCAACCAAACCACTGAACTGTAACTTGGAAAGAGTACTTGACTCACGCTTACAGTTCTATCTGAGACAGCTATTATCTTTTTATAGTTCCAGAAACAGTAGCTTAATTTTAAAAGAATCCACTGATCTGAGAGAAGAGCTGTGCCAGCACAAACTGGCACCCTGCCGCTCGTTTTCCTTCCCCGGAGCTCCACTTTCCTATTTCTCTGCTATTCTGACATCTCTCTGAGAAAACTGCTGAGCTCAGAAGATAGAAAGAAACCACACACACTGCAGTGCTGTTGAGCACATAAAATATCAAGTGCATTCTTCTGCCTCAAGGTCACACTTACCAGTTTCCAAAGGAGTGATGGTGGTGGAAATGTTCCGACGTGACTGTGGAGCTGGATGAGAGAATGAAAAACCCACGCAGGTTGAATCCAAGAAAATGTTAAGAAGCAGGGCTAAAGACAGGACCCTGGGGGCCAGTTCAAAAATAATGCATGTGGTCAGGCTGTAGAATGTCAGAGCCACACAGCCAGCCTTTTATGGCCAAGAGGGCAGATAAATATAGCACCAAATGGGGAGGGTAGTCCTAAACCAAGAGGAAGAAGGAGGCCCTGGCAGGTAGCTGCCTCAGTAATTAATTACATTAATGCCAGTCAATGGCTCTGGCCTGATTAAACCAAATGTAGGATTTTTATTTGGCTATAAGAGCTATTTTCAATATAATTTTATCACAGGATATTTAAAAGCATAATGGAAAGAGTGGTTTGTGTTGAGAGCTAAAAATAGGTGCAGTAATCTGATTCCCAAAATGGACTTCATGGAATTTTAATGCCAAGATATGATTCTGGATGCGCTGTTCATAACCCATGTACAATACATTTAAAAGACACAAGGTGAAAAAAGAACATGAGGCTAACTAGAGACAAGCAAGTAAGAAATGGGTCACACATGGTGGAAATTTTGGCTTGATGATCACCATTTCTCTCATTTCAGGAAAATTTACAAAGTAGGTTATAGCTTCAAGTTTGAATCTTTGATTCCCTATTCATTAACTAAAGCCTTTACGAAGCAACAGGTTTTATCTTTCCTAAAGTCAGAGTAGGGTCAGTCTATCTAACAAGAGATTCTCTTTCTTTGTTTTTAGAATATGTCACAAATTCAGAGGTGGTGTAACCTGGTGGCAAGAGCCTGCACTTTGGACTCAGACCAGACCTTGATTCTAGGCCACCGATGGCATTTAATAGCCAGGTAACTCTAAGCAGAGTATTTCTCCTTAAGTTTCATTTTCTTTCTCTATAAAATGGGGACAATAATATCCAAATTAGGGGACTGCTATGGAGATCAATGTGATAATGCAGAGAAAGCACTTAACCTAGTGATTGCCACAAATGAAGACTCAGTAAATGTCAACTATTGTTACCAATAGTAATAACTTAAAGGCTCATTGTTTAGATTATATGTAAGGAGAAGGTTATGTCCTGATGTGATATTACATCGACTAAATACAGATCCACTTGTATCTACCAAAATATTGAACAGATCCAATATCGTAGCCTACTTTATAATTCCTTTCTTGATGATAACTACAGTTAAGACTGTTGAGAATCTATCAAGTGCCAGACACTCTGATAGGCACTTTGTACACATTATCTCATTTAATTCTCATATTGCCTTCTATCGCTGAGGAAACTGAGGCTTCGAGAGGTGAAGTCATTTACCAAAGAGCACACAGCTAGGAAATGACATAAATGCAATTCATTCAGAGATATTTGGATTCCAAAGCCCATGCACTTTTTGTCATGGATTGCCTTATCCTCCCTCCAATGATACTTTGTCTATAAAAAACTAGATATTTTCAAATGGTCTTTCAAGTGCATTACAGGTCCCCACTCATAACTTAGGGTCAGCTTTTGAGCTACCCAATCAATGTATGTAAAAGAATGTATTCCACTTAGTACTGATCAAATTCAACCCAGCATTTGTTTATCTAAATGCACCTCTAGTCAGTGTGCATACGTACATTTTTGCTGTCAGGAATCCATAGGAGAATTTTCCAAGCTTTACGTTCCCAAGTACCCATTTGTTCTCTAAACATCCAATACAGAATGGCAGTGGTTCTTCCGAGTTTTATCCATCAGCCATTGGAATGGTTCCCAGTGAGTCATTTCTCTAGAGAGCATGGTAAGTTGCTTCAAATCTCCTTGAAATAGAAAGAGGAAAAATAAGCAAAAATAAGAGATATAAATCATCATAATACGAGCTAATAGTTAATAAGCATTTGCTATATGCCAAGTATTAATAATGACCATGATACACACATAAAAACATTTCATGGATTACGAAATTAATTTAAGATTTAGAGAGATTAATATTCTTAAAGTCACACAACTAGAATGTGACAGAAAATTCAAACCTGGATCTGTTCTACACAGAGCCCAGCCTCCTTTATATCATACTGTACTGCCTTATAACCATTTAACTCTGTGTGTGTGTGTGTGTGTGTGCAGATAGATACATACATACATAGATAGTCAGATAGATAGATAGAGTGTGCCATATGCCAATAATGTCCACTAGAAGTAAGAACTCTTACCAAAAAAGAGTCTTAGTTATATTTCCCATGTAACAGACAACTATTAGGTCAAGATTTACTGGCTACAAATATCAACACATTAAAATATTTACTGAACTTTGATCCCCGTTAAGAACGCAAAATGAGAGAAGTCCACACACATTTGTGGAAAAACTAAAATATCATTTATTCATTGATGCTCAGGATCCCAGTGAAAGCCAAACAGTCTATTTCAAACAACTGTACAGTAAGATTCGGCAAAAGAAGTAGAAGCTAGACCCAAGCAAGTCTCCTAAGTGATCTTTCTGCTGTAGCATCATCTGGATTCAGCCTTTTCTAACAACATATTTATCCAAAATATAAATATCCAGATAATAAACTACCTACTGTGTTGTACTGCATAATAAAACTAAAGATGAAAAAATTAGTTGGGCTTTGACAAATCAATAATTGTGATTTAATCAAATTGCCTTATAGATGTATAATCAATTAATCTGACTTAATCATGATGCCCTTACACATGTGTAATTATTCTGAAAACTTAATGGAATGCTAATCTACTGTTAATTTCAAATTTCCCAGAAAACCACCTAATGCAAAATACTTTTTAAAAAGTGTATAACTATATAAGTCTGGAAATTTAAAAAATATTTGCTTCCAGAATTACAATTACTTTTTTTCATTTATTTATATATTTTTGGCTGTGTTGGGTCTTCGTTTCTGTGCGAGGGCTTTCTCTAGTTGCAGCAAGCAGGGGCCACTCTTCATCGCGGTGTGCGGGCCTCTCACTATCGCGGCCTCTCTTGCTGCGGAGCACAGGCTCCAGACGCGCAATCTCAGTAGTTGCGGCGCACGGGCTTCTTTGCTCCGCAGCATGTGGGATCTTCCCAGACCAGGGCTCAAACCCGTGTCCCCCTGCATTGGCAGGCAGATTCTCAACCACTGCGCCACCAGGGAAGCCCAAGAATTACAATTAGTTTTTTCAGAAAGCAATTTTAAAGTAGATACATCTTCTCTTCATACTAACTGTAAGGGTATTAATATTTTTATGTGTGAAATGATGAGCTTAACTAACTGTAGTGTATGCTAAAAGCCAAAATAAATGTATAAATTATATTTAGCCACCTAACAATTTTTTGTTTTACGGAAGTGGAAACAGTAGCAAATCATTTTTCTATACATGAGGGAATAAACAAAGATATATTCTTTAGAAATAAGGTAAACCAAAGCAAACAAAAACTAAATTCCAACTCAAATCAAGAAAGTTTAAGTTGCTGGGGAGTTTAGTTAACAAATAAAACCCATGTATCAATAATACAGAAAAAGAAAGACCCGTATTTAGTCAGTTTAATTCATAAAGCATTTATTGAAAACCCACTAATGTGTCAGGCCCTGTGTTAAGCCCTAGGGTCCAGTGGTGACTCACTCACGTCCTCAAAGTAGCCACTGTGTAGTTGGGTAGACAAAGATTACTTAAGAATAACTGTGGTACAGGGCTTCCCTGGTGGCACAGTGTTTAAGAATCCACCTGCCAATGCAGGCAACACGGGTTCAAGCCCTGGTCTGGGAAGATCCCACATGCCGCAGAGCAACTAAGCCCGCAAACCACAGCTACTGAGCCCGTGTGCCACAACTACTGAAGCCCGTGCGCCTAGAGCCTGTGCTCTGCAACAAGAGAAGCCACCACAATGAGAAGCCTGCGCACTGCAACAAAGAGTAGCCCCCGTTCTCCACAACTAGAGAAAGCCCACGCGCAGCAATGAAGACCCAACGCAACCAAAAATAAATTAAAAAAAAAAAAAGAGTCCTAGCCCCCTCCTCTAGCCCTTTTCAATGATCACCTCTCCCCTCTGCCTCCTTTCCCACCACTCTACTCATAACAAATCTGAGACTCTGGCCCGTCACGCAAGGACTTAACTGATTACATGCTGAAACATCTTTCTGGATAATTTCTAGTATAATAGGGATTTAAATTCATAAAACGACACTCTCAGGAGAGAGCATTTCAGCAGAATTCTTGGAGTAAGGAGGATTTATTTTATTCCCCTCAAAATTGCTCCACATAGGATGTTGCTAATCAGCTTACAAACCAGGCAAGAAAAAACAGCTGCTTTTTGGATTCATAGCACAGTTATTCAGGCTAGAAAACACCTTAGAGATTATCTGGTTGAACTCTCTATTTTATAGATGAGAAAATGGAGCTTCAGAGAGGGGAAATGACTTTTCAAAGTCACTCAATGAACAACAGGACTAGATGCCAAGTGCCAATATATATATACTTATATATTTTTTAATTAGGCAACTCTGAGATAGGAAGGATACAATTAATTTACAACTTAAAAGAGCTCACTGAATAATCTGGCTGAGCTTTGCCTTCTGTTGAAAGCATTTGTATTGGAGAAAATTCTTAGAATTTAGAAATTCTTGACCACAGGGCCCGTGTCAGTCATTTTGCTTCCCTGTACCTAGCATGTGCTTTGCATAATAGGTGAGCAATGAGTGATATATTAGATTTGCTCCTTTAATTCCTATCTTTTAAAGGAGAAGGATTCTTTTGGTTTTGCTTTGTACATATAAAACAACCAGTCACATTCTTTCTTATGTGCTGTGTTCATCATTTCACCTATCATTGTACCACAGTTATTCTTTTTTTTAAAATTAATTTATTTGTCTGTTTTTATTTTTGGCTGTGTTGGGTCTTCATGGTGGTGTGGGCTTCAGTAGTTGTGGCATGCAGGCTCAGTAGTTGTGGCTCACGGGCTCTAGAGCACAGGCTCAGTAGTTGTGGCACACGGGCTTAGTTGCTCCACGGCATGTGGGATCTTCCCAGACCAGGTATCAAACCTGTGTCCCCTGCATTGGAAGGCAGATTCTTATCCACTGCACCACCAGGGAAGCCCGGGACTAGGACTCTTATCAGAAGCCAAATCTCACCTAGTTATTAAATGAACTAGATTTAAACTAGATGAACTAGATCTAGATCTAAAATTAGATCTAGTTCTAATTTTGCCTGTACCCGGGCAATGGCCAAATTAAGCCAATGCAGTCAATGCCTTGCATCAGGACCTACAGGTTGTGAGGGGCCCACGTGTGCTCCCATCCAGGCTAGGGATAGGAGAGAATTGCTGGGGCTGACAGCCGATTCTGAAAAAGGACAATCCTGTGATGTGCAGCACTGGCCGCGGAGCTGGTGGGATAAGTCCCCACCCCCTGCTCAGATCCCTACCTACCACCCTGTCCCCCAGACTAGACTCCAGGCCACCAGGAAGGAGATGCATAATTCCACAGTGGCCTTGGCTTTCTGTAGCATGGTGCACTTGTGGCTGCAGAAATGGAATTAATTTCTGTTCTTTACCAGTTGCTCTATCTCCCTCTCCTCTTCTTTTTTTTTTTTTTTTTTGCGGTACGCGGGCCTCTCACTGTTGTGGCCTCTCCCGTTGCTGAGCACAGGCTCCAGACGCGCATGCTCAGCGGCCATGGCTCACAGGCCCAGCCGCTCTGCGGCATGTAGGATCTTCCCGGACCAGGGCACGAACCCGAGTCCCCTGCATCGGCAGGCGGACTCTCAGCCACTGCGCCACCAGGGACGCCCCCTCTCCTCTTCTTAATTCCCTCCCCCATCACAAGAATCTTCACCTTACTTATCCAAACCCTCTTCCTCTGTTTGTATTTTTTAAATATTTAGTGTCAAGAACTGTGAAGGCATATAATGGATATTATTCAGCCTTAAAAAGGAATGAGATCCTGATTCATGATTACAACATGGATGAGTGTTGAAGACATCATGCTAAACGAAATAAGTCAGACACAAAAGGACAAATATTGTATGATTCCACTTACACGAGGTACCTAGGGTAGTTACATTTATAGAGACAAAGTAGAGTAGTGGTTACCACGGGCTTGGGGAAATGGGAATAAGGAGCTAAGTGTTTAATGGGTAGAGTTTCCATAAGGGATGATGTAAAAGTTGTGGAGATGCATAGTGCTGAGGGTTGCACAGCAATGTAAATGTGTTGAATGCCACTGAACTGTGCACTTAAAAATGGTTAACATGGTAAATTTTGTTATGTAGATTTTATCATACACACAAAAAAACTATGAAGACTAAGCTTTTTTACCCTGCTTACAAGCTAACAAGTTAACCTACAGCTTCATTGATGCTGACAAGACATGGGACTCCTGGGTCAGAGTCAAAGGACTGCTACTCACAGCAATAGCAGAAGCCAAAGCACCAGCATATTCTTCACCAGTGTGACAACCCCACCCGCCCCGTTCCCCCAGGGCAACAGGAAGAGGCCCAGGTGACACCAGCACACACACTGGATTGCATTATGAGAGTGGAACTTTGAGCTTAGGGAACCTGAATATTTTATAAGGAGCAGTAAGCAGGCCTGCTCTTTGCTCCAGAGGCAGCCGTTCTCTTTATTATACTGGAGAGGGGGTGTGCCTGCCTTTGCCCTGGAGGGAGATACCTTCTCTATTTTCAAACATCCCTGAAAAGATAGCCTGGAACAAAGGGAAGCCAGAGGCTTGCTTGCAAGATGTGCAGAAACATGACAGACCCATGGAGAATTGTCTCCCAACAATCAACACAGGTTATTTTTACAAAAACAATAACTTTTTTCTTTTTTTTTTAAAGTGAGAACCAGACTAAAGAGTAACAGACGTGAATCTCCAGTTTCAATTTATTTTTAATTTTTTTTAACAGTTTTATAGAAGAAAAATTTATTGTACATACCATAAAATTCATCCATTTTGAGACTAAAGATCAGTGAATTTTAGTAAATTTATACAGTTGTGCAACCACCACCAAAATCCAGTTTTAAAACACTTCCATCACTGGAAAACTTCCCTCATGCCAGTTTGCAGTCAGCCCTTGGTCACTTCCACAACCCAGGCAACCACTGACCTGATTTCTGTCCCTACAGTTTAGCCTTTTCTGGAAATTTCATACAAATGGAATCATAGAATATGTAGACTTGTGTGTGTTTTTTTTTTAACCTCGCAAGATGTTTCTGAGATTCATCCATGTTGTTGCATGATTCAGCAGATGGCTTCTTTTACTGCTGAGAAGTACTTCACTAAAAGACACACCATGTGTTGCTTATCTGTTCATCAACGAAGCAACTTTGCATTGTGTCCAGTTTGGGGCTAGTATGAATAATGTCACCTTGAATTTTTAAATCTATTTTTCCTTATATAGTTAACCAAAGTTGGTGTAATAGATAACAGAAGTATCAAAACACTGACCAAAAAGTATTGCTATCTAACACTTATATAGTACTTACTATTTGCCAGGTGGTATTAAAAATGCTTTATATGTATTAACTTCTTTATTCCTGACAACAATTTATAAAGTAGATACTATTATTATAATACCTTTTTCATTAATGAGAAAAACTGAGTATAGAGAAGTTCAGTAACTTGTTCCAGGACAAACAGCTAAAATGTGTTAAAGCAAGGATTCAAATTCAGATAACCCATATCCAGAGTTCACATGTTAACCAGTACATAATATTCCCTTATAATTAAAACAAACCAATTCTGACAAAATTCTATAGCTTCCTCACCTCTTTTAATATTGCAGACACCATTTTCATATCTGATGCAGGCACATGTCTCCACGTATTAATTAATTATGTTCTGTGTTCCCTTATTCTCTCTTTCATACCATAAGAGCCCCCTTTCCTCTCCTAGTCTACACTGAAGCAGAAACAAAGATGCAAAAACACAACAAATCACAGTTTCAGACTAGTAGTTTCAGATACAAGCTTACAGAGCTAGCTTTTCCTATCCTGCTCCCTAGATAAGACAGCCTAGAAAAAAGGAGAGGGAAAAGGCAGGGTAGTTACTAGAACAGGAAAGCAAAGATCAAAAGAAGGGCTGGGGTGATCCTCAACCTGGAAGGAAGTGGACCTTTGATGAAAAGAGCAAGGGAGTAGAGAGAAAGACAGGGAATAATTTTCTTCAAAAATGAACTCAACTTCGGAGACACTAAGTGAAGGAAGCCAGTCACAATGGACAAATGCTGTTGTATGATTCCACCTATATAAGGTACTGGGGTCAAATTCAAGGGAGAACAGTAGTTGCCAGAGACTTGGATGGCGGAGTGGAGGAAATGGGGAGTTATTGTTTAATGGCTAGAAAGTTTCAGTTGAGCATGATGAAAAAGTTCTGGAGATGGATGGTGGTGATGGCTGCACAACAATGTGAATGTACTTAATGCCACTGAACTGTGCACTTGAAAATGGTTAAGGTGATAAATTTTATGCTAGGCATATTTCACCATAATTTTAAAAAATGGATTCTTCTGATTCGTCACTGTTCAGCATAGACAGTCCACCATTCAGCAGTCCTGGACACTGATAACCCCATTCCCCTCAACAGAGATGCAATACTTGGCCACCTGGTGGGGGGAGAAGAGCATGATGGGAGACCTGTGCCCCTCCCACGGGGGAACTCAACAGTCCTGGTTGGGACTCTCTCAATGAGGGCAGCAATGGACACAACATTATCACACTTGGTTCTCATCAGTGTGTACACACTATGTTCTACTTTGTCTAACAATTGATGAATGCATTGTACTATTTCACCATAATTTGTTACCTAGTCTCTAGGTGTTGGCCACATGGATATTTCCAGTTATTCACTAAGACTAGAAGTTAGAACCAAGAATTAGGAGCATCTTCATTTTCACCTCAGCTCTTTTACCACATCTATGTGTGTGTTCCCTTCAGAGGCAGCCTTTTAACCCCTCTGGTTCTGTTCTTTCATAGTTCTCCTAATGGAGTGGGATTGGAAGAGTGGTTCTCCATCCTGGCTACACATCAGAATCACCTGAGGAGTTTTTAAACCATCCTCAGGCTCAGGCCATATTCCAGGACAATTAACTCTGAATCTCTGGGCATGGGAGAATGAGTGTTTCTAAAAGCTCCTAAATGATTCTAATATGCAGCCCTAGAGGAAAAATAATCTCCTAGGTCTATTTTGGTTCTAAAATGATGAAATCCTCTGAATTAAAAAGGGAGCTATAAATATTTTATACAAATAAAGTTTTCCTTTCAATTACCTCCTTGGGAAGTATTTCCCCAGAAAGGAACTACAAATTGAAGGAAATGTTTCGTGAGAGTGCTATTTGGAACATTAGGCTAATCTATAATGCCACCTACCAAATATGAATGCACCCTTTCTTCATTGCTCCATCAACATTGGAACGTACAATTTTATTTCAGCAAGTTCAACAGATGTGAAATATATCTCATAGCTATTTTTAAATGCATTTTTAAAATTCATGGTGAGGCCAGATATTTCCTTCAACATAAGCTATTTGGTTTTCCTCTTGTATGAGCTTCTTTTGACCTTTGACATGGAGAGTGATTATTTTTCTTGAGATCATTATTAATCTGTTAATATAATAATAAATAAAAATTTTAAATAAGATAAAATAGCTACCATTAAACCTCCTGTGTACTAGATACTATATCATGCTTTACACATAGTATTTTATTTATTTCTTACAAAAACCCTACAAAGCAGTTATTATCCCCAAGTTATAAATGAGAAAACTAAGTTTCAGAGAATAACATTAGACAAGTTACCCAAGGTCACATAGCCAGCAAATAGTAGAGTTGGGATTTGAACCCAATTCCATCTGGCTTTAGTGCTCCATTCTCTTTCCTGGACAGGAAAGCACTTAATGCCTGCTCTGCTCACAGCATCTGCTGATATTCTGCACCGTGTGATTCCTACTCTATGACCACAGGTGACGGGTCATTTCAAACCCAAAGGTTACTGATGTATATCCTGGCAGCAACCTATGATACATAGCCTGGGCCAAAAAGGTGAGTCAAGCCAATCACATTCCTAGCTTACAAATTTGATTTTGGAAATACTGAGTGTCAATACACTTACTAGAAGGACCAAAAGTCAAAAAAGCCTGAACCAAAAGATGCCAGGGGTATATCTGGGGTCAGAGAAGCCATGGCAAGCTGAAATTATGAGGGACCAGAAACTAAAATTAGCAGCGAAAGGCAGTTGGTAGAGAGAAAACACAGTAGATGCTCTTAAAGAAGCAGCAGGTCACTCAGAGAACAATCATTCGGCCCATGAGAGAGAAACAAGAGTCAATCCCTCAAGTTACTGAATCCAAAAAAAATGGTTCTGAAGAACCTAGGGGCAGGACAGGAATAAAGACGCAGATGAAGAGAATGGACTTGGGGACACAGGGAGGGGGAAGGGTAAGCTGGGACAAAGTGAGAGAGTGGCATGAACATATATACACTACCAAATGTAAAATAGATAGCTAGTGGGAAGCAGCCGCATAGCACAGGGAGATCAGCTCGGTGCTTTGTGACCACCTAGAGGGGTGGGATAGGGAGGGTGGGAGGGAGACGCAAGAGGGAGGAGATGTGGGGATATATGTTTACGTATAGCTGATTCACTTTGTAATACAGCAGAAACTAACACACCATTGTAAAGCAACTGTACTCCAATAAAGATGTTTAAAAAGGATCTAAATAGAGAGAATTACTACAAGAATTAATATAGTAACATAAAAGACTTTATTCATTGTTATCCCCTGCCTTGGACAATAATTTTCATTGGCTTATATATCCAAACAAGAGCTAACCTGTCTGTGGCTAATCTGGTCACCTCAACTACCTATGTCCCAGGAGATTTTTCATTCTGGACCTAGCAGGCCATACAGAAGTTTGATAACATTCATCTGGTTGAGTTTCAACACAGGACTACATTCATCATTTAACCACTTCCTAAATCTCCCTTATTTTTTTCTATACCTTTGCCCCAGAGTTCTTAAATAGGTTTACAGTTTTAACGTAGGTTTACTGCACACACATGACATGTCTGGCACTATGCAAGGTACTGGGAATACAAACAGAAGAAGGTGCTCTTGGGAAGTATGTCTACCTTCTTATCATAGTTCTTTCTTTGTCCAGCAGTAAATAATGAATTGCGTAGCACACAGTAAGACACCAAAGAATACTGACTTTGGGAAAGCCCCTTCAAACTTGACCTCTGGCTCGTCGACCTGTCAGGGATTCCTGGGTAGTGCTGCCAGACCAGTGCTTTAATGCTTTACTGAATCAGCACTTGAGGGACAATGCAAAAGGAGGTGTTCTGTGTTAAATGTTGACATGTTATATGAAATGGAATCTGCCCATAGAAATTACTTTCATTTACCATTATTTCTCCAGGAGAAAGAAGAACTCAGAATCAAAAGTTACAATACACTTACAGATGGCTGGCAAATCAGTTATTTTCCCAAGGCACTAACTTCAGTGGAATTAGGAAGTCTGCACAAGACCTTAGAGTCTCTTTTCCTGGGAAGAACAAAAAAAATAAGTCAACATTTGGGGTAACTATTCGCACTCCAAATTATTAACACAGTCATTCTTATCAATGATTAGCATGTGTCAACAATAAATACTCCTGCCTTTTCTATTCCCCAGCATATGACCTTGGGCAGGTTATTAACCTCTCTAAGCTTCAAGTTCCTCATCTGTAAAATGGAAATGACGGTAACTACCCTGCAGGGCAATGACTGAGAGTTAATAAAACAGGTAGCTGAATGCCTAGCTCTGTAAATATAATAACAATAACAATTCATTAGTTTGTTAAAAGTATACACTGAAAAACTTCTACTTAGCTAGTGTAAAACTAATATAGGATATGTTTACAAGTGAGTTGGAAAGCAAGTCAAACAGACATGAAAAAGCAGAGAACAATCAAAAATGATCTAATATTTTTGAGCGCAATAGGACGTTAAACGTGAGGTTCATGGTATCTCAGAATTTTGGCAGACATCCCAGAGGCTGAGAATATTAGTTGTCAGAATATCTATTCAGGACATGTTCCAAGACTGTGAAATCAATTTTGTGACCCTTAGTTAATGTTCCTCCTCAGGAATTATAAGAGGCAAGATCAGTCTCTAGACCTGAGAGTTTCTAGAGAGACCAGCATCCAGAATTCTTTGGAGAGAGGTGTCAGGATTTTGCTCATCCATTCCACACACATTGTGTAGGGAGTGAGTGATTCTTCTCACAGCACTTTGAATACACCTTCAGCAGGTAACGTTGCTGGAGGAAAGCATACTGCCGGTTTAATTATTGTTCCATGGTAGGCCATTTGTCTTTTCTCTCTGGAAGTTTTTACTATTTTCCTTTACCCTTGATGTTCTGAAGTTTCACTGTGATGTGACTTGGCATAGATTTATTTCTATTTTTCCTGCTTCACATTCAGTGCACTTTCAACGCGAATAAAGATTTTTTGACTCTCTTTCAATACTGGGAAACTCTTAGTCGTTGTCTCTTTTAATACTGTTTCCCATCATTCCCATTTTTATCTTGTTCTGGATTTCCCATTAAATATACAATGGATTGTCAAAATATATCCTCCCTGACTCTTGACAGCTCTTTTATACTTTTATCTTCTTGTCTCTTTGTGCTGTTTTAGTGAATGCCTCTGTGCTGTCTTCTAATCCACTACCTCAAAACGTCCAAAACTGTAACTGTCATTTCCTACCGTCACCATACCCCACACTCCAAACTACTTCTCCCCCATGTTCCTCATTTCAGTGATTGTCAGTGTCATCTGTCAGAAATCCCGATTCTTCCTTCTCCCAGGCTATTCCTCTGAACTATCAGAGCAATTTTAAAATAACACAATTCTGCTCATATTAACCCCATACTTAAGACAGATCAGTGGTATCCTACTGACCTTCAGAAAATGACTTAGAGGCCATTTGGGATACAGTCTCTGCTTACTCCTTTAGCCTCATAGTTCTACCATTTTCCCCTTATATTCTACTTTCCAGCTCTTCATTCAGTCAATATGTATTTTTACTTACTGAGTGCCTGTAATGTGCTAATAATAATCACTGTTCTAGGTCTTGGGGATACTTCAGTAAACAAAGAAGCCTAAAAACCCTGTCTTCATGGAACTTAATAGGGAATATGTTCTGGTTTACATTTTAAAGGATTACTCTTTGGCAGTGTGGAAGTACCACATAGGGGGACGTGGAAGTAAGGAGACAAGTTAGAAGGCTATTGCAAAAATCCAGGCTTGAGAGAGGTTACCTTGCACTAAAATGGTAGTAAAGTTGGTGAGACTAAGTCATATTCCAATATATTTTGAAGGACTTAACCAATAGGTATGTGCTAATAACTGTTCTAGACCCTGGAGATACTTTGACTGAAAGACTGGATGAAGGTCATGAATGAAAAAGCGGTGGCATAGATGAGTCAAAGGTTTTTGACCTGAGCAACTTAAAGGATTGAAATGCCATTAACCAAGCTGGAGAAGACAACAGGAAGCGCAGGTTTTGGAGTCTGAAGGTTTAGATGCCTGGCAGACCTCCTCTTGGAAATGTCAAGTGAACATTTAGATACGTGAGTCTGGAGTGCAGGGCAGAGGTTTTGGCCAGAGATACACACTTGGGAGTGATCAGTGTCTAAGTAGTATTTAAAGCCATGAAAGTAGATAAGATCAGCTAGGGAAGGAGTGTCGACAGAAAAGAAAAGAAAGCCAAGCACTGAGTTCTGGGCTACACTGAGGGATTAGGGAAATTAGGAGGTATTGGCAAAAGACATTGAAGAGTAGCCGTAAGGAAGGAGGAAAACCAGGAGAGTGAGGCATCCTGGAAGCAAAGAAGAAAGTATTTCAAAGGTGAGGGAGTGATCACTCGGGCAATTGGCCATGATGACATGGAGGTCATTGGTGACCTTGATAAGCGCTTGTTCGTGGAGTGGCTGGGAAAATAAGCCTTATTATAGTGAGTTTAACAGAGAACTAGAGCCAGTGAGTATAGGTGACTCTTCTGAGGACTTTTATAAAGGGGAACAAAGAAACAGGACAATAGCTGGAGGAGGAAAGGGCATCAGAAAGAGGGTTTTTTTTGGTGTTTGTTTATACTATAGCAGTTTTCTATTGCTGCTATAACAAATTACCACAAACCTAGTGGTTTAAAACAATACAACTTAATTTTCCTACAGTTGTGTAGATTAGAAGCCCAACTTGGGTCTCACTAGGCTAAAATCAGGCTGTCAGCAAGACTATGTTCCTTTTTAAAGACTCTAGGGGAGAATCTGTTTCCTCGTCTTTTCTAGCTTCTGGAGTTCATCCACATTCCTTGGTTCCTGGCCCCCTTCCTCCATCTTTAAAGCCAGCAATGTTACATCACTCTGAACATTCTTCCATGGTCACATCTCCCTCTGATTGTCATATTCTGCCTCCTTCTTCTACTTTTAAACCCTTGTGATTACACTGTGCCCATCGTGATAACACAGCATAAACTCCCTATTTTAAGGTCAGCTCAATAGCAACCTTAATTTCATTCTTAATTCCTCTGTTATGTAACCTAACATAGTCACAGGTTCTGGAATTAGGATGTGGGGAGCCTGCCATACATGCGATACATTACAGCTTACTTGTTGATGGGAATAACCCAATAAAGAGAGAGAGAACCTGATGACGCTGGGGAGGGCAGAATTGTTGGAGTGACATGAGTGAGCAAAGGGAGGAACTGGTTTTCCATAGGAGCAAGGAGGGTTCCTCTCAATTTAACAAAAGAGGAGTGAGAAGACAACAAATGGGGACAGATGCTGGTTGGTGGGTAAATGTGGGTGGTGTGGGAGCTTGCGGGAGTCATTTTTTTTCTCAGTGACTCAGAAGCAAGGTCATGGACTGAGAGCAAGGATCGGGGGAAGGTGTTGAAGGTGAGAGAAGACAGAGGTTATAAAACTGACATCGAAGAGATTAGGAGCATGAAAGAAATAGAGAAATGTCACGAGTACCTAGGTAGCATCAAGGGCCCACTTGACGTCTGTTGTCATTATTTAAAGTGTGCCCATTCAGCTTGTTTCCTCCAGCCAGGTAGACAAAACATGGGTACATTAATTAGCTAGGTTAGGTTAACTGCTCGACAAACTCCAAATCTCAGTGCCTTAACCAACCAAAGTCGATTTCTCACTAAGAAATGTACATGGACTATCTCACCTAATCCATACAATGGTTGAATAACATGAATACCATTATTATGCTCTTTTCCAGATGAAGAAACTAAAGAGTTAATTGTAGCAAGCCTAAATCATAATTTTTGTTTTAGGTATTAGTTTAATTTGGGGGTATTTTTTAAAAAATTTTTCCCTCATAAGATTAATTCAGAAAATGTAATTTGGTCACTATACTCATTCATTAACAAAATATTATTAGAATCAACTATGTTAGGCTATGTATTTCAAATTATGAACCATAATATTATATTAGGAATCTTTGTCTTTTAGTAGTTGGAGCAGCATTTCTTCAGTTAATTACCAGAGCCCAGTAACTTATTTTCTAGGTAATTCTTATTTCTTATTTTGGTTTGGTTTATTCATATTCTCTCTTCTTGTATCTTGTTTAGTATTTTAATTTTCCTAAGCATTTATCTATCTTATTTTTTCAGATTTACTAGTATGGAAGTAATAACTTTCCTCAAATATTCTTAATTCAACTTCACATTATTTTTCTAATATCATTCCCGAATTTAGAAATAATTGTGATTTTTTTTTTAAATGCAATTCTTTATGTAGAATTTTCTATACCCTTTTAATATACTACTTGTAGTTTTGGCGCTTTTAAGCTATTAACTTTCAAGTAAATACAGATTAACTCAAACACCTTTACTTCATTTAAAAGAAAGAAGCTCCTCCTACTGTTTTACTGAATTAATGCTAATTGTTACATTCTATTTCATGTACAGAGAATTAGAATTCCACTTATGTAGGTAAAACCAGAACGTAAGCCACGTCTCTTAACATTCAAAAACTTCTTACACGCAATAAAAATTGCAAGTGATCATTACAAAATTATTGACTTAGGTAGTAAACACCAAGGGTCAATTCAGCTATGCTTCTTTGTTGTTTGGGTATGGAGTTCCCCTCCTTGGACCAAAGAAGAGAGCGCAGCATAGTAAAATTAAATGTGGGCTTTGGGTCAGGACACTTACTAGCTATGTGCCCTTGAACAAGTAACCAGTTACTGAATATTTATTGGCACCCATGGATAATTAGGCCCTTTATTAGGAGTTAGGGATTCGTGAACAAGAAACACTGGCCTCTGCCCTTCTATCTTACCCCTGGACAAGCAGAGACATGAGTTATAACCCTGGTTCTTTTATTGTCTTTTGGTAACATGTGCAAGTCACTAAAGTATTTAAGCCTCGGTTTCCTAATCTGTGAAACAGAGGTGATAATACTTACCTCACGGGGTCATTGTAAGAATTAAATGATAAAAATGCTTATGTACTAATTAAATGCTTATGTACTAATAAAAATGCTTATGGAGCTTCCCTGGTGGCGCAGTGGTTGAGAGTCCGCCTGCCGATGCAGGGGACGCGGGTTCATGCCCCGGTCCGGGAGGATCCCACATGCGGCAGAGCGGCTGGGCCCGTGAGCCATGGCCGCTGAGCCTGCGCATCCGGAGCCTGTGCTCCGCAACAGGAGAGGCCACAACAGTGAGAGGCCCACGTACCTCAAAAAAAAAAAAAAAAAAAAAAAAAGCTTATGTACTAATTAAATGATAAAAATGCTTATGTACTAATACCTAGTACATAAGAGGTATATAGTAACTGTGTGTTCCTTTTCTTTCTCTCTGTGCTTTTTTCTTTCTTTAGAGCTGATCTCGGGGTGGGGGGGGCGTGGAAAAGAGCCTTACCTTGAGGCAGGAGCAATAGTGCCCTTTCAGTGTAATTACAGCACCCCCAAATAATTGCATACTATATAGTCTGAGTTCCTGAAACATGGTTTTTCCCAGCCTTGGCACTACTGACATTTTTGGCAGAATAATGCTCTGTTGTAGGGGGCTGTCCTGTGCATTGTGGGGTGTTTAGCAGCATCCCCGGCCTCTACACACTAGATGCCAGTAGCAGCTCCCTGGTTATGAAAATCAAAACTGTCTCCAGACATTGCCAAGTGTTCCCTTGGGGGAAAGTCACCCCTGGTTGTGAACCTCCACATTAGTGGATCATAAATTCACACGTAGTAGGTCTTGAGCATTTAAAAAAATTAAATGGCATAACGTTGACAAGAATAGAAATCTTAGAAAGTATTACAGGCAGTCAAGTATTGCTTAGTGATATAAATTTCTGTGAGTTGTCAAAAATTTGAAAGCCACTGTACTCAGTGAAAACTTTCATATAAACTCATTTAATCAGAAAACTCTACAAAATAAGGACAGATGTTATCCTCTGTTTTACAAATCAGAAAATTGACTCTCAGATCAGTTGAATGACTTGCCCTCAGGGTTACTCAGTAGGCTAAAGGAAAGATGTGAAACCCATCCCAGGTCTCTAAACTTTTAATGACAAGGTGTAAAGGAGATTGTCACCTGAGGGCAAAGATCTCCCGAAGGGTCCACAAGGGAAGAGATATTAGAGTGAGAGGTCTTTGGTGGTGGGTCCAATCATTAAAATTTAATATCAAAATGTTAGATGGAAATTTGAATAACATTTTATCAAGATATTATTTTTCCACACTGCTAACCTTTGTATACCCACAGTTAATTGGGGAATGAATAAATTAATGAATGAACATGGACCACACAAATCCCTGTGCTCAGTCAGCCAGGCCCTCTGATCACCTCCAGACAATCAGGCAGGCTGCTCCCTTTGCCTGGAATCTCCCTCTCCTCTCTTTCCCCACTGACTTCTAGAATCAGCTCTTCAGTAGTCCTCCGAGGGACACTTTCCACAAGTCCCCAGACAGGCTGATTTCCTCCTCTGTGCTCCTTCTATAAACCTTACCAAATTATGCTGTAATTTTCTGTTCCACGTTTGTTCCCTGATAACTCTCTGTGCCTTTACTCCCTCCCCGTTATCCCAGAGGTAGAAACTATGCTCTATTTTAAAAACCAAATAAACCACAGTACTCACCACAGTGCCTGGCAATGCAGTTGCTGTTTAATACCTGTTGACTGAATGGAAGGAAAGCAGACAGACAAAGCAATTATCTGATACTATAGAAGCAAAAGACTGTTGCTGCTCCCTGCCGCCCTGAGGGGAAAACTATACCGTCCATTTCACCTTATGGGATGACAGCAGTGGGGGCTCTAGCGCCGCCTGGTGGCAGGTGGAGGTGTGAGCACTGCAGGCGGCTCGCCCTGGGTCCAAGCCAGGCTCCAAGAACCATCTGCAGTCCTCCGACTCAGCCACCTGGAGTTTGTGCCCTCACTGCCTAGTCTTAGACCCTAAACTGTCCTCGCTCTGTGTCCCCACCTTTGGTGATAAGACTCACTTAGGACCCCTGTTAAACTGATGGCTTCCCAGGACCCGCCCTGCAAGATTCTGATTCAGCGGGCTGGAGATGAGGCCCCCAATATTGTGTATTTTTAACTAGTACCCCAAGTGATTCTCACTACCAAGGCTGTTTGGTAAACTAATCATCTTCGTTTCACTCACGCTGTAGAATTAGGGCAGTTGTTTATTTTTCAGTGACTTTACCTCCAAGTGAACTTGGGCATATATTATTGGTTAAGAGACGAAATGCTCCTGAGGTCCTTGAAGGTGTAGCTTATTCGTATCTCGAGTATATTATCCTGCAGCCTTTACCTTCCAAATGCTCCAATATATTATTGGTTAAGAGACGAAATGCTCCTGAGGTCCTTGAAGGTGTAGCTTATTCGTATCTCGAGTATATTATCCTGCAGCTTTTCCCTTCCTTGTCAGCAGCAGGGTGACTCGAGTGAGGGCGCTTTCGAGGGCGACCCCAAACCTCAGAACTGTTCCGGCCACGTGAGCCAGACCAGGCACGTGACCCCGTGGCCAGGATGACCCTGGAGTGGCATCGGCCCCAGCCCACCCCTTCCTCCAAGGGGCAGGAGTCTGGACGCAGGAAGACAATGGGGGAGGGCTTTCCTTTAACAAGACGCACTGGCTGAAGTGGCCCGGGGCAAGGAGAGCAGAGCACAACAGGCCCCACTTTCTGGCCCCCTTTCCACCAGGCGCACGGCCGAACCACAGTCAGAGGCGGGGGCGAAGTTAGGAAGCTCTCGCTGCTGGTCACGCGTCTTCCTTTCGAGCCGGACGCAGTCAGGCTATCTTCTTCATGGGGTCTGAGGGGCTCTGGTGGGAAACAAAACCGCGAACGTTTTTGAATAGGGAGGAGGTCTTCGGCCGCCCGTGGCCTGAGGAAATCCTTCTGGGACGAATAAATAGTGGCTTCTTGTCTGAGGGCCCTCGGGACTAAACAATGTTTGCTTCTGTGGGGAGGGGCGGGACTCTTCATAAAATAACACGGTACACAGAGATCAAATCTTTTGTCCAAAGGCCTCCTCTCGGTAGACGCGGGCCGCTCGGAGACCTGCAGGCCGACCTCTAAACCTCCTGAGTCACCCTGAGGTGAGCCACACGCGCAGGCGCACGACTGCTCGGCGGCAGGGGCGGGGCTTTCTGAGGCGGGGCGAAGGCCAGTCACGTGGGCCGCGAAGCCCTCTCCGCGATTTCCCTACAAGGACTTGGGCTGTTGGGCCCCGCCCCTGGCCGGGCCCTGGAATGTGCGGAGGGGCAAACCCTCAGGACAGAGTCAACCATTTGCTAAGAGGAAAGGGGGGAAGAAAAGCTTACATTGTAAGAAGAGGTATTAAAAAAAAGGAAAACTCAGTCATCAGACCTGGCGAACCATTACACCTTCTTCTACGTTCTAAGTTTCCCGCTTTACACGTCCTTCCCATGCACTTGGTCAAAACTGCGCCCTTTGAGCACACCGGCAACTCCCCCGCTCCGTCGCCCTTCCATTAAACCAGGCTCACACTGTTAGCAGAGAATGGTGACTCGCTTCCTTCCGGTCCGCTAAGCGGAGGCCGGAAGAGTTGTTTGCAGCGTCTCTAGGAGTGGAAGGGAGTTTGTAGCGGCAGTCAGGGCAGCGAGGGGTTCCCTGAAGCGTTCGAGTTTTCGCGGCTGAGCAGGGTGAGTGGTGCTCGCGGTCGGGCGCGTGAGGCCCATTTCGGGGCGCATTCCCTCGGGACGGCTTGGGGGGGGGCAGTGGCGCTCCCCCGGCGCCGGGAGCGCACCTGGGCAGGTGTACCAGCCGGTTCCCGGGTTTTGAGCCCCAGTGCCAGCTCCAGCATCGAAGGCCGCGGCCGGAAGCGGCCCAGACGCCGACTTCGCTCCTTTGCCCAAAGTAGGAGCTCGGGAAGTGTGGCTTGCTCTGCTGGCGCCGCGAGCTTGAGCGACAGCAGGCCTGCGAAACCCGAGCCCAGCGGAGCTGACTCTGGGACTAAGTTTAGTTTATAACGTAAACTTGCCCGATTCAAGAGAGTTTGCGCAAAAACTGTGCCCAGTGCGCCCCCCTCACCCCCCCCCCGCGCTGCATCTGTTGTTGCAGCTGTGTGGCTACGTTTAGTGGGAATAACCACTTCAAATTAGCAACTTCCTCAGCTCAGTGTCCACTTTTGTAATTAGAGTTTTATTTTTAAGTGATATTTGGACAAAGAGGAGTTCGGGGTTTAGTTTGCGGCTCCAGAAAAACTCCAAAATACAATACCGTGTTACTCTTGGGTGGAAACTCGGGGTTAAGTCAATTTCCCAAAGTGTTTTCCTTTTAAAGTAGTTGAATAGGTTTATCAAAGAGTGTATCAGTTCTTTACAGAACTTTGAAACAGAAATAAGCGTTAGGTTGAGATTTTAACTTAAGTGCAAAAAGTTTTATATCTAAAAGTGAAGAAAGTGAATATTTCCTAAGATTACTACTATTTGTTTCATGTTCTGGAAGCCTTTTGATAAAACTTAACCAGAAAAAGCTTTTTATTTAAAAAAGTGACGCTATACTGGCAAGTGAACCACGACAAAGAATTGCCTTTGTCAAGTGCTGAGAACTTTTTGGGTGTGGCAGTCTAAGGGAACTAATCCTACTTTCTACCGGAAGTTTGCATAGGAATTGAAAACTTGTTTTAGTTGGAACGGAAGCACCAGCTTGAAAATGTACTTTTAAAAAGCCGTGGTTAGCCCCCCAAAATTACATATACTTAGCTTTGAAAAAAGAAGTGCATTGATTAAATGAGACGGTAGATTTGGTAAGCAGATACTACGTGTTCTCACATTAAGAAGTGTTTTCTAAAATGGGAGTTTTTCCTTAAAGAATATAATCATATTTCCAGAATACTATCAATTTGAGTGTTAGTTCTGTAGAAAAAGTCTTAGGATTAGTTTCCATTTATTACCACTACAAACGCTGGACTCTAGGATTCTAACTAGAGTAATCTAATGTAATATTGGTATGGATTAATCCCATTTTATAAATGAAACCAAAGTATCTAGAAATTCTGAAAAATCTTCTGGTTGCCCTTGATGTGTGGGGAAAGCCTCTTTGAGGATCTTTATTTTCCATTTCCCCCATCACTTAATCTAGTCTAACATCTTGCTTACATAGTTTGTATCCCTCCTTTTGTCATAACCCTGAATGATTCTCTGCCTATTTGATCAAGCTAAAAGGATAAATCTAGAAATTCATTACCACCAACACTCTCTTTCCCTGATTAAGACAAGATTATACTCCTTCAGGTCTGTAAACTGAATCTCCTTGACTGAATCTCTTCTATATATTTAATAGAAGTTGGCTCTGCGAGTCTGTGGGTTTTCAAGTTCCATACAACATATAGCCCTTCACACCAAAGATCTTAAATTAAATCCTTCAAAAATAGACTCTAGGGGCTTCCCTGGTGGCGCAGTGGTTGAGAGTCCGCCTGCCAATGCAGGGGACGCAGGTTCGTGCCCCGGTCCGGGAAGATCCCACATGCCATGGAGCAGCTGGGCCCGTGAGCCATGGCCACTGAGCCTGCGCATCCGGAGCCTGTGCTCTGCAACGGGAGAGGCCACAACAGTGAGAGGCCCGCGTCCCGCAAAAAAAAAAAGACTCTAGACTATAACTTAGGATGAGTGAGGACATAACTCGGAAATCTCAGGTGCCTTCATGGCAATCTTCCCACCCTAAATAAAGAATAGTTACATTGATGAATAAAATATTTTCAGTTTTATTTTGCCTTAGTTTATGAGAGTTGTGTGTTTGCTGAAGGCTTGTTACATGCAGAGGGTTATAGGTTGACTCGTTTGGGGAGGGTAAAAGTGGACAGCATACTAGAATCATAGCAAGGAGGACAATGACAGTATCTGTCATCAATGATCTTCTCCTTCGGATCATAGCACTGTTCCTCATTTGGCTGCCTCTCCGCCAGTGTTTATTCCACCCATACTTTCAGTTTGGTAGGGGAAAATAAAAAACACCCTTTCCTTATTTTGAAATAACTGACTGCAGAGCTGAACTCCCTGTCACTATAAGGATCTGGGTTTCTGGTGGGAGATAAACTCACAGATCAGAATCCAACCTCCTTGAAAAAGTAAAGAGTAACTTGCCCAACGGTATACTACCAGGTTTTGGTAGAATTAACTACCCTAATTTGTTAGAACTAAGACTAACATTTAAGTCTCTTAATTCTAAGGATGTCTTGTAGCTTTTAGGATTTTTCAGTCTTCTCCCCCCGCCCAAATCTTTCAGAAACAAAGATCTTTTCTGAACTCACAATATTTGATAATCATGTACCACCTTTGAGTTATTTTTCATTTTTGTTACGCATTGTTTTAACTTGAGAGCCATACTCCTGGAATGAAAACTATGTGACTCATTTCATAAGTTGAACCAATCATCTCATTTCTTTAAAGTTGCCTCCCCAACTATAATTTAAGCTCCTTGAAGATAGCACACCTACCTTACATTTCTTAATTCTTAAATAATAATCAGCTCTCATGACATTTAATGCACATGAATGTAATTCTGCTGATCATATTAAAGGTTGATGGTTAAGTATCGAATGAGATAAAGAAAAATTCTGTGAGACCACTGTCAGTTCTGACCCCCAAAAAACCTTTATAATGTTTAAAAACTATGTTAGAATGCATTTACAAATTGAAAGAATGCATGATTTTAAAAAGGCCAAATAGGGGACTTCCCTGGTGGCACAGTGGTTAAGAATCCGCCTGCCCAGTGTAGGAGACACGGGTTCGAGCCCTGGTACAGGAAGATCTCACATGGCCGTGGAGCAGCTAAGCCCGTGCACCAGAACTACTGAGCCTGCACTCTAGAGCCCACGGGCCACAACTACTGAGCCCTCATGCCACAACTACTGAAGCCCACGCACCTAGAGCCTGTGCTTCACTACAAAGAGAAGCCACCGCGATGAGAAGCCACTCAACCCAATGAAGAGTAGCCCCCACTCACCGCAACTAGAGAAAGCCCGTGTGCAGCAACGAAGACCCAACACTGGCAAAAATAATAAATTTATTTATTTTAAAAAAAGCAACTGTAAAAAGGCTAAATAGGAAATACATCAAAATTCAAGAAGTGGGTGTGTGTTACTTTATAATCCAAACTAAGTTTTAAAAAGGTATATAGAGGACCCGCACCAAATTGAGTATTATGAGTTTTTTTGTTTTGTATTTTATAATTTTATTTATTTATTTTTGGCTGTGTTAGGTCTTCGTTGCTGTGCGCGGGCTTTCTCTAGTTGTGGCCAGCGGGGGCTACTCTTCGTTGTGGTGTGCGGGCTTCTCGTTGCGGTGGCTTCTCGTTACACAGCACAGGCTCTAGGTGCACAGGCTTCAGTAGTTGTGGCTCGTGGGCTCTAGAGTGCAGGATCAGTAGTTGTGGCGCACGGGCTTAGTTGCTCCATGGCATGTGGTATCTTCTCAGACCAGGGCTCAAACCCATGTCCCCTGCATTGGCAGGCGGATTCTTAACCGCTGCGCCACCAGGGAAGCCCTATGAGGTTTTGTAGATTAAAAAAATCAGTTGTATCAACCATTTGACCTATAATTTTCATCAGTTTCTTTGTTCTTAAAATAACTGACATTTGCGCGTCATTAGGGGAATATTATGTAGTCAAACAAAACAGACTGTTTTTAAAGATGTGCTTTGTTTTGCAAAGACATGGCATACCTAAAATATTAAAGAGACGTGGACTGGTAAATATATGCCACTCATTGGGTCTCAACCGCTAACCCAAGTCCTAGAATCCATTTAAGAGATGGAAGAATAATACATATATGTTATAACTCCTTGTAGTTTTAAAAACTGCATTTAGAATAGAGGGGGACATTACAGTTCCATATAGTTTAGATAATAGTGGGATTTACTGCGTCCAGAGGTGTTACAGAGTGAAAATATGCATTCATAAAAGGGTGATTAAAGGAAACTTGGAAACTAGGGAAGAGTATATATCATAACTGCTATGTCACGTAGAGTATATCTTACCAGCAACACATTCCAGTGTATCCTAGGAGTGCTATATTTAATGGACTGGAATTTGTGACTCTCCTTTGTGGAATTTCCTTCTAAAATCTGAGAACAGATTTAGCTTCAAAAAAAGAAAATCTGAGGCAGAGTCAGAGCTTTTCTAATTATTTCCATAATTGAATTTAGCCTGGCTGATGTGGTGTAATCAAGGAAAGAATGTAAGTAATAAGTTTTTAAACTCATGTGGAGCGTTGTGTTCTAAAGTCACTTGGCAGTACTGACATCTAGGTAGTACTTCATTCTTTGCAATCCACAGACTTATTTTTAGAGTAAGGGCATAGTGTTTTGCTACATCATAGTTAAATGTTGTTTTCAGAACGTAAGCTTTAAAATTGTTGTCCTGGTCAGAGAGTGAAATCAGTAGTGCCTATTTTAGACCTGCTTCAAAGAATATAACTGAATACAGTGTCTCAGTCTTGTGTGTTAGAGGTTTTGCAGACTGCCATTGCCACCTCAGCTCTGAAAGATGGTATGGTAA
The DNA here is from genome assembly GCF_964374135.1 of Grampus griseus. Taxonomy (NCBI): domain Eukaryota; kingdom Metazoa; phylum Chordata; class Mammalia; order Artiodactyla; family Delphinidae; genus Grampus; species Grampus griseus. Next base: position 34,418,465 of record NC_139006.1, on the reverse strand, counting down.
AATTTTATTATCTGATGACTGTGGGATTTTTAACTTCAAACAGACTTATAGTATTAAAGATTGTGTGAAAGGAAAATTATCTCTTCATCTTAGGTATTATTAAACATTATTTTTAACTTAAATTTTACAGGGATAAATTTAGATTAGAGAGCAAAGGTAGTTTCTGTACCTCTTAAAATGCTTTCTAAAACTTTTTAAAAACTAAAGTGCTTTAAAAATTTTTATTGTGCTCTGGTTTTTGTTTCGAGGACTTGGTCACCTCAAGTGATTTAGCTTAGCTCTGTGCAACAAATTGGTTAGGATAGAGTGGAAATATTTACAAAACTTAATTATTGATGAATTACCTTTGGCGTTTTCTATACTCTTTCAGTTAGCCTTTTAACAGATATCTTTCCTGAAGTACTTTGATTCCAGGAGTGAGGGTGCGATAAGAAATGTTAGTTGCGAGTGGAAGAATGGTATTTGGCAGTAAGATTAGGAGATGAAGACCTGTCCCATCAGTTAATCCTCCTTCCTTCTTTCTGTCCACCTTAGAATGGGAGGCTGGTTTCAGCTAGGGCTGCAGAAGGATAGACCTGTTGACGATGAGTTAATGTCCCTCAGTACTCCATAGCACTGATGTACAGAACCCAACATTTTTTGTTTCTTGTTTTCTGTATTGTTATTAAGCTAGTAGATTGGGTTATTGGTCCTTAATCAGCTGTCCAGTAGTACTGGGGACAGGAAATCTTGTTGATAATGCTCTGAGCTTTGAATTAATGTTGGTCGTAGTTTCGTCACAACTACTAAGGATGAGTGAACTCAGAGCATGAGTCTGGTTTTTCTCTTTGTAGATTGATTCTCTGCATAATGGTATCGATTAGTTGAGAGAGATTTTTGCCAAGTGATACTATCCTGTGGAATAGTCTTTAGACACATCTCTAAGTGGCTCAAACGTATCAGGAAGGTTGGTTCAGCTTACTTTTTGTTATTTCTTGTATTTCCCTAATTTGTTAGGATTTAACCGCCACCATGTCGAGCAAAAGAGCAAAGACCAAGACCACCAAGAAGCGCCCCCAGCGCGCAACCTCCAACGTGTTCGCCATGTTTGACCAGTCACAGATTCAGGAGTTCAAGGAGGCCTTCAACATGATCGATCAGAACAGAGATGGTTTCATCGACAAGGAAGACTTGCATGATATGCTTGCCTCCCTGGGTAATGATCAGTTTTAACATTAATAAATCAAATAGAATTTCTATAACACCTTTTATATTTATTTCTTAAGCCAATCTAATGATGCTTTGTGAAGCCAATCTAATGATGTTACAGTTCACTAAGATTCGAAGTCTGGAGCATTGTTTCCCAAAGCATGGTCCCCGGAACACCTGCAGATTTCTGGCCAAGTTTCAGGGTTAGGCTGGGGGCCAGCCGTGTACGTGCATGCACTGCAAACACTGATCTTGATTGTGAGAGCAGTGTTATTCCTCCTGACATCCAGTGGAACAGCACACAGTCTCCACACTCTTAATACGGATCCTATTCATTGAGAAGACTTTTTTCCGAATAGTTTTGCTATCTTGAATGCAAATAGCAAACTGTTTAAATGACCGTCTTTCTTGTCAAAATGTTTACCATGATGAATTGTTGATGCGCTTTGTGGTGTAATTATCACCCTCTTAAAATTATGACCCTCTTTTTTGTTTAGGGAAAAATCCAACTGATGAGTATCTGGACGCCATGATGAATGAGGCTCCAGGTCCCATAAATTTTACCATGTTTCTCACGATGTTTGGTGAAAAGCTAAATGGCACCGATCCAGAAGATGTCATCAGAAACGCTTTTGCTTGCTTTGATGAAGAAGCAACTGGTAAGTCTGAGGTAACCTTTAATTACCAAGTGATTTAATTTTTGGTTATGGCAACTAAAATATATAATAACTTGAAATATGATGACATATAATACCCTCAGGTTTATACCATACCTGAGGTTTGGGGGATTTGGGGGGACAGGTTTTGCCTATGGCTTGTTAGTCACTCACTTCACTGCCTCTGCCCTTAAATATTTAATTTACAATTTAATAGGTATATTTGAAACTTCTTTAGGAAACTTATGTTCCTCCTTTACTAGAATACTTCCACAAGGGTCAGATACTCAATAAATGTGTGTCAAGCCAATATCTTTTACTGGAGCAATCTTGGAAAAAGTTTAAATTGCTGTAGGCGGTGATACCAGTACAATCCTATGTTTGTTTATCAGGTACCTCTCAGCTCTGAGAGTGTTTAGATCTGGTATCTAACCTCTCCCTCTGGAATCAGGTGCCCCGGTTTCATAATCCTATTCTGCATAATAGCTGTGTGATTTCAGGCGAGTTACTGAACTTCTCTAAGCCTCTGTTTTCTTATTTGTAAGATGGACAGTAATATTACCTACCTCAGGGTTGTTGTGAGGATTAAATGAGGAAATGAGATAGTAGCTTACTGCCTGCATAGAGTGAACTCTCAAAGACACCCAAAAGGTTAACTAAATACATGCCCGATAAGGGGGTAACTCACATAGCAAGTTTTTGAGAAGGAAGGCACACCCTCTGGTTACACAGTCCAAGCATAATTTGGGCATGGAAGCATAGTCTCCCCACTCTGGCTTTCAAGACTCTGCACGATAGGGCCTCATTTGGCCTGTTCAAGTAGACCACCCTCAACTCTTCCTAACCTCCTTCCAGACTCCTCCATGCGTTGTTGCCCTGACTTACCTCCACCATTTCTGCCTCTGCCTTTCCTCCTTATACCACCTCCTTCCCCTTGAAATCAAGACTCTGAACAGTTATTTCTGGAAGGGGTAGGGAAGGGGCAGGCAGAAGAGACCTTTTTCCTGCTAAAAACATTTGTGTATTGATTGAATTTTTTACAGTCAATGGGTATTACTATTTTAGTGGAAGGGAATAAAACCATAAGAGAGTAAAGTGTCTTATTTATTCTTCAAAGTCATCTCAATGGTCACTTTCTTTATAGAGCCTTACCTGTGTTTTCATACTATTTTCTCCTGATCTCTGGGAAAACGTAAAAGTTCTCCCTTTCCCCCTCCAAAGTATTTTATGTATGTCTCTACTGGCACATACTCTACCTGAGCCTCTACTTTAGTTGTGTGCTTATTTCTTTTTTTTCTTTTTTTTTTTTTTTTTTTTTTTTTTTTGCTATACGTGGGCCTCTCACTGTTTTGGCCTCTCATGTTGTGGAGCACAGGCTCTGGACGCTCAGGCTCAGCGACCATGGCTCACGGGCCCAGCCGCTCCGCGGCATGTGGGATCTTCCTGGACCGGGGCACGAACCCGTGTCCCCTGCATCGGCAGGCGGACTCAACCACTGCGCCACCAGGGAAGCCCATGTGCTTATTTCTAATCATCACAGTCTCCCTGATCCCAGGATAATAGCTGTGTCTTCCAGCATTCCATTCCCATCCTTGTAACCCCTCCCAGCTCCTACCACAGTCCCTTGCACATAGTCAATGATGATTTTACATGATAGTTGAATGACTTGGCTGGAGATGAGGATTTATTTCTACAAGCTAAAAGTCTAAGATTTGGAGAACTTTTTTTTTTTAATCTAGGATTGAATTAGCAAAAACAATCCGTAAATCTAGAGTTTCTTTTGTGAACTGACCTTACACTTTAAACTCATAGGAAATATATTATCAATGTTTTAGCTTAATTTCACATACAAGGAAGTTGTCAGATTTTTCTTTTTTTACTTTATGAATTTCAAAATTTCTGTGCTTGAATGGTCATGTATTACCTTTGGATTACTGCATTAGTGGGTCTCAGTCATGATAGCTCGTGGGATTTACTTGGGGAGCCTTTTTAAAATATCAGTAACAGATAATAAGGCAAGGGTGGCCTCTGGGGTTGTTTTGTTTTGAGCTCCCTGGATGATTCTTATGTGCAGTCAGGCTTTATGAGAACCCTGCTTTCACAAGTCCAGAGTAGAAAGCCTTCCTCTCAGCTCACCACTGTAGCCCCAATGCCTATCCCAGTGTCTGCAACGTAGTTAATGCTCAAATATCTACTCAGTGTTTTTGTACATCCTGGGCCTGAACATATTTGTTACTGAATCTAAAATTAGATTTGTTTAGAAAAATTTTTTTAATCTCATTTTACATATAAAGAAAAAGAAGGAGGTAAAGTGAAATGTCTGAAGTAACATAGCTTGTTAAAACTGGACCTCAAGACTTCAGTACTCTTTCCACTGAAGCACTTTATTGATGTTTGTGATGATTTTAGTATATTTACTCGTAGAATAAGTGTGACCATGCTACTTTAAGGAACCATGAGGCTTAGATTCCTTAATCATACTTTATGGCTTGTGGTTAGGCATAGGCTTAGCCACTGTTATTGAGATCAGGAGATGGATGTCGGGTGAGGTCAGTAGAGCAGAGCAGGTTAATGTCACTAAGCAACAGGGCATTTTCTAGGCAGCTGTCTGCTGAGGCTGACTTCAGCATGTCAGGACCTCATATTTCATACATTTGCGTGCTTCTAGTTCTTAACATATAGCCCATGCTTAGTCAAGTGTAGATGCCCCTTGCACTTACTCCTCAGAGTAGTGTGTCTTCTGATCCCTGGTTCTTTTCTCTTTAGGCACCATTCAGGAGGATTACCTGCGAGAGCTGCTGACCACAATGGGAGATCGGTTTACAGATGAGGAAGTGGACGAGCTGTACAGAGAAGCACCTATTGACAAAAAGGGGAATTTCAATTACATTGAGTTCACGCGCATCCTTAAACATGGAGCAAAAGACAAAGATGACTGAAAAGAACTTCAAATTCCAGCCAAACTTTCCTTGTTGCTACTTTGGGTATTTCTGAGACTTTCTCTTAGAGCCTATTGCATGCCCTTAGCTTTACAGCTTTTGCCTTTCTTGTTGTATTTATTCTCAACCATTTGGGGCACGTGCATCTCTATAATCAGACTGGAAATGGGACTTTTTGTCATTTTCAGAATAGAAAATAGGGTAGTTTAACTTACCCCTACCTTCCCCTCCCCCAATAACTGCAGTCTACAAAGAGTCGATATATTTTTTCAGAGAAAGTTATTCACTCAATTTTTTCTGAACCGTAATTAAACTTTATAATAGAAACTTACTTGTTTAAAATTTCTTTATTTACCCAAATTGGCTTTGTTGGTCTTGGTTGTAATTTTTTATTTATTTATTTATTTTTGGCTGCGTTGGGTCTTCGTTGCTGTGCGTGGGTTTCTCATTGTAGTGGCTTCTCTTGTTGCAGAGCATGGGCTCTAGGCACGCGGGCTTCAGTAGCTATGGCTCGAAGGCTCTAGAGCACAGGCTCAGTAGTTGTGGCGCACAGGCTTAGTTGCCCCGCAGCATGTGGGATCTTCCCCGACCAGGGCTTGAACCCATATCTCCTGCATTGGCAGGTGGATTCTTAACCACTGCGCCACTAGGGAAGCCCTTGGTTGCAACTTCTAAAGAAAGGTAGTGGGAATTCCCTGGCGGTCCAGTAGTTAGGACTCCGCCTGCACTTTCATTGCCAAGGGTCCGGGTTCAATCCCTGGTCAGGGAACTAAGATCCCACAAGACGCGCGTGCGGCGCAGCCAAAAATAAAGAATGGTAGTGAGGCAAATCCTAGAAAATAATATGGTTGTTAGACCTCCCCCTTACTCCTGCCAGTTTTCCTAACAATCCTACTCCTCTACTATTCATCCTTCCTCCTTTTTAAAGAAATCCAATTTTCACTGCCTTTACTGAGTTTCCTGCACTTTGCCTTCCAATTTTAAAAATAATTTCCTGTAAAATTTACATGTGTATGATAGCTTTGGTAGCTTTAAATCCTAAAGTTTAACATACCTGCCAACATCACCCCATATCTGTTCTAATCTTTTGTACATAACTTCTTGTCATTTAAAGTTAGACCAGGCCACTGAGTGTAATTTTAATTTGTCCTAATTTTTAAAACAATTTTAGCCCCAAAGTTTCTATGGAATGCTTCTACCAAAAAGGCGGATTTTTTTGTATTGTATTTCAAAGTGTTGGAAACACAATATGGTTTTTGTTGGTTTGTTTTGGGTTTTTTTGTATATAGTTTCTTTTTATCACACAGTCCTCATTGAAGTACTGTGTTTATTTATGCAGAGATTCACATGAGTTCATTTGTGAATGTTTGACATTCCTGACCTGCCCGTGGTCAGAACAGCTGAAGCTACATGCCTGGGAAAGTGAGGTCATTATTTCAATCCTAAAAATAACTTCTGCTATTTGCAGGAATGCAGGACTGTTTTAAGAGTTAATCAGGAAATGGTAGACAGTTTCATTCACTTTGGGCTTCAAAAATCTGACTCTCAAGGATTCATAAGTTTAAGAAAGATCTTGAAACAGTGGGGGGAAGAGTTGGGTGAAGAGGGTTGACAATTAACCTGTGAAGATGAATAATTGATAATTACTATAACTTTATGTTTTATACTACTATTAACAAGACTGTCCTGGGACAAAACTATTACCTCGTTGAATATGCAATTACTGAATGCCTTCAGGGCAGCAGACCTTTACACTCACAGGATAGGTGAGCTAGATTCTTTAACCTCAGGAGACCAGCTTAAAATAGGAGTAGGACTAGTAACAAGGCTGCTCTTGGCCCTTTCAAGATTAGAATCTTAGCACCTGCCTTAACTCTGCCTTTAATGTGTTCCTGAATTTTGTTCAGTGGTTTAAGCAAAGTACTTTTTCCAGGGTATAGCCATGATGCTGAAATTGTTGAACTAAATTTACATTTCAACTGAAAAAAAAAATAACTTCTGCTTTGTTAACAAATTTCCAGTCAAGAACAAATAACATTGTTTCTGTACTGAAAAAAAGGTAGCCTCATCTACTAAAATTATCTCTTGCAGTATCTCCACTTCCATTTCAGATAACTGCTCAAAGAACCAGCCGCCATTAGAAACAGTGGATAGTCTCTTCTGAATGAAATGTCTCCTCATTTAGTAATAGCATTCTCTATGTAGTAAGTAGGCTTTGCTTAAGTAAAGCTGATTGACAGTAAAAAGCTAAAGCATCTACTCCAACAGTGCATTTGATAGAAAAACTGGTCTCCACGATGAAAGCCAGACTTGAAACAAACCATTTCAAAACCAGCCTAATGGGGGCAGCCTCCTTACCCACCTGCTTATGATTACATTGTCATTTGGACTCCAGGGCCCAAATTTTATTTGATCAAGGAGCCTCTATGACTGCACGAGAGTGGGAATTTATGAGTGCTACTGGGAAAAAAGGGAGCAGGCCAGACTATATGAGACAAGTAAAAGCAAATTCTGGAAAAGAAAGGCAACTATTTTTTTTTTTACAAAGTATGAGGGGGGAAAGGACAGCAAGAGATGTACTAGACTTTGAGAAGTGCAGGCAAGTTGTAAGAAGGATCAGATAGAAGATGGTAAAAGAGCTTAGTAGATAGGGCCACAACAGTGTTATGGAAACCAAGTGAATAATTTCAAGAGTGAGGAAGTTAGTGTTAAACCACAGAAAAATCGAACACAGGAAAATTTAAATGAGGCCACTGGATTTGGCAAGTCGGTCACTTCTGCCAGAGCTGTTAAGGTAGTTTTGAGTGCAGAATCCATAGTGTAGCAGGAGACACGGACAATGCCTGGGTTTGGGGGTCAGGCCAGCTGCATTTTAATCTCATTCGTGCTACATCATGGCTTTATAACCTTAAGAAAGTTATTTAATCTCGCTCGACCTCTATTCATTTGTAAAATTGAAGTAATGCTCTGGCTCATAATAGGAACATAATCTATTAATATATAAAGCAGCATTTTTGTGATTAGGAGCAGTATAGGTTTTAGAGCCAGCCGTGGTTGGGTGAATAATGCCTGTTATTTGATGAGCTTTGTGTCCTTGGGCAGGTGGCCCAGCCCTAAGTGTCAGTTTCCTCACCTGTTTAACAGGGACAATACCCTCCACGTTTGTTGTGAAAATAGAAACACTAAAGCTAAATGGGTCTGGCACACAGTAGGTATTCAAATAGTGGTTATTCTGTTTACCAGCAGGGGCTGTTGGGCAGTGAGGAGAGGCTTGAAGGGAAGGCAGGACCAAAGAGCATTTTAGAGATTCAAGCCTGTCTGTAGACAGAGGAAGAAGGCAAACGAGTGTAAGCAAATGAGTGAAACCAAAGGAATGATGTGCAGGAGCTAGGAAGAGATAGAACCTAGATCACATGTTGTAAGATTATTCTTAGAAAAACAAAAATGGATACTGCTCCCTCTGAAAACAGGAAAGGGTAGGTGATAGGAGTTTAATCATAGTTGGAGATTAAAAGCCGAGGTTAGGAGAAAGGTCCATAGTGGTTTGATAGTAAATTGTCTCAAACTAGAATTTAATTAAAGGGTTGTTATGAGCATTTAATGAGAATATACATAAAAATGTGTGGTACCAAGTAGGTCCTCAGTTTATTTTAGATTTCCTGAGTAGGTCCAATATGCCAGCATAGTTTGTGTCTTTCTAGATCCTCCTTAAGTGTACAATTTCTTGATTGCCCTGCAACCCTGGTTTTTATCTTTGCTGTCCTGAAAGGCATTGCTGAAGCTAATCCCATATTGAAGAAACAGCCAGTTTTCCCAAGTCCCTGTATCTTTTTATCCTAGGTTTATATGTGCCTGCTCAAATAATAGGCATCATAACTTCTCTTTCACATTTATCTACATACATCTTGTAGTTGTAGTGAATATACACCTTGTTTTTTAGTTTAATGTATGTTAAATTGTCATGTTTTGGCATACCCACCATTTTTGTTTTGAGTTTTAAGTATATTACCTTTTTTTAAACCATTCTTTTTAATGACCACAATAAACAATTATCTGGTATTTAGATATTCAGCTTTTCATTAATAAATATTAAGTTTTTCTTTTGAATCTAGAGAGAACACTATACCCTAAGATTATTTTTCTATAACAGTGCTATCCAGTAGAATTTTCTGTGGTGATGGAAATGCACTCTCTGTGCTGTCCAATAAGGACACTAGGTCACATGTGACTATTGAGCACTTAAAATGTGTCTAATATAACTGAGTTTTTAATTTACATTTAAATAGTCACATGTGGTTAGTGACCACTGTGTTGGAAAGCAGTTCTAGAAACAAATATGGAGATCAAAGTCAGAGTGTCTCAGCTATGATCTTAATTAAGGTGGCCAGGGTGAGGGCTTATGGTATAGTAATAGACCATACTTGAAAGAGCTCTCTGACAAAGACCTCAGAAGCCAAAATGTTCTCAGGAGTGGAAAAATATTTAAATTATTGGACCAAAGGGCAGACTACAGCTAAGGAAAAGAGTAAATATTTTAGAACCAGATATGATTTCTCAGCAATTGGTTTCAAACTCCATTGAGAAAATGCATTCAGTTAAGGACCTTGGGGCAGTGCTAACTCCGGACCACGGTATAAGCATCACCTGGGGCTTATTAGGAATGCAGATTCTTGCCCCACCCTCGACCTACTGAATCTGAATACCTGGGGCTGGGCTCCAGAATCTTTTACGTAGCCCCCAGGTTTTTCTTATTGGTGCTACTGTTTAAAAACTACTGCTATAGCGTGTTGAACACATGGTTCCTACCATATAGGAATTCCTGATCAAAGATACCTAATTTCTCATCAAACTTTTCTAGAATATAAGACTGGATTATTCGTTCATCTCCCTGCATCCCGCACACGTTCAGGCAATCACAAGTGCTCAACGAAGGTTTGCTATTAAGTTGACTACCTTCCATTATCCGGAAATAGTAGTGTCTATCTGTAATATTCCAAGGTGAGGGAACTTGAAGGTTATAGGCACAAACAATATCTAGAACAAAAACTGAATTATGTAGCTTCGTGGTTTCGTTTTGACCAAGAGCATTATATAGTGTGTGCGCGTTTGTGTGTGTGTGTGTAAATCTGCATTGTCTTTGACGAACCAAAGGAAAACAAATAACCTGAATAAAGCTTCCCTGTGGTTGAAAGGGGAAAACGTCACCAGCCGTGGCCTGGTAAGGGCGTACACCTGATAATCTGAGGGGTAAAACAGGAGGGGCAGAGGTAAATGATAGAACTCGGTCTGGGCGTGCAGTCTGTAAAGCAGGCGGAGACCGCTCGGCCGCAGCCCTCTTACCTTCCCCAGTGTGGCGCGGGACGGAACCTAAAAAATTGCTCGTTTTATCTGAAGTTCAAGTGTAACCAGGTGAGGTCTACTTTTACCTGCTAACTCGGGCAGCCCTGGGTGGGCGGCGCCCGCAGACCCCCAAACCTCGAGGGCTCGCGCCCGCCCAGCCGGGTCAAATTCCATGCCGGCCCCGAGCCGGCCCGGGAATGCGGAAGGGCCGCGGGACACGCCGCGAGCGGCGGGGGAGGAAAGCGGGGAGGTGAGCGGGCCGCGGCGCCCCGGCCGCGCTGCGCCTGCCTCAGACCGCACGGCCCGAGAAACACCACGAAAACCCAAGCCGTGGTCGTCGGCCCCAGCCTCGCGCCCAGGTGGACAAGGTGGACTCGGCCTCGAGCGGAGCGAGAACCGCAGCGCATCCCTCCACCCGGGGTTGGATCCCGCCTCGACTTCCGGTGCGACTTCCGGTCCGCCTCCCGAGGCAGGAAGTGCGGGTGTCGCCGCTCTAACGCTGCATCCCAGCTGCAGTTCCGCGTTCTTCGCCTCGTTCGTCTCGAGCAGGCAGTCCGGCTTCTGGTGCTGGTGTCCGGCCGCGGTGAGTGGCGTTCGCCCCCCGCGCGCGACACACCTGGGGCCGCCCCGGTGCCCCGCCCCTCCGACCTCTCGCCGCCGCCAGACCCCGGCCAGTGGGCCGGCCGGCCGGCCGGGGGGCGGGCGGGCGGGGCGGGGCGGGGACTGCGGGACCTGTCGGTGGGGCAGGGAAGGTTGGCGAGGAGGTCCGGCCGCGGCCAGCCCGGCCCTGGACGTCGAGGGTACGGGAGGCTGGGGCAGATGGAACTGGGCTGGGGAACTGCCCTGCTGGCTGAGTCGGCCTGTCCCCTGCGCTGCGTCACCCGACGGCTTCACACACCTGGCGCCTCGGCGGCCGCAGCCCCGCTCCCCGCCGGCCCGGTCGGTGGGTTTGGGTGTCTGCTTAGCCCACAGGGCTGGATGCTTTGGGGGTACAGGGGTCCGCTGGTGCGTGGTTCTTGCCCGGAGCGCCGAGTTGATATCGGCTAAATGTAACGATTTCCAAAGGAGTTGTGAAACTTCGCAGCACCTTGCATCTTGTAAAGATTTACTTCATTCGTGCTGACTGAAGAAGAGGACAAATAGCAAAAATCAGGAAAGGTTTTCTGAAAAAGAGAATCGTGACCTCATTGAAGGCCTTGGACTTAGCCCTGGTGGGGAGAACTTTAGTATTTCTGGCTGTATCTGTGGTAGGAGGTAACAAGACCAAAAGCTCAAAAGGTGTGAATTGTGTCGTGTGAAAAGGAGACCAGCCCGAACGGAACAGAACTGTAATGAATAATAGTTGGAAATAGGTAGATCAGTGGGGCCGTTTCACGGATGTCTTGCAAACTTGATGAGAAATGAAAGATTATGTAAGAGACATTCGGGAGTCATTTTGGATTCTTCACTAAGGGAGTGAGATGAAGAAAGGGGTGTTTAGAGGATTAGTTTGGCAGCCTTGGTTTCGGACGGATTTGCAGTGGTCCTTTGGTAAGAAAAGAATTGTACCATTTTAGAATTCAAAAGAAACTTATAGGTTATCTTTCGATTTATAATTGAAACCCAGCGAGGTGAGATAATTTGCCCAAGGTCACTTGAGGGGTTCACCTGCTGCCACCCATTTTCTCTGAGCATTAGGTGGACGTTCCTCATGGTTAAGTGCACGGCTTCTTGTTTGTTCTGGCTCTGTTGAATAAAACAGCTTCTGTGATGACCTACTCGATACGCATTTATGCTTTAATGAGACTCAGTGTGGACAAGAGGAACTGCAGCTTCTGAAGGACAGGTCCCAGGTGAGGGTTGCTGGGCTTAGGAAAGATAAAAGGACTGGGATCCCCTAAATGGAGCCAGTTGTCCCTCTCCCAAGATTCGAAGACAGCATATATCTAGGGATGATTTTCATTGCCGGCAGCTTTGGGGTCTTTCTTCCCCGTTCCGCACTTTAGATGTGGTGACTTTGCTTCTTACCCCCAACCAGCTCTCCACATTTTCATGGTGGAGAAATTCTGCCGCCTACACGCAGGATGTTTGGAGCTAGTGGTGCAAGCTCTGGGCTAGACTTCCTGAGTATGATCCTGCGTCTAAGCTCTACGTTTTTCTAGCTGTGGCTGCAGACAGATGATTTTTTCTCTTTGCCCTAATTTTTCATTTGAGAAATGGGGATAATAACAGTGCCTATGTAATAAGTTGTTGTGAGAATTACATATATTAATACATATGAAATGCTTAGACCAGTGCCTAGCACATATTTAGCACTCTTATTAGTACTCTTTGTTCCAGGTACTTTTTGTTACGGATTTCTTGGGGAGAGTCCAGTGGAGTTTATGCTGAACCATGGGTAAACCATAGAGAAAAGCCATATTTTGCGGAGTCATATCCAGGGGGTGATGGGAATGTTGAAGAAGGGGTGACTCTGTTGCACTTAAAAGAGGAACCCACAGAACTTGGAGAGAAATCGAATAAAAGGAATTAAAATTTGCTAACCAGGAATAGAAAATTTCCCTACCCAGTGCAAACTTGGCTGTGGCCCCTTTGAGGTTTTAAAAATTCTTCGGCTATAATTCTGAAATAAAGGCATTGCCCTATTGAATATTAAAGATGCCAAGGAAACACAACGGCTTTATTAGTTTTCTGTAGCTATATAACAGATTACCCCCAAACTTAGCACCTTAAGAAAACAATAAAGAGCTTCTGAGGGTCAGGAATTGCAGGGCAACTTAGCTGGGCAGCTCTGGTCTGGCTCAGGATCTCCTGGAGTTGCAGTCCAGATGTCAGCTGGGTTTGCAGTCATTTGAAAGAGGATCAACCTCCAAGATGGCTGACTCACCTGGCTGGCAAGTTGGTGCTGGCTGTTGGCAGGAGGCCTCAGTTCCCTGCCACATGGACCTCTCCGTGGAGTTGTGTATAGTACCCTGTAGACCTGGTGCTGGCTTTCCCCAGATTGAGTGATCTGAAAGAGCATGGTAGAACCAGCAACATCTACAATATTATGACAAAGTCGCACTCCATCATTTTCACAATATCCTATTAGTTATGAAGGGTGGCAGAATATGCCACCCCAAGATATGCCACTTTGGCATGAAGATTATTTTGAGCTGAAGGCAATTGAGAAGAAAGCAGACACAAGAAAGGCTCTTTGCCCTCCCCCAATGTGCCTAAAAGCAGGACACACATTTACAGAGGTGTTGTTCTTTCCCTCTCTACCAGGCAGGACAAAGGTTACTCTCTGGAGACAACTTTAGACTCTTAATGGAGAAGGCCGTGACTTAAATCTACAAGAGAAGCCTTACCCTTGTTTATGCTGTGCTTTTAACCTTCCATACCTAGCCTCTCCCCTCCACACATGCCTTTCTTCTTTTGGCTTCAGCTGAAGATGATATTTAAGCCAGCGTTCTAAGCCACCTCTGAGAGTTGGATTTTCCCTGGGTATCTCCCCATGTATACATGAGGTATACGTGTTAATAAACGGTGTGTTTGTTTTTCTGTTATTAATCTGTTATTACAAGGCATCAGCCAAGAACTCAGAACCACGGTCAGTGCCTTGTAAGTGTTTAACTCAGTGGTTCTCAGCCCTCACTATATATTGGAATCACCTGCTGCATTTTAAAAATACAGATTCATAGACTTCACCTGTAGACATTCAGTTTCAGTTGTACTAGACCAGGACCTGGACATCACTTTTTAAAAACTTCCAAGATGGGACTTTCCCTGGCAGTCCAGTGGTTAAGACTTCGCCTTCCAATGCAGGGGGTGTGGGTTCAACCCCTGGTCAGGGAGCTAAGATCCCACGTGCCTCCTGTCCAAAAAACATAAAAAACAGAAGCAATATTGTAACAAAGACTTAAAAAAAAAAAAACTTCCAAGATGATTCTAATGTAGCCAAGATTGAAACCAGAGGTTAGCTGTTGTGAGAGCCATATTTACCCGCCATGTGGTAGCAGCACCTCGCTGACTTAGATGTTTCATAGGTAGCTAATAGAATATGCTCCATGAGCATCTTTTCCAGGCTTCCAATAAAGCCATATAGCCTGGATGAAGTTCACAAGCAGTTTCTGCTTATTAATGGTTATAGTGCCCATGTTTTGATTTGCACATCAGTATAGCAGGTGATTTTGCAAAAATTTAGATTATGACCTAAATGTGTTGACACCACAACTACCTATAATACCGGTATTCCTATATCCCTGCCCTTCTTTAACCTCTAAAAATACTACATATAACCTTTAGTTCACTCTGTATCAGAAATATACAAAAATAATGAAATAAAAATTTTGAAGAGGAAGTAAGACTTTTGTTTATTCCTGTTAAGGCTTATTTGTTACCTTATATGCTATGTTCTAAATGGATATTTTTTGTAACTCAGGATGGGGTTTGGTGGGTTTTTTTCCTTTAATATTTATAGGTCAAGTAGTAATTTCACAGTCGTACGTAAAGATTTCAAGCCTTTACCCAAACCAAAGCCATGACTGATAGGAAATACTGCCATGTGATAAACCCAATTGCACGGTTGCAGGGAAGGCCATTCATATCTTATTTTCTTCCCATTCCACTGTGCACTTCTAGTCTATACATTGGTTTCCCCAGCATAGTTTGAATTTATTTGAAAACAGAGTTTCACTAGGAATTAAATTTAGAGGAAAGTAGCTGCTCAGAAATCAGTGTTGGACTATATTGGTAAGTATTGAAAGTTTAAGAAATTTTTTGTGGTAAAAAAAATAACTAGCAGAATTGTATGAGGTAAAAAAATATATAGGTAAAATCACCTTTAACAAATGGCGTTGCATTCTAGCTCTGCCACCAGGTGACCTTGGGCAAGTTGTTTAATAACATATTTTGATATTCAGTTCCTCCATGTGTAAAGCAGGCATGTTGAATTTAGTGCACCCGAGTACCTAGCATAGGAGTCACTCAGCAAATGGTAGTAGCCATAAGTTGAGTAGACTCTTAATTCTCTCTGGTCCTAAGGCATTTGGGGGCTAGAAAAATAGCGAGAACAAATACATGAGTTAAACTGCATGGTGCCTTGGGCACATACTAGTACCAATAGTTTGGTGTTGCTGAAGGAAAAGTACAAAGCAGAGAATGGCTAGCGATGAGGCTGAAAGGTCATCCTAGAGCAGGGAAAGGTGTGTGTGTCATGCTCAGGAACTTGTACTTTGGCCTGTAGGCAGTGGAGAGCCGACAGTTTCTCAAAAGGGAATGATATGGCCGTATTCATGTTTTACACACCTCTGGCTGGAAGATAAAGGATAGTCTAGAGGGGACCAAAAAGCAAGGAGGTTGGTTAGTTGGCCAATGAAATATTCTACACAAAGAGGTGATGAGGGCCCAGCATAGGGTGGTGGCAGAAGAATGAGGAAGATGAGCAAGTCTGATGAATATTTAAGAGGCAGGCTTGGTTCATCAGTGAGAGGGATGAGTCAGGGATGACTTGCATGTTTCTGGCTTGGTGAGGGCGTAAACGATGGTGCCATTAACTGACAGGAAACAAAGTTGAGAAAGTTTAGGAGGGGAAGATAATGAATTTTGTTTCTAACATGTTGATTCTGAATGTCTGGGATATGAAAATGGGTGCCTTTCACAAGCACAATTGGCTGTTTGACTCCACAGCTCAAGGGAAGGGTCAGCCCTGAGGATACAGACGTGGGAGTCATAGGTGTTGTCAGAACAGTGAGAGCCGATGAGATCATCCAAGGAACACAGAGTGAAAAGAATTTAATAAGCCATGGACTGTGAGAATACTCGGAAACGTGAATATTAAAGTGAGTGGAGAAGATAAGAGCCTAACAAGAAAATGGAGGAGGACCAGGCATAGAAATAGAACTGAGAGGAGGTTGGTGTCACCGAGTCAAATACAGCATTTTACTGAAACTAAATGTGATCTTCAGGAGTCTCCCTTGTTAGAGTGTAAAGTCTTAAAGGCTGGGAACCTTGGGATCTCGTTCCATTGGGACAGTTCATTTCTACTGTTACAGTTCATCAAGGCCAAGAGTTGTTGAGGCCTGAAGAGAAGAGGGATAAAACGGTGTCAAATATAGCAGAATGGTCCAAGGAGACTTAGACCAGATTTGACAATTGGAAAGCACTTGCAAATAGAGAAGAGAAAGCCAGATTGTGATGAGTGGGAAGTGAGAAAGTGGAGAAAGCCAAGATACGTATCTCAGAAGGTAAGGACAGAGAGGGTGGTAGATTCTTTGGGCGCCAGAGTCCTCTTTAGATTGACTGTTTTGCAACAACCTTGCCTCACTTTTCAGCTGAGGTTTTCTTATCAGTTGATATTTTCTGTGTGTACTTTGTATATTTATATACAAATGTAAATGTGCACTGGTTTTAAATGAAGTACAGAGAAAACGTAAACTGTTTTTCTTTTTAAAGAGATCATGGTGTCATTTCATTGAGCCATACCTGCTCTGTAACAGGTTTTGAGTGGCGGCTCAGACTTGCTCACGGTATAACGGCTTTTCTAGCCTTACTGGGTTACCTCCTCATTCTCGCTCCCAGGCATTTTCCATAATAAAGATCCTTGCATGTGCAGTCTCTTCTTGGCATCAGCTTCTTGGAGAACTCCAACTAAGTTTCAAAAATGTTTAAATATAATATACTTTTGGGTTAGCTGTAGCGTTTGCATGAAACAACTGATTATTTTTTTAAAATAAAGATTTTCTCTTTGGGAGGTTTTTCTAAATGACTATTGCAGACATAGTTTGCTGATACTGAGGGAGAGAATTAATTCTTGGCTTCAGATCTACTGTCTTTTATATCTTTTGACTCTTGAAGAAATAGAATCATAGAATTTTTAGCATGAGAAAGAATTTTAATCCAGCAGTTTTGGAATGTGAGGAAGAAGTAAAGCAGAGTCAAGTGCCTTGCTAGTGGACCACATTCTGTCTCCGATTGAACGTTCAATGTAACTAAGGTCACATGACTAGCTAGTTACAGGAAGGAGAAGAAATTAACATTTACTCAGGCCATGTATGCCCGGAGGGGAAGGAGTTGAAATGTTAAAGTAAGGACTCTAAGGCTGACGTGCTTCAAAACTGCAAACAGGGCTTCCCTGGTGGTTCAGTGGTTGAGAGTCCACCTGCCGATGCAGGGGACACGGGTTCGTGCCTGCGTCTGGGAAGATCCCACATGCCGCGGAGCTGCTGGGCCGGCTGAGCCTGCGCGTCCGGAGCCTGTGCTCCGCAATGGGAGAGGCCACAACAGTGAGAGGCCTGTGTACCGCAAAAAACAAAAAAAAACTGCAAACAAACTAAAACAATGTAGGTTAAAAGTCCAAGACCGGAAGTCCCGGAGACCCAGGTCCAGAATTCCCTTGCCCAGCCACTGCCCTCACCAGTCACCTGCTTTCACACTGCGAGGCTGCAGAGTTAGAGAACGGTCCCTAAGGCCACCCTCATTTCTGACACCAATTCCAAGTTTCGTTCCCCAAGACGACCCTCAGGTTCAGTAATTCGCTAGAACTTACAGAACTCACTGAAAGCTGTTACACCTATGGTTATGGTTTACTGCAGTAAAAGGATTCAGATTAAAGTCAACCAAGGGAAGAGACTCGTGGTATGGAGTCCAGGAGAATTCCAAATGCTTAGCTTCCAGTGGTCCTCTCCATGGGCAGTGTTGACCTCTCCTGGCAGCAAGGCGTGGCGGTGAGCATGGAGTATGGCCTGCCAGAGAGCTTGCTTGACCCCTCATAGCCATAGTTTTTACTGCGGCTCTGTCCCCTAGATACTGTCCCCACTCCTAGGCTGACTTCAGTCTCCAGTTCCTCTAGAGGCCAAGCTGATTAACACCTCACCCAGAGCCCCCATGATAAATCACATTGTTAGACTCTCTGGTGTGACCCAAGACCCCAGATATACCAGGCAGAACATTCTAAGAGCTTAGAGATTACCTCCCAGGAGCTGAGGACAGAGGCCACACCTCTCTTACAAGGGCCATTGATTTTTTTTTTTTTAACCTAGGTATTACCTACCTCATAGGGCAGTAGTGAACATTGAATACGAACGACAGTGGAGCAAACAATTATTCTGATGTCCATGGGTTTTCAAGAAATGGTGAAGCTGAGATTCAGACTCAAGATTTTTCTGATTCCAAAGCCAGGAGTATTTTTGTGTTGTATTTATTTACATCATTTAAAACTGCAAATAATGGAATGAGAAGGGAATTCCCTGGCGGTCAGTGGTTAGGACTCGGAGCTTTCACAGCCAGGGCCCGGGTTCAGTCCCCGGTTGGGAAACTAAGATCCTGCAAGCCACGTGATGGCCCAAAAAAAAAAAGGAATGAGAAGTGTCCATTCTTTTTGACATTTAAAACATTGGTGGCTTTCAGTAGAGTATCGGGCCACCACTAAAGGTGTATTACGGAGAATTGAGGAGTGATTGGGAAGATGAGAAAATGGAGAGAGTTGAGTAGTAGAGTACTATTCTAAAAGTTTTGTCAAGGGAAAGGGGAAATGAGGATGTAGCTAGAAGGGATACAAGACTAAAGATACATTTTGATGATTTTTTTTAAAAATATATTTATTTATTTTGGCTGCACTGGGTCTTAGTTGTGGCATGTGGGATATTTAGTTGTGGTACGCGGGATCTTTAGTTGCAGCATGCGGATTTCTTAGTTGCGGCATGCATGTGGGATCTAGTTCCCTGACCAGGGATCGAACCTGGGCCCTCTGCATTGGGAGTGCAGAGTCTCATCCACTGGACCACCAGGGAAGTCCCATTGATGTTTTTTTTTAAATGAGAGCCTTTTGAGCATGTACCTTACAGTAACTATACTAGTCTCTTTGCATATGTTATCTCATTTAATTCTCACTTGCATTGGAGTAGATACTGTGTTTCGCTGTAAAACTGAGGGTCGAGTGAGGTTCCCTGGTTTTCAGACCATTTTTTGGAAGAAACCAAGGCTCAGAGAGGTTATGCAATATTGGTGGTAAAATGAAGTTAAAAGGTGTACCTACTGCAGAGGATTGTTGTGAGGGTTAAATGGGACAATCCTTGTGAAAGTAAGATGTCCGCTTTGTAGCCTTTCTCTTTAGGGGAGCCCCCTGCCCTCATAACAGTGCTTGGCACGTAGTAGCACTCGGTAAATGTGATCTATTGCTATGTGCTTTAAAACTCATTCACATTTAATAAAAATGAGGTTTGTGAAGTTTGGGATGAAGCCACATCAATAATTTCTATTCTGTTTCTTCAAAACTGCTTTTGTCCTAGCTGTTTAATTGTGACATTGGAAATAAAGTTTATATGTATATTCCCACCCAAATAAAGTAATAATTCTACAATACATTGAAATATTTTTTCTCACTAACTTTAGGTGTTGTGAATTCTTTTTTTTTTTGCTTTATGTTTTTATGCATTCTGTTTTGCTTTATGTTCCTTTTTAACTCTAGGATTAAACCGCCACCATGTCTAGCAAAAAGGCAAAGACCAAGACCAAGAAGCGCCCCCAGCGCGCAACCTCCAACGTGTTCGCCATGTTTGACCAGTCACAGATTCAGGAGTTCAAGGAGGCCTTCAACATGATCGATCAGAACAGAGATGGTTTCATCGACAAGGAAGACTTGCATGATATGCTTGCTTCTCTAGGTAGACTTTTATGTTCTTAATATTCCTGCTTCCCCAAAATAATTAGCATTTTATGAATTATTTTTTGTGTGATGTACAGATATTAATCTCCTGGTCTCAAAGGCCTCTTGAGAGATGCTGGGTGGGAGACACCATACTGAGGCTTGGCCCGTCATAAGAGGATATGCCTTCGGGGGTGGGGGCCTGGCTGCCACTGTGGCTAGGCAGGCTTCCGTTCCTGTTAGCTAAATATGATAGGTCTACAAGGTGAAAAGCCAGGGGATGACTAGATGGCAAGATACCAGAATCTTAAACAAAAAGTGTGGACAATAATATAATGTATTAAGTAATAAAAGTTGAAGACAGGTTATATGACAGAGGTGACGGTCATAAGTGATAACGACCATCTCAGGGAGGAAGGGCAGTGCTCCTAAAAAAAGGGAACACAGGGAAGGGGGCTTCCACAATTTATATATTTTTTTTATAATTAAAGAAAATAAATGTAAAGATAGAAGATTTATCGATTTATTTTTACACATTTATTTAGCTATAGTTGATTTACAATATTGTGTTAGTTTCAGGTGTACAGCTTCAGATTCTTTTCCACTGTAGATTTATTACAAGATATTAAGTATAGATACTTGTGCTATGCAGTAAATCCTGTTGTTTATCTATTTTTTGTATAGTGGTGTGTATCTGTTAATCCCAAACCCCTAATTTATCCCTTCCCCCACATCTTTCCCCTTTGGTAACCATAAGTTTGTTTTCTATGTCTGTGAGTCTGTTTCTGCTTTGTAAATAAGTTGATTAATAATTTTTTTTTTAGATTCCACATACAAGTGATATGTAACATTTGTCTTTGCCTGCCTGACTTACTTCACTTAGTATGATAATCTCTAGACCCATCCATGTTGCTGCAAATGGCAATATTTCATTTAAAGATACAGGATTTAAAGCAAACATAAACTGCCCTTTGTCATTCTGGCTATGTCGGTGTTAATTTACTGTTCCTTATATGATTTTGTTATTTTGATCTTAAGGAAAGAGGGGAAAGTCCTCCATGTCCTGCCTGAATTGGCACTGATTTTACAGTTGGAAGAAAGGAGTATCAAGTCAGGGGGTTCTTGATAGGCCAGAATGACGGGCAGGGAAGGGGGCAGAAGTCAGGGATGGCCCACAGGTAGGCTCTGCACTCTAACGTTTCTGTGTCTGACCATGAGCCAGAAAGGGCAGTTCAAGGGCCAGAGGACAAAGAGAGAGAATTTTGTTACTTTTTTCTTTTTAGTAACCACATGATTTTGTTCGTCTCTGTTATTTTTTTCTCCTAGTGTGTTATTTTGAAATTTTTTAAGCCTATAAAAAGTTGAAAGAACGGTGTAATGAACACGCATCCATCCTTTACTCAGATTCACGAGCTGTTAACATTTTGCAACATTGCCTTTATTCAGAGTGAGAGTTGAGTCTTGCAACATGGCCTTTATTCACAGTGAGAGTTGAGTCAAGATACTGATCTGACTTGTTGACTTGCAGGTGGGGTGGGTCCCAGTGTTTTCCACACTCTGAATAGCTAAGTACTAAGTGTCCTTTGGGGAGCAGGTCACTACTGAAGAAGGCCACCGAGGAGAATTGAGGGCCTGAGTTGTATTACAAAGATCAAACACTCAGGCCTATCCCCTGGTCCTAGTAGATGCTCAGTTAATTTTTGTTGGATGAATGAGTGATGGTAGAGTAAGAGACTTTCGGGAACTTCCATTTTGGGGAATGCCATGCCTTTAGAGATACATATTTACCTTTTAAATCAACAAATTATATTAGATGCCTTGAATGGGTCCATAGGTGCTTAGCCTAAGCCAATTCATTTTAAATCCCTGTGTCTTTTTCGTACCCATGTTCTCTTGACACCTTTGGGTTACACTTTTTACCCCCAAAAATTGCTGCACGAGAGTCGGGTTAAATCTGGAGGTAGAAAAGTAGTCCTTTTTAGCTACTTTCACTTACTCGAAGAATCTTGAGATTAATTTTGGACTAATTTTGTATCGATATGTTGAATAGGTATAATGAGTGAAGGTTGTAATGCAGGAAGACAGATGCCAACTTGGCACTTAAATTTCACCCAGATTCCTGGGAGTAAAACTTACATATGAACCATAATTCTAGATTTGACTGTCATTAGCACTTAGTTGGGTATAATAGTGAGATGCTGACATGGATGCTCTTTTCATGGAGAATCATACAAACTTAATGTTGGAAGGGACCTTTCAGATACCAAGTTTAACTAGACCATTAAACCCTAGACAGTTTCCACCTTGTCCCAGGGCACACAGTCAGTGGCAGAACTGGGGTTCAAACCCACTATTCCAGACCCTTCGTTCAGTGCTGCTTTTCTGCACCATGTGGACCTCACACATGCCAGGACAAAGAGAAGCTCTTTGTTACTCCCACCATATGTGGCCATTCCAGGGGAATTTCTCCCAACTTCGAGGGGAGGGTCAGGGGAGTTCCCTCACCACCATACCAGAAGAGGGAGAAGTGTCCTTGGTTGGAACTGAGATTAAGATTTCCCATCATGAACAATACTAAACAAGACTATATTTCAGCAGTACGAGTAAACAGCATCTGGGGATATGTCTGACAACCAAATAGAACATAACATTGTTTAAAATGAGCTCCCAGGGACTTCCCTGATGGTGCAGTGGTTGAGAATCCGCCTGCCAGTGCAGGGGACATGGATTTGAGCCCTTGTCCAAGAAGATCCCACATGCCACGGAGCAACTAAGCCCATGTACCACAACTACTGAACCTGCCCTCTAGAGCCCACGTGCCACACTACTGAAGCCCGCGTGCCTAGAGCCTGTGCTCCGCAACAAGAGAAGCCACCGCAATGAGAAGCCCGCGCACCACAACGAAGAGTAGCCCCCGCTTGCCGCAACTAGAGAAAGCCCACGCGCAGCAACGAAGACCCAATGCAGCCATAAATAAATAATAAACAGATTGATTAATTAATTAATTTTAAATAATAAATAAAATGAGCTCCCAGTTCTAAACCAACCTAATAGTTTCAGCTTAAATGACCAACTTATAAATAAATTGTTTGAAGCATACCAATTATAGGCAACTTACTGCAGTTAGAAATATGAATATTTAGATTTTTTAAACAACCAGTATTGAAATGCCCTGATGGGTCTTTAATGTTATCAGCATTCAAGATGTAGTAATGTGGCATTACCTGGTTCATAGTTTCATGTGTGTGTTTTATTTTTAATGAAAAATAGTGAAGGAAAAGTTGCAGGAAGTATCAGTGAATGGACAGTATTCAACCTAAGCCCAGAATGCATTTTATTTATGATGTATCAAAGATTTTTTTATGTTGTTAAAAATTGTCTTTTTTAAATGTTCTTAATGTAAGTTAATTGAAATATTAGTTTCGTGTGATGGTGATGTAACTTTTAAAAATATGTTGGGGAACATAACAATAACAGAATAATTATTTATTGAAATGAGTTCTTCGTCCTTAAATGTTAAAATGTGCGATTTTCTAGGGAAGAATCCAACCGATGCGTACCTCGAAGCCATGATGAATGAGGCTCCAGGGCCCATAAACTTCACCATGTTCCTTACCATGTTCGGGGAGAAGCTGAATGGCACAGACCCAGAAGATGTCATCAGAAACGCTTTTGCTTGCTTTGATGAAGAAGCAACTGGTGAGCACTCTTTGTTTATGCCCAGCCTCATTCCAGACTATGTGAAACACTTTTTAGGGAATGAGAAAGATTAGCAAAATATAAATTTTTTAAAATGAGTAGAGGGAAACTATCATTTACGATAGGACAGTCGACCAAGAATGGCTAGAACACAGGGTAGGTCATAAAGCTACACGGTTTGTGGTGTTAATCTTTGAATCTGGTTCTGAGCTTCCTGGAAGCCAAAGGGAGAATTTTCTTTTAAATAGTGTTCCTTAGACAATATACTGCTTCAAGAAACTTTAAGTTTCACCAGAAAGTATAGTTAACTAACTTGGACAATTAAAATCTTCGGGTTTTTTCCCTTATTATTTAAAAATGTGTGAAGAAAGCCCTGCTGTTCCGTTTTCTGATTTCTCTCGTTTTCCCCTTTGCTTCTGCGTTAACCCTCTGCTCAGCCACGCGCATCGCCTCCTCACATACACCTCGCATCCTCCTTCCTGCTTCCCCCTTGCTACCTATTAAAACTGCACCGTCCTTCGTGCACGTTTGGTCTTGGCAACGCTGCCCTTTTGTTCTGGGTGTCTGCCTTTTTTTTTTTTTAATATCTCTGAAATACAAGGTATTTTTTTTCTCCTGGAAAATACTCGCTTCAAATTAATTTTGTAAGCGTATGATCTACTAACTGACTTTGTAAATGATTTAATCTAATATTAATAAAGAACTCTAAAAATAATAGGAAAAGATAAGGTTATGGTTATATATTGCTTTATATTGTTCAGGTAAATATGTATGTTCTGAAATATCTTGTAAGATTGACGTAGTTGAGAACCAAATCATTAAAGTGCCGGGAAGTGTTTGCAACTCCCCTTTCTCTGCTGCCTTCCAGGCACCATTCAGGAGGATTACCTTCGAGAGCTGCTGACCACGATGGGAGATCGGTTTACAGATGAGGAAGTGGATGAGCTGTATAGAGAAGCACCTATTGACAAAAAGGGGAATTTCAATTACATTGAGTTCACGCGCATCCTTAAACATGGAGCGAAAGACAAAGATGATTGAAAAGAACTTGAGCTAAGACTTCCCAATTACTTTGTCTTACTCTGTTTTATTTCCCAGACACTTCCCCCCTCATAGACCTGTTGCATGCAACTTAGTTTCACAGCTTTGCCTCTTTTTCGGTGTATTTATTCTAGACCTTTCTGCCACTTAGCACTTGTATAATCAGACTGCAAATGGGGATGAGGTTATAAATTGTATTGAGAAAAAGCATTGCGAATAAAAATCAACAAATGTGAAAG
This sequence comes from Grampus griseus, assembly GCF_964374135.1. Lineage (NCBI taxonomy): Eukaryota > Metazoa > Chordata > Mammalia > Artiodactyla > Delphinidae > Grampus > Grampus griseus. Next base: position 34,393,759 of record NC_139006.1, on the reverse strand, counting down.
CCCAGGAAAATATATCCGGTATTTCTGGTTTTGCTGGATTTTTACATTTTTATATAATAAAAATGCTATTTTGAAATAAAGATTATGCTGACTCAGATGTAATATAATGGAAAGTTAAATAACTGGTAGTTGGGGGTAGTCCTTTTTTTAGATTTTCAAGTTCGTATAATTCAGATTCCATAGTAAAACTGATTGTTCACATGTATGGGACAGTGTTCTTCAGTATAAGTTAAATAACATCATTATACAGTAAAAACTGGTTGTACCTTAGTTTCTTTCATGCTTCTGGTAAGTCAGATGTTTAAATTATTGAATGATAAATATAGAATGTATCTGAGAAAACGCTGAATGTTTTACTGATTTGAGTCTAGGAACATGAGGCAAAATTCTGAAGAAAAGAATAGTTATTATTGAACATATACAGTGTGTAAAGCATTGCATGTAGACGATTTTCATTGACTCTTCCCAGCACCCTTGTGGGATAGAATTTTATTAGCCCTGTATTTCAAGGGGAAGAAGTGAGCACCAGGGAGTCAAGTGATTGATCTGAGTCTCTGTCAGAGCTGGGACTCCAGGCCAGGGCACCCCACTCCAGAGTGTGGATTCTGGGACCACTGTGCTGTCTCTGAAAAGCCCCAAATGCCTAAAAGGTCAAGATATTTCCATTACATTCTAACATAGTTTTGTAGTCATTATTGAAATTTAAAATAACTTGGGGACATTGATTGTTGGAACAGAATTTCAGAAAATTCTATCCAGGTGAAAAATAGAGGACCAAAGATTATAAGCAATATAATCTTCCAACCGCCTTCAGTTGGAAGGTGGTTCACATAGTGTAGAGTGTAGACTGGATGGAAGGTCTGAAAACCATACAGACAAGGCTGCTATGAGCTCGCTTAACATCCTCAAGGCCAAGCAATATGAGAAGGAGGAGAGAAAAACCTAAAAAAAGAAAAAAATCCATTTAAAAAAAAGTTTCCCAACGTTGTTCAACACCTATTCCCTCTTAAATGTATTGATATTCTATCTCCTTAAAATCGATGCATTTACACGTCGTTTAACATTTGTGCTTCCGAGCTTGCTGTGGTAGGCAAATCCTTGCTATCAATTAATTTTTCTAGGTTTTTCATCATCTTTAAAAAGAGCAGTTCCACTCTCGTGGTCTAGTAGAAGAGAAGTGCTTTGCAGTTCATAAGAGCTTTCGCACTTATGACCTAATCCTCACCACCCATGAGGTAAGTAGGGCAAGTAATATCCCTGCTTTTCATATGAGAGCTGAAGTTTAGAACAGCCAAAGCACCTGTCCCGAGGTCCCACAAGAATAAGAATCCACATCTGGCTCCCTTTTCTACTTCCAAGTGTAAAGTCACATGCGGTGTCAAAACCAGAATCACCGTGTGTAGGAGGAGAAGGGGAAGCATACTGGGATCATCTTGACTGTCATTAACAAATACTTATCAGTCACCTGTTATGTGCCAGGCACTGTTCTCTGTTGGGGATAACTGGGGGGGCAGGACAAACAAGGACGCCACCCTCCTGGGGCTCAGCTCCTTAGTGGGAGATCAGGAAGGCACCTCTAAGTATCGTGGGACACAGAACTTGAGCAAGTGCAGAGAGGGCCTCTGAGGTGAGATCTGAATCATGAGAAGAGGGTCCCCGTGTGGAGGTCAGGGAGGATGTTCCACTCACAGGGGACGGTCCTTCCAAGGCAGGTGCTGGCGGAAGCACTGGGAGAGCTCAAGGGAAGGACATAAGGATGGTGTTTGCTGCGTGGTCTACGTGCAAAATCCGGGCTTTGGGCAGGGAAGAAATGTGAATTATGTTTTAAAAACTCAACCTTGCTGCTGAGTATAGAATGGAGGGCAAGAGTAGCAGCAAGAAGACTTCCAGTTAGGAGGCTATCACTATGGTCCAGGCAAGTCAAGAGGGTGGCTTGGTCTCCAGATGGTCGCACAGGTGGCTCTGCTGCCTGACCTATTTACTCTGTTCCAGCCTTTTCTTGTCACCAGCTCTCTGGCATCATTTTAACTGCATTTATTCTTTTGCTCTGCTTAAAGGCAGATTTGAGAAGATTGGGAGGTTGAAAAAGTTTTCAAGATTAAAAACAAGAAAAACTGTCTCTTGAATGCCTTATGTTGACCTGACGTAACCCATTCTGTTTCATCCATGGTATCTATAAAGAGAGTAGTGGAATCCAGCATGCACTATAAGGCACCTCAGCTAGGACCTTTTTCCTCTCTGGTTCAATAAATATTACTGATGATGATGAAGACTCTATTTTAGTATCTTTCCTTTTTTGAGAACAACTTAGTAATGATCTCTAAAATTGACAATTGATGCCTTGGCCAACACAATTGGAATGTGTGTTTGTACTCAGGTATTTAAAACTATGCTGAATGGTTGCTCTGTACTAAGCATGTACACTACTGGCCTTTGAGGTAGGTTTTTGTTTTCTTTTGTTTTAATTATCCTTGTTCTACAGATAAAGCACTGAGGCACAGAGAAGTAACTTCCCCAGGTTACACAGGTAGGAACCAATGGGACCATAATTTGAGTCCAGTCAGTCGAGCTCCTGAACCTGCCCTCTCAGAAAAATAATTATTGAAAGTAACACCACTGGTTTCTTACCATTGTACAGGAATTTTAAAAGCATTCATTATTGCATTTGATCCTCAAAACTCTAGGAGGTGGATAAGGTAGGCATTATTATCCCATTTTACAGGTGAGAATACTGAGTTATAGACGTTATCCCACTTGCTCAACTTTATATATAAAGTACACAGTGTCTGAGCTTGACTAGCTTTTAAGCTTTTTGAGTGAGGGTGCTTCTCATTAAACCTATAATTTCCTAATTAGATAATACCTGTAGCCTGATCAACATCTTTTTCTCATTTATAAATGTATATATACTATATATCATATATATGAAAGCCATTAATATTTATAAAATTGAAATTATGTTTAGTTATACATTTAATGAATCATCTTTCCTGATAAAATAATTGCATAAAAATGAAGTTTTAAATTCAGCATATATATGAATAAATACTTGAATAAGAATTTTCTTGATTGTAATTTTTTTAACATTTTAGTGTTTTTGAAAACAAAATGTCTTACAATCAATGTATATATTCAATAGTTTATCCTTAAAAATAATTGCATCAATGTTGCATCTCAAAATTGAAAGGTCTAAAAAAAAATGAAGGGTCTTAAAAGATAAAAAACATTATTTGGAATATACATATATAAACTACTGAAAGATCTGGTGTGAATAGGCTCTGTCATCTGGGAAATATGAACGAGGATGGGAAAGTTTATCACATACTGAAATTTTGGGGAAAATTTTCTTGGACAGAAAAATGGGGAAGATTACAAATTGCATACATCACTCTGTACTTAATCTCGGGTCAATCGTTTTCAGAGCAGGCGATGTTGTCATATGCACTCTTAGAGACAATAACTAGAAGGGTCACTAGATGGCACTATTATTCTTAGTACTGTAGTAACCTATTCTGTAGTGAACTTGAGAGTGACAAAGCATGAATAATCAGAGAGCATTAGTCCAATAATGCTGTAACTTTGTCAAAATTGTTTCTTAAAAGGAAAGAATTGATGATAAAGTCTGTTACAATGAAATTCATACTATTTTGTGAACCCGAAAATGCAGGGAGCGATCTCTAGGACTCCTTTTTACAACGCAGCATTCATTTGTTCATTCATTCAATCATTCGTTCACTTACAAATATTTATTGAGTGTTTTGAAAGTGCCAGGATCTCAGTGAAGCTCTGGTTATTTTCACACTGAAGTAATGACTTCTTTTTTCAAGTAAGAGCGCAGGCTTCGCACTAGTAGGACCTGAATCCTCCACTTACTGGGTCATCTTAAGTAAGCCCTTATTATAACTTCTGTTTTTGAGATAAGAAGAGTAAGGCACAGAGCCAGTGGCTGTGGATGGAAATACTTTGTAAAATCATGCTTTCTATATGAATACTATTACTACCTCAAGAATGTCGAGGACTATGTCTAGTAGTAGTTCTATTTACATAATAGACTATTAAATCACACAATCTAAGCTTATTAAGATCAGCCTCGGGACTTCCCTGGCGGCGCAGTGGTTAAGAATCCGCCTGCCAATGCAGGGGACACAGGTTTGAGCCCTGGTCCAGGAAGATCCCACATGCCGCGGAGCAACTAAGCCTGTGCACCACAACTACTGAGCCTGTGCTCTAGAGCCCATGAGCCACAACTACTGAGCCCCGTGCCACAACTACTGAAGCCTGCGCTCCTAGAACCTGTGCTCCGCAACAAGAGAAGACACTGCAATGAGAGGATCGTGCACCACAATGAAGAGCAGCCCCCGTTCGCTGCAACTAGAGAAAGCCCGCGTGCAGCAACGAAGACCCAACACAGCCAAAAACAAAAGTAATTAATTAATTAAAAAATATATATATATGCTAAAAAAAACACATTATTTCAAAAAAAAAAGATCAGCCTCAACACAAGTGACCATGAGACAGTTTCTCAGTGCAGCACTTCCCTGCCTCAATATATGTCTTGGAAATACCATCAGAATCAAAACGAAGCAGATCCGAAGTGTTTTGGCAGAAGGATACTAGAAGTGGGTTTGGGGTGTGAACGAATGGGTGTGTTTATATATAAAAACTTGTTTCAACGCACCTTGCAGGAAGCCAGCCTCATCTCTTACCAGCCTCACTTCTCCTGCAGTTGGTTTTGTTCCCAGTGCACAGTACTTCCTTTCAGACGCTCATTCTGAATGAACATGATGACGATGCGTATTTACTCCCGGACGTTGCTAACCAGCACAGCAAAAATAAATCTGAATACTTTATTCACATTTTGTAATAATCAGGGTGTAAATTGACAAGGGCTCATTTAGGAGGTTGTGCTCATTGTACTTTACTCACGTTCCCTTTTTATGTGTGATCTGTTTATTCAGTTCTTATTTATGGAAGTGGATATTACGTCCGAGTGTTACGGGTGATACAGAGATTCTGATTCTGTTACTCGCCATAAGTGTTATACTGCCCAGCCCTTTGGATGCGAGTAGTAAAGGTTAGGTTCTCCTTTGGCCAGAATCCCACCACAACTGTGCTCTCTATCTATGCTGGAGCCACTGCAGCTGATGTCCTAACAGCTCACTGAGGAGGTCAAAGATGGTTTTCTAAAAAATGCCTCCTCTGACAGTGACGCTCCCATCTCAGAGCTACCATTGTTTGCCTTCCCGTCAACCACTCACATAGCTAAGAACTCAAGCAAACACATGAAAAAGAAAAGCCTCTATTTAAAGTTTTATTGAAAATATTCAAGATTTCCTGCTTCTTTTAGGGACAGTGAAAGAAATCCAGTGTTTTATCCATGTCAGGTCCCTACCAGATTATAAACAGTTGAGAGGAGGGTCCACTTGCTGAAAGGTGCCTTGAGAGAAAAACTCCCATTTCTCGGATTCAAAGAGGAAGCCCCCTCATCTCTAAAGTCTCCCTTGAGGTGTCGCAGCCAGTGGGCGCATCACAGCCTCCCACTCCAGGATCTTTTTAGCTTCCACAGCCGCTGCCTCACCCAGTTTATCAGGCAGCAGGATTGGCTGCTCTACCCAACTCCAGAGCTTTTCCCTTTGCTTTAAAATTGCCCTTGAATTCAGCTCCCTTCCACTCCCTTTTCCCCACACAGTATTTTTACACCTTTGATGCCCAAACCTTGAAGGTAAATACAAAGACAGGCATCTGTAAACACAGAACGATGCCCACATTCATGGGAATAACAGCAATCTCAAAAAACAATCATGGCAAATTTTAATCAGTGACTCTGAGAAACTTCCCAAGCAAGAAAGATTTGTGTCCCAGTCTTGCTCTACCCTCATTTCAAGTCTTTTTTTTTTTAATTTTACATTTTTATTTATTTATTGGCCGCCCCGAGAAGCATGAGGGATCTTAGTTCCCTGACCAGGGATCGAACCCATGCCCCCTGCAGTGGAAGAGTGGAGTCTTACCCACTGGACCACCAGAGAGGTCCCCCTCATTTCAGGTCTTAGTTCCAGCTCTAAGTGTTTGCAACAATCTCCTTCCTGAACTGTATCACATTCGTGCAACTTTTTTTTCCCCTACCTTGTATGTGAGCCTGGCCATTTCTTTCCCTGTTAAAGAATCTACAGCCCCGACCTCTTTATATAACGTCAACCCAACTAGAGCAGGAACCTGCCTCTATCTAAAAGTCTGGCCATGCAGCGCCGGCAATCTGTGAACAGCAGTTGACGGGCTGATCCAGAGCAAATCCCTCATGTACTCCTCAGGGAAGGGAGGAAGGCAAACCCATTGCCCACGACGGTCATGATGGAAAGATGTGCACATCCAGGCTGGCCCTTCAGGCTGATGGGGCTGGCTGAGAACTGAGTGAATAAAGTGAAATGGAAGGTAAATGGATGCAATCCAATTATTACAAAGAGGGAACAGGCAAGGTTGCTTTAAAGAGACGAAAACTGAGCATTTCTATGCCCTCCACAATCATGGGGGTTGAAATGTTAGTATTCCTGCTCATCTTTTCTCTTTGGTGTAGATCCGTCTTTTGAGGCATATGGTGTTTGTTGTGATTTTCTTCGTTTTTACCACCTGTGTTCCAGATGTCTGTCAACTTCATCATTTTGCTGCTTTGCTTGAAGATTTCAAAACAGACCTCAATTTTGAAACTCTTCTGTGGCATATTTCTCTCTTATTTGAAAAGATGTGTTTGATTTAGAAAATACGAAGACATTGCCCTACTTTCTTTGCATTGGGGCTAAATTGGAAGTAGGCAGCAAAATGGGTTACCTCCTGACTAGTGGAAGAGATGCTCACCACAGCCGTCTGCTGACTGCGGAGAAGCGGCAGCCGGGATGGTGCAGGTGAGGCCAAGTGCATGTCCCCAACCTTTGTGCTTCATTATGTCACAGACGCCAGGAATGACAAGAGGATAAGGAAATCTGTGGCCTCAGTTTAAAACAGAGTCCAGATAGAGTCCATACCCTATTGAGAAATCAGTTCAGTACATGCGTGTGTTCTACATGTGCACAGGTGTATTCATGCCAACATAAATGCATCAAACGTCTCTGGCAAGACATACAGGAAGTTGGTTGCTGTAGAGGTGGGAATTTGGAAGCCATGGGCCAGGGGTAAGAGGGAGACCTAATTTCGCTGTAAACAATTTCTTCTTAAAATTTGGAACTTGTGCTTGTATTTCCCATTAAAAATTAAAACATTGGATAATCATCATAACAAAAGAATATATTCTACGAGACTGGGCACACCTAAAAGTAGTCTCCTAAAGCAATTTATCCCTTTGCACGAGGAATAAAGTCCTAGCTGTCACCTCAGTTTGAAGGGAGATTAATGTGGCTTGAATATTTACTATGGTTTTACTGCAGAGATGTTTAAGTGCCAACGATGTGTTACCACGTAGGCAAATGGCTCTTGAATCCAGATAACCGTGCTATGGAAAAGACGGTGGGGATTTTGGTGTTTGTGTCATTTGGGCTTGGATTACACGTTCCTTCCCCTGTTGCTGGGAGGCCCATGTTCTTGGAAGTAACTGAACTAAGGCTGGAATAGTGGGGATTGAGAAAATGAATGACTTGGAAGAAGATACTGCAGCAGCAGTTTGTGGAGACCCTCTTTCTGCCCCCTGCTCAGACATCCAGGGCAGGTGAGACATCCAGATGCACAGGACCCTTTGGTTGTGTCATCTTGGTTCACTCCTTGCTGCCACCACTAGACGGGCACTCATCTGTTTCCTGGGACACGGTTCTAGGCCTCTCTCCAATTCCTCCCAGGGTCTCCAGCATGATTTCTTCTCTCTCTTTGCAGCCGGCACAGAACAAATAGACCAGTGAGAGGACAGAACGCAGATGGCATATCTCTCATATAAGTTACCTATTCAGGTTGCTTGCTTACTTATTCATTTAATAAACATGTATGGATTCCTTTCCAACCCAGGCAGGGCAGGATGGCTCCCACAAAGAAGGGTGGTGAGAAGAAGGGCCGCTTCACCATCAACGAGGTGGTGACCAGAGAATACACCATCAACATTCACAGGTGCTTCCATGGAATGGGTTTCAAGGAGCGTGCCTCTCGGGCACTCAGAGAAATCCGGAAATTTGCAATGAAGGAGACGGGGACTCCAGATGTACACATTGACGCCAGGCTCAACAAAGCCATCTGGGCCAAAGGAATAGGGAATGTTCCATACCGTATCCATGGGCCGTTGTCCAGAAAGTATGATGACGATGAAGTTTCACCAAACAAGCTCTAAACGTTGGTTACCTACGTACCTGTCACCACTTTTCAAAAATCTACAGCTAGTTGATGTAGATGAGAACTAAATGTTGATTGGCCAAGAAAGGTATAGAACGGCCAAAACCAAAAACAAACAAACAAACAAAAATGTATCGAAAACCTACCATAGGCTGAAAACTTGCTCTGGAGATGCAAGACCTCAAGAAGTTCACAATCTAGTGGGAAAGATAGACTTTTTTTTTTTTAAATATATGATTGCGATAGTCTGATGAGTGTTAATGTAACCTAAGGCCAAGGTAACATAGGAGCATTTACAAGGGCATCCAAACCAGACTAGGGGTGGTACCGATCACATAGGTGACCAAGTTGGGACTGGACGGGCGTGCCGGAGTCTGCCTGTGGGCCCCATGGGAGACGGGGACTGAGTGTGTTATTGCTGGTTGGTGACAGGAGAGTGGCTGCTGTGAGGGGTGTAGGGCATTTCACGATGAGATAGTAACATAAAATGAGAAATGACCACAGCTCATCAGGAACCGCAAATTGCCGGCATGGCAGAAACGTAAACTCTGAGACAGGATAGGGAGTATAAAGGGAAGAGGAGGGGCTTTACATGTCTGGCTAAGGCATTTTTGAAAGGATCAAAGTGGGAGAATGACAAGACTTAACAAGATATGCGTTTTCAAAGATAATTGAAAGCGGTAGATATTGGGGTGGGAAATGTTAGAGGTGGGAGACCAGTTAAGTGGCTTCTGCGACATTTCAGCCACGGGGGGGATGAGGTGGTGAAGGGGGGTGGCAGTTACAGGAAAAGAGAAGAACAAAGGTGAAACCAACAGCAGGGGCAACTCTGTGACCTTCCTTCCCTGACACAATGGGATTAGGATGTCATTGCAGGTCTACCCGAAAGGAGCTTAGAAGAAATGACCAGACAGTATCCAAGCACGTGTCAGATCAATGTCTAAGTAAGTAAGTAGCTCAAAGTTAACTAAGAAGAGGCAGGTAAGGGATAAAGCCAGCTGGGATGGAGAGTGTAGGGAGAAAGTGCAAGCAGATAGATACCATGGGAACCTGATTTAGTGGGACCCTTGCAGCTGGTGAGTGTTCCAGAAGCCCTAAAGGAACCAATACGGAACACATCTATGGGTGTGGGGAGGGGTCTAGGGTCACTTACCTCCTGACTTGGGTCACTGGGTGGGTGGAGATACAGCAGTGAAAGGTAGAAAGTTCAGGAAGAAAGACTTTTGGGAAGAAGATAATGAGTTGAGTTTTGAGCTTTTTGGATTTTAGACGCTTGATGGCCATCTGAGCCACATTCACTCTGGAAAGCATCTAGGCAATGCAAGAGATGTGATGGAAGCTAAGAGAAAAGAGTCTCAAGAAAGAAGAAACAATGAAAATGTCCATTGCTTCAATGAAATAAAATAGGTGTCCATCTGATTTGACAAAAGGAAAGTAACCAGTGATCTTAGTGAGAATGTTTTTGGTAGCGTGGTGTTAGAAAGTAGATTACCAGATCACCTCCGCTGAGGACCTGAGGGAGAGAAGAGAAGGTTGTTGCAGTGGGAAGTCAATTTGATGCAAAGTTTACCTCCAATCAGGTGACCAACCGTCCCTGTTTGCCCAAGACTGAGTGGATTCCCAGGGTGCTGGACTTTTAGTGCTAAGACTGAGAAAGTCCTTGGGCAAGCAGAACAGATTGGTCACCCTGCCTTCAATCCCACTGCCAGAAAGGCTGTCCAAGAGTTCATGAAATAGGCTCAGATAAAATGAAGATGCTTGGGACTCCCCTGGTGGCGCAGTGGTTAAGAATCGGCCTGCCAATGCAGAGGACACGGGTTTGAGCCCAGGTCTGGGAAGATCCCACACGCCGCGGAGCAAGTAAGCCCATGCGCCACAACTACTGAGCCCGCGTGCCACAACTACTGAAGCCCCTGCACCTACAGCCTGTGCTCTGCAACAAAGAGAAGCCACCTTAATACGAAGCCCGTGCACCACAACGAAGAGTAGCTCCCTCTCGCCGCAACCAGAGAAAGCCCGCGTACAGCAATGAAGACCCAATGCAGCCAAAAATAAATAAATAAATTTATTAAAAACAAAAGAAATTAAGATGCTTGAGGGAATTCCCTGGTGGTCCAGTGGTTAAGACTTGGCACTTTCACTGCTTTGGGCCCGGGTTCAATCCCTGGCTGGGGGAACTAAGATCCCACGAGCCGTGTGGCGTGGCCAAAAAAAAAAAATTAAGATGCTTGAATCACAAGGTTTACTGAATAAATTTAAAACGCACAGCAAGAAACAAAGGGAAAGAGATGAAGGATGCTATCACCATGAAGATAGGGTGCAAGTTGGGTGTATGAGCCACAGCTCTCTCTCTGTCTGTCCCTGTCTGTCTCTCTCATCTTCATTCCCTGCTGCCAGTATGGTCACAAGGTCCAGAGTTGAGGGTGAGCAAGGGGACTCAACAGACTGAAAGTATCTGGAGCCAACACATGCTTACTCCTTCCAAGAGATGGAGGGACAGATAGCTTGGACACAACTGAAACTCACCAATAAGTTGCTGAAAAGCTATGGATTTATCTGTGTATCTTGGGCAGAGGTTACATGTGGCATAAGGATGATACATGATCTGTGCTTTATTAATGTTTTAGGTTTAAGTGGTCCTTCTATCCCTTCCTATCTACAAGTAGTGCTCTGGTTTGTTCCATCCTTTTCGTCTATGTTTATCAAACATATGCTCTGTTTATATTTATATTTAACAGATTTCTAACTTAGCACATTTGCTATCATTCCTCAATATGTTTTATGAGTTTCATCTGTTATTCTACTTGTTTGTTTCCCTTGTTATTTACAGCACAATTGAATATTCTCAAATAACGTGATAAAATCATGTTATAGAAGTGACAATAGCACCAGTAGACTTTTCATTCTCGAAACTTGGCTGTTGTGAAAAAAGAAAGAAAAAGTATTTACTAGAGGGATTTAGATAATCGTAAGAAAAATTTTTTTTAATAAACTGAAGTCACCAAGTCAGAACATAAGGTGTTTCAACCAGAGACATGAGAAGTTAATTGACAAAGCATGATCCTTGGGAGAGTATAAAAGGATGGAATCCAGATCAGGTGGGAGATCTCATCCTCTTAGACTAGAGGGGAGAAGGAATAATAGTGGACAAGACAAGTGTGTTTCCAGTGGTGGACTGGGTTTACCATTATGTCTTAGTTTTCTTTGTGAAGTAGCTTGGCCATTAAACAATTATTTCCAGGCACTGGTTGATTTACAAATATTTACTTTTTTTAAGGTGTGGTGGCCTTGTAATGTATCGATTTGGCTATGCTGAACTACTTTCCCTAGAATTTCATTTCATGTATATTTTGGGTTATGGTGGGTCCCAAGGGAGATTCTTGTGAGATTTGGAAGGCAGACAGGAAAGGGCAGCCGTTCTGTAGCTCACACACGTTGCTGCAAATGTGCTGACTCACCTCATCAGCATGAAGCAGCAGCGGCACCAGCTCTACTTCCCCTGAACCAGGTGCCTATGTTCAGTTCCAGGAGGAAGGGCAATGTCAATCATCGTGGGTTTCAGTGTGTCCTGGGTTGCAGCACGTTCTTGATCTTCCTCAATTTACATCCATTTTCCCTTCGTAACTCCCCACCATCTAGACTCCAGGCTCCAGTATCAGTGAGAAGACTTACAGAGATTGTTTAACCAGTCCCAACAAATGTGTAAGGCCAAACTCCTATAATATAATCTCCGGAGACCATGCTTGAGTTTATGCTAATGACATGACTCAGGACAGGGGCTGTCCACGTCAGAAAGATCAGCCTTATGATTAGAGGGTTAGGATTTTGAGCCACATGATATCAACCCAACATTTAACCTCCAGGGAGGGTGAGGAGGGCTGAAGACTGAGTTCAACCACATGGCCAGTGATTCAATCGATCATGCCTACAAAATGAAACCCCAATCAAAGCCTTGCACGTGGAAGCTCTGCTGACTTTCCTGGTTGGTAATCCTGTATCAATGAGCCAGGAGGGTGATGCTTCCTAAGGACATGGAAGCTTTGCATTCAAGACCCTCCCGACATTGCCCTGTGTGTCTCCTCATTTGGCTGGTCTTGAGTTGTATCTTTTATCATAAAACTGTAATCATAAGTATAGTGCTTTCCTGAGCTCTGAGTCATTCTAGCAAATTATTGAATCTGAGGGGGTAGTGGAAACCCGTGAATTTGTAGCCAGTGGTCAGGAGCATGGGTGACCTGGGGACCCTGGACCTTATGGCTGGTGTCTGAAGTGAGGGGGTGTCTTGTGAAGGAATGTGCCCTTACACTGTGAAATTTAACCTAAATTCAGGTACTCAGTGTTAGGATTGCACTGCAAAGAGAAAATAATATAGTAACCTCCCATGTGGGCATCACCTAGCTACAACAGTAATCAACTCACGGCCAATCTTGTTTCATCCATAACCTCCACTGTGGGATTACTTTGAAGCAAATCCCTGTTGTGATAGGATTTCATCCATAAATATTAAAGTAGATATCTCTAAAAGATAAGCCTCTTCTTTCTTGCTAATAACTACAATACCATTAATTTATTTTTAAAAATTGATTCCCTAATATCATTGCATACTAATAGTCAGTGTTCAAATTTCCCCTATCATCTCAAAAAAATTTTTTATATCTGGTTTGTTCAAATCCAAACAAGTCCCCACATTGCATCTTGTCAACAGACCTCTTAATCTCTTTTCATCTGTAGGTCTCCTTAACTCTCTCTTTTCTTGCAATTTATTTATAAAAGATACTGAGTGTCTTTTCCAGTAGAGTTGTATTCTCAAACTTTAAAGTACACACAAATCACTAGGGGATTTTTTTTCTTTTGCTTATATAAATGCATTTTTAATTTTTAAAATTCTTAAATTAATTTTTATTGGAGTATAGTTGCTTTACACTATTGTGTTAGTTTCTGCTGTACAGCAAAGTGAATCAGTTATACATATACATATATCCCCTCTTTTTTGGATTTCCTTCCCATTTAGGTCACCATAGAGCACTGAGTAGAGTTCCCTGTGCTACACAGTAGGTTCTCATTTGTTATCTATTTTATGCATAGTACCAATAGTGTGTACATGTCAATCCCAATCTCCCAATTCATCCCACCCTCCGCCTAGGGCATCTAATTTTAAAAGTAGATTCTGCTTTAGAAAGAAAATTTGGGGGCTTCCTTGGTGGTTCAGTGGTTAAGAATCCGCCTGCCAATGCAAGGGACACAGGTTCGAGCCCTGGCCTGGGAAGATCCCACATGCCGCAGAGCAATGTGTGCCACAACTACTGAACCTGCACTCTAGAGCCCGCGAGCCACAACTGCTGAGCCAGCGTGCCACAACTACTGAAGCCTGAGCACCTACAGCCCGTGCTCCGCAACGAGAGAAGCCACCACAATGAGAAGCCCGTGCACCACAATGAAGAGTAGCTCCCACTCGCCACAACTAGAGAAAGCCTGCACAGCAACGACGACCCAACGCAGCCAAAAATAAAAACAAACAAATAAGTAAATAAATTTATTTTTAAAAAAAGAAAATTTGTTGTGGGGCCCAAGATTCTGCATTTTCAGCAAGCCCCCAGGTGAAGTGGATGCTGCTGGTCCATGAACCACACTCAGACTAGCAAACTCTGGAGCTCTCTACAGTCTGGATTTTGATGATTGCATCCCCGTGATGTCATAACCATGTTTCTCTGTCCCCTCTCAACTGGTGGTCAGGCCATCTGGATGAAGGGGAAGTCCATTGTGTGTAAAGCAACCTGTTGTGTAACTTTTAATGCTCCTTCAAAAATGTATACTTAAGCAATCTGAAAGTTTTCCAGTAGTATTTTTCTCACCCTCCCAACCCTTTTCTGTGTTCTCTCCCATTTAAAGTTTATGCCCAATGTATTCCAATGGCACTCAGTAAAAATACTTTTTAGGGAAAGGAGGGAATATATCCAGTGGTTGTAAAGTTGGAGGACATACCAACATGACATGGAAGACAGCCTAGATTAGGCGGAAGACAAGAAGAGAAGCAGCTGCAAGACTGACTTGGGTAGAAGTAAGGGCCCTTGGATAGGGGAATGAGGCTGGGTGAGGCTGGGTGATAAGAGTGGGGCAGAGGTTGTGAAGATCCGTTGCACACAGCCATTCTCAAAAGCCAGTCCAAAATCCCAGAAGCACATGGGGGCTTGCTAAAAACGGTTTCCTGTTCTGACACATCAAATCAGAATCTCTGGAGAAAGAGCCTTGGAATATGCTTGGCAGGCACCCTCTGGAGACTCTGATGTAGAGTGGGTCTAGAAACCACTGAACTATATCGGATGCCACACATTGCTGTATGTGTGTGTGTGTATATATATATATATATTTTTTTATTTTTTTGCCATCTTTCTTGCCAGTGAATGCTCTGAAGTACTCACTGACCAAATGCTAGGTAGCCCTAGGATAAAATACCACCTAGTGCTTTCATTCTCGGTGGGCACGTGGTCGTCTGATTACATGATGTTTAATTTAATGGCTGAGACATTAAAGCCCAGTGGTTAAGAGCTCCGACGAATTTAAACTCTGAAAAGTGTGGTGTTTACACTCCTATACATGGCACCATTCCCATATCAATTATGTTGGATTTTCAGATTAATTAGATGACCATAGAGTTGCCAGGCTCTGAAGGAATTGGACTTCAGACAAGAAAAATGGAAATAAATCTTGTAAATTATTTACAAGTTTCACTACTCTGTTTTCAGCCAGACCTCACCAAAAAGAGAAAAAAAGTAAAGACAGAGGAACCTTCTAGCACAACGGCGAGAGTTTGCTGGGCTGTCATGGGCTTGACCTTCCTGTCTCATGGGCTTGGCTGTCTCACACAGCTCTAGCTGGCAGCAACCTGGCTTGGTTGTGAATATTATCCTTATATGGGCTGAGTCATCTGGAGGCAAACATGGACTTGCAAGGATTTGAGGGACCCTCCTTGTTAGAATGTTCACATTAGTTCCTCTTTCAGCTACACATGCCAACCACACATGCTGCTTCATCCTCTGCCAGTAAGATTCCTTTTCCTCTTTCCTTGGCCTGGTCACTTGTCACTTCCTTCTGATCTTGCGTGTTTCTTTTCCTTTGTCACATCTGGCCCTCACACCAGTTCAGCCTGCTTCTAATCCTGTGTTTATTGGCATTCGCAGGCATTTTCAGAAAACGTGTAGTGTTTCTGCTGCATTAGAACACTGAGGTTACAGGAGGAATTGAATTGAGGATGTTGATTTTTTTCAATACAATTACTCTTCAGTTAGCGGGTCCCGTAACACCAGTGAATTTTAAAGCCGGAACAAGTTTTACAGATGCTCTGAAAAGTACTAACTGTTTTCCCCTTGAGCCCAGATGACATTTGGGCAGAAATGGAATGCCAACTTTTGTCAATATTCTAAGGCAATAACATGCAGGGGGTGACTCTGGTGTCATCTTCCCACCTCCTTACCCACTGGGAAGTCATAGAGTACATTCCACGGCCAAGTTGAAATGTTTTCTGAATGATTCACTCTATCCTCTCCCATTGGGTCATATATCAAGAGTAAGAGGAAGGACTCAAATCAGACTCCTTAGGTTCGAATCTCAGAAATCACTACTGTACCATTTTCCACAAAAATGTAAACCTCTTTAAGCCTCATTTTTATCATCTGTAAAATGGGGATAATATTAGCACCCACTTTGTAAGGATGTTGTGAGCATTGATTATTATAATCCATGGTAAGCACTTAGCATAGCGTCATTATAAGTACTCAAGACACTTCAGTCACTAATATTTTTCCAAGGTTTGTTGATAAATATTCTGCCTCATACCACAATATTATCATGAATTATAATGTCATTTTTGGAAAAAATCTGTTGTCAAGAATGTGATCACTGTGAGAAGACTAAAAACAGAATCAATGGATCAAATTAAACATGTCATGACTTTTGATATTATTTAGTCCAATATGTTCCTTGTTTATACATCTTCTAGCCTTTTAGGCACATAGACCGGCATCGTAGGTTGATCTTGCAACGACTGCCGTGTGCCAGAAAAAAGACTAAGTCATATTATCCTGATATGAGTTGCCACCTACGATCATCACAGGAGAATTTCAGAAAGTCGGCTAATTTTAATCTTCTACTTAAAAAGGAAGTGTCACAACAGCAAGTATTTGTTCGATTCAAACTCTGATTCTATATATCCCAAACCATTGAGTGAGGAAAATGTCTTTTAAATTTAAAGTAATAAAATGCACGTGATAAAAGATTCACAGAGTAAATAAGGATGTAAAAGCAGAAGGAAAAGTTTCCCTACCCCTGCCTCCTTTCCACTCCCAGAGGAAATTAAGACCGACAATTATTTGTTTATCTTCCCAAACGTTTTGTAATGCACATTCGGGTTTATATTCTGGAAGCTCTGTAGTTCAGTTTGGTCTCAGTGTTCTGACAAATTCTGCTATTTGGCTTCATCTTTGGCCTGTGGAAGACTGAAGAGTCAAATGCCAACTTACTGTCAGTCCTGGCACGCTTAGTCTTGCGTGATCAATTAGCATCTACATCAGGGGGTCTGCAATCTACCACCTTCAAGCCAAGTCCGGCTTCTTTTCTGTTTTTGTAAATGAAGTTTTATTGCAACCTATCACACCCATTTGTTGAGGTAATTGTCGATAGCTGCTTTTAAACTAGGTGGCAGAGTTGAGTAGTTGCAATAGAAACTGGCCTGCAAAGGCTAAAATACTTCCTGTCTGGCCTGTTATGGAAAATGTTGTCCATCTATGATTAGGCTATCACCATAGCTAACTAATCAGCATAAGACCGTCCATCCACACAAGGCAAGGCATTGATTGTTGTCATCTGAACAATCACTTTTAAACATAGGAGCATTCTAGATGTAATTTAGAGAGAACTGTCACCCCAAGTGTTTTATGTTGAAATTCTTTCAGTTAAAGTATAAGTTTGAATTTACCATTGCAAAGGAAAAATGTTGAAATAACCAATGTAAAAGCTGTTAAGTTTGTGAACAAAAGCCATCATTTAGAATTTTCAAATAGTTAAGTAAATGAGACAATAGATCATCAGTGCAAATACTAAGACAGAGTTCGATAACTTTAGGAAAGATTAAAAAGTCCTTTTTGAGTTCACAAATGTTTATTTAAAAATTAAGTATCTATACAAGGACAGCAATGGAGATTAGAGTATCAGAATTCTAGTATCTGTAGACTTGTTTGAAGTGAATGAACAAAATAACCCTTAAGAATTTTAATTATTTGTTATTTAATTCCAGTTGGGCCATGATCATTTCAAGAAAAAATAAATTCATTTGGGAATTCCTCACATCTTCTAAAAATGAATCAAATGCAGAATGTTAGCTTTGTTATCAGTTCAGACTTTCCAAAGAAGAAAAACTCCAAAATCACATGGAACAATAGCCATCTATATTTAGACATAAGAAAGAATGTATAGAAGTATATATTTAGACATAAGAAAGAGTGTATACAAGTATAAGAAAAAGGAGGGACCTCAAATTTTGTTCTCACTCTTCTAATTCAACAGGGCAGACTCCACGGATGAACCCTGAGACCATTACGCTCAGTGAAATAAGCCAGCCACAAAAAGACAAATACTGTATTATTTCATTTATATGATGAAGTCCCTAGAGTAGAGATATTCACAGAGATGGAAGTAGAACCGTGGTTGCCAGGGGCCGTGAGGAAAGAGGATCGGGATGTTATTGTTTAATCAGTTACAGAGTTTCGGTTTTACAAGATGATAAAATTCTGGAGATGGATAGTGGTGATGGTTGCACAACAATGTGAATGTACTTAAGGCCACTGAACTGTATCCTTACACAAATGGCTAAGCTAGTAAACTTTATGTTATGTGTGTTTTACCACCATTTTAAAAAGATTCTATGAGACTACTTTAAGAAGACAATCCTTTACAGCTTTAAGTCTATCGAACTCAAAAACTTCAACAGAAGCTTGTTGAAATAACTCCTATTCATTGCCAACCATTTTCAATAACTGAAGTAAAAAGATTCTGGAAAGTTGACCAATCTATGAATCTTAGGCACAAAGTTCCTTCTAGAAAGCACGTTACTGAAAAATGACTTCCTGAATTGTATTCTACTGTGATGAAAAAAGGAAGGAAGGAAGGAAGGGAGGGAGGGAGGAACGAAGGAGGGGAGGGAAGGAAAGATGTCATTAAAGATGCCGGTTGAAAGAGCTATTTACCTGCTGGAAATGTGCAATACAATGACCACAGGAGCTGCTCACCAGCTGACCATGCTGTGGAACCACTGTTCATGTACCACGATGGCAATCTTTAAAGATGTGACTAGTACCGTTTTAACAGTATTTGAAGTTATAAAAATAAGTCTGGAATGAAGTTCATTCTATGATGGTATAATCTGTTCCAGTCTTAGTTTTAACTGAATACTGATTTTTAACAGCCCTCCTTTTGGAATTCAGCCAAACTATGAAGTTGGTGTTGAAACATATATAAAATCATGTGTATTTTTTAAATGTACATGAGTGAGACCAAAGTATTCATGCTATATTTATTTTTTAATGAGTCATATACCTTGGATATCCTTCCGTATCAGGATATACCACCCCGAGGTACTTATCCAAGAGAAATAAATCCTGTGTCCACACCAGACTTGTAAACTGACATTCACAGCACCATTTGTAACAGCTCCAAACTGGAAACACCACCCAGTGACTAGCAACAGGTGAATGGCTAAACAATGTGTATAGCATTTGTACAGTGGAACACAAATCAACAATAAAAAAAAGAATGAACTATGGATACAAATAACAACATAGATGAATCTCAAAATATTTATGCAGAGTTAAAGAAGCCAGACAACAAAGTGTATCTACTGTTTAATTCAATTTATATAAAACTATAAAAATGCAAACTAATCTATAGGAAGAAAAAGCAAATCGCTGGTTGCCTGGGGACTGGGAATGGGGAGGAAGAATAAGGGAGGGAGAAGTTACAGAGACACAAGAAACTTTGGAGGTGACAGGTATCTTCACTATTTTCATGTGGTCACGGTTTCATGAGTTTAGACTGTGTCAAAACTGATCAGGCTACAAATGAACTTATCTACAAAACAGAAATGGAGTTACAGATGTAAAAAATAAATTCATAGTTACTGGGGAGAAAGCAGGGGAGGGATAAATTGGAAGATTGGGATTAACACGTACACAGTACTATATATAAAATGGATAACTAATATGGACCTACTGTGTAGCACAGGGAACTCTACTCAATACTCTGTAATGGCCTATATGGGAAAAGAATCTAAAAAAGAGTGGATATATGTATATGTATAACTGATTCACTTTGCTGTACGCCTGAAACTAATACAACATTGTAAATTATACCCCAATAAAAAATTTTTAGAAAACTGATCAAATTGTTTAAATATATGCAGTTTATTATATGTCAACTATATATCCATAAAGCAAAACAAAACAAAACGAAACAGAAAACGTTTTTAGGAGTTGGTAGTGTGGTTACTCACACTTTCCACAAACCGACGTTTGTCAAGCTTTTAAAAAGTAATGATTTTTATATCTGTTGATGACATTAGCCATTTTCAGTAAAGTGTGGCAAATATTTCCTTAATTTTGTTCCTTTTTAAAAAAAAACTGTATGTGATTTTTAGCCAGATAGAAACCTTACATTTTTATCAAATTAAATGCATGTCTTCTATGTTTTTGGCTTGTGCTGTTGTGCTCTGCTCAGAAAGAATCCCTACTTCAAAATTATATATTTACAATTTTCACACACCTTTTTTTTTGTTTTTTTGTGTGTTGTTTGCGGTACGCGGGCCTCTCACTGCTGTGGCATCTCCCGCCGCGGAGCACAGGCTCCAGACGCGCAGGCTCAGCGGCCATGGCTCACGGGCCCAGCCGCTCCGTGGCATGTGGGATCCTCCCGGACCGGGGCACGAACCGGTGTCCCCTGCATCAGCAGGCGGACTCTCAACCACTGCGCCACCAGGGAAGCTCTCACACACGTTTTTTTCTAGCATTTTTATTGCTTTATATTCTACATAAAATTGTATCTTGAATTTAGTTTGGAATAAGGCAGAAATTGAAACTTATTTTTTTCCCCTAATTACTTAGCTGGTTGAATTAACATCATTTATTGAATAATCACTCTTGTCCCACTCTTGAGATTTTTATCATCTCAAAGTACTTAATATTTGGGGGGGGGCAGTGGTGGGAGAAGCGGAGGAGCTTCACCTGGGGCCTCAGGCTCTCATGCTGGTGGCCCTGGTGGTGGCTCTTTTTGCTGTCCTTGGGTTAAAACTCCTGCACCAAAATTCATTACACTTTACTGGTAGTAAATACTCTTGGATTCTAGCTGCTCTCCAGTTCAGAGTAGATCCATGAAGCTCTTGCTTCTGACCCAGGAAAAATGTAGACATTTATTTCCCCCTCTTCATCTCTGCTCCATCTGCTGATAACCTCTCCCTGGCACCCATGCCTCACCCCTACCGATGGAGGAACAAAAAGATAAGTGAAACACGTGGGTTAGGAAAACCTGCAGTAGGGAAGGAGGGGCTTCAAATACAGCTTTCTGTGTCTTTCTTCTCTTTGTTTACTTCATTTAATTTGCGGGGAGATTCTGGGACCTATCTTCACAAGTTTTTCATCTTATTCTAAAGTCTCCTTCAAATATCCCTAGATAGAGACAAAATATTTCATTGCAAATCGTTTGGATAAATTTATCAGAATAAGAAAAAACCATCTCTTTATGGCCCCCATGTCCCCCTCCTGGAAGCTCTGGTCATCCAGGCTGACATCTCATGACTGTTACTTGTCTGAAGATACACAATTAAATTTTTCTTAGGAAACTAATTACTGGATCATTTATAAAATTAAAGTTTTACCAAATGTAATAACATCCTCTTCTCTTGTGCTGTGGGCTGTTTCTCAGCTCCTAGCTCTGTCAGTTATGGTGATCCGTAAGTATTTTTACTCAATAAATAAAGACATTTATGACACTTTAAAATAGCCCTTCAGGGACGCTTCAGAAACTATTTTTCCGACGGATTTTATCGCATTATACTCATCTTTTGTATTTTCCTCCCTAGACAGCCATCTCCTAAAAAAAAAATCAGACTGGCCTGTAATGATAATCTGGCTCATTTCAAAGGTTGGATTAGAGTGCTAATACTAGTAAATATAATAATTATAACTAACATTTATTGAGCCCTAACTAATAATAACCCTTGCTTAAACACAGGTAAGCACTACATAGAAGTAGAGATATTTATTTCAAAATTAGACTCCACTTTAGCATGAAAATGTCCTTCCTTTGCTCCCCCGCCCACCCCTGCTTTTTTTTTGTCCGCTCCCGGCTGAATGTGGGATCTTAGTTCCCTGACTAGGGATAGAATCTGCGCCCCGTGCACTGGAAGCACAGGGTCTTAACCACTGGACTGCCAGGGAAGCCCTGCCCTCCTCTTTTTAGTGGGACACACATTCTGCCCCCCAAATTATAATACTGGCCTCAGCGCCCAAACAGCGGTCAAATATTGCTTACTCACTTTCTTTCCCACAGTCCTGAGGAGATGCACAGAATTGCACCTTCCTGTTGTGTCTCTCTGCTTCTCTTACCTCTACTACGCTTTGGGTTGGTCACACAGATGTACCAAAACGTGGTTGGTGACCACAGCAATTTGATTTTTCACTAACATTGTTCAGTAGCTTTGCTTTTTTTTTGGGTGGTTGGGTAGGGCTGTCACTTTATATCCATATTTTGGATGTGTAGAGGTAGGCAGAGCTTTTCCTTTTCTTTTTTCACCCTTTATCCAGAAAATGTAAATTCTCAGGGAATGTATTGGTCATTCTGGTTTTCATTTGAATGCCCACCCCGGTCATGAGAGAGGAGTTGAAGTCTTTGTTTTGTCTCAAACTCAGGAATCTCAATTTACAGCAGATTGAATAGCAAGCAGAGTTGTGATTAGTTCGAGCCTTGCAATGGTCAACCTTGATCTGGGGAGACTTCGTACCTCTGTGAGAGCAGAAGCAGGAGGGCAACTCTGCTCCCTGCTGCAAGCCAGCTCCTGCACCTTGCGGGCTCACTATGAAAAGACGTGGCCTTTGGGATTGACATATATACACTAATATGTATAAAATGGATAACTAATAAGAACCTGCTGTATAAAAAATTAAAAAAAAAAGACATGGCTTTTCAGCATTTGCCTATCACTCCTAATTCTCATTTCTAGAGCAAAACATCATTTTGTGTCAACCTGAGGTTTCATCTCTAATTGTGAGCATTCTGATTTTCTTTGACCACTCTGGAATGTTTGTATTTGTTTTTAAGCAGTGTCAAAAAATATTTGTAAAGAGTAGTTTAAAGGGTGTAGTGCAGCGGGGAAATTATAGATTTTAAATAAATATCAAGTGTCATTTTTGCTTCAACCATTTGGTCTTTTGATGTTATAGTTTTACACCAGATCAATGGTGAATTCGATCTTTATCATTCACTACAACACTGCAGGCAGTTTGTATCCAAGTGCTTCTTAAGCTTTTTTATTCAAGTCCCAGCTCTCTGACCCTAAGAGGCTGGGGATAGGGTCACTGTCTGCAAGAGGCACAGCTGTCTCCACTGCCATCTCCAGCCCCCTTAGCTTCCTTTAGCAAGTTGGAATTTTCTCCATGCTCACATCCCCACACCGCGAGAAGAGATCTGCTCTAGGTAGGTGGAATCACACGAGGTCAGCCAATGGCCGGCTGGAAACAACATCAGAATTCTGGACCGGGCTGTACCCGATTTGGAACTCCCCTACCCCCAATCCACTAGCACACCATACCAGGCACTCCCTTTGGAAGACAGTTCATTTTCAACATCCTTTAAGTTGGTGCTTTGGGACTCCACAGTAATTGCCCCCAAACTTTAAAAAAAAATCCATTTCAAGGTCTGCTTTTCTCCCTAAAGTCTTTATACTCAACTCTGCAATCTTACTGCATTTATTCTTTAGTGTTAAATAAGAAAAAATAATGTTTCAATATGTGTATTCTTAGATGTTATAGGCTATACATCCATTTTGGTGACTACGTAAAGGTAGGCATTGATTCCAAGTAAAAGCAGTGAGAAATACAGCAGGTAGGGAACATAGACCTTAAGACTTAAAAAAAAAAAAAAAAAAAAAAAACAATGGCCCTCTGTAATGCTTTTCCTCCTTCCGTGTAGTTTTCTCTGATCTCTAGAGCATGCCAAAAGTTCAAGCACTAATAAACTATAAAAAGAGAAGCTGAGAAAAATTCCCCATTTAGAAGAGAGGTATTAAATGAAAGGTCTTTCACACAATAATTTTTAAGAAAACACAGTGAGGAAGGAAGATAATAAGAGGATTTTTTTTTTTTTTTGCGGTACGCGGACCTCTCACTGTTGTGGCTTCTCCCGTCGCAGAGCACAGGCTCCGGACGCGCAGGCTCAGCGGTCATGGCTCACGGGTTCCAGCTGCTCCACGGCATGCGGGATCCTCCGGGACCGGGGCACGAACCCGCGTCCCTTGCATCAGCAGGCAGACTCTCAACCACTGCGCCACCAGGGAAGCCCAGTAAAAACTTTTAATAGCTATGAGGCCATTATTCAACATATGTGAAGTATGATGTTTTTCAGGAAGTGGTTATTTAACAGAGACCTAAATTGATTGAATTTTCAGGTGCTTTTGGAGCAATTCCCCAGAGACAACATCAAAGTAGCAAAGTGCAATGGTCAGTCACTTGACCGGGGGCCAGGGAACTAGACTTCTCCTGGCCGGGTCACCAGCTTGCTCAGCCACTTTGCCTAAGTCGCCTGGACTCTCAATTTCTGGCCCTCCATTTTCTTACTTACGAAAAGGGGTCACAACTCTAAAATTATGAGACTATACAATTTTGAATTTTATAAACACTCTGATTTGCTGTATTGGACAGTTAACTAAGGAAAAGGTGATTAAAAAATATAAAGATGTACATGGTAAAAAAACAAAAACTTCAAACAGCACAGAAAGATATAAAATGAAATCTCCCTCTCCACCAACTTCTAGTCCCCTACCCTATATTGACCAAATATCCTTAGTATAATTACCTATCCTCCAAGAAATTTTTATGCAAGGGTCAATGTATATGTATATAGACTTTAAAATGTGTACACAAATGGCATACTGACTACTGTTTATATTTTGCCCTTTTTTTCTGCTTAATAACATATCTTGGAGATCTTTCACATGAAACATACAAACTTACCTCATTCTTTTTAACAGCTGCACCGTTATTTCATTGTTCATCATAATTTATTTAATCAGTTTCCTACTAATAGGTTTCTGGGTTATTGCCAGAATGTGTCATTGCAATTAATGCTGTAATGAACATCTCTCTATGCATATAAAGAAGCAGACTTTTGCAAATATAATATATACCTTAGGTAAATATCCAGTAGTAGAATTACCAGATCAAATGATAAGTGCATTTTAAATTTTGGTAGACTCTGAAATTACTCTTCCTAAAGGTTTACCAATTTATCTTTCAACCAAGGCTGTGTTCAAGTGCCTATTTCTTCCTACCCTTACCAACACTGGGCATTACCAATCTTTTACATTTTTTGTCAGTTGTACATAAAAATATGGTGAGAGGTAGATTTGAAGGTCAGAATTAAATGATGTAAGATTATCGATCTTTATGTATTTCCTTGTATTTAGCTCAACAGAGAGGTTCCTTTCATCTTTGTTTGATGTTTTGCATTTATCAGCCTGTTGATTTAATTCTATGATAACTTTGGAAGTTTAACAATTAACCAGATTTACTTATGCTGCTAAGGACCATCAAGACCCACCTTCCATTTGCATTGGGTTTCAGGCCCTCATTTAATTTCAGAAAATTTGCCCTAATGCGGCCATCTTCTGCGATTTAACTGATACAGTTGAAGACACAATGGATACTTCACTCGCTACATTGTGTCCTGAGACTTGAACAGTGAGTGACAGGGCAGCTCCCAGAAAACCCAGGTTAAAAGGAAAAACAGATCATGCACTGATCTGTTTAACAGATTTCTCAGGTTCAAATCTCATTGTAGATTTTCTCTCTGATCTAGTAGAGTTCATCCTAACAGCTACTTGCTACTTCTTCAAAAAGGGCAGAGTGCCATACTTTATCTTGATATTGCTTCAGGCAAAAATATGTGTTGACTATCACCTATGTTATTTTGCATCTAGCTTCCCAGACTTCCGTGAACACAGTTGGTAGGAATATGTCTGTTTACAGAAAGGAAAAATGACACTCAGCAATGATCAGGGATGAATTCAAAGGCATTACATTGGGGTACAACTGAAATACAGTTTCAGACTTGACAACCTTCAGTGCTTTGAAAGTTATCACACACAACTAACTTGCACTACTCCCGTAAGAAAATTCTAATAATCTCTAGAAGTTTTTACAACTTTCCTTTGAGCTACAAAAATAAGCATCTATCTGCCATGAACAAAACTCCAGAGTTCACCGATAAATGCTGTGTGTCATTTAAGCCGTCTAAAAAGTATCTGAGAGTATATATGCCACAGGCATGGTTTCTAAAACAACCACAGTGAAACCTGGGAAAGAAGAGATAAAGGAAAAGAGAAGAGACAGAGAAGGAAGGAAGGAAAGGGAAATGGCGAGGGTGCAACTGAAGAGTGCAAGGTCAGCCAGGGGTCAAGGGTGAGAGGGTAGGATTATTTTCAAATTTGTGTTGGTCCAGCCTAACTTTTTTCTCCAGTTATACAAGGTCACAGGTGTCGATTTAGAAGGTTCTCTTAGGACATGAGGGAAGAAATTTTCACAGATTGAGGTATGGGGAAGTCATTCTGGCTTATACCAGACTTGGCTTGAACTTTCTGTTCACTAGAACAGCCTGTGTTATGGCCTGTCAAGCACACATTGTACATCTGCTTTAACCATTAAAGAAAAGAATGCTTTTAAAAATCAAAATGGAGTAACTATGGTTCAGGCATCCAAAATGGAGCTAAGTAGCCATCGTGGGTGTAGTTTCAGACACATTCCTGCATCACTGGGAACTTGAATTTTCTGAACTGTATCAAACTCAAGGACACCACCAGCCGTTTTCAAAACAATATCTGCTAGCTGCTGCCAGCTGCAAACTTATGGTCTCAAGGTCTCCCCTTGTAACTATGCAACCATTTTGGATCCCAACTAATCCTTGCTTAACGAGTGCCCTTAACTTCTTGCCAGCTCCAATCCTAATGCTTGACAAACAGCTTATGTAACTTTGTGGGTTTTGCCTACATATCCTCTCTCATTTTGCAGTCTGGAGGAACACGATTCAAGTGCTTCTTAATCTGTGTTTCCCACACTATAGTCCTCAGTCTGGCGCGAATAAAGCTCTTTTCTTTTCCTATTGTTTACTGATTATTTGCATCAACAGACGCCTACCAGTATTATTAGATCTGTAAAATGGAATTCATATTACTATCGATATATTTAGAGAACACTTGGAATACATGCTAACATATGGGAGAGAAATAATCAGTTTGGGGAATATGGAGCAGAGGTACTTTTACCTATTCTCTCAATAAGTAGAATCCAAAACCCTGGACATTATATATGAAACATATAAGAAAATTCAGAAGTGGAGAGGAGAAGGTGGACCACTTAGGGACCTAGAGACACAAGGAACAACAGGTGGTGAGTTCCCTGGTTTGCTTTTTCCGTCACATAGCCAAGACTTGGAGCTGAAGAAGCTACCAAGGCAGAAGTACGAACAGACACAGACAAAAACAGCAACAACAACAAAAGCCTGTTCTTTCCAGTCAAAGGACCAGGTGAGGAGTCGCCTCAGAAGACAGAACACTTTTAGAAAACAACCATTCTGGTTCAGTCAAACACTCTAGAACACATACTGTGTTCATGGATTGGAACACTCACCATAGTACAAGCCCTAGTTCTTCTCGAATTGATATACAGGTGTAACACAATCCTTATCAAAATCTCAGTATGATTTTTGTACATATAGACAAGATTGGCCTAAAATCTATATGGAAAGGCGAAGGAACTAGAATTGCTGAAACGATTTTGAAAAATAAGAATAAAGCAGAGGGACTCAGGTTACCCAATTTCTATCAACAGTTGAATTGTTAAAGAAATAAAATGTGGCATATTCATACCATGGAATACTATACAGCAATGAATGAATAACTACAGATACAGGCATGAGATGAATGAATCGATTAGAATTATCTAATTTAGGGTGAACAAGCCAGACACAAAAGACTATACATGGTGTGATTCCATATATATAAAATTTTAAAGCAGGCAAATGTAAACTATATTATTTAGGGATAAATACTTAGATGGTATTTATCCCTAAATAATATAGTATAATAATGTATAATAGAGTATAAAACAAAGCAAGGAAATGGTTTCCATAAAAGTCAAGAAAGTAGTTACTTCTGGTGGGAGGACAAGAGATATGAGGGGGTTTCTGGGGGTGTTTGCAGTATTTTATGTATTTTATTTCTTGTAATTATATAAAGTGTGCTTTACACTAATGTCTTAAGCTGTACATTTATATTTTATGCACTTTTCTATATACATATTGCACTTTTTCAGTGTAAAGTTGCTTTGTTTTTTTTTAAATTTATTTACTTTGGGCCGCGTTAGATCTTCGCTGCTGCGTGCGGGCTTTCTCTAGTTGCTGTGAGCGGAGGCTACTATTTGTTGTGGTGCGCGGGCTTCTCATTGAGGCGGCTTCTCTTTGTTGCGCAGCATGGGCTCTAGGTGTGCAGGCTTCGGTAGTTGTGGCACGTGGGCTCAGTAGTTGTGGCTCGCAGGCTCTAGAGCGCAGGCTCAGTAGTTGTGGCGCACGAGCTTAGTTGCTCCACGGCATGTGGGATCTTCCTGGACCAGGGATCAAACCCGTATCCCCTGCATTGGCAGATGGATTCTTAACCACTGTGCCACCAGGGAAGTCCAATGTAAAGTTTCTTTTTAAAAAAGATTGCTCGTAGGCTTCCCTGGTGGCGCAGTGGTTGGGAGTGTGCCTGCCGATGCAGGGGACACGGGTTCTTGCCACGGTCCGGGAAGATCCCACATGCCGTGGAGCGACTGGGCCTGTGAGCCATGGCCACTGGGCCTGCGCGTCCGGAGCCTGTGCTCCGCAACGGGAGAGGCCACAACAGTAAGAGGCTCGCGCACCACAAAAAAAAAAAAAAAGATTGCTCGTCTTCTTTGGGAAGGATAACTTGTATGAATAGAAGAGGAGCAAAGATAGAAATTAGGGAGAGGAGTTGAGGTGGAAGGTTGCTACTGCAATACTCTAAGTATGAGATGACAAGAAGCAGGACTAGGGGCTTCCCTGGTGGTGCAGTGGTTGAGAGTCTGCCTGCCGATGCAGGGGATACGAGTTCGTGCCCCGGTCCGGGAGGATCCCGCATGCGGCAGAGCGGCTGGGCCCCGTGAGCCATGGCCGCTGAGCCTGCGCGTCCGGAGCCTGTGCTCCGCAACGGGAGGGGCCACAGCAGTGAGAGGCCCGCGTACCGAAAAAAAAAAAAAAAAAAAAAAAAGAAGCAGCAGGACTAGGACATTAATAATTGGGATGCAGAACAGCAATTAGAGAAGACTGAAAGTAAATGGAGGCGGAGGAAAAGTCAAGATGTGGTAACCAGTCTCTAAAGACGGCGCCTAACGAATCACACCCCCGGTAGTGTCGTCCCACATGAATTCTGGGATGGTCCGTTAAAACTGATGGAATGAGATAGGAATGACACTACCTGACTTCCAAGGCTAGGTCAGAGGAAGGCTTGCCTGGGTCTCTTGGAATGAGAACCCAGCTCTCATACTGGAGAAGTCCAAGCCACCCAGCTGCACTCACGGCTAATAGCCACACCACCTGCAGCCACACGCAGGAGGTATCTTGGGTGTCTAGTCCAATAGAGCCACCAGATGACTGCAGTCCCAGTCAATATCTGACTTCACCTAACACAACCCACAAGTAGTACCCGCCTGAACCCAGTTAACCCACAGAACTGCAGAAGATAGTAACAAATTGTTATGCCACTAAGTTTTGGGGAGGTTTGTTACACAGCAATAGATAACCAGAACACAAAGATAACCCAACAGTTTGGAGCTTGGGGGACTGGATGAATAACGATACCCTGACCGAGACAGACAGTGTGGAGAAAAAGTAGGTTTGTGTCGGAGAAATAAGTTTAGTTCTGGACTTTGAGATGCCTGTGGAACATCTAGACGTAGGCATCCAGTAGGCATTTATTTATAGTGACAAGCCTGAAGCCCAGGGAAGAGATCCGGTCTGAGGATAGAGATTTGGAAGACATTTCAGCATATCGCCATAAGAGTATAGGACCTGCCCAAGAAGTAGGACCTACTCCTTCAAAGACTAGTCCTAACATCACCTCCTCTAGAAGAACCCAGGGACACTGGGTTTTAAATGCCAACTCTTTCCCAGTAATTTAGTAGTTCTTTGAACCTATCTTTTCTATAGTCCTTACCATACTTCCCTATCATTATTTATTTACATGTCTGTCTTCCCTGATAAATTGTGATGTGATCCAAGACAGGAATATAACTTGATCATCTGTCTCATAGTCCTGGAAAGCAAGAAAACCTTCAATGGATAAATGGAAGAATACATAAATGAACAAAAGAATAAATGAAAGACCACCCTCATCTTATACAGATAAAAGTCAAATAAACACATTAAAGGGACTTCCCTGGTGGTCCAGTGGTTAAGACTCTGCACTTCAACTGCAGGGGACACAGGTTCAATCCCTGGTTAGGGAACTAAGATCCTGCATGCCATGCAGTGTGGCCAAAAAAACAAAACAAAACAAAAAAATTAGGAAACATAAACATAAAAATGAATAGGTATTCAAATGTAAAATAGATAGCTAGTGGGAAGCAGCCGCATAGCACAGGGAGATCAGCTCCATTCTTTGTGACCACCTAGAGGGGTGGGATAGGGAGGGTGGGAGAGAGACGCAAGATGGAGGAGATATGGGGATGTATGTATATGTATAGCTGATTCACTTTGTTATACAGCAGAAACTAACACAGCATTGTAAAGCAATTATACTCCAATAAAGATGTTTTTTAAAAAATGAATAGGTATTAGTTGCTAATATCTTACTGAATAAGTTGATTTCCTACTAAGATGAAATTAGAAAATAGTGCAGTATATGAAGACAGAACTGAAAAGAATGTGTGTTTAGTATACATTTCACTCCTCTTTTGGACTTACTGCTTCCAGGGACTATTTCTAATTACTGTGCACAAATTTATCTATCTGCTACTTAATCAGGAGAGATCTTCCCACTAGGTTTACAGACTAAATTTTGAAGATACTCTTCTTTTTGTATGAATTGAGTAGTAGTAAATACAAAACAAAATAGAGAATGCCTTAAGAGTTTGTGAATTACAGAGCTCTGTGGGTTTTTCTCTTTACCCAATAAAAGACTTAAAATAAATAGCTTTGGGTACTTCTTTTATAGAACAATATTGACTATTCCAGGAAGTTATTAGGACCACCTACTTTAAAACCTTTGATCTTTATACCACAGAGTGTAATGTATTTTATTTAACTCAATAAAGTATAATTGATTTATTTAGATTTTAAGTAGAGTCTGTATAATAATTCAAATCATATGCCCATAGGCTACCCTATAATTTTTGTTTCCTATCCTTCTCATGAGCAAAGAAAACAGCTGTGTTTATCCATTCGTGGCTGACAAAATCCATTTGTTGGTATTGTACTATCGAAGTTACAAACGCCAAGTCTGGCAGCATTTTAATTTCGAATTATCACATGTACTTGAATGAATCTTTAGAGAGAGAACTGCCAATTTTGAAGGGCTACTGAAAGTACTAAAATATTAATTAGACAGGAGGTCTGCCAAGCACTTGGAAAGCCCAACTCCTTTCACACATTACACACTAGACCTAGGAGATTTGGGGAATTTTTTTGTTTTTTTGTTTTTCTGTGGCTTTGATCTCGGGTGGCCTCAGCCTGCAGCGGCTTGAAGCAGGGTTTTGGTTCTCCGCCAGTGATTGAGGTCGGGTTGCGGCGGTGAGAGCGCTGAATCCTAGCCACTACACCAGTGGTCAGTGACAAGGTCCTGACCCCATGGCTTTGCAGAAAAAAGAATTCCCACAAAGACGGGAAGTCATGAAACAAGTAAAGTGTTTATTAGGAGGAAAAAGAGTACGCGTGGGTAGACACATGGGCGGACTCAGAGAGAGAGCTGTGCCCCCGTGGTAGTTTAAATCACTTATATGGGGCATTTCTTCCGTGTTTCCTTTGACCAATCATCATTTTGATTTGCTTGGTTCTGAGTCCGTATTTGGTAGATCTCAAGAACCTCCCATGTGTGCACGCGCATCTCTTAGCCAAGATGGATTCCAGCAAAGAGGCCTATGGGTAGATTGACATCACTCTGCTTTTGGCCTCCAAGGAGCTTT
Organism: Grampus griseus; assembly: GCF_964374135.1. Lineage (NCBI taxonomy): Eukaryota > Metazoa > Chordata > Mammalia > Artiodactyla > Delphinidae > Grampus > Grampus griseus. The sequence goes on along the minus strand of NC_139006.1, from coordinate 34,361,972 downwards.
ATAGTCGGGAAGGTCTCCTTGACTTTGAGAACGAGAAATATGTGGTGTGTTATCTTTTATCTGGGCAGGGCCCGGTCTCCTCAATTATCCTGCTATTATGGAGTTTCTGTCCACAGGGGACGAACTCCATCTCCTCAACTTGGGGCCCGTCTATCTCCTGCCTCAGCTTAAACGACACGAATTTATTTTCTCACAAGTCTGGAGGCTGGAAGTCCAAAATCAAGGTGCCAGAAGTGCTGATTTCTCCTGAGGAAGATTTGGGGAATGTTAACAATAGGAGAATATTACTTACTCAGAGACCTTTGAAATCTGAACTGCTGAAATCAGGAGTAGCTAGAGCTTCATCCAGGGTTAGGGGTTGTTGAGAAAGTAGAATAAACAAAATTCTGTATACTGTTCAGTGATCACTATCACAGAAAAGCTGGCCAGACTTTTTTTTTTTTTTTTTTGCGGTACGCGGGCCTCTGACTAACGCGGCCTCTCCCGTTGCGGAGCACAGGCTCCGGACGCGCAGGCTCAGCGGCCATGGCTCACGGGCTCAGCCGCTCCGCGGCATGTGGGATCCTCCCGGACCGGGGCACGAACCCGTGTCCCCTGCATCGGCAGGCGGACTCCCAACCACTGCGCCACCAGGGAAGCCTGTGGCCAGACTTTTGATTGGGAATTTGGAAGAATGGAAAAACTACTAAAGATTCTAATCTAATTTATAAAGACTCGGCTTCTGGATTATTTACTCCTTCGATAAATGAAATGTCTCCTGGAGTTGCTGACCTTCCCATCTCCAGGAAAGCAGCGTCCGCTTGACCAGTGGTGCTTCCTTTTTTTAAATCAGGAAGGAAGCTCCCTGCACATGCTTTACCATTGTCTGTGATGGGACTTCTGCCAGTCTTACCACCCCAAACCTGTCTCCCCTTAAATCCTCCCCAGCCTCACATCATGCCCACTCCTATTTAAAATCCTGGCTTAGACCGTTGTTCCTTAAGCCTGGCTACAAGTGAGAATCACGTGAAAAAACAAAGTAATGACTGGACCCACCCTCATGGAGTCTACTTTAACTCCAAGCACCGGCTAGTGTTAGCACTTCCCCAGGTGACTCTCATGTGCAGCCAGCGTTGAAAGACTTCAATCCCGCCTCCTCTGCTCCAACCCCGCCTCCTCTGCCCCAACCCGTCCGCTGCCACTCCCCGACTTCACATCCACCTCTGAAGCTCCTGCACCACATTCCACAGCGGTCCCGGCATCACCTCACCTCTGAGTCACTTCCCGACTTCCCCAGGAAGAAAAACCCTTTGTCCTCGGTGCCCCGTTATGCACTCAGCCGAATTCCATCAATGCACCTGGAGTTAGTTAACGAACTCTTCCCTGGACGCGTCTCTGCTTCTGCTGGACGGTGAGTTTGTAAATGGAGGGTTCAGTCAATAAGTGTTGCCAGGAGTAATGAAGGACAAATACAAACTACTTAGAGAACTCCATCTTCTCTCGTTTAAACCTGCAGAATCCCTTGGGGGAATAGTTCCAAGATTGCTGGTATTGCAAAGATCCATATATTCTCCAGATTCCCCACAGCAGATCTGTCCGTGGAGATAAGTGAGAGGGGGTGGGGGAGGGAATGGCGAAGGCTTTAAAAAGGCACCTTTAAGCCCAACTGCTGGAACATACCGTCTTAGGGTCTTTGCAGTCCATTTTGGTATTCTGGAAATAACAGTAAGAGAATGGCTATGTACCAGCCACTGTTCTAAGATCTTTTTTTTTCCCCAGCTTTACTGAGGTATAATTGACAGATAAAAATTGTATATATTTACAGTGTACAATGTGATGCTCTGATATATGTAAACATGGTGAAATGATCTAGCTAATACAGCATCTCCTATAGTTACCTCGTGTGTGTGTGTGTGTGTGATGAGATCTATTCTGTTAGTAAATTTCAAGTATTCAATACAGTATTATTAACTGTGGTCATGATGCTGTATGTTAGATCTCCAGCATGTGTTTATACTGCTTGACTGAAACTTTGTACCCTTTGACCAACATCTCCCCATTTCGCCCTCTCCCCAGCCCCTGACAACCACCATTCTACTCTCTGCTTCTTTGAGCTTTATTTTTTAAGATTCTGCATATGAGTGAGATCATGCAGTATTTGTTTTTCTGTGTCTGATTTATTTCACTTAGTATAATGGCCCCCAGGTTTATCCATGTTGTCTCAAATGACAGGATTTTTTTCTTCTTTATTTTTTTAAGACTGAATAATGTTCCATTGTGTATATAAACCACATCTTCTTTATCCATTCATCTGTTGATGGACATTTAGGTTTTTTCCACATCTTAGCTATTGTGATTAGTGCTGCAGTGAACATGGGAATGCTAATTCTGACTTCGGTTTTTTTGGGATATATACCAGGAAGTGGAATTGCTGGATCCTATAGTAGTCCTAGTTGGTATTTTTCTGAGGAACTTTCATACTGTTTTCCACAGCTTTTGGACCATTTTGTAGTCTCACCACCTGCGTGCAAGTGTTCCAATTTCTCCATATCCTCGTCAACACTGTCTGTTGTTTTTCTTTTTGATAAATAGCCACTCTAACAGGTGTGAGGTGATGGGGCACTGTGGTTCTGATTTGCATTTCCCTGATGATTAGCTAGATACCAATAATATCCTCATCTTATAGTTAAAGAAATCGACAATAAAATCTAACCTGTTTTACTTCCTATTTGCAACAACCCTGTAGAAGAGTGAAGCTCAGGGGTCAAGCAAGGTCAAGCAAGGTCCCAAGGCTAGTAAGTGGAATCCAATCAGCTCTGATTCTTAATTGTTGAAATGTTGGAAGCACTGCCCTACAGATTTTAATAACCCCTATGTCCATGAGATGCTTTCGGCTGCAAATAATAGAAAACTACCATCCAGATCCATTTAAACAATGAAGAAATGTGGTTTTTTTTTCATAAAAAGAAATCTGCGATAGGTTTACACTGGGCCTGATCTGCAGGTGGTGCTTCTGCTTCCTTCTCTTTCTCTGCTCTTCCCTCCACATTGGGTGGGCTTAATCCGGGGGTTGGGTCCTCTCACCAGATGGCCACAGAAATCCCTGGCATCACATGTAGTGACGACAACAGGCTTTTTGCTCATTGATCATTTCCAAGGGGGTGGCATAGCCATGGTCAAATGGAGAAATAGAATGGGTGTTGGAGAGCCAACTGCTGTCTCCATCACTCTTTTTGTTTGTAGTGCATGTTTGAATTTTCAGAATTCTTTCATGGTGGTTATTGCTTTTGATTTTCACAACAACCTATGTGAAATGTGAGTTTTGGGTTGTCCTCAGTGGTAGTTTTGTATGCAGGAAAAGATTAAATTTTAATATTAATATTCAGTATCTTAAAGTACACTTTAATGGTTCCTTATGCTTTTAAGTTTAGCTTACACATCATATTCTTATAAATCTAACAAATTTGGCAATTATTTTAAAGAGATCATTAATTAAAATGGTCCTATTTATAAGCATAATCAAATATTTTAGGACTTTTTATACTGCACCTATAAATTTAATATATATCTGATTTCATTAAATAATTGTCTGACTTAAAAAATAAAACCTTTCTTACCTGTGGGGGGAGGGATAGTTAGGAAGTTTGGGATTGACGTATACACATTGCTATATTTAAAATAAATAAACAACAAGGACCTACTGTTTAAAAAAAAAATGGAGATGGGACAAGAGAATGACAGATGAGATGAGACTGGCCATGTGTTGATACTTCTTGAAGCTAACTGATGGATTTGTAGGGATTTATTACACTACTCCTTCCACTTTTGTGTATGTTTGAAATTTTCCATAATAAAGAAGTTAAAAAAATAAATAAAACCTTATTGAACACTATATAATTCTCTTTTTTTAATTTATTTATTTTGTTTAATTTTTGGCTGCATTGGGTCTTCATTGCTGCGTGTGGGCTTTCTCTAGTTGCAGCGAGCGGGGGCTACTCTTAGTCACGGAGTGCGGGCTTATCATTGCAGTCGCTTCTCTTGTTGTGGAGCGTGGGCACTAGGCACACGGGCTTCAGTAGTTGCAACTCTCAGGCTCAATAGTTGTGGCTCGCAGGCTCTAGAGCGCAGGCTCAGTAGCTGTGGTGCACGGGCTCAGTTGCTCTGCAGCATGTGGGATCTTCCCGGACCAGGGATCGAGCCCGTGTCCCCTGAATTGGCAGGTGGATTCTTAACCACTAAGCCATCAGGGAAGTCCCACTATATAATTTCTTTTTTGAATTTTATTTTATTTATTTTTTTATACAGCAGGTTCTTATTAGTCATCAGTTTTATACACATCAGTGTGTACATGTCAATCCCAGTCGCCCAATTCATCACACCACCCCCCTCACCCCCCCACAGCTTTCCCCCTTTAGTCTCCATACATTTGTTCTCTACATCTGTGTCTCAATTTTTGCCCTGCAAACCGGTTCATCCGTACCATTTTTCTAGGTTCCACATATATGTGTTAATATACGATATTTGCTTTTCTCTTTCTGACTTATTTCACTCTGTATGACAGTGTCTAGATCCATCCACGTCTCAACAAATGACCCAATTTCGTTCCATTTTATGGCTGAGTAATATTCCATTGTATATATGTACCACATCTTCTTTATCCATTCGTCTGTCAATGGGCATTTAGGTTGCTTCCATGACCTGGCTATTGTAAATAGTGCTGCAATGAACATTGGGGTGAATGTGTCTTTTTTTTTTTTTAATTAATTAATTTATTTATTTATTTATTTTTGGCTGTATTGGGTCTTCATTTCTGTGCGAGGGCTTTCTCTAGTTGCGGCAAGCGGGGGCCACTCTTCATCATGGTGCACGGGCCTCTCACTATTGTGGCCTCTCCTGTAGCAGAGCACAGGCTCCAGACGCACAGGCTCAGTAGTTGTGGCTCACGGGCCTAGTTGCTCCGTGGCATGTGAGATCTTCCCAGACCAGGGCTCGAACCCATGTCCCCTGCATTGGCAGGCAGATTCTCAACCACAGCACCACCAGGGAAGCCCACATGTGTCTTTTTGAATTGTGGTTTTCTCTGGGTATATGCCCAGTATGATTGCTGGATCATATGGTAATTGTCTTTTTAGTTTTTTAAGGAACCTCCATACTGTTCTCCATAGTTGCTGTATCAGTTTACATTCCCACCAACAGTGCAAGAGGGTTCCCTTTTCTCCACACCCTCTCCAGCATTTGTTGTTTGTAGATTTTCTGATGATGCCTGTTCTAACTGGTGTGAGGTGATACCTTATGGTAGTTTTGATTTGCATTTCTCTAATGATTAGTGATGTTGATCAGCTTTTCATGTGCTTCTTGGCCATCTGTATATCTTCTTTGGAGAAATGTCTATTTAGGTCTTCTGCCCATTTTTTGATTGGGTTGTTTGTTTTTTTAATATTGAGCTGCATGAGCTATTTATATATTTTGGAGATTAATCCTTTGTCGATTCGTTTGCAAATAGTTTCTCCCATTCTGAGGGTTGTCTTTTTGTCTTGTTTACGGTTTCCTTTGCTGTGCAAAAGCTTTTAAGTTTCATTAGGTCCCATTTGTTTATTTTTGTTTTTATTTCCATTTCTCTAGGAGGTGGGTCAAAAAGGATCTTGCTGTGATTTATGTCAAAGAGGGTTCTTCCTGTGTTTTCCTCTAAGAGTTTTATAGTGTCTGGCCTTACATTTAGGTCTTTAATCCATTTTGAGTTTATTTTTGTGTGTGGTGTTAGGAAGTGTTCTAATTTCATTCTTTTATGTGTAGCTGTCCAGTTTTCCCAGCACCACTTATTGAAGAGGCTGTCTTTTCTCCACTGTATATTCCCACCTCATTTATCAAAGATAAGGTGACCATATGTGCATGGCTTTATCTCTGGGCTTTCTATCCTGTTCCATTGATCTATATTTCTGTGTTTGTGCCAGTGTACCACATCTTTATCCATTCATCTGTAGGTGGACATTTAAGTTGCTTCCATATCTTGGCTATTGTAAATAGTGTTGCTGTGAACATTGGGGTGCATGTATCTTTTTGAATTAGAGTTTTCTACAGGAGAAAACTTTTTGATTAGAACTAGATCTTTGGGTATTGTGACTTTTGTTATAAATAGCCATTGTGTCCTGTCCACCTATCTCTGTCTTTTGTGTTTTTGTTTCTCATAAGGAGAAGAATCAGAGGGTGGAACACAAGCATAGGTCCTAGAAGCCTGTTGTTTGAGCTGGCCTCACAGAAGAGTGAATTTATAGTTTTTACCAGACTGGTGTCCACTTAGACAAACTGTGATGCGGATCACCAGTGAACTGGGTGGGGTTCTCCTTCTGACTTAACTTTACATCCTGAGAGCCTGGCTTGGATCCAGAGAGCATCTACCTGCCGGGGGCGGGGGGAAGGGTGTGTGTGCAGATTGTTGGGTCTGTCCTTAGAGGCAACCAGTCATCAGTTTAGGGGCTGAGACTTGAGATACACAAGCAACACTCTCTACCAGTTGTTGCCTGCTCTCAGGAGGTTTGTCTAAGTCTGAATCCTAAAGGATCACAGCCTGTAAAGACCCTTGTCGTCTCTTTTCCCATTGCCTGTGTAGTGCTAAGATTCCCGTCTTGGTATCACCTGCCCAGTACCATGGATGAGTAGGTCTGTGATCAGAGGTGTGTCCCTTTTATAGGAGATTGGAGACATGAATACCTAGAGAGCACTCTTACTGCCTGAAGCAGTGGGGGTCTTTGATTTCTTTCTCCTTGGCTCTCTTTGGATATGGAGGCTGCATCTTCTGCACCCTCTTTGGGGGTGCCTCTTGCACCCACACTTAAGCCATTAAAAAAAGCTTATTGGAATAAGTATACTCTTTGAAGTTGAGTTAGGCTCCCAGGCTTATTTGTTTGGAATGTACTTCTTGGACTGGAAGTTCTTCCTAACTTTTTTGGAGACCCTTCTGTTCTCACTACTTGCCTGTCACTGTCACTTCTCAGTCGACTGAAACCCTCACCCCTTCTGCTGACCACATGCTTCACCAGTACGGCCCTAACTTATTGGCTTCTTATTGGTATGATTTTGCAAAGGATAGTTTGGAACTTCGATGGCCCCTTTGGGAAACTTACACCTCCCCAAATTGGCTCCTCTAAGACCTCTCCGTTCCTATTATCTCCGTTCCTCCTCCATCTTTTCACCACTTTCAAGGTTCCCTTCAAGCTCCTTTGCTATGTCCCCCTTCAGACTCCTACCTCCTCCATTCCCCTGCCCATCACTGCCAGACCTTTCCCTTCCTCTCCAGCCTCTCATCTCCCGATGGTCACTCGAGCTTTAGGCCCCCTGCCCCCATTAGGGGCTCTTGATGGACTCGGGGATCCCCAGAAGGAACCACCTGAAGGTATAAAGGCTGATTGGAAACAGACTGGAGACTTTATCCAGATAGCTCCTTAGTCCCTTGCCTAAAATAAAACTTAGTCCACAGCCTCCATAAGATTATATGTCAGGGCAAAAGAAAATCTTAAAAGTCTCTCCCATAAGTATTGGTGGGAAGTTTTAACCCTCATATTGAACAGATAACCTCAACTTGTCCCATTAGCCAGAAACACAATTTGGATAAAATATAAAGTGAAGCAAAGATAAGATGTAAACTTTATGTAAAAACAAATGAACTTTGTGTTACTGTGTTTATGCCTGACTCATGGTAAAATTTTAGAATAAAAGACATAAGATCTCTATTTGCATCTGCCTGTATGTTTATGTGTGTATTTATGTCTAGGTGATATTTTCCTATCTGTGGATGGCATTGCCAAATTCATTTGTAAAATCCCTTAAAGGAGCTTAATTCTAATTAACTTATAGGGAGGTAATAAGCAGTTATATAAGTTCAAATATTCCTAATGGTCCCAGAAGTGTTGGAACTAACCCATATGTTTTTCAAGTTCAAATAATTTCGGTGAATCTCTGGTAAATAAGACTGTTTTGGTATCGTTGGTTTATTAAAAATAGGTATGTTGGGCTTCCCTGGTGGCGCAGTAGTTGAGAGTCCGCCTGCCGATGCAGAGGACACGGGTTCGTGCCCCGGACCGGGAGGATCCCGCATGCCGCGGAGCGGCTGGGCCCGTGAGCCATGGCCGCTGAGCCTGCGCGTCTGGAGCCTGTGCTCCGCAACGGGAGAGGCCACAGCAGTGAGAGACCCGCTTACCGCAAAAAAAAAAAAAAAAAAAAAAAAAAGGTATGTTTTCTGAGTTATCAGCATTAATCGTTCATTTTATTCTACTTGGGTTTTCTTGTCAAGTAAATTTATACTATATCTGCTAGAATTTGAAAATTATAAAAAAACATAAATTCAACTTAAAGAATAAAGTACAAGTAAAGGTGCAATAAAAATGAAAAAAAAACGTATTTACATTTTTGGGGTTTTTTGCTTTTGTGATTTTCTTTTTCTTCTGAATACTTGCCTAGCATGCATGTGTAGTAAGATTAGTTAACAGGAAAATAACTTGAGATGATGGCTGACTTTGTTTAAGGTCTTACGAAATTTTTGTAAATACTCCAAGCATGATGGTTAAGAACACAGATATTAAATGCGTATAATTGGGATAACAGTTTATAAATGGACTTTTCAGCAATAATTATGTTTTGTAATATGTCTGCCTTAAAATAATTTCCAAAATCTTTCTGGTGACTTGCAACCTTAGAGTTAGACTAAGTTAAGCAATAGATATTCATTAAAAATCTAGACCGTTTCTATGCAAGAAATTCCTGAAATATTCATTATTAAACATAAGTTAAAGTTTATATACTTTTGGCTTCTTATTTTTGCAGAGATAAACGGTATTCGGGTCTATTAATAAACATTTTCTTTTTGCCACAGTGAAGAATTGTATTATGAGGAAGCATATAAAAATTGTGAGATGGTATATTCCTAAACTTTGCTATTCTGCTACAGAATGTTGGCTTTCTGAATTAAGTTCAGAATTTTCTACTTAGTTTTCTGTAAAAGTTACTAATGACAAAACTTAATTGTAATCAATATATGTAAATGAAACTACTAGAAATAATAAGAGTGAAGGGAAACAATTTCGTATGAAAAGTATGCAAGGAGTACAGGATGTGTTTTTGTTAAGAAAAAAAAAGGAGAGCGATTTTGTCTTAAAATGACTGGCTGTGCCAGACGGAGAACGAGTAGGGCAAAACTTGAATAGATACAAAAAGTTGTAGTGTTTGTGGAAAAGGAATTTTATGTTGCATGGTCAAAGCTGTCTAAGGATGGATGGGTTTACATACAAGGTTTTCAAAAATGAGTTTTAGGGCTTCCCTGGTGGTGCAGTGGTTAAGAGTCCGCCTGCTAATGCAGGAGACACGGGTTCATGCCCCGGTCCGGGAAGATCCCACATGCAGCGGAGTGGCTGGGCCCGTGAGCCTTGGCCACTGAGCCTGCGCGTCTGGAGCCTGTGCTCCGCAACGGGAGAGGCCACAGCAGTGAGAGGCCCGTGCACTGCAAAAAAAATGAGTTTTAGTGTTAATATACCTAAATGTAAAACTAGAGTTTAATTTTCTCTTTCTGTTAAAATGACCATGTTTTTATGGACTACTGGTCTGCTCTTAATAGGAGATTATAAGAGTTTTTTGTTTTAACCTTTTAAGTAATCTGCCTAGGAAACAAAGATTCTGTGTCTTAGAATAATTTCCTCTGTTGTCTTTATCATGCCCTTGATTATTTGAGAAAAGGAAGTCTTTTCACTTTCAAAACAGCTGTTTGTCTTGTAGTTGCCTTACCTCCTACACTGACTTTTGAAGCTTTTGATTGTCAATTTGGTTAAATACATAACTAAGTATTGTTTCACAGTGATCTCTGAACATATTTAATCAAGTGTTCAAACCTTTTGACATTTCAGACAACCTTAAATATTTTTGCCTTTTGAAAAATCAAATCCTAAATGAAATCTTGTTTTTAAACTGACTTTGAGATTTCCCAGAGGCTCCCCTGGAAAATTCCAAAGGGTTTGCTCTTTCACCTTGTAAAAAGAGAAATGTTAAAAATAATTAGGTTTATTTGATATGTTGAATTGTATGAAAAGCTTTGTCAAATATGGAGAGATGCTTAACCTTCCCTAGGTTATATTTGTATGGGTAAATGTTATTAATATAAATATTTCAGGAATTGTATGAAATTCCTAGAAATTTGTCAGTGTCCATGACGCGTCCTGTTACTGCCTTCACTGGTAGCAGACAACCACCACAGTATAATGTTATCAGCCATAATTCCGGTTATTTTTTTTAATGATGTATGTCACAAACACAACGAAATTTCCTTGTGACAATGCATTATTTTTATAGTGAAGTCTCATCAGATCTTTACCCATGGCCATTTTAAGTTTTTTGTCATTTGCAAACAATCATTGTTTTACTCTCATGCTTCCTGAAAGCTCTTCCAATCAGCTATCAGCCAAGGCGCTTTTCTTCAACAACAGAGGAAATTTTCATCTATGCTTCTAGGTTCTTCTGGCTGGCCAAGACTTAAATTGATGTGAGATAGATTAACGGGAGAAAATCAAACAAAAGTTTAATAACATTTGTACATGGGAGAGACCCAGAAAAACTGAGTGACTCAGCCAAATGGCTGAAACCCTCCCCTTAAGTACCATCCTCAGCTAAAGACAGAAGAGGATGTTGAGGATGGAGCGTCAGTTATGGGAGGCTACCGGGAAAAGCACCGTAAACAAGGGTAAGGTGGTGATGCAGATTTAGGTCTTTGCCTTTTCCATTGGTAAGTTTCTAGAGATTTGGTCATCTTCCTCTTCTTGGTACAATGAGGGAGACACCCTTACAAAGGGAGATTTCCCTTACAAATGTCAATGTTTCTTGCAAAAGGGTAACTCCTACTTGGTTTTCAGAGTTTTCCCCACACCTGCTGTTTCTGAGAAAATAACCAGCTTAGGGCTTCCCTGCTGGCGCAGTGGTTGAGAGTCCACCTGCCAATGCAGGGGACGTGGGTTCGTGCCCCGGTCCGGGAAGATCCCACATGCCGTGGAGCGGCTGCGCCTGTGAGCCATGGCCGCTGAGCCTGCGCGTCCGGAGCCTGTGCTCCGCGACGGGAGAGGCCACAGCGGTGAGAGGCCCGCGTACGGCAAAAAAAAAAAAAAAAAAAAAAAAAACCAGCTTAATAGGCCAAAGAGACATATTTTGGGGTGGCAAATTCTGCTCCCCGACAGGGCCTGTCTTGGAGATCTATGAAGAGGAGTACATAAGATGCTCTGGGGTACAGGCTCCTGATAACATTGCTTAAATAACTTTGAGATAATACCCTGGAACTGAGTAAAGATTGCCAGAACTGTAGTGGAGAAGCTGATGAGTTCATAAAACCACCAACCAAGATCAAGCAGAACAAGAAATAATTACATGGAACTAAATGAACTGATGAAGGAGAATCATGGCTTTTGTTTGTAACACTGCTGTTTGTTTAATGTTGTGTACCCTGGATTCAAGGAACTCCTTTCTCTTAAGTTATCTATAACGCATGACAATTTAACAGATTATACTTTTGTTTTTTGCGGTACGCGGGCCTCTCACAGTTGTGGCCTCTCCCGTTGCGGAGCAGAGGCTCCGGACGCGCAGGCTCAGCGGCCATGGCTCACAGGCCCAGCCGCTCCGCGGCATGTGGGATCCTCCCGGACCGGGGCACGAACCCGTGTCCTCTGCATCGGCAGGCAGACTCTCAACCACTGCGCCACCAGGGAAGCCCAGATTATACTTTTGTAAACAGAAATGTAACATTTATCTTTCTCTCTGCCTGATTCCCTCCAGAATTCAGAAACTGTAATTGAGTATTCTTATTTTCATAGAAATATAATTACTTACACGAGTGTAATAAGAATCTTTCTCCCTATAACAGGACATAATTGGAAACATCAGTTATATAGCCAAGGCTTTGACTGGAATGTCATATTTAACAATGATGTACGTAGAATCAGACATGAAAGACATTTTTAAGGAACTAAGATGAGTTTATGGAGTCAGTGCTTACAAATCTCTCTTGGAAACACCAGCCTGGTTTATGGAGTTCCCAGGCTTCCAGGTGAGTGAGGAAGGTCACTTCCTGGCTGGTGCAGGAACCTTAGGATACTCTGGGAAACTTGAAAAAAAAAGAATTCACCCAGATCTATAGGTACTGCAGGTGAAGTGTTGTGGCAAGTTCTTAGCTTCCTGCCATTGAGAGGCACTTAAAAGCCCAATCTGAGATTCCTCATGAAAAGTTCCAGCAAAGCAAACTTTAAAAGGCCTGTCAACTGAAGAAGAACACACAACCCAAAAGTTGTGAGTTATGTTTTCCTTGGGGACCTTACTGAACAAGGACAACAGCCCGGGAGACAGCCTCTCAGATAGCTCTAAGGATCTGTTCCAAAGAGGTGAGGGAGGAGCCAGGATATATAGGAGCTTTTGCTGAGAGACAAAAACAAAGAAACCATGTAGTCGAACATCAAAAGATGACTGCTAATCACAAAAAACAGATATCTCAAGTTAATGATTTTAGTGCTTTTCTACCTATGAGAAGATTCAAGAGTATGGGCTTACTGAAATTACTCCTTTGATGTGCATCTTAACTATCTAGGGCCAGTATCCTGTTTTTCTCCATCCTGAATTCCCCTCAGGGCACACCATGGTGGGGGACAGGGGAGGGATGGCTGCGGTGGCTGATGCCTTGATGGTGGACAGCGGTCATTGTTCACTGGAATGGCAGGCAGCATTCCCTTTCACGGGCCTATGTGGTCAATTACCATTCTTGCTGCACTTATGTAAATAATAAGACCAAATTTAATGAGATGACTTATTTTGCAAACAAAAATAATCTTACTTTGATTATCTTTGACCAAAAGTGTGTAGCGGGGTGACTACAGAGATAAATTTCATTTGTCAGTGAAAATCTGGAACCCATCCTTGTGACTGATCAAATTCTAGTCCTGTTCATTGCCTTTGAGGCTTAATTACCTACCTGTGAACTGGACTGAATCCTGCCATTGTGCACGTTTTGTCATTCCTTACCAAATTCTCAGTTCTTTGAGTTTCCTTCCATATCAGGCTACAACACACCAAGTTAAATTTCCAATTTTCTCCCACCCTTCTGACTTGGTGTCACCAGAAACTAAACCTCGACCACCCAGGTCCTTATGGGTGCACTAGGTTGCCTTGAAGTTGCCCTCTTTCTGAAACCCTGTGTGCTGAAGCTTGATGACTTGATATAAACCTCAAGAAATCATCATCACAACAGTCTGGGCTGTGTCTTCCAACTTCTGCTCTGGGAAGTGATTATGACTGATGTCCATGCCATCACCAAAAAAACATCCGAACTGCAAACGAAGAAATCTGCCAGGTTGTCACTGCCATCCTGACCCCACCATCTAAAGGTGTTCTGAGTCCAACTGAAACAGCAGGAAAGGGGCAGGGCACAACCTTTAAAAGAATGACATAAACTGGTTAGAACCAACTAAGTCCAAGATGGCGGAAGATTCGACTTCCAGTAGACCTTGAGCCTCATTATATGCTCACTGTAATACATTAGCACATGCTATACGACACATCTACAGTTACCATGACAGTTCCAAGGCTGACCATAAAAGGTCAAGAAGTGGGTGGTGGCCCAATTCCTGGAAATCCCCACCCCTTCCCCAAAACAGCTGGAATATTCCTCTCACTCATTAGCCTATGAAATTACCCACCCCTATAAAAACTGACAACCCCATACCCTGGGGCCACTCTTGCCTTCTGAGCTGGCCCACACTCTGTCTGTGGAGTGTGTTTCTCTCTAAATAAATCCACTTCTTACTGTCACTTTGTCTCTCACTGAATTCTTTCTGCAATGAGACATCAAGAATCTGAGCTTCATTAAGTCCTGAGACCAGGTGTGATCTCAGTTAAAAGACCGTGGGTTCGGGCTTCCCTGGTGGCGCAGTGGTTGAGAGTCCGCCTGCCGATGCAGGGGACACAGGTTCGTGCCCCGGTCCGGGAAGATCCCACATGCCGCGGAGCAGCTGGGCCCGTGAGCCATGGCCGCTGAGCATGCGCGTCCGGAGCCTGTGGTCCGCAATGGGAGAGGCCACAACAGTGAGAGGCCCGCATACCGCAAAAAAAAAAAAAAAGAAAAAAAAGACCGTGGGTTCAAGTCCCAATCTGAGTTACATGGTTTCACAATGTTTAGAAATCTTGACTGGCCACACCTTGGACTCAAAAACTGGGATTATAGCCTGCTCCCACCATTAATCTTTTGTTTTTCTTTCTGTTTCCATAGAAATACCCTTTATTAAATGCCCTGGACTGGGAGATTCCTTCAACAAAATGTGGGGCAATGTGTTTAGATTTGGTTTTTTTCTTATTCATTTGATCTATGTCCTTTCCCTTTGTAGATCTCTTACCTCACAACTTCTAACCAGAGTCTTTTCTCCACAGTAATCAACCCAGCTCCTTGTTTGTGAAATATGCCTACACAACAGGACAGTATAATTCCCTCATCTAATTTCCTGCCTCCCTTCTCTTCCATTTGCTCCATTTACTCTTTTGGCCCCTTTGCTGTTCCTGAAACCTGCTAGACACACCCCTGCCTCAGGGCCTTTGCCTTCGTGTTTTTGAACCCAAGTCCATGTGCCTGACCCACAGTGAGGCCAAACAAACCTAAACGTCAGAGTTTAGAGCAGAGAAAGGGTTACTGCAGGGCCAAGCAAGGAGAACAGGTGGCGTGTGCTCAAAAGACCCAAACTGCCTGATGGTTTTCAGGGAAGAGTTTTTAAAGACAACATTTGGGATAAGGGCTGCAGGGTGCATGACCTTCTTCTGATTGGTTAGTAGTGAGGTAACAGGGTAGTGCTGCAGGAATCTCAACCATCAGCCTTCTGGTTATGACCAGTCCGGGATGTCAGCACGTAGTCACCATCCTCTACATGGGTGGGGGCCTTAGTTCCTGCAGAACAACTCAAAGATATGTATCAGATAGTTATCCCTTGAGGCAGAACTACGACTCCGTTTTATCATTGAACCATTGTTTCTTGACTGCTTTTCCTTTGTTTCTGCATTCCCTAACTTCCCTAATTAGTAACTGCTTGAATCTGCTCTTTGAAACTCAGGGAAGGCCTAGGAGACTAAAGCCTTTTCCTACAAACAAGAAACAGGGTGGGGAGGGCGCTGCAGGGTCCTGCTCTGTTTCATTCCCTCTGCCCTGAATCTCTGGAACTTTCTCCCTGACATTCTCCAGGTCTTTACTCAGATACTCAAACATCACCTTAGTTTTCGAAAACGCTTCACTCACAGTCTTATATAAAATAGTCCTTGTGACAAGTTGAGTTTCCTGGAGGCAGACCCTGAGACAGAGTTTGGGGGGTAGGGGATCTGAGGGGGGCATCTTGGTGCCTACCACCCATACCCCCACCCCTGTTGTAATGAAGCTCCATGAGGGCAGGGGCTTAGTGTCTAATAATCACTGATATATCACCAGCACTTAGAATGCTGCCTGGTTCAGAATAGGGCTCATTGTTGGTTGAATGAATGAATGAAATAAGGAAAGAAAGAAAGAAGGAGATTGGATTAGATTGGAGACTTGATTAAGACTATGCATGAAACGATGCTTTAAAAATGTTCTCCAAATGGGACTTCCCTGGTGGCATAGTGGTTAAGAATCCACCTGCCAATGCAGGGGACACAGGTTTGATCCCTGGTCCAGGAAGATCCCACATGCTGCAGAGCAACTAAGCCCGTGTGCCACAACTACTGAGCCTGTGCTCTAGAGCCCATGAGCCACAGCTACTGAAACCCACACGCCTAGAGCCCAAGCTCCGCAACAAGAGAAGACACCACAATGAGGAGCCCACGCACCGCAACGAAGAGTAGCCTCCGCTCTTCGCAATTAGAGAAAGCCACGCGCGACAACAACGACCCAATGCAACCAAAAAATAAATAATAAAAAATAAATAAATAACTTTATTTTTTAAAAAAGTGTTCTCCAAACGAATAATAGAACTCCTTCAGTGTTTCATCATGAAAATGTCTTCATTAATTTCCCCACGTCTGTTATCTCCTGGAACCATGTAATAACAAAATGATGGTGTGTAACAACCAGAAAAGAAGCATTCTCTTCAGTCAGATTTTGTTTTGGGCAGTGTCTTAGTCTGCTCAGGCTGTCATAACAAAATACCATAGACGGGTGTATTTAAACAACAGAAGTTTAATTTCTCATAGTTTTGGAGGCTGGAAGTCAGGGTTAAAGTGCTGGCTTATTCAGTTCCTGGTGAGAGCTTTCTTCCAGGCTTGCAGGCAACCGCCTTCTTGCTGCATCCTCACATGGCCTTTCTTCAGTGCATGCATATGGAGAAAGAAAGATCAGTTTTTCTTCTTATAAGGCCACTAATCCCATCATGAGGGCCCCACCTTCATGAAATCATCTAACTCTAATAATCTCCCAAAGGCCCCACCTCCAAATGCCATCACATTAGGCATTAGGGCCTCCAAGTATGAACTTGGTGGGGAAGGGGGACAAGCATTCTGTCCATAACAGACAGGCTGCATGGCAGAGTGACAGAGTACTGGACAGACCATCTGAAGACCCAGATTTTTAGTGCCAGATCTGTTACTGAATGACTTTGACCTTGAACAAGTCACAGCTTTCTTAGATCTCAGTTTCTTCATCTAAAAATAAGGGAGTTCAAAAAGGTAACTTCCAGGATCTCTTCCAGCTATCATATTCAGTAGTCTCCTTCATTCAGGCCCTTGGACTGTACACTTATGTGATATTTTGCCTAGCTGTCTTTAGATACTTCACTAGAGAATAAAAATCCCCCAGGGCTATTTGAAGAATGTGTTTGGGTAACATACACCATGAGGAGCTGAAAGAGACAGTAGGGGAAAACTGGACAGGCAGTGGCTGAAAGCAGGCGTCAGGGCAAAGGATACATCTAAGAGACCACATGTCAGCAACAGGCCAGCTCCAAGGCTTGGCATCATCCCAGGGCAGTGGGACCAGATGAGCCCATCTAAAGCTATATCTGTGTGAAGTGTGACTGTGTCATCAGATGTACTGGGACCAGAAAAAGGGTATTGTTCTTTGCTTATTACCTGTGTTAATCTCTCCCAGATTCCTTCCTCTCACTGTAATCCCTACGAGAAGAGTTGTTGGTACAGAGTAAGCACTCAATCAATGTTTATTAAATAAAAGTTATCAGTGTTGTGACAGAAGCAACATTTATACATTTGTTTTAGAAAGTAATCACTGCAAGAAACATAATATTTTCACATAGGAACCAGTAATCACATTCTATCTCTATCTATCTACTATCTAGCCAGCTAGCTAGCTAGTATCTAAAACAAAAGTTTTGTGAAACAAATCTTGCTAGATAAATGTGTTCTGGCATTTTAATCTTCTGTTTCCTTTTGAAAAACATTCTGGCTCTGACCTACTGTACTCATTTAGCAACCTCCCAGGGATGGGGGGAGGGCAGGGGGCAGGGAGTGGGCCCCCAGTGGTAGGTGTGATGGGGTCACCCCCAGCTGAAGGTGGAAGCCCCAGGCTGGCAGAGCTCAATGACACAAGTCTCTTCCTACCCTCCTTCATCCTGACCTGAGTTCAGCCGGGAAGCTGAGCATTTTAACAAGGTTTCTTCATGGATTTGCCTTTAGGGAATGAATGTGCCGATCAGCAGACAGGAGTATCTGCCCCACTGATATTTCTGTCAGTTAATTGATATCCTGTTTTAATTAATCATTTGATCTTAATTGGTATTCTATTATATACACCTCTCTCTTGTGACTTCAATTAGTGTGAGTCGGAAGCTCAGAAACTGTTCACTTCTGGATGCCCTGACAATGTCATATTCTGCAAAGAAAGGACCCTAGACTGCCCAGAGGGCAGCCAGTTCTGTGATGCTGTGAGGGCAGCCTATTACTTAGAGCAGTTTACACAGGCAACAAAGATCTTTCTGGATACTGGCGCTGACTTTATTGTGAAATCCTTTGTAAACCTCTCTGTTTACCCAAATAAGAGTTTTATAGAGATGACAGGCTTAAAGTTTGCTTTACAAAATTCTCTCAGAGCGCTTGTCTTTGGTGGGGGGAACAATTATGGGATCGCTTTCAGCTTATTCGTACATAACACACATAAGTCTCATGTCTCGGATCACGAGTCCTTGCCCTTGGGGTCTATAATAAATCCAACCCCCGGGGCAAGCTAGCCCTAAACAATATAGACCCGTGTGCATGTGAAACAGGAAGGAAGGGGGCAGGGCACAACCTTTAAAAGAATGACATAGCCATGGCACGTGACAAAAACTGGTTAAAACCAACTAGGTCCAAGATGGCGGAAGAGTTGACTTCCAGTAGACCTTGAGCCTCATTATACGCTCACTGTAGTCCATTAGCTAAATGACATACCCACCAGCGCCATGACAGTTCTGAGGCTAACCATAAAAGGTCAAAAAGTGGGCAGTGGCCCAGTTCCTGGAAATCCCTGCCCCTTCCTCCAAATAATTGGAAGAATCTTCCCACTCATTAGCCTATGAAATTATCCAGCCCATAAAAACTAACCATGTCGTATTTTGGGGCCTCTTCCTTCCAAGATGACCCACACTCCATCAGTGGAGTGTGTTTCTCTCTAAATAAATCCACTCCTTACCTATCACTTTGTCTCTCGCTGAATTCTTTCTGCAATGAGATATCAAGGACCTGAGCTTCATTAAGTCCTGAGACCAGGTGTGTGATCTCCTGGGGTTCAAGTCCCAGTCCGAGTTGCACGGTTTCACATATGCTATTTAAGACTGCATGGCGGTGCGATAGGGCTTTACGGGTTCCAAACGTGCGCAGGCTCACTTGTTTCTTGAGGAAGTTAGGAGGGGCAGCATTACAATGTGGGTCTGAAGGCTTACTGCACCCAAGGTCCCCTAATCAGTAAATGGAAGAATGAGGCTTTAAGCTCCAGCCTTCCTGCCAGTGGGTCAGCTCTCTTTGTACGGTTTCACAGTAACACTTGAACATGTTGGTCTTTTTCTCGAGGGTTCCCAACCTTTACGATGCCTGGCATGCTCTCGAATTTGTCCCAACGTGCTGGAGACCTGCTCCTAAGCCTACCCATCCTTCCAACCACGCACTTCCTATGGTCCACGTGGAAAGACAGAAATCTGCTGATTCAGCAGAATGTAAGCCGAGCTGCTTACACCTCCCACTCTGGAAACCGTTCCCTTGGCTCTTGTAGTTAGAGGGAGCCATTTGATCCAAAGACTTACGTAGATCGAATATCTGCATGGACTTTACATCAACACTTGATAAAGCAACAGAAGGAGTTCACCAGGAGTGAGCGCGACCCACAGCCTACCGGAGAGTTAATATAAACACGCAAGACACCGTAAAGAACACAGAGTTAGTTTTTTGGTTTTTTGTTTTGTTTCGTTTTTGGCCGTGCCATACAGCTTGTGGGATCTTAGTTCCCCAACCAGGGATTGAAACCGGGCCCTCTGCAGTGAGAGCACGGACTCCTCTAACCGCTGGACCGCCAGGGAATTCCCCAGAGTGAGTTCTTGTGCCGACTTCCAATTTCTGTTCACTAAAGTTAATCCAGGAGAGTCTTCTTTGTTATATGACAGAGTAGAACAAAGTATCCTCTGTCCTTTTAATTTTTCTTCTGTCTCAAGGTTCTGTTCAGCTACTTCTTTGTGTCTGTCTACGAAAAATGCACTGTGTTTTCCTCTCCTCTCACACACAATACATCTGACTCCAGATGCGTGGGTTTTTTCCCACACCGACTGATTTTCTTGGCACCAGCTGGGTATCCTACCGTTCACTTCACTTCTTTTTTTTATTTTTAATTTATTTATTTTATTTCTGGCTGCATTGGGTCTTCGTTGCTGCACGCGGGCTTTCTCTAGTTGCGGCGAACGGGGGCTTCTCATCGCAGTGGCTTCTTTTTGTTTCGGAGCACCAACTCTAGGCACTTGGGCTTCAGTAGTTGTGGCTCGCGGGCTCTAGAGTGCAGGCTCAGTAGTTGAGGCGCACGGGCTTAACTGCTCCGCAGCATGTGGGATCTTCACAGACCAGGGCTCGAACCCGTGTCCCCTGAATTGGCAGGTGGATTCTTAACCACTGCGCCACCAGCAACGCCCTCACTTAACTTCTGAATCTCAGTGGAGTTAGTCCAGGTCCCACAGGTTAAGGGCTCAGTCCCACAAGACTGCCCCCATCTCAGATGCTAATTGCAAGGAGTAGGTCTCCAGGTCCCCACAACTTCTGTCCAGCTTGGCTACAAATCAGAGGTTCCCATGACCCTCTCCTCCGGCTCAGTAACTTGCTACAGTAGCTCACAGAACCCAGGAAAACAGTTTACTTACTACTGCTGATCTATGATAAAGGACATTTCGAAAGATACAAATGAACAGCCAGATGGAGAGGTATACAGGGCGAGCTCTGGAAGGGTTCTGAGCCCAGGAGCTTCTATCCCCTTGGATGTGTGTCACCCTCCAGGCATGTAAGATGCATTCACTGACCTGGAAACTCTCCCAACCCCATACTTTGGGGATTTTTATGGAGGCTTCATCACACAGGCGTGACCTATCATGAACTCAATCTCCTGCCCCTTTCCCCTTCCAGGAGGATGGGAGGTGGGGCTGAAAGTTCCAAGCTTCTAATCTTGACTTGGTCTTTCTGGTGACCAGCCCCCATCTTGACAGTATACAGGAGCCCGTCAAGAGTTGCCTTCATATTGGCACAATATTGTAAATCAACTATACTGCAATTAAAAAAACAAAGAGTTGCCTCATTAGAACACACGATGCTTCTATCACCCAGGAAATTCCAAGGGATTTAGGAGCTGTGTGTCAGGAACCCAGTCAAAGACCAAACATTAGGACAAAAGATGTTCTAGTGCTCTTATCATGTAGGAAATTATCAGGGTTTTAGGAGCTCTGTGCCAGGGACTGGGGGCATAGACCAATATATTTTTTTTCTATTATGTCACAATGTCCTACTGTCGACCGTTGAAAAATTGTTTCCTTATGTCCCTAATTGTCCATCTCTGTTCACAGCTGCTCAAAGTGTAGGTTTTAAGTGGTTCATAAACTACTCTGGTGAAGCTTTTGTCGGAAGCCTGCCTTCCTTCCTACTGCCTGGGAACCGGCTCTCTGTTTCCTGCCCTGCAGCTCTTGGCCTCTCTCTGAGGTCTCTCTCAGCCACCTCTGAGCTTTGCCCCAAAGTATAACAGGATGGACGTTTGTATAGTCTTCTTGATGTGGGGAGAATTGTCTAGATGGGGCCCAAGCAGTAAGTGGCTTTCTTCACCATCAGTCCTGAGTGCCTAGTGTTTCCTCTGCACCCACGACGGGGGCCCGTTTTGCCAAAGTGAAGTGAGACGTCTGTTTACCCTCTGGCCCTGAGCCTCATGTACACAGCACCCCAATCTTCTTCCTTCAGCCCCTGTCTGGACCAAAACTGAGTTACAGAGTGGGGAACCCACGAATCTCATGTTGCCATCTCACAAGGAATCTCTTGGGACGGGACTCCTTTGGTGTGTGTTGCCTGCGATAATTCGCATTTCTCTTGGTTAGTGGAGGCTCCCAGGGGAGGGAAGTTTTGAGTGGAACTGAGAGGGGCCGTGAGGCTGTATTCTGCCTGGGAGACATCCTGCCACACTCAGGTCAAACAGCCTGAAGAAATGCCAACAGATAGCTGCCAGGTTTGGGGTGAAATTAGTTTGAGAACTGTGTAAAGCACAAATCTAATTTATCTTACTTTTTTATTGAGTAATAATTCTAAATTATATCTAACCCTATAATTCTAAAGATCACTAAAGTGTGATTTGTTTTTGTTTCATTTTGTTTCTTCATTGGATTTTTATAAACAAAACAGCAAAATAAAGGAAAACAAAAACACTCTCTCACCAGACCACATGGTTCATTATTTGTGGCCATAAAATTCCTATTAAGGAGAAAGACTCTTCTGCTTGGGATGATTTTTAAACGTTCTGAAATGAATAATGATGATGGTTGCAGAGCACTGTGAATGTACTGGGTTGGCCGAAAAGTTCATTCGAGGTTTTCTGTATGCGTGTAAGGGAAAACCCGAACGAGCTTTTTGGCCACCCCAATACTTAATGCCACTGAATTGTCCTTAAATATGGTTAAAATGATCTGTATAACTGAATCACTTTGCTATACACCTGAAACTAACACAACATTGTAAATCAACTATACTTCAATTTAAAAAAAAAATGCAAAAAAAAATAATGCAGAGAGATATAGCTAAAAAATGGTTAAAATGGTAAAAATTTTATACGTATATTATGCAATTTAAAAAACAAATTTTTAAGGGAGAATCCCAAGGTAGGGCAGAGATCTTCGAACTCTCTTTGAGCATCTAGAAGCCTTAGGAGATGGAAACAACTTAGTATAACAGAAAGAATCTGGTCTTTCTGGGCACAGACCTGGGCTCACAGAGAGGACCCACCCTCGCTGGCTGTGACCTTGAGCCAGCTATCAGTGTCCTTGGACCTCAGTTTCCTATAGTTAAGAAACAGATACTACCTACGCAGTAGGGTTTTTGCTAGGATTAAGTAAAGTAAGTGTGGGGTGTAGAATATACCAACTAAGCTACTCTTAACCTCTAGAGCTTTTTTTTGGTTGTGTGGCATGTGGGATCTCAGTTCCCCGACCAGGGATTCAACCCAGACCACAGCAACGAAAGCCTGGCATCATAACCACTAGGCCACCAGGAAACTCCCACCCCTAGAGCTTTTAAAATCTATTCATGCTCAGACTCGACCACCCTTCTAAGGGCCTGAGAGTGATGCCTCATGTTGTTCCAAGCAGGCTTTCACACCAAGGATTAGTGTGAAGCTCCTTTCTTAGTTTAGTGCTTCTGTGTTCTTGCTACTTTTTGCCATTATCTGCGTTGCACTTATCCTGATAGAGAAGTTGCTGCTCCCATCTGTCCACACTTACTGGCACTTAACAACACGCCAGTCTTTTATATTAGTGCTGTGGTCGTTGCCTTTTCAGATTTACTTGTTGTCAAATCCTCTCTTTGCCAATTTGGTGATAATATCATGGAGGCAAGAAAGGAAGGTGTAATCAGCTCTGCAGGAGAAGAAGGATACTCCTGCCTGGGAGTAGCCGCCCTGGACCGCTCGCCCAGAATAGCTTGGGGTCTCCATACTTTGGAGTTGCCTGTTTCCCTGTGTTACCAAGGAACACAAAGGGTACTTCCATCTCCCCTCCATCCTTCTTGTGACTTAGAGAAATTCCCAGATTTTTTAAAGCATTCTTCCCTGATGATAACAACTTATATTTTCCCATACAGAATGACCACTTTCTCTAAAACCTGCACTCCTTGAGGGTTATTAAGTCATCCCTTTAGAAATCTTGTAGGTTAGGTGGAACAATTACAACCACGTAACAGAATGCTTCACAAGACAAGAGGAAACTACCCAGGATGGAAGGCTGATCTACTGATTTGTTTAACAGATATTTACGGAGCGCTGTTCTGAGGGCTTGGCCTGTATTGACTGTGTGATCCTCATAGTAACAACATCAACCTCATTTTATAGATGTGAACATGAGTCACGGAGAGGTTAAGTCACTCACTGCATTTGGACACACATGTAGCAGGTGGCAGAGCAGTCAGATGCTGGACCCACCGGCTTGTTACTACCCAGCCTCACTGGGTGCCCAGCTAGGAATACCAGGGAGACAGCTGGAAGGGCCCCACGTCTCTCTACAGAAATGTACCGAATCCCAGCTGCTACATGAGAGAGAGAGACTGCCCTTTACCTCCTGCTCCCAAGTCCCATAAGGAAAACAGAAAGTAAGTGCTTAATATAACTAAATAATGGGACTTTTGACTAAATACCACGCTAAAGAATGATATTCCACTAAAAGGCGTGAAAACAGAATTTTAAAATAAGGAGGTAGAATGATTTATCCCAATGATCTCATCCCCAAGGCGGAAGGGAGGTGGAGAAAAAGAGATTGCCACTGCTTAGCTTATTAAACAGAGTTTCTAGAAAGCAGTATCTGATTACCACTTCCTCTAGTTGTCTTGGTAAGTGAATTCCTGCACAAAGGAAAAAGAGAGGAGGTCATCGAATCCAAATAACTTCAAACCAACTCCTAAACCAAGCCTGGCAATAACTCTGCTGCCGGAAGCTGAGCCGGGCTCCAGGGAGAGGAGCTCAGCTGGGTACCGCCCAATGGGGGCTGCCGGGGTCAGCCAATAGCAACACAGGACGTCCAGGGACATTTGCATGTAGGATAAACAATGAATAATGTTTTTTTTACAACTACACCCTTATTGTTTATCCATTTACATTTCACTGGGCGTTCTCTGTTTTTTTCTGGTAACTCTACTCCCAGCACTAAAAGAAGCGTGCATGGTGTAATTTCTCCTCAAGGCGTTAGCCTTCCTGCCTCGGTATACCCCAGCAGAGCTAAACTTCTTTCACTGAAGAGGAAAATTGTAGTTGAAATGGTGTAGGGAATTTAAACATATCTGATAGAAATCAAATCAGGATACAGGGGCGTAGAGTGGACTTTATTAGTGTTCTTTCGCAGTAGGGGGGGAAAAAACAAAAGTTGTGCAAAAAACGGCAGGTCTGGGAATGAAGAGAACAGGGGTTCTAGGGGCCCTACCTTCCGGTCAGCTCCCCTGATTCCCACGGCTTCTGTCCTTCCCTTCTAAACTCAGATCCTGGAAGAGCTGAATTTCTTTCACTTGGTGGCAGGCGCTCACTTCGTGGAGGAGACTTGAAGAAAAGAAGTAGAGATGGGAGGATTTGCGTATGTTTGTGCGACTTGCAGGTCGGCAACAAACTATAGCTTAATATTTAAAAGTGCACGTTTATTTAATTAAAATAACCAGATATTTTAGCCATTATATCCATAATATAAGTGCCTGCTGTTTTTGTTAAAAATAAAAATTACACACGTCTGTCACTGAAGAGAGCTGAGAGAAATGCGAGTCAGTCTCGCTCTGCCTCTGGTTAGTTCCCAGCGGCAGGTGTTTTTCCCAACGTCAGATTCTTCACGTTTGACACGCAAAGCTGGAGCAAAGCTGGAATGAAGATCTTCGAGGTCGCTTCCTGTTCTAGAACTCTTTGATGTGACAGTTCCTCAATGGGCTTTTGTTACGTGCAGGAATTTCGTAACTCAGAAAAGGGAATTAACATGGCTACTTAGCTAGTTTCAGCTAAGGGACAGAATAGCTCCAGCTTTACTACTGAATAACCACCATATAAAATGAAAAGGACTGAACCTTAGGCTTTAAAAAAAAAATCCATGTTAAATAATAGTGGCATTCATTCTCCTGCACTAGCTCAACTTGCCTGAGGAGCAGTTGTTAAAAGGCAGTCGCCTCCAGATCCTTGCACCCCAGCCTCCTTTTAAAAGAAAATTAACCCTTTTGAGTCCTCAAACAAGCAGTCACATTCTAAGTGCGAAAGGAGTAAGAAACGATAATCATAAACTTTCCACCCCTAACTGTCTAAGCAGGTTTGGAGGATTCTGAAATTACTCCTTTGGGGGCCATTTCCCAGGTGTGAAAAGATCTGCACACAATTGCTGTGCTTACTTGATCACTATCAGTAATCACAGTGGGCCCCAAGCTTCCATCGAAAAAGTACTTAGATCTCCAACTGATGACTGTCATTGGACAAGCGATAATTCTCTTACCCACATTTATATTTTATGTCTTGATTATTTAACTCTAAATATCAAGAAGGTCCATTAGTAGATGACTGAAATTGGTAGAAATCCTATAACTCCTGTTTATTTTCAACTATGAGTCTTCATTGCTGCGCGCAGGCTTTCTCTAGTTGGGACGAGCGGGGGCTACTCTTCGTTGTGGTGCGTGGGCTTCTCATTGCGGTAGCTTCTCTTGTTGTGGAGCAGGGCTCTAGGCACACGGGCTTCAGTAGTTGTGGCACGTGGGCTCAGTAGTTGTGGCTGGCGGGCTCTAGAGCGCAGGCTCAGTAGTTGTGGCACACGGGCTTTGTTGCTCCGCGGCATGTGGGATCTTCCCGGACCAGGGCTCGAACCCATGTCCCCTGCATTGGCAGGCAGATTCTTAACCACTGCACCACCAGGGAAGCCCCATAAGGCCTATTTAAATGTGGCCAGGCAGGGACTTCCCTGGCAGTCCAGTGGTTAAGACTCTGCACTCCCAATGCAGAGGGCCCTGGGTTCAATCCCTGGTCAGGGAACTAGATCCCTCATGCCACAACTAAGATCCCTGTACACAGTAATGAAGATCCCGTGTGGCGCAACTAAGACCCAGTGCAATCAAATAAATAAATATTTTTTTTAAATGGCCAGGCATAGCCAAATACAGCTGAGTTGCATATTCGAACTTCTAGAGAATCTAAACTTAAAAACTTTTGTTTCAAAATTCCAAATCTTAGAAAAGTATATATTTATTGAGGTATAGTTGGTTTACAACATTGTGTTAGTTTCAGGTATACAGCAAAGTGATTCAGATATATATATCTTTTTCAGATTCTCTTCCATTATAGGTTATTACAAAATATTGGCTATAGTTCCCTGTGCTATACAGTAGGACCTTGTTGTTTATCTATATTATATATAGCAGTTTGTATCTGCTAATCCCAAACTCCTAATGTATCCCTCCCACCCCTTTTCCCTTTGGTAGCCATAAGTTTGTTTTCTACGTCTGTGAGTCTGTTTCTGTTTTGTAAATAATTTCATTTGTATCATTTTTTAAGATTCCACATATAAGTGATATCATATGGTATTTGTCTTTCTCTGTCTGA
Source organism: Grampus griseus (assembly GCF_964374135.1). Lineage (NCBI taxonomy): Eukaryota > Metazoa > Chordata > Mammalia > Artiodactyla > Delphinidae > Grampus > Grampus griseus. The sequence continues at coordinate 34,335,223 of NC_139006.1, read as the reverse complement.
CTTACTTCACTTAGTATGATAATCTCTAAGTCCATCCATGTTGCTGCAGATGGCAAAATTTCATTCTTTTTTATGGATGAATAATATTCCACTGTATAATGTAACACATCTTCTTTATCCATTCTGCTGCCCCTGGACACTTAGGTTGCTTCCATGTCTTGGCTGTTGTAAATGGTGCTGCTGTGAACATTAGGGTGCATGTATCTTTTCCAATTAGAGTTTTCATCTGAAAATTATATTTTTAATAGCACTTTTACTTTATTTATTTATTTATTTTGGCTGTGCCCTGCTCAGTTCCCTGACCAGGGATTGAACCTGGGCTACAGTGGTGAACACACAGAATTCTAACCACTAGACCACCAGGGAACTCCCTTAATAGGACTTTTAAAAGTTACTAAATGGCAAATGAAAGACTTCAAGTTAGAGAAACTGGATTACAGTGGCATTAATAATAATAAAAATATTATGATGATGATTATGTATTATAAAAAAGTTTGGGTCTTAAAGCATCCCTTTCTTCCAGTAACCTGACATACTTAACAATATGCTGTATTCCACTTGTCCTCATGACAATAAGACCTATGGATGGTGGAAACTATTATAAAGGAGCAGAGAGACTTTGGGATCACTCTAGCTATATAGCAGGGCTCAAAACGCCGGGGAAGAACTTCTTTCTCTATTTTCCTTATGAATCAATATGGATAACTAACCAAGATAAATTAGTTCCCAAAGCAGATCTAGGGTAGCTCTCTACCCAGCTTGAATTCAGCAAATAATTGGCAACTCTCCTATATTCTATTCCAACTCTACCGTGCTTAACATCTGGCTTGGGATAAAAATATCGTTAAAGAGAGTAAGCTCAGCTCTTTCCCCGGGCACTCCGGGCGGAGAAGCGCATTCTTTGCCTTCCTTCATCTGTCGCCAGGTCTTCCTGTGGAGCCAGGTTTCTGTCTGACCATCCCCGGGTCCCGAGACCACTGCGGCAGTCCTAGCCCTCACCCAGTGTGTTGAGGGGCCCTCCCAGTGCGGGCACCGGTATCTTCCAGCAGAGGCACTCAGGCGTCTGTGACAAGGGGCCAGGCTACTGCAGAGGCTCCCTGCTCTGCCTGCTGCCAGAGTCTCCTAGGGCCACTGCCTCTGGTTAAAGGGTACACAAGAGTTACTGAGACCACTCCAAAAGGTCCTCGAGTGCCAGAGCCTGGGTCCCGGATTTCCTCTGTGCAGTGCCCAGAGCTCAGCCCTTTGCCTCTCAGGCCAGAAACATCAGAAAAATGGTGTCCTTTTGGTTCACTTCATGCAGCCACTTTTCAACACTTCTGTATCACGCGGGGTGTCTCCAGATTCTTCCTTGGCTCACCCTGGGGAAAATCAGCCCTTTCCCCCTTTGCCTCTCCCTCCCTCCTTCTCTCCCTCTTTCCTCCCCTGCTTTCCCTTCTGAACTTTCTGTTTCTCTTTCTCTCCTTCTGCCCTGGCTAAACTTCACACCTCACTTCCCAAGCCTGGAGTCTGTCAGAAGACCCTTACCTGATTTTCTAGAGCCGCACTATGGAATAGAAATATAATGTGAGGCACGTGTATAATTTAAAATTTTCTAGTAGCTGCATTTAAAAAAAAAGTAAAACGAAACAGGTGAAATTAGTTTTAATAACATAATTTAACCCAGTATATTCAAAATGGCATCATTTCAATATGTAATAAATATGAAAACAGAGGTATTTTACATTCTTTTTTTGTTTTTTGTTTTAGTTCACCCTTTTATTTTATTTGTTATTTTTTGGCTGCAAGGGGCTTGCGGGATCTTAGTTCCCCCACCCGGGATTGAACCCGTGCCCTCTGCAGTGGAAGCGCAGAGTCTAACCACTGGATCAGCAGGGAATTCCCTTTTACAGCCCTTTTTTCTTATGAAGTTTTTGAAATCCCGTGTATATTTCACACTTACAGCACATCCCGATTTGGACTTGCCACCGTTCAACGCCCCAAAGCCCTCTGTGGTTGGTGGCTGCCATATTGGACAGTGCACGCATGGAGGCTAATGTGTCTGCCCCAGTGCTGCTGTGGCAGAGATCGAGAATTACCTCCCCACGTTCACTTTCCCCTTTTAGTTTAATATAGAATGCCAATTTGGGAGGTTTATTTCTCAGACTCCCCTGCGTGGCCACGTAATCAAGTTCAGGCCAGTGAGATACAATATCCAGTACCGCTAAGAAGTCTCCTTATGGGGCAAAAGCATGTATTCTTTGTTAACTCTACCCGTGTTGAACATCTGGCTTGAGATAAAAAAAAAAAATCTTTAAAAAGTGAGGGTAAGCTCAGGTTTCCTCTGGAGCTCTGGGGTGGGGAGAAGGACATTCTTGGCCTTCCTTCATCTGTTGTTATGAGCCTTGGAATGCCGTCATGGAGCTGTCATAGCCCTGGGCTGCAGGCCTGTGGACTCCTGTGTAAGAGAGAAATAAACTTCTGCCTTATTTCAGCTATTGATATTTTGAGCTCTTTCTGGGCCTAATCTTAACTGACGCACTTCTGTAAGGTTGTTTTAGCCAACAACAAAATCAGTCACAGCAAGTAGCAGAAGCCTGGGAAAATCCTCTGTGGCAATGCCCTCCCCAGGGTTTTATCTTACTGTGGTCCCTCCTCCAGAGATGTTCTAAGTGTCTACACTCACAAAGACCCTTTTGACTCACTGAATAACTTCGATAAGGGAGTGGTCTCACAGCTGGTTAACAGCCTCATTGAAAAAGAAACAGGGGCTTCCCTGGTGGCGCAGTGTTTGAGAGTCCGTCTGCCGATGCAAGGGACACGGGTTCGTGCCCCGGCCTGGGAAGATCCCACGAGCCTGCGCGTCCGGAGCCTGTGCTCCGCAACAGGAGAGGCCACAACAGTGAGAGGCCCGCGTATCGCAAAAAAAAAAAAAAAAAAAAGAAACAGATTCACTGTTATCTCCATCCCTTGAAATGACCTACTGCCCTGTGCTCCAGTGGGTGAGACAATGTCAGTTACATAGACTAGAGTTTCAGACTACATTTCACTTTCTTTAAGATTTGAAGTTAAAAATTAAAATGTCCTTTTCCTGTGTCATCCCTTGGAACATCATGATGCCCAGAGCTGCATCTGCTCTCTCATTCAGAATGAAAAGGGTTCCCTCGATCCTTTAGAATATGTTTTTGAATGGGAAAGTGCCCTAAAGGCAATTCAGACCAAAAGAGAAGGAAGATGAGGACAGGGGGCAGAGGTGCATGAAATGAGCCTGGAGGACCCCTGAGTCACCTGGACAATGACCTTTGTGACCAGAAACCCTCCTCTGAGGGGCTGCATCCAAGCTTCACTTTCTGTGGGACCAGTGGCTTCTTTCCCTGGCAAAAGAGCTAAAACTTACCAGGCTGCAACAGGTGCTGGCTGGCTGGTGGTGACCATTAAGAGACCTCACCTTACACAGCTGAAGAAAACATTGATAAAATTTAAAAAATACACTTACCTCAGTCACTTTTGGGAAAAGGTCTGGCAGTTTCTTTATAAACAGCCTACATCTACCCTATGACCCAGAAATTCCACTCCTAGGTACTTGCCCAAAAGAGTTGAAAACATATGTCCACAGAAAGCCTTGTACAAGAATGTTTACAGCAGCTTTATTCATAATAGCCCCAAACTGGAAACAGCCCAGTGTCCATCATGATGGAACTCGCTAAACTCTGGTATATTCATTCAATGCATTTCTACTAAGCAGTAAAAAGCAATGAATTACTGATACGATATGGATGCAACTCAAAGAAATCATGCACAGAGAAAGAAGCCTTGCACAAGAGTTCATACTGTATGGTTGCTTTTATATGAAATTCTAGAACAGGCAAAACTAATGTTTGGTGGAAAAAAATTAGAAACAGCTTTCTGTGGTGGTTAGAGGCAAGAACTGACTGGGAAGGAGCAGGAGATGACATATATTCTGAATCTGTATTCCGTAATTCAGGTTCATGTATTTGCCAAACATTCAGTGGTGCACTTAAGATTTGTTCACCTCATTGAAATCTGTTAATTGTGGTAAAAAACACATAATATAAAATTTACTATTTTAATCATGTTTAAGCATCTGGTTCAGTGGCATTAAGTACACGCATGTTTTTGTGCAACCAGCACTACTCCCCATCTCCAGAACTTTTTCATCATTCCAAATTGAAACTCTATACCAATTAATAATAACTCCCCATCACCCTCTCCCCCTAGTCCCTGGTAACCCCTAATCCACTATGCTTTATGGACTTGACTGTTCTATGTCCCTCATGTACGTGGAATCATACAATATTTGTCCTTTCGAGTATGGCTTATTTCACATAACATAATGTTTTCAAGGTTCATCCATGTTGTGGCATGTGTCAGAAATTCATTTCTTTTTAAGGCTGAATAATATTTCATTGTATGTAAATACCACATTTTGTATATGTATTTATTCAGTGCTGCTGTGAACATTGGTGTACAAATAGCTGTTCAAGTTCCTGCTTTCAACCTTTTGGGTATATATCTAGAAGTAGAATTACTGGATCATACGGTAATTCTGTTTAATTTTTTGAGGAACCTTTTTCTTACAGCAACTACCATTTTACATTCCCACCAGCAATGCACAAGGGTTCCAGTTTCTCCACATTGCTAACACTTGTTATTTTCTGTTTGCCCTGGGTTTTTTTGTTGGTTTTTTTTTTTTTTTTTTTTTGCGGTACACGGACCTCTCGCTGTTGTGGCCTCTCCCGTTGCGGAGCACAGGCTCCGGACGCGCAGGCTCAGCGGCCATGGCTCACGGGCCCAGCCGCTCCGCGGCATGTGGGATCTTCCCGGACTGGGGCACGAACCTGTGTCCCCTGCATCGGCAGGCAGCCTCTCAACCACTGCGCCACCAGGGAAGCCCCTGTTTGTTTTTATAATAGCCATTCTAATAGGCGTGAAGTCGTATCTTATGGGTTTTATTTGCATTTCCCTAATGATTAGTGATGTTGAGCATCTTTTCATGTGCTTATTGGCCATTTATATGTCTTTTTTGGAGCTCTCTTCATGTTCTTTGCTCAGTTTTTTGTTGTTGTTGAGTTTAGGTATCCTGTATGTAATCTAGATATAAATCTTTTATCAGAAATATGATTTGCAAGTACTTTATCTTATTCTATGGGTTGCCTTTTTACTTTCTTGATAGTGTCCTTTGATACACAGAGTTTTTAATTTTGATGAAGTCCAATTTATGTTTTTTCTTTTGTTGCTTGAACTTTTGGTGTCATATCCAAGAAATCATTGTCAAATCCAGTTTCATGAAGATTTAATCCTATTTTTTTCCTCAGAATGTTATACTTTTAGCTCTTAAATTTAGATCTTTGATCCATTTGACTTTTTTTTTTTTTTTTTTTGTATATGGTGTCAGATAAGGGTCCAACTTCATTCTTTTGCATGTGGATATCAGTGTGCCCAGAACCATTTGTTGAAAAACTATCCTTTCTCCACTGAATGGTTTTGGCACCCTTGTTGAAAATCATTTGACCATATATTTGAGGGTTTCTGTCTGGGCTCTCTATTTTATTCCATTGATCTATATGCCATTACCACACTGTCCTGATTATTGTACTTTGCAGTAAGTTTTGAAATCAGAAAGTGGGATTCCTCTAACTTTGATCTTCTTTTCAAGATTGTTTTGTTTATTCAGGATCCCTTGCAACTCCGTATCAATTTTAGGATGAACTTTTCTAGTTTTTTCAAAAAATATTATTGATTTTGATAGGAATGGCATTGAATCTATAAATTGCTTTGGGTACTATTATCATCTTAACAATATTAATCTTCCAATCCATGAACACAAGGTGTTTTTCCATTTTTCTGTTTTTTTCTTGAATTTGTTTCAGCAATAATTTGTAGTTTTTAGTTTTCTAAGTCTTTTGCCTCTTTGGTTGAGTTTATTCCTGAGTATTTTATTGTTTTTGATGTTATGATAAATGGAATTGTTTCCTTAATTTCTTTTTTAGCTTGTCTATTATTAGCGTATAGAAATGCAACAGATTTTTGTGTGTTGATTTCATATCCTGCAACTTTACTGAATTTATTTATCAGTTCTAACAATATTTTTGTGGAATCTTTAGGGATTTCTACATATAAGGTCATATCATCTGTGAACAGAGATAACTGTACTTCATTTCCAATTGGAATGACTTTTATTTCTATTTCTTATCTAATTGCTCTGTCTAGGACTTCAAATATTATGTTAAGTAGAAATGGCAAAGGCAGCATCCTTGTCTTATTCCTGATTTGAGGGTATTCATTGAGGGTTTAACAAAAAAACATAAAAATATTTTGAACTCTACTTAATGATATACATGCTGAAGTGTTTAGAGATGAAGTTACTGATGCTTGCAACTTACTTTGAAATTAGTCAAAACATAAGATGGACTGATGGATGGATAAATATGTGACAAAGCAAATATAGTAAAATGTCAACAGTAGAGCTCCAGGTGGTGGGTATATGGGTGTTCATTGTGCAAGTCTTTCTCCTTTTCTCTAGTTTTGAAATTTTTCACAATAAAATGTGAGTCAAATTTTAGAGATAAAGTTTTCCTACTTTTTACTGTGAAAAATTTACCTCTGAAATGTATGAATTAAAAAGTCAAGATGCTACTTCTATGAGAGTAGAACTTGAGTACTGTGACTACTTGCCCACTTAACAGCCATTGCTCTCCTTCTCTTTCTTCCTGACAAAGCATGACTCCCAAGAAAGGCTGAAACTGCTGAGATAGCTTTCTAGCCTCCACTGCAGCTTGGAATGTCCATGGAATCCAGCTCTGGCCAATGAGATCTGAGAAGAATTCTGCCAGGGGTAGAGTCTCTTCTTCATAAGATTTTTTTCTGGAGTGAAAAAAACAGAATCGTAAACAAGACTCCCTCACCCCTCGGGCTTTGCTGTGCATTCTGCCTTTGACCCTGATAACGGGAGGCCATGATACCTGGCACTTCAGCAGGCATCTTGAGCCCATGAGGTTTTCTCTAACCTGGGGAGAAAAGCCAACATGATGATGGAACAAATCATGGAAAGAGCCTGGGTCCTCAAAGGCATCACTTAGCTGTTGAACCAAGCCTGCAACTTCCTACTTCCAGGTTCACGTTATGTGGAATAACTGAATACCTTTAATTAAAGTTGTTGATAGTTCAGTATTTAATTTGCAACTAAACACATTCTAAAAGATACAAATTTTTAAAATATAGTAGCTAAGTTCATCTTAGTTTCTTAGATTAGAATAAACTAGTTTCCTGTCTAATGCAGAAACTCCTCCAAGAACTTGTCTGACAGGTAGTGTTAGAATCAGCTGCTTAAACACTTCCAGGGAGAAAAAGATCACTATTTCGTGAGCACTTACTGAACTCCTCTGATTGTTACAGGGCTCTTCTAATATGTTTAACCAAAATAAACCTCATTATTACTTTTACCCTTGGGTTCCTGGGAACAATCCACAACAAGCTACCTCCTTCACATTCCAAATATCTGAAAATGGCTCCTATATATTCTCTTTGTATCACTGTTTAAGGATATAACATTCTTAGTTTCTTTACCATTTCCTATAAGACATTGCTTTTTAAATATTTTGACATCCTGTTCACCCTCAAGTTTACACTAGTTTTTTGTTTTTAAATAGACCCCAGATGAGTCTAGCTAGAATATGAGAGACTAAGGTTACTTAGCTTAATCTAGGAATGTTATCAAACATCTAAATCATGCTTTTGCTTCTGCAATCTGGCCAGTTCTCTTCTCTCCTGTATTCATGAAATAGGTACTTCTTAACCTAAATGCAATTTTTCTAGTTAAAATTCTTCTTATGGTTTTAAGTCATGTTCTAGCCCCTGCAGTCTTTGTGAACCTTGCTCTGTTATTCATCATATAAGCTATCCCTCCCAGATTTTTGACACCAGTTTATGAAATAAGCATGTCTGATAGCTCTTCACCAAATTTAACATTCAAATATAAAACAAGAACCCCAAGGTACATCACCAGAAATTTATCTCCCGTTTTTATTGTTGTTGTTGTTGTTTTGGGGGTTCTTTTTGGTCGCGCGGCTTGCGGGATCTTAGTTCTCCCACCAGGGATGGAACTCATGCCCCATGCAGTAGAAGAACAGAGTGCTAGCCACTGGACCATCAGGAAATTCCCGATTTCCAGGTTGATGTAATCAATGAATACTCTTTGGGTCCTGTTGTTAAATCAGCTGAAATAGTGTAGAGGGTCATTAGCTGAGCATAATTAATGCTGAAAACAACCACTTAAAGCAAAATCATCTAAAACAGAAAAAAAACAAAAAAAACATTAAATCTTGAAAATAATGTTTTCTTGGAATTGATCTTAAAAAATAAAACCAAAAATTTTGCAAATGAATTTATTTTACTTCACAGTTAACAAATTTTCAGTTATGACTGCAATCATGCATTAATTCTGAGAATGAAAAAAGAACGGATCAATTCTGTTATTTTTTAGGAGGGGGTGGATTTTCTGACAAAACTGTATGATAGCAAGATGTGACAGCCTTCGTTTTACTTTTGACATTCAGATGAAAATCATAAAGACTTATTTCTGAAAAAATATTAGAAGGCTTTAATAATTTTCCGAAGGTTCCTACTTTCCCTTTTATATTAAAATAATTCACTTCTGTGGTCCTTTGATGTCTACATGAGTTTTTTTCTTCCTCAACTAGTCTGACTCTTCCAGATCCTCCTGTTTTTTATTTTGGGTTTCATTCAAGCAATTCTGTGAAATCCTACTTCTTTGCAAGATTTATAATTTCAGTTTGCAATTGACTTGAATTCCTGCAAATAAGATAGCTATTAACACGGGTTCTGGATCCAGCTCATCCTGGTTGAAATCCTGCTCTTTCACTCACTTGACCTGGAGCCTCAATTTCCTCATCTGTAAAATGGATTCATAATAATATTTGCCTTATAGAGTTTTAATGAGTATTGAGTTCATATAGATAAAGCACATAAAACAGTGTCTGGCACATAGTAAGCATTCAATACCGTAGTACGTATTTTTATTCTTATATTGTACAAGAAAATCAGCCAGCCATCAACAGACAAAGAAATTGATGCCTTGGGCTGAGACAGATGCTGGTATAAAGTGATTTCGTGAGCTGAATTTTGTACCCCAGACTTCATATGTTGAAGTCCTAAACACTTGTACCTCAGATTATGACTATCTTTGGAGCTAGGGGCATTTTTTTTTTTTTTAATATTTACTTGCTTTTAAAAAAATTCTTATTGGAGTATAGTTGATTTACAATGTTGTGTTAGTTTCAGATGTACAGCAAAGTGAATCAGTTATACATATACATATATCCACTTTTTTTTTTAAGATTTTTTTCCCATGTAGGCCATTACAGAGTATTTAGTAGAGTTCCCTGTGCTATACAGCAGGTTATTATTAGTTATCTATTTTATATACGGTAGTGTGTATATATCAATCTGGAGATAGAGGCTTTAAAAAGACCCTTCTGGGAAGTTAAAAAGAGGTCATTAGGGTGGGGTCTAATCCAATATGACTGGTGTCCTTATAAGAAGAGAAAATTAGGACACAAATACACGGAGAAAAGATCATGTGAAGACACAGGGAGAAGACAGCCACCCTCCAGGCAAGGAAAGAGCCTCAGAAGAAACCAGCTCTGTTGACACCTTGACCTTGTACTCCCAGGCTCCAAAGCTGTGAGAAAATACATTTCTGTTGTTTAGCCACCCAGTCCGTGGTGTTTTGTTATGGGAGGCCTAGCACACTTCCACAAGTGGAGAGGAATATCTGAGTGCAACTATCTTACTTTAAAAAGTGATTCGTTTTAAAAGGTTCATTAAGTATTTCTGTTACGGTCATTTTCCTTCCCTTGTGCCCTTTCACTGAGGTTTCATATGATGAATGCTGGAATATGGAGCACCCTGGAATCACAGTCCACATTTCTCTGTGGTCCACAAAGGTGTCATGAGAGACTTCTGGCAAATGTTCTGCTAAAATAGTACTTCTATGATTTCTTCTTATTCCTCTAGTCAAGTGCTACAGAATGGAAACAAGGTTGTTAGGGGTGAGCTCAGGTTTCAGGGAATGCAGGAGAGGGCCTTGCCTTCACCACTTTCTTCAATAAACACGCACAAAGCCCCTTTAATCATCCATTCTGGGGCTCTGCTGAGGCTCTGCATTAAACTTAACCAGTGTGCGGACCCCTAAGTCACCTTTCCTGTTGTGCTGGAAAATCTGGAACTCATTTGACCATCTCCAGTCTTTGCCGTCTCTCCGTTCCCCTGACCCCTCCCATTCAGCTAGTCCTGCGATCACATCTGCAAGTTCTTTCAGGGCCCCGGGGTGTCATTTATCTAAACCAACAGTCCTGCCCTCATTGTAAGCAGCTAGATGCTCCCTTTGCGTCTGCTCCCTTTGCGTCTTCTTGGTTTGAAGATCGTTCTGCTTGAGAGAGAAGACAAAAGTGTTATCATTTGTGCTGTTTTATCATACACACTGCACTTTTTTTCATTTACATTGATCATTTTTCTTTTTTGTCTTTCCTGGTTCTGTCAGTGCAAACTTTTATTCACTGTCACAAATATCCTTTATACTGCAAAAATCTCATTAAGTAGATACCAGTTTAACTCGAGATGTACTATCCAGAGCTGCAATGATTCCCCTGCGCACTATAAGATCCATTGATATGATACAGTAATTTGTATCATTATAAATATACTCAGGAATTTCATATATAGTTCTATTTTTCCCCTACTCCTTTAAGCCTTGAACTAATCCGGAGTCTTTGTCATATATTACAAACAATACTTTTAAAAATGTAAGTATTCAAAGTAATAATGTCATGTACTAGGTCATACCATGTTGTTCATCATTAAATGATGCCAGTTTAGGAAGGTATGTACTTCTTTCCCCCCATGCATCTTGCACAATGAACATGCTTCCACGCTGGTCTTACCTAGACCCCTTCCAATGGTTCATCTATCAGATCCCCTAGATATCAGAGGCAGTCTGCAAAACTGTACACATTGGTCCCCACCAGGACCGAGCCCACCTGAGCCCCAGCTCCCCGGGGGATGGAGTCCTGCTACCTGGCACTGAGGCTGAGGGCTCCTCTGCTACCTGCAGTGCCTCTCCCCTCAAATGGAAGAAGTTGTGCATGTTCTCCAGTAAACTTTCCCATTTGGCTGTGGCGTCTCGGGCTCACTGCAAGGAAGGGGGGAATGGGGAGCAGGCTAAAAGGAGAGACACCCTTTTTTCCCTCCTTCAACTTGAGGAGATTCATTGCTTTTTCGTATATTTGGCCTCCTTGTAAGATTTTGTTTCAAGAAGGCCTTCAAGACAGTTTGTAGTAGGGGCTTCCCTGGTGGCGCAGTGGTTGAGAGTCCGCCTGCCGAGGCAGGGGACACGGGTTCGTGCCCCGGTCCGGGAAGATCCCACGTGCCGCGGAGCGGCTGGGCCCGTGAGCCATGGCCGCTGAGCCTGCGCGTCCGGAGCCTGTGCTCCGCAACGGGAGAGGCCACAGCAGTGAGAGGCCCGCGTACCGCAAGAAAAATATGTATGTATATATAGTTTGTAGTAATAAGTAGTTCTGGAGGCTGCTCACATCTGCCCCTACCAAAGTTTCCTAGGTTTAGCGAATAAAAATACATGATATCCAATTACATTTGAATTTCAGACAGACAACAAAAAAATCTTGTATAAGTATATCTCACATATCACATGGGGTATACCTATACAACAAAAACCCTTTTTAGTACAAGTGTGACCCATATATTGTATGGGACATACTCATATTAAAGAATGATTGGTTGTTTATCTGAAATTCAAATTTAACTGTGCCCTGTATTTTATCTGGCCGTCCAGGCCTACTCCCAATGAGCCGACAGTGTACACACTGTATAAGTGACCCCTCTGCGGGGATTGACCCTTTTGCCTTTAGCAGCAATTCTTCCCTATTCAGACCTCAGTTTGTTGGGCTGCGTCTCTCAGGCCCAGCCTTTGTCATACTCCACTCCCAACCGTCGCGTGAGGACAGCCCAGCTCCAGGACTCACTAACCCAGCTCACATTGAGGTTGATAATCAGAATGAAAGGCTCCCTTGTGGGCTGACCAGTCAGGGCAGACTTTCACCTGTATTGATCACTAGAAATGACTACACATCAACACTCGCATTTCTCAGTTGGGGAACAAAACTGAAAGGTGTTTCCACCATAAATGGTCTTGACTGAGACTGGTCTACAGCTGGTTGGTATTAGGGGGTGGCGGGTGGTGAGGGCGGTAAAATACCTGAGGTGGGAGTGGCCTCCGGTTGAGGGAAGAAGGGAATGTGTTCTGCCATAGCTGTGGATGAAAGGAAGGATCTAAAAAGTGGCCCGAAGAAGGATATTGTCTCAGATACCAAAGACATTGTGCTTCTAATAGTTATCTTTTCTCGGCACAGGGTGACAGAAAGAGCAAGGGGAGTCAGAGTCAGGGCTTAGAGTTACCCCAGGATCTGATGAGCCAGGTGCATAACCTCTCTGACCTTCCTCTCCCATGTGATAGGATGCTTGTGCCTGTCTTGCTGGGTTTTTGTGGGAATTAAATGAAATATCACTTAAAGTTGGGTTTCTGTCCATTTCCTTCTCCCCTTTCCAAAATTAAATTATTTTCTCTGCTCTAAACAAAACAAAACAAAAATGATTATGGTTTGGAGAGAATAAAGTGAGGAGGAAAAAAAAATCTAGAAATATTAACATGAAAGAAAATTATATAATTTAATTTGAAAATATTCCGGTTAGGCAGGAAAACATGGGGAGATTTCTGTTTAAAGACAGAATACACACATTCACTGCTTCTCCTTCCGGAAACACCACCAAAATTATGGCCAAGGGACAAACGAAAGCCCTGAACCAGCAGAACAAAGAGAACAGGAGGGAAGATGCAACAAAACTTTGGAAGGCAGAAAGCAGAAAGACAGAGTGGTGAACTGACTTAGCCCTCCAGAGAAAGAGGCCTGCTTTTCTGGAAAGAGCACCAGACAGCTGGGAAAGTGGGAGCACTGGTCTCAGTAAAGGAGAGCATGGGGACAGAAGCGTCACATCCTGAAAAATAAGAGTTATTATTCTGAGATGGTGACCAGATAGAGGCCTGAGTCCAAGTCTTTTAACCTCTCTGCACTCAGTTTCCTCACCTATAAAATATAAATGATGGACCCTAAAGTCCTGGATTGATTGCAAGGAATAAATATGGCCAGGTGTGTGTAAAGGTTTTGTAAATTTAAAACACCATAGAAATGTAAGGAATTTATTAAGTGCATGAGGCTAAACGCAGCGTAAGAAAACTAGCTACCGATAAACAGCTGGTTCTTTGATCTTGTTTGCAGCCCCTCAGAAAACGTGAACCTAAATCACTGCCATGCAGAGATGCCAGACCTAGTCCTTATGAAAAAGAAAACATTGCTTCCTCTCACAGGGCACTAAGCTACTCCTATGAACGTTCGTGGAGTTGGAAGCCAAGCTAGCGTTTCGTGGTGTGTGCTGGGTACATGCCCAGAGTGTGCCGTCAGATGTGTCCTGAGGTGCCTCCTAGGCCATCTTGCCTAAATAACACACAAAAACACACAAAAATGGCCAAGTCTTGCCTAAATAACACACAAAAACACACAAAAATGGCCAAGTCTGTGGTATAGTTAACAATTGTATGAATTTCAATTGTCTGATTTTGATAATACACTATGTTAAGATGTTACCTTTGGGGGAAGCTGGGTGAAAGGTACCCAGGAATTCACTGCACTATTTTTGCGACATCTTGAGAGTTTAAAATTAATTTTTTAAAAAAAGTTTAAAGATAAAAGTATCCAGACCCAACCAATGCCCCAGATGAAAGAGAACCCAAACTACATCTGGAATGTTAGAGGGGTGTGAATCCTACAAGGACACTGGATTGTACTGCAAGGAATTGCAGTATCAACACCCTTACAGGCTACTTGTTCTTGCAAAGAAGGGATGGTCTTCCACCGGAGCCTTTTTCCCCCAACCATTTGCTCAGCATCTCCCCTCAAACTACTATTTTATGTCTGCAATTAAGAAAAATTACCAGGTACATTCATCTGCCTTGAAGAAGGAAATGAGTAGCGTCATTTTGCTTACTTTCCAATAACAAAGTAGGAAATCAGAAGTCCCTGGGTAATGTGAAAAAAACACAACAACTTTATTTTACTGAAGAGATGCCAAGGAACTTCCCTGGTGGTCCAGTGGTTAAGACTGCGCCTTCCAATGCAGGGGGTACAGGTTTGATCCCTGGTCGGGGAACTAAGATCCCACATGCCCTGCAGCCCAAAAAAACCAAAACATAAGACAGAAGCAATATGGTAACAAATTCAATAAAGACTTAAAAAAAAGAGAGAGAGAGAGATGCCAAGACTCCTTGTGCCCCTGAGCATGGTGGGTGGAGGAGTTTCCTGCATGCAAAGTCACTAATGCAAGATGCATTAGCCCTTAGCTTTAGAAGTTCCACATTTCTTGGCACCAGAGGGCCATGAATAATCCTGTCCACTCCCCTTGACTGTTGGAGCCCTTTCAAAATATTTCTTAGCCCTCATCCCTCCTGTACTTTGATCTTGTCAGGGAGAATGCAAGATATCAAGTTGTTTATACCCTAGACTAGTTTCAGTGTGTCTCCAATGTCAGTGTACAGTAGAATCACCTGTAAAAATGCAGATTCTCAGGTCACACGCCTGGAAATGCTGATTCCATAGATGTGGGCTGGAGCAAATTATCTCTAATATCGACAATTGACAATATTGACTATAGGTCACACTGTGAAAATCACTGGCAGAGGGTAGGTACTTGCCTATAAAAGATAAAGAAAATGGCTGACTATATACAAGATTGAATTAAAAGACAATATGAAAACCATAGGGTTTGACACGAGCATTGAATCGTTAAGAAATGAGAATGTGACCATGGTTCATTGACTCACATTTTAGATTTACTATTCCCTGCAGTAATTCATCATTTAAGATTAAAAAATTTGAATGGTTCAGTTATTTTCACTTGTGAGATAGGGCATCAGTTTTGTTATTTCAATCAGCCTAACTGAGACAAAATGAAGAATTCCTTAGTGGTATTTTTTCCCCCTTAGTGGGAAGTATTTGCATCCAAAGTGCACAGATTGAGTTCTTTTTTAAAGTATCAACGAGTAGAAGAATGGAGATGGGTTAATGTACAGACTTGCTTAGTCTACACAGGTTGTGATTATTAAGGAAAGTTCAAGGAGCAAAATTGCATTTTAAAGCTTTTTTTTTTTTATTGCTCCAACCCAGTTTATATTTCCCTTCCTGAACAGCATTCACCTTAGCATCTCATTTACCTTCCAACTTGGCCATTTATCAGTTTTTCAAGCACAAGACTTTTATCCTCAGCAGGACTGTGAGTTCTGGGCAGAGCAGAATCATACCATTCTCCCACATGCTTTGCATACAGTAACTGTTCAATAAGTATTTGCTGTTTGAATCCATGAATAAATAAATGTAGATGAGCAGTCACTCAAACCACCTTCACCAAATAAAACAGCTTGGAAGCTGAAGGAATGTAGCCTAGAAAGAGCACTGAATTTAGAATCAGCCGAACCCATCTCTGCTTCCTCCATCTGTAATCTGTGATCCAATAGAAGTATAATCCCTATCAAATTACCAATGACATTTTTCTTAGAACTAGAGCAAAATCATTTTTAATTTGTATGGAAACACACTAGAAATATAGTGCAAGTTACTAACACAGGCTGCCTATGTAATTTAAAATTTTTAATAGCTCTATTTTTAAAAGTAAAAATAAACAGGTAAAATAAATTTTAATAATATATTTTATCTTACCCGATATGTCTAAAATATCATTCATCATATAATCAGTATCAACTATTACTGATATATTTTACATTCTTTTTTTTCTTATTGGTTTTGAATCTGACGTGTATTTTACACCTGTAGCACATCTCAGTTTGGACCAGCCACTGTTCAAGTGCTCGTGGGGCTGGTCACCATCGTGGTGGAGAACACAGCTCCACAGGCCTGTTAACTATGAACAAGCCTTGATTTCCCAATTGGGAAAATTGGAATAGTACCTCCGTCATATGGCCTCTGTGAGGATTAACTGAAACAATGGGGTGTGAAGATGTATGGTGGCGTGTAACACAAAGGCTAATTTCTTGCTTATGCTACACATCCACTGAGCAGAGTGGGGATTCTTTTTTTTTAAGATTTTTTTTTTTTTAATTGAAGGATAGTTGATTTACAATGTTGTGTTAGTTTCAGGTGTACAGCAAGGTGATTCAGTTTTATATATATATATAAATATATATATAATACATATATATTCTTTTTCAGATTCTTTTCCATTATAGGTTATTACAAGATATTCAATATAGTTCCCTGTGCTATACAGTAGGTCCTTGCTGTTTACCTATTTTATACATAGTAGTGTGCATCTGTTAATCCCAAACTCCTAATTTATTCTTCCCTCACCTTTCCCCTTTGATAACCCTAAGTTTGTTTTCCATGCCTGTGAGTCTGTTTCTGTTCTTTAACAGAAGTTGAGGGACTTCCCTGGTGGTCCAGTGGTTAAGATTCCGTGCTCCCAATGCAGGGAGCCCGGGTTCGATCCCCGGTCAAGGAACTAGATCTCTCATGCTGCAACTAAAGAGCCCGTATGCCACAACTAAATATCCTGCATGCGGCAACGAAGATCCTGTGTGCCACAACTAAGACCTGGTGCAGCCAAAAAAAAAAAAAAAGTTGAGTTCATTTGTATCATTGTTTTTAGATCCCACATATAAGTGATGTCATATGGTATTTGTCTTTGTCTGGCTTACTTCACTCAGTATGATAATCTCTAGGTCCACCCATGTTGCTGCAAATGGTATTATTTCATTCTTTTTCATGGATGAGTAATATTCCATTGTATATGAGTAATATTCCATTATATAGATATACATATACACACACATACCACATGTTTATCCATTCATCTGTTGATGGACACTTAAGTTGCTTCCATGCCTTGGCTATTGTAAATAGCGCAGCTATGAACATTGGGGTGCACGTATCTTTTTGAATTACGGTTTTCTCCAGATATGCCCAGGAGTGGGTTTGCTGGATCATATGGTAACTCTAATTTTAGTTTTTTAAGGAACCTCCTTACTGTTTTTCATAGTGGCTGCACCTATTTACATCCAGGGTGGGGATTCTTAAATTTTCTATTATGTCCTTTTACATTTGGGGGAGTCAAAGTAGGTTATGTAGCCACACCTAAACTTTAGTGGGAGTGAAGAAGTGCAGTCCTACTGTGCATCTGATAGGTGGAGAGCAGGAAATACTTGATGCACATCATGAAGGACTAAATCAGAACAATTACTCTAATGAGCATTTTTACTAACTTTCTGAAGAACTCAGTTCTGTAGTCCATTCTACCCACCGGAGATAGCATTTTAAGCAGGGTTTTCCCCCATGTTTGTGTAGGGGGCTAAGGGCAGGGGAACTATATCAGACACCTGAGGGTCTTAATACTGTTGTGCCTTTGCAAACGCTGATCCTACCTGGAACAGTCCTCACGGGTCCAGAGTCAAGTCAAATGCAACTTGCTTTGCTGGTTTTATAGATTGATCTCTCCCAGGTGCAGGCACTGTTCACTGCTGGGACATGGCAGTGAATAAGCAGATCAAATTGCTACCCTCAGGGACCTCACTTTCCTGATTTCTTCTACAGAATGAGGTCCTTCCCTCCTAAGTGGCTCACTTTTATTAAGCCGACTGCAGGACAGCCACTTGCTGAGATGTCTGATAAAAGAAATTTTCACATATTGAGATACAGGGAAGTCATTCTGGCTTATGCATGAGTTAACCTGAATTTTATGCTAACTAAAATAGCCTGTGTCCTATCATATGTGTATTGTACATCTGCTTTAATTATTTAAGAAAAGGGCACATTGATCAGAAGTCAAGAATGTCAATGTTAAAAATAAAGATTAAATGCCCTTCTTCCTGGGACACAAATGCTGGTACCCCTTTGATGATAAGACTCCATTCTCAGGTGCCAAGGCCATGCTGACTGGCTGTGTATGTGCCGGTCTGTTCTTTTTTTTTTTGAAACACTGAAGAAATGTAACCCTGAATTATTTAATGTTCCTTCTTCTGACAAGATATAAAACTGCTGAAAACCCTGCTTCTCTGGAGCTGCTTCTCAGCATTATCTGGGAAGACAGCTTCCGGGCTAGCCCTTAGTTTGGCTCAAATAAAACTGTTTTCTAGTCCTATTATAGATAGTTTATTTATCATTTTCATTGACACGTCCCTCTCCCTCTCTTCCGTGGAGCAGGCTCAGAGTTACTCATCTGTAGCACTAGCCTCTTTCTATGCACAGAGCTTGAAGACAAGGTTGTTAAAAAGTCAGCCTCTGAAACAAAACTTCCTACGGCAACTCAGAAGTTTGGTGTAAGAGCAACTCCCCTGGGAGGAGCCTGCTGCTCGGTGCCCTCTGAATCAAGGGCTGACGACCAGGATATATTATAAAATAGATACATGATGGATAGAAATGGGGCTGGAGAGTGAGCGCTGAGAACCCCACACAAGTGAGAAAGCCATTGCATCTGACAGGCTTAGAGATGCCGAACGTAGGGTGGAACAGGTTTGTCATCTGTGAAATGGGAATGATACCTACCTGTTGGGCTGTGGGAACTAAATGAGAGAATCTTTGTAAAGGACGGCACCTGGTACTGGTGAAACCCTGGGCTAAATCCACTTCACCTGTCTTCATTATTCAAGGTCCCCCCCCCACTCCCGCCCAAGCGGCATGTAGCCTAAACAATGTTTGCCGGAGTTGTTTTCCAGGAACTTGGAGTCAGCTGCGTCTAGTTCACGTTGAGCCGGTTAAGACTGGATAGGACCACCGACCCTCCAACTGGGCTTGCGCGCGTGTCTGCACGGTGACCTTTTGAACGTGCAGCCGCCTGTATACGCCTTACTCATGCGCAGAACGACAATTACCTTACGTTTTACCCGTCACGTTTCCCCGTGCTCCCCATGCCTGAGACTGCCCTGCTGCTTTATTCTTTCTCTCATAAATACCCCAGCCCCTCGCCTTCAGGGAGGCAGATCTGGGATTTGTTCTTCCATCTCCTCGTTTGGCTGCTTCGGGAATAAATCGTCTCTGCTGCAAACCTCGACATCTCAGCGTTCTGGCTGCTGAGCGTTGGGCAAGATGAACCTGGTTCAGTAACAGTGGTAAGAACTCAATGTATTATATTATTATTGAAAATTTTTTTCAGTAATTATAAATAATGATTATTATTGGTTTTGGCAACCACCTTCTACCCTCTGTGTTGACAGCTCATTTGGCTGAAGGTACTTAGGCTACTTGGAACTGGGTTTCTATGCTGTTCTGGTCACCAAACTGGGAGAGAGTGAATCTGAGGATGTTGGCATTTGGGGAAAAGAAAAAAAGGCACTCTGATGACATCGTCAGGGTCCTGATGCCCAGATTTGTCTGAAGTTGGAGACATCTTCGACATCCAAATTCCAGGAAGCTGTCTTTGGACAAACTACTTTGAACTGGGTTTTAATCCACATAGCAGAGTCACTGCCAACGGCATGCTGTCCAGGGCTCAGTGTGCCCAGAGCAAAGAGCCTGCCTAGCTGTCCATATCCAGGTATTTTCTTTATCCCTCAAAGCCTCCTTGGGGACACAGCAACTGAACTCCTCTTTTACGGGGCTTTCCTGTTGCTGCCCGAGCCCTCGATTTGCACCTGGAAAGACTCTCCCTGTGCCGCCTGTTCCGCATCTCAGACGGTGCATCGTGAAGCAGAGGTGCTATGTGAGGGGTGGCCTTGATCCTAGGATGCACCCTCTCTGGATCAGAGGTTACGCCCCTGTGTTTCAGCCTGCCTGCTGTGGGCGCGTAGTGGTGACTCGCTCCCAAGCACAGGGCTGTATTGTACACCAGACATTTATCATAAAATGTCCCTTTTTGGAGCACCACCTTATTACATCCGGAGGTCCCCAAATGATTAACAGAATATTTATTCTTCTAACTGTAACTTCTTTAATGAGGGAGTGGTGCGGCATTTTTTGGAATAAAACACCTAGGCATGGAGTTTTCTCTGAGCTGAGTTCACAAAGGCTGTTGGATTTGAAGATTTGTGCTTGTTAGATAAATACTCCTTAAAGTGAGTATAGACTTCTGATCATTCTTTTACCGAGGAGAAAATTGGACCCAGAGATCTGAAGGGCCCTGTTTAAGTTCACAAGAGTTTACTTACATTAAATGTTTCCCTGGATACTGTCTTGGGAGCCGTAACTTCCTTCTGCCCTGCATCTCTGTCTTTGAAGGAACCGCCTCTCTTTACTGAGTGCCCCTGAGGTGACCCCAGGAGGGGGAGGTACTACAGTCAGGGTACACCACCCACCAGTAAAGGTGATTATAAAGGGGGACCATGAGGCAGGATGTACTGATTTCACAAGACCGCATCATACCACTAAACTGAAGTTGGTTTAGACTTAGATCAATTAGGTTTTTATGTTCGTATCTAGTACCTGCACTATATTCATGCTTCCAATTTAAATGTTAGTGACTATTTCTAGGATTATTTATGATGATTTAGGAAACAGGATCTGTTTACTTTAGGGGTTTGATTCTCTCAAACTGAAATTCTGTGTTCAGAATTCTGAGAGAGGGGGCCAGGGGTTGCTTACAACAGGGAGTGTAGAATTTGGAGGGGAGAGGGCTGCCGCAACTTTCTATATCTTAATTGTGGTGGTGGTTACCATGGTATGCCTTTGTCAAAACTCACAGAACTAAATACTGAAAATGGTGAATTTTACGGTCAATTATACTTTGAAGAGGATCAAAATATGCCACTTTGGCATAAGGATGATTTTTTAGCTAAAGACTTTGAGAATCAAAGACGTTGAGAATCAACAGATGCAGGAAGAGTTCTTGCCCTTCCCTTATCTGCCTAGAAGCAGGGCATAAATTTCCCTTTGTGAAGGTGTCTTCCTCCGCTTCACCAGAAAGAGAAGAGGGGCTCTTATCACCGTAGATGAGAAGTTGGCACTGAGATGAGTCTGCATAAACATACCTTACTGAAAATAACCTTTATCTTCCATTATTTCCCCCATATCGTTGCTAGTTACTTGTCCATGATTTATCACCCCTTGAAGCCCAAACCCTCTTTCCCTTCTTAAAAGGGTGTATAAGTTCTGAGTCTAATCACTTCCTTGAGTTTCACTGCTTTTCTGTGCATGTGAATATTAAATTGTTTGCCTTTTCTCCTGTTAATCTGCCTTTTGTTGGTTTAATTCACAAGTCCCTGCTTACTGAACCTAAAAGCGTAGAAGAAAAGTTTTTCCTTCCCGATGAGCTCAATAAAAAAAAATTAAAGATAAATTCCCCCCCAACCCTGAGAAATTTTGTGTAATACTAATAATTGGGGGTAAAGGAAAAAAGATCACGAATCAGCATGCTCAGTTGTATCCTGCAGTGGACATCTGTGATTTGGATTTTCCCAAAACCCCCTTTCCCTCTGGGAGTCTGCCTCTCCCTGAGTCTGTCAGAGATGATGCCTCTCTCTCTCTGGTCAAAGGGACCCTGACTGAGCTGATAATAGTAACCCCATCCCGCTGGTAACATACCTGGAGAAGGCATGTGACTCAAGCAGGGCCAAGGAGAGTTCATGCCTACATTTATAAATACACAGTGGAAGAAAGAGGTCTTTTTTTCTGTTCTCGTTACCATTCCCTACCATTTTATTTTATTTTATTTTTTAATGGTTTATTTATTTATTTAGGCCACGCCAGCAGGCATGCAGGATCTTAGTTCCCCAACCAGGGATTGAACCCATGTCCCCTGCAGTGGAAGCACAGAGTCCTGACCACTGGACAACCAGGGGAGTCCCCACCATTTGGTTTTAAAACAGAAGCACAAAACCGGTTCCTGCTACCATTCCTCTCTTATGCTGAGGGGAGCCAGCCCAAACTAAGCTAAGAATCACTGTGCCTGCCGTAGGCTTTGCCCACCTTCAACCGTTGCCCACCTCTGCCAAACTCTGGTCTTACACTCCCAACAAGAATCTGTGAGAGTTCTAGTGGCTCCACTTCCTCACCAATAGTTGGTATCATCAGAACCAAGATTTGTGCCAATTCCACCAGCGTAAAATAGAATCTTCGGTTTTTAAATGTGTGTTTCTCTGGTTACCTTGAGGCTGAACATCTTTTCATACATTTATCAGTCATGTAGGTTTCCTCATCTGTGAACCTTTTTTTTTTTTTGCGGTATACGGGCCTCTCACTGCTGTGGCCTCTCCCGTTGCGGAGCACAGGCTCCGGACACGCAGGCTCAGCAGCCATGGCTCACGGGCCCAGCCGCTCCGCAGCATGCGGGATCCTCCCAGACCGGGGCACGAACCCGTCTCTCCTGCATCGGCAGGTGGACTCTCAACCACTGCGCCACCAGGGAAGCCCATGGGCTTTCTTAAGCACTTCTGCATCTGTAGCACCTAGCATGGTGCCTAGCACTGCAGTAAGTCCTCAGTAAATAATTGTGGAGTGAATGAGTAGCAGCACATAGTGGAGTGGTTAAGAGTTTTCAGGTCATACAAATCTGGTTCATGTTTCCAAGTGCTTTATACATAGTGATTTATTTAATCTTCACAACAATCCTATAAGGTACTATTATTGGCATAGTCCCCATTTTTCTAATAGGGAAACTAAGGCACAGAAACGTTAAGTTATTCTCCCAAGGCCACACAGCAAGTAAATGACAGATCAGGATTTAAGCCCAGGTTCTAAACTCTAGTTCCGGAAGCAATGTTCTTAACACTGCACAGCTGCTTGGATATACTGTGTCTACCGCGTAGGATTGTTTTGACGATTAAGTAATACAAATAAAGTGCTTCTTTGCCGAAACAGTGCTTGACACATAATCAAACACGATAAGTTTTTGCTCTTTTGTTATTCATATTACTGTTATTATTATTATATTTTGTAGATAGTCTATATCATTTGTCCATTTATATTATATTAGTTTCTATTATATTATATTAGTATAATATATATTCCAATATATTATTTCCATTATATATTATGTCCATTATATTAGTTTCAAAAAGCCTTTTTTTTTTTTTAACATCTTTATTGGAGTATAATTGCTTTGCAATGGTGTGTTAGTTTCTGCTTTATAACAAAGTGAATCAGTTATGCATATACATATGTTCCCATATCTCTTCCCTCTTGTGTATCCCTCCCTCCCACCCTCCCTATCCCACCCCTCTAGGTGGTCACAAACCACTGAGCTGATCTCCCTGTGCTATGCGGCTGCTTCCCACTAGCTATCTATTTTACATTTGGTAGTGTATATATGTCCATGCCACTCCCTCACTTTGTCACAGCTTACCCTTCCCCCTCCCCATATCCTCAAGTCCATTCTCTAGTAGGTCTGTGTCTTTATTCCTGTCTTACCCCTAGGTTCTTCATGACATTGTCAAAAAGCCTTTATTTTTTATGTGGGTTTTTATAATAAAAAGTTATTTCTATTTAAGATTTCCATATATATATATGTGTGTGTATATATATGTACGTATGTATAGTTTTGTTCTCACTAAAAGATGGGATGCTGTGAACCTCAACTCTTGTCTCTGCTCTATGTAGACTGTAATAACATAATATTTGAACAGTCTGCCCCTTGTGATTGACACAATCCAAAACAGACCTGAACAGGCACAGGCCACAGTTTACAGCCAGATCTTCTTCATTGCATAACAATGTGAATGCACTTAATGCCACTGAATTATACACCTAAATATGGTTAAAATAGTAAATTTCATGTTTATTTTACCACAATAGAACAAAAGCGTACCTTTCCAAGCTTAAGTGGACCATAAAAGAGCAGGATTATAGGTTCATAAGCATCTCTAGCAGAAACAAATTTTCTAAAAAGCTTAAAAAGTTTTCGTAGTGAAAAGATTCCCTGTGTATCCAGCAGTGGTGTCGTTAAAGTAGAATCTTCTCTTGCAAATGGTTTATTTTTTCCTAATTTCTCCAGCATTAAGAAATCAATACCTCCCCAACCCCCTAAAAAAGACAAATGTAAAGTGGGTACATGGGCCATTTTCTGAAATTTATGATTAAATGTTTAAGTAGTCAGAATAAAATAATTACAAGAGTTTGTACAATTGCTATCATGACTCAGCACTTCAGGGTTTCTCATACATTGCCTGCAGCTCAGTCACTATGTTAGAGGGACATCATACTGTAACAGAAATAATTTTCTCCTGTGTCAGTCAATGAATCATTCAATTAAGTAAACAGTTACGTAAGCAATCCCAGTAGCGGCCACTGCTATTCACTGAAAAATCATATAATGTTGATTTAGAAGAAAACTTTAAGATCATAAACTAAGATGATTCATTCGGAATACAAATTATTTTTTAACACTTCCTCTGTACCTCATCACTTTTGATCATCTATTTAAAACCTGTGGACCAGTATTTTATGTTATACAGACTACTTTAAAGACAACAGATGGCTGCTAAAAGCATATTAAGATTTTGAAGAGGCTATTTGAGCAAAAATCCAGTGAATCAGGCAGCCCCAAACCGGAAGTGTTAGGAGCGCTCCATGGACAGGAGCTGGGGGGCAAGACTTTTACAGAGAGGATGGGAAGCAAAGCGGGGAAGTTACTGGTTGGCTACAGCTTTCGGTTGCCTTCTTTGGGAAAGCTTTGTTGGCTGTTTGTGATTGGCTGTCCTTAGGTTTCGATTTCTTAACCCTGAGGTATTTCAAGCTTAGGTTTTGGTTTGCTTATTGGACTTCTGAGGCATGAAAGCCACCTTGAGCCCCTGGCCTCCCTCTTTTATTAATTTAACATGGATGATGATAAACTTTTAAAATACCAATTGTCAGAAATTGTTTCTATAACTAGCAACAATAAAGTAATTGATATTGGATGGGAAAAGTAAATCATGGGATAAATTATCAGAATTCTCCAAACTATCCAGGGGTACTTAAAAAAAAAACAACATAAAAATGCTGTATATTAAGACACAGTAATTAAATACTCTTCCCAGTAAAAGGAACCAGGGGTCACTGGCCGATTTCAGGTTTGGGGCAGGGAAAGCACAGGGTGGGCCTGAATCGTCTTCATCTCACTGTTTCAGAAAGTAAGAAAGTGTTAAAAAAAAAAAAAATGCTTGGGTGTTACTGAAGCAAACTTGGGCAGGCTTGCCCACTGCCCTGCGAAGCCAACTTATTGACACTGGGTCGTGTTGAAGGAAAGTGCAGCATTTGTTTGCAGGACACCAAGCAAGGAGTACGGGCAGCTCATGCTCAATGGACCCGA
The DNA here is from genome assembly GCF_964374135.1 of Grampus griseus. Taxonomy (NCBI): domain Eukaryota; kingdom Metazoa; phylum Chordata; class Mammalia; order Artiodactyla; family Delphinidae; genus Grampus; species Grampus griseus. The sequence continues at coordinate 34,309,855 of NC_139006.1, read as the reverse complement.
ACTCCCTGATGGTTTTCAGGGAAGGGTTTTTAAAGGCAACATTTAGGGTGAGGGCCGCAAGGGCTTCTGATTGGTTGGTGGTGAGGTAACTGGGTGATGTGTCAGGAATCTCAGTCATCAATCTTCTGCTTCCAACCAGTCTGGGGTCTGTGGGCTTGAGTTCAGCTTGTAGTCACCAACCTCCACCTGGGTGGGTGTGGGGGGGGTCTTAGTTCTTTAAACACACCTTAAAGATGTGTGTTTGATTGTTGTGCATGCTTTTCCTTTGTTTCTGCATTCCCTCACTTCCCTAATGAGTAACAGGTTGAGTCTGATCTTTGGAATTGAGGAAGGCCTAAGAGACTAAAGCTTTTTTCCACAAACAGGAAATGAGGAGGGGCTTTTGTACCTGGGAGGGCTCCACAGTTTTGGATAGAGAGGTTAATCATAAACTCGGCAGGGGAACTTGGTTTTAGGGGGAACGAATCAAAAAGCATAGGCATCTCCTAAAAGAGGCTTCTACTGGTCAAGGTGGGATAGTTTGAACATCTAAAACATAAGGATGGCCACGGATTAAAGCAAATTGAATTGAAACAGAATCTAGGAGTCCAGGATCCTCCAACAAAAAGTGGTAGTGGGATAGGCTTTTATTTACAGATGAATCCCAGCTCCGAAATAAAAGGAGTGATTGATTTAAAAATCGTCATTACTTCAACAATTTAATGACTGATTCAAACAGGTATGAACAATGGATGCTAAAACCACAGGTGAAAACTGCTGGGAAACAAGATTTACACTGTATCCAAGTATGACCACCCCCAGATTGTTTATTAATTAATTACAAAGAGGAAGTGGAGCCCTCTGACACCCACCTTAGCCAGGTGGTCAAACATGACATCCTGATGTTCAGACCAACTACATTACACACCTGCTGATACAATGCACTGAGAAGGAAGGACACAGGGACACTCAGACCTAAGTGAGTAATATGAATTTTATTCTGATACATTTAAAACAACAGGCCTGGACTCCTTACATGTATCTTAAAAGTGGGGGGCGGGGAGTAAACTGAGATGAAAGGAGACTAAAGCTACATAACAATTAAATGCAATACACACACACACACACACACACACAAATGCAATACACAATTCTAGATTGGCTCCTGGATTGAAAAAAAAAAAACTTCCCTGGTGGTCTAGTGGTTAAGACTCTGGGCTTCCACTGCAGGGGGGCGTGGGTGTGATCCCTGATCGGGAACTAAGATCGTGCATACTGGAGGTGTGGCCAAAAAAAAAAAAAGAAAAAGAAAACAAGAAAAACACCTATGAACAGCATTTTGGGACATTTGGGGAAATTTGATTATTGGCTGTAAAGGGTACCAGAATACGCCACCCCAAAAGATACCTATTTTGAAAAAAAAAAAAAAAAAAAAAAAGATACCTATTTTGGCGTATGGATTATTTTGAGCTAATGGAAGATGCAGGAAAAGCTCTAAAAATAGAGCGTGAGTTTTCCTTTCGTAAAGAAATGGAAATTCCATTTGTGAAGATGTCTTGCTCTCCCAGTACCAGGAAGAAGTCTCTTCCAGTTGTTAACCAAAGAGAAGGCACCTACTTGAATCTGCATAATAAACCTTACTATACAATCCACATTTACCATACTTTTCTTGGTCACCTTCTCGTAACTTGCCTCCCCTGCCGAAAGTCCCAAAGCCCCTTTTCCTTTGTTTAGCCTAAGATGATATACAAACCCAAGTTCTAAACATGCCTTTGGATTACTCGTGGCTGCCATGTGTACATGCCTGATGCACATGTTAATAAACCTCTGTTTGTTTTTCTCTTGTTGATCTGCCTTTGGCCAGTCTAATAACAGGCCAGTCCCGCCAAGCTGGAGAACCTAAGATGGGTAGAGGAAACGCTCTTTTCTCCCTCTCCCTATAGCTCTTATTTTTAATATTTTGATAATAATTGAATATTAGATAATATACCAATGTTAAATTTCCTGAATATGATCGTGGTATTGTGGTTATGTAAAAAAGGTCCTTTTGCTTAGGAGTTAGTGATTAAGTAGTTAGGAATATAGTGTAATGATGTCTGCAAGTTACTTTCAAATGATTCAGAGAGAGGAAGATAGAAAGTAAAAATGCCCAATGTTAGGGATGTGTGAATCAAGGGAATGGGTACATGGAAGTTCTTTGGACTATTCTTTTTTTTTTTTTTTTTTTTTTTTTTTGTGGTACGCGGGCCTCTTACTGTTGTGGCCTCTCCCGTTGCGGAGCACAGGCTCCGGACGCGCAGGCTCAGCGGCCATGGCTCACGGGCCCAGCCGCTCCGCGGCATGTGGGATCTTCCCAGACCGGGGCACGAACCCGTGTCCCGTGCATCAGCAGGCGGACTCTCAACCACTGCGCCACCAGGGAAGGCCCTTTGGGCTATTCTTTTAACTTTTCTGTAGACTTGAAAGTTTTCAAAATAAAAAGTTGGGGAAAATTTCATTAACAAAACTCCACTAAAGGGTCCTTACCATCCTTTCGTTTATTCATGTCTTTGCTTGTTATTACCTAGTCTTGTAGGAGTCTGTATTCAGACTCATAACTTATTTCCTAGTACTTTAATCACTAGTTATTTTGGACCACATGAAGTAGATAATTAATACAGTTAGATTCTTCCTGCCTGAAGATCATCCTTTTGGCAAAAGGCAACGGAAAAGGAATCATCTAAGTGCCACACTTTAGGTTTTCTAAGGAAATTGTTTACCAGTAAAGAGCAAACATTCCACCTGGGGTCGTCATTTCATGTGGTTGGAGGTCGAATGGGAAGATGAAGTTGGCCTCATGGAATTTAAGGCTGGGAGCAATCTGAAGGGTTATGAGTATATCATGACTTTTGTTGCTCCTACGTGCCTCAAATACCTGTAACAATCAGTGAGTGAGGGGACGGTGGGAGGAGGCTGCACGGCCCTTAAGACACACGAGCTGCCTGGACGGACAGAGGTAGTACACGGAGCAGTGGGTGGGGGGAGCTCCTTGATGAATATCCTTCTAGCCTTGCAGTGGACAGTTCTGGGCTGAGTTATACGTACGTGGCTGCTCCCAGACTTCCCAGCAGGACTGAAGTCCAGCTCCCCAGAGCACTGAATGGTTTGAAAATGCGATTGTCCCCCTAGTTCACTCTTTTCAGTACCTCCCGCTACTGGGATCACTTCCCCAAACAAACGGTCTGCCTCCAAGCACATTTCTCAGGCTCTGCTTGAAGATACCCACCTTCTACAGACCCTACTTGATGCCTGGGAGCCACGACCCTCTCAGTTTCTACAGAGAGAATCATCTCACCCCTCACGGGCATGATTAGGAGCAAACCCTTCTCAGCTAAGGCGGTGAAACTCCATCATGAGCTTCCCGTGTTGTAAGTGTTACCCGAACACAGGGTTCGCTTCCTGGTGGGTGTCAAGCCAAAGACACAAGCCAAAGAGCCGGAGAAGGAAGGATTCATGACCTGCATTGAGTAAGGAGAACACCCGGGACATTCCCCAAAGCAGTGTCTCCCTGACCAGCAACGCTGGAGAGGTTTTTAAGCTAAGAGTACATGCATATTCATGAAGGGGCTTGGGCGGTTCCGTGCATGTTTGTGAAGGGGCCTGAGCAGAGGAGAATTCAGCATAGAATTGGGACCAAGGTCAAGAGAGTCCAAGCTTTATTTGATGGAAATCGGGAGGGTCAACACCATCATTTCCATCCTCCACCCGGGAGGGGCCCTAGATCCTGCAGAACAACTCAAAGATATGTGTCAAATTGTTATGTATATCTCTTTTTTTTTTCTTTTTTTTGCTGTGCGGGCCTCTCACTGTTGTGGCCTCTCCCGTTGCGGAGCACAGGCTCCAGACGCGCAGGCTCAGTGGCCATGGCTCACGGGCCCAGCCGCTCCGCGGCATGTGGGATCTTCCCGGACTGGGGCACGAACCCGTGTCCCCTGCATCGGCAGGCGGACTCTCAACCACTGCGCCACCAGCGAAGCCCAATGTTGTCATTCTTTTAAAAACTTGTTTGTATTTGCTTATTGAATTCTTCTTTTTCCTTGATAAGGAACGAAGACATAGGGGGTCAGGAATTTTTCTCTCGATATAACCTTAACTTTGCCTGTTGTGTTTCGATCTGTATTACCATTATCATCATCTTATTCTTTTGTACTAGTCATCATAAAACTTCCAAGTTAGGAAGGTTTGTTTTGCCTCCTCACTTTTATTGCTGATTTTTCCCTTTTATTACACTTTTTATTGCATTGCTGTCAGAGAAAACAGATTATACTCTCTTCTTTGGGGATATTTTTGAGGTGTTCTTTGTGGTGAAATATTTACAGTAAATTACAGTAACTAATTGTTAGTGTTGGCAAAGAAGGTGTGTTCAGGATATGAATTTCAAAATATATCCAGGTTTATAAATTGTTACACATTTTCTCTATTTGATGTTTTTCATATTGCCAAAGTAATACTTGCTAGATTAAGTATGACAATACAGTAAAGATGTCTAATGCCAGGCCCATTGGGTCCTTACCCCTCTCCCCAAACTGCTATTAAGAGCAAGGAAAGGATCCTTCCATGTTTTTCACGTGTAATCTTTAACACATGCATACTTATCCTTTTAAATTATGTTATTTTATCCTCTTTTCTCAGTTTTTCTTAATACTGCCTGAGAAAAGTATTAATTTTTCAGTGTTTATATTTTTGTTGCTTCTGTTTCTTGAAGTTTGTGCTTCATATATTTTAATGCTTTACTTGGTGTGTAAAGTTTCATGACATTTATGTATTAATTGTGTATAAATACCTTTATTACCACATGAACCTCTTTGTCCAGTTTACTTCTTTTGCCTTAAATATCTTACCATTACTTCCTTTCTATTGAATTGACTGGCTACAATTTTGTTCATTCTTTTATTTTTATTCTTTCTGAAGTCTTTTATCTTCAGTGTGTCTCCTGTGCATATGTTAGGCTTTATATTTTCACCTAATCAGTCATATATATATATATATATATATATATATACATATATATATATATATATATACACATATATATATATACACACACACACGGCAAAAATAAATAAAATAAAAATTTTATTTTTATTAAAAATAAATAAATAAATAGAAACCTAATGGAAATATAAGTTGCCTTCTGAATTATTCCTACCCTTAGTCCCACTCTCCGGAAGTAACTTAAGATTTTCTGTGTTTTGTTTTTCTGGTGGTTACAATTAGCACTTTAAATTCTATTGCTGTGTCCTGATTTCTTCCATTAAGGCCGAGGGCTTTACACTTGACCTCTCATGTCCCCTCCCCTCTTCAGCTCTCAGTATTTTAAACTATAGTAATCTTTTGCATGATCAATATTAAACTTTACATACAATTCTATAATCTCCAGGGACTCTGTGGGCTGAGCCGCATCCAGCAAGGCCTCCCCAAGGCCACGTTATCCACCTGCGGGTGATGCTCCTTCAGGCTGTTGACTGAAAGGCCACCTTCACTCGGCCTTTCCCTGTGGCCTGTGCTTCTCACGGGGTGGCCGCTGAGTTCCAAGAATTTCGAGGGGAAGACAGCAAAGCCACCAGTCCTCTCAAAGGCAAGGCTGGAGCCGGCATGGCATCAGTCCCTCTTCAGCGTGTTGGAGACTTGTTGACTCTGACCTAAGAGCTTCTCAGGAGCATCCTGGGAACAATCTCGTACATCTGATATTCTGGGCTGTGGTATTAACCCCTTTTCTGTCCCTGCAAACTTGTCCACTATCTTCCATGATTACTTCAAACTTTGTGGGCCATGGACCCTGGGGAGTGGGGCAGGGAACGTATCTCTTTAGTCTGCCATCATGAACCAGCTCCAAATCTTTTGCTTTTTTTTTGGTGTGTTCTGGATTTTTAAAAATCTCAGTCTGTTATCGCCAAGTCATTATTATATATTCATTGTGTAAAATAATAAAAATATATGTCTTTCTGAAGCCATAATAATCACGTTATCAGAAGCAATAGGTACCACAGTGGTAATGATTAATTTTATCTAGCAGAATACAATGTTTATGGCTAGTCTACCACTATCCCAGCTTCTCCACTTATAAATTCTAAATTTGATTCTTCTTTCAGACACAGGGTTATTCTTCCAAGTGGATTTTTCAGGAGGATTTTATTAATGCTACAATCATACAGTCCTTACATATTGACGAACGTGCTTCTCATGCCTTTACATTTGAAAGATATCCTGGCTGGGGAAGGAATTCTGATGCGTACTCTTTCTTCTCAACATTGCTGCGTCGTCTTGCTCGTCTGGTGTAGCTGTGGATAGAAGTTTAAGGCCTGCCTGATATATATTATTTCTCTGTAAAGGCGACAAGTCTCTTTTGCCTAGATGCTTATAAAACTTTTTTCATCCTTGAAATTCAATTACTTCGTCAGGATATGTCTTGATCTTAGTGGAACTCATCACTTTTTTCCTTGATTTCTTTGAGCCTGAAGATTTAAGATCATTTCTTTCAGGAAAATCTCCTTTTCTTAACTCTTGGAAAAATTTTGTTTCTTTTTTTTTTTTTTTTTTTTCAAAATTCTCTTCTCCATGATCACCTATTATGTGTGTGTTGAATCTTCCCTGTTGCTTTTCACATCCATAACTCAGATGTTAGCTAAGGTGCCTTGGCCCTTTGAAGATCTAAGTAACTGGTTTAGTCCCCAGCCAATTCCAGGACCTATAAAAGGTCAAAGACCTCACAATACCAACCAAATCTCGTGTCTCTGTATGCTCAGAGATAGAAAACTATGAGCATACAAAACTGCATACCTTTTGTAAAAAAATTGATTTTCCCAAAAAATCAATAGTGATTTTTAGTTGAATTTACTTAAGATTTGAAAAGATTCGAGGAGGAGTTATATCACAGGGGTGTGGCCTGTCATCTCCCTCATTGTCTCTCTGCAGCTCCTCCCACTTCTCCTCCTCATCCCGTCCACCCTGGATGGCTGCCCCAGGACCAAATTCTTCTCCTGACTTTTTGCACAGTAACTTCCCTCTTTCTTGAAAACCTTCTTACCAACTTGCCAAGCCTGGAGATGGGAGTGTGGTCGGCGTGGGGACATTAAAAGTCATTTTCTACTCTTACAATCTGTTCAGCCAAACAAAGGCTTTAGTCACAGGTGCATTCAGGGGGTCAAATGATGTCATCAAGATCATATTTCCCACTCTTCCTCTCAGGTTATGTTTGTCTTTGCTTTTTGTTTTTGCTTTTGTTTTCTTTTTGTATGTGCCCCAATTCTCTTCTGATGCAACTGTGCTCATTGGATGTGGCAGGAAATACAGCTACTGGTAGCCCCAATCCTATGGATAACCCTCAAACTCATGGTACAAGAATGAGACACTCTCTCTTTCCCAACATTTCATGTACCAGATCTCTTGAAAGAAATATGATGGGACTGGCTTGGGTCAGTGCCCAGTTGCATTGTGCAGACATGGCTGGGGTGTCATGATTGGATGTGGTGGACGGTGTACCCAGCCCCGTAGCCGGTCCCTTGGGAATCCTCTGGGCTCTGTGAAGACCGATTCCCCCGTGTAAAGAGGAGTCTCGTGTTGAGGAGACAAAAAAAAGCGACAGGTGTCCTCCACACCTCATACGCTTTGGTATGGAAATGTGTCCCTGCCACGCTCCCTTTCTGTCCCATGGCTCATCCTGACTTTCCTTAAGGATCACTTCCTGGGCCTTTCAGAACCTTTTCACTTAAGTATCAATATTTACCTCCTATTAAAGGTTTGGGGAACTAACATCAGCCTGTGTTTTCTTCTCTTTCGTGTTTGTTTTTTGTCTCCCCAGTAGATTACAGAAGGAAGTTACTTTTATGAACTGTCTTGTGTTTGCTTGCCTGTGAAATGTGGATACTGAAGAGCAAGTGAGAAGTAATAAGAAAAGGGAAAAAGATGCAGAGAAACGGTCTCATAAATCCCAACCTTTCAAAGGGAAGTTGTAGTTGCCGTGGTGGTTCCACATACAGGGGGCCCAGTGAGTTACACGGAGGCCCGTTAGGACAAGGCACTTGTGATGAAGATGCTCCAGCATCTGGGTACCTGAGTGGTGCTAGTGTCAAAGAAGAATCCTGCTCTGAAGCTATTTACTGAAAGCAGTTTACATTTATCGAGCGTTAAGATTTGTCAGGCACTGGGCTAAGTACTGAGTGTAAACACGGGTGATTAAAACAGACTGTTTCTTAAGAGTGTAAAATCTTGCACTTGTGTTGTATAAGTCTTTACTTCCTCCATGGGCTTCATTCTAAGTGATGATTTTAGAAGATTTTATTGTATTGATTTCCATTTAAAAAATACTTTTACTGTAATAAGAGCTACCATTGGAAGAGGTCCTATTATGTTACATACACTCTATATACACTATCTCTAATCCTCCCCAAAACCCTGTGAGGTAAGTACGATTATCTCCAATTTACAGATGAAAACACGGAGGTCTAAAGGGGTTAAGTAAATTCCTCAGGGTCTAGGGGCACAGCCAGGTTTGGAACTCAAATCTCCAGTCTCTATCTCCCACTGTGCTTTCTCACTCAAGGCTTTTCTCTGCATCTTCTCATCTTTGCCTGCCTCGGGTAACTGCCTTCTGCTCACACAGTTTCTCAGTTTGACCCAGTGGTCCTTCCCCACTGGCCCACACCTTTGTCTCTGGCCTGCCCTAGGGTCGGTGTCCACCCCTGGTCCAGTCAGTTGTGACCGGTGCGGGAGGGCTCATGGGGTTCACATAATGCCCCCTGAAGTTGGCCTCCACTGCAGTGGCCTTCAGAGGCAGAAGTCCCCTTAGAATAAGGTTCGAGCATCAGTGAAGATGATTAGCCTTAAACACAGCGAAGGGTAGCAAAATGCGGCACCCCAAAATATGCCACTTTGGCACAAGGATATTCTGGGCTGAAGATAGCTGAGAAGAAGCAGATACAAGAAAAGCCCTCCGCCCTCCCACATTTGCCAAAATGCAGGTCATAACTTTTTAAAGGTGTCTCCACTCCCCCTCTCTACCAGGAAGCACAGAAGTTAATTACCAGAGACAACTGACAGCAGACCCTATCAGCCCTGAGTTGGCACTGAGGAATTGACATAACAAACTTTGCTAACTAGCCCTTGTCTTCCTTGTTTGTTTGTTTTGCGGGATCTTAGTTCCCCAACCAGGGATCGAACCCACATCCCCTGCAGTGGCAGAGTGGAGTCTTAACCACTGGACCACCAGGGAAGTCCTAGGCCTTGTCTTCCTTAGTTTCCCCATATATTTGCCTCCCCACACCTGGCCATCCCTAGAAGCTCAGTTGTGTTCCTTTGTCTGGTCACTTTTCTACAAAATTATTTTTTTTGTTAAGATGCCATGTAAGACCAAGTTCGAACCACCTGCTTTGAGTTACTCATCTGGCTGCTCCCCTGTGTACATACCCACATGCGTTAATTGAGATTCTGTTTGTGTCTCTTGTTAATCTGTCTTGTTGGTCTGATTCGCAGGCCCCAAGATGAACCTAAGATGCACAGAGGAAAAACACTTTTCCCTCCCTTCCAGCAGACACACCTGGATGGTATGCTTTTATTAATTTATTAACTAATATGACTTTATTGAATTTTGTGTCATAGCTGGCAGGGAATCGCCCAGAGTCATCCCATACAGACGAGAGGGCTAGCCAACCTCTGAATTAGATGCAGTATTGAAAAATGACACCCCAAATGTCAAAAGAAAAGGTTAAGCAACCATAGTACATAAGTAGTAATATTGTATAATCATCAAGAGTTATGTTTCCAAAAGAATTTAATAACATGGGGAAATGCCCAAAATATACTAAGTGAAAAAAAAAGCAGTATAGACATTCTAAACACGTCGTATATGAAAGGAACATAATGTTCATTTTTAGATGATAAGAAGGAAATATGAAGTTAAAACTGAAGAGAAAGAGAAAAGCTGTGCAGTGTTGCCCTGGAAAGTGCCGATCAAAGGAGTTCTAGGAACAAAAGAGGAAGGGGAAAAAAAAAAAGCTTCTCTGCATCTGTGTTGGGGAAGAGGGTTTCACACCAGGGAGCAGACGATCCCAGAGCAGACAAACACATCATAGGTTCTTACATTCTGGTAAAAAAGGTAACAGAGTTAGCTCTCCTTGTTGGGATCCTACAAAGCCAACTTAGGATTCGGAAGCTTCAGCAAAGGGAAGGTGATGCCCTCCCGAGTGCGTCTGTCTTCTTCAGAACAGGCCCCCGTCTTGCTGGAATACTAGGCTGCTGTCTGGTTTACAAAGCAGCCCCTGTCTGGACAAAGTGAGACAGTTACCTCATTCACCTCCAAGTTCAGCAGGGAAGCTCTGCAACTTCAGAGCAGAGAATGCAAACCCTAAATGTGATCACCTGGGTGCTGCAAAAAGAAGCCAAACAGGTTCAGCCTGAAACTGCCCGCCTACCTTTCCCATTTCCTCACCCCAGAGAGCTCTGAGATCATTCAGCTACGGGACCAGCTCTTTGTATTTGTAACTGACATCTGGCCCAAAGTAAACGCTCATGTCCTGGGATCTCATACAGCACACAGGTTGTCTCATAGACACCTCACCTCGGACTGTCTGTCCCTGACAGGCACACCCACATATATTCGAGGTTACAGAGGTAGATTCTTGTGGATAAGGAAGGAATAAATTTCATAAACAGAAACTGGGAAAACATTGGTTAGATGCAACCAGGGAAGAAAGCAGACCACAAGCTGGATACGAGTCAACAAAGTAACAGAACACACACACACACACACACACGCACACCCCATTCGAGAATGTTCAATGAAAGCATTGTTTGTAAGACAATTCTACCTCTTTCTTTGGTCCCCTCTAGTGAAGACACAAGTGCAATACTGTTGTAAAGAGAGCCACAATGACAGCATGAAATCTGGGAAACAAACTATGAGGAGAGAGTGAATAACAGCGAAGATGTTTTATTGAAGTGCAGCAGTAATCAGTAAACACCCAAGGGCTGACACTTAAAGAAATAGTGAGGAAGGATGAGAAGGGAAAGATTATGGGGGTTAGTTCACACCATTCCTTAGCAGAAGCTCAAGTACAATCATCAAACTCAACTGTTTCAGTTAAGCATTCTGAACTTAAATAGATGAGAAAAGTCTCTTCAAATCTGGGATATACTCCATCAGTGGGCTCTCCAGATATAACAGTGGTTCAACCCTGTTGTGTTACATTTCCTACATACCCTTCTAAGGGCCTGTACTTACTTCATCCTCACAGAAACACTCTGAAATGGGAGCTGTTACAGCCTCGTCTTACAGATGAGGAAAGGGAGACGCAGACAGGTTAACTCGGCCAAGGTCTTAACTGCTAGTGTCAGTGTATAGTTGTGAACCCAGGAAACCTGACTGCTACCCAGGAGGCTCCAATGTTCCCGCCGTGGACTCACCTCTAGAGCCGACTCCTTGGCCTTCCCTTTCTGAGTTTATAATAATACCGCCATCTGCCCAGGAGCTTGGCATAATACCTTTGAATATTATAAATGATTCTGCATTCAAAAGTGTCCCTTTCTTTCTTCTAGCTTCCAACCAGCTTCCAGAAACGTCTCAGAATCCTTAAAAAACACTTTCCACGATTATGTCTGCTCATCACAAGAACCTCTTAGAATGGATTAAGATTTAGTAATTAGAACAATGTGCGTGCATAAACAATTTTATAAGTATTTACTTTTTTACAAATGTTCTCATTTCTTGGGAAATCCTGAAAGCATGTCAAGGCTACTACTATTCTCCCCATCCTAAAGGTGGGATAAGTAAAGTTCTGAGAGTTCAGGTGACTTATCCAAGGAACGTAGTTAACATGTGGCAACCAGGATTAGAAACCATGTGGTCCCCCACAGGATGGGGCCTCTGGAGGCCAGGGAAGTCCCTGTTCTTTGCGACCTCGCCCATCCCTAATGTGGCCATTTGTAACCCATAATAGGTCTTCAGTAGATAGTGTTGAAAGGTTTTGGTAGCAGGAAGAATTTTAAAGGGCTTGTGTAAAACTGGAACAGTGTCTGCGTTCAGCAGAGAAGATTGAATGAGACCTTTCAGTTTGTTCCAGGAGGGGCCTTTCCTGAGCCCTTTCTGTCCGTTGTTCTCAGGGAAGCCTAGCAGTTGAGCGATCTACCTGCACGGGTTTCAGATCGGGTGGGACGGTAGGTGCTGTTTAATACTGTAATGCTGCTGTCATTGCGCCTTTCAGTAATATAACAGTGGAGGGTCTTTGTTTCAAGCAGACAGCTGTTTTTTTTTTAATCCTTAGGGGATTTCTGCTTCTTTACCTAAAGGTGGTGGAGGTGAGGCAGTAGAAAAGAAGGAACTGAGCCCCAACAAGTCGGCGGTACGGTAGGCTGGGGGTAGAGAACAGATGGCCCAAGGGGACCTCAACTGAAGAGGCGTGGCCAGTGGATGCCACTAACAGTGATGACAGATAATGCAGCCCTTTCTGCAGAACAGTTCCCTTGTGTTTGTTAGTTTCAGACCTTGGGCAAGTCTGTTAAACATGGCAGCCTTGCCTACATCCTTTGGGAACTAAAGGGCTCTGCACGTGGTGTAAGAGGGGAAGAGATGAGGGAGAAGCAGCTGTGTAGAGAAATGCTTATGAAACAGCCGGAGGTGAATGACAGAGGAGCCTGAGGCGTGGGGGGAGAAAAGTGAGTCGAAATCCAGGACGGAAGTGCGGACACGGCACGAGCACCCATCCCCCACCCCAGGGCTCCCCAGCAATGGTTGCGGGGTGGGGTGGGGGGGAGCTCGGACCTGCTGCCAAGCAGGGTGGGCGCTGCCGCTGCTTATGTAGGTTGTAAGTAGAAGCGTTCCTTCCCCGTCACACGAACACCTAAGCACACACACGTGAGCACACTGGAAAGCTGGAGGGCCTGGGGAGGTGTCGGGTTACTTTTGTCGAATGAATGAACTTCCATATGTCCTGAATCTTAGAAGACTAGCGTGGAAAACCAGAAAATGATACCGCCTCGCACTAAAACTGTCTCTGTGGAAGATGGGGGGGCCGGTGATCCACAGTAAGTTAAGGGAAATGAAACCACAGAAGTAACAGAACTGCAACCATGAGAAGAGTGATTTATGCAAGCCACATGCAAATGTGTGCCTTTCTGCAAATCCAACTTTGTCCCTCTTGATTTTAGACACTTAAAAGTGGCCTGGTGCCGTATAGCCTAGAGAGATCTCTGTTCCAGCCAGAACTCAGATTCTGTTGACATACATTTTTATAAAGAATACAGTAGGGATCTTAGTTATCCGAAACAGCCTTTCATTATTTGCATTTGTGAAATAGCCCTAATTATGTCTTTGATATAACCTACTGTCTATTAAAAGAAATAAAACATTAGGACACAGTACCTCTAGTCTTAATGAGCATCTAGATGTTTCTGGAAGAGCCATCAGCAATGAAACAATAATAATGTAAATATTTAAGTGACAATAATGAGATTTGGCATTAAGATGAGCTCCACACTTATTTTAGTCATTGTTACACTTCAGAGTCTACAAAAAAAGCAGTCCTCTGAAGGTAATCTTTACATTCTAAAAAGACCTAGTTTTCATCACAGTGAATTTTTTTTTTTTACATTTATTTTTATTTTATTTTATTTATTTACTTTTGGCTGTGTTGGGTCTTTGTTGCTGCACGCAGGCTTTCTCTAGTTGCGGTGAGCAGGGGCTACTCTTTGTTGCAGTGTGCGGGCTTCTCATTGCAGTGGTTTCTCTTGTTGCGGAGCACGGGCTCTAGGCACGCGGGCTTCAGTAGTTGCAGCTCGCAGGCCACAGTGTATTATTTAATACCCTGAAATTGCTTTTGGAGGAATGAATGTAGTTCCATTACTTCTAATGTGATAACGATAACTCCTGGGAATATTTTAATGTGTGAAAAAATTTAGCGCAAATAAAAATCATCCATTGAAGTAAAGTATTTCAATAATATGATTCTAATATAGCTTCAAGATTTTAAAAATCAGGTTGCATTTGAAAGGAATTTTACCATCTTTTTAGGATACTGTGTAGGTATTTGTGTAAGCTAATTCAGAGAACTTTTCACTAACAATACCTTCATTCATCAGGAAGTGGTTGAAATAGAGCCCTTTTAGAGAAGGAAACCCAATTAAGATGGTGTTATGGGTTGAACTGTGTCACCCCAAAAAAAGATATGTTGAAGTCTTAACTCCCAGGGCCTCAGAAAGTGACCTTATTTGGAAATAGGGTCATTGAAAATATAACTAGTTAAGATGAGGTCATACTGTGCATGGGGGCCCTAATCCATTATGACTGATATCCTTACAAAAAGACAGCACGTGAAGACACACACACACCACCACCACCACCACCACCACCACCACCACCACCACGTGACCACAGACACAGAGACTGGAGTGTTGCAATGCAAGCCAAAGAGCCCCAGGGCTTTCCCATGACACCAGGAAGGAAAAAAAGGCGTGGAACAGATTCTCCCTTGGAGCCTTCGAGAGCACATGGCCCTGTGACACCCTGTGTTCCTGACGGATAGCCTCCAGAATGGAGACAATGACATTGTGTGGTTTTAAGCCACCCAGCTGTGGACTGTTAGAGCAGCCCTAGGAGATGGATGGGAGTGGATGCTCCCCCACTATCTTGGGATGACGAAGTGCAAAGGGCACAGACTTGGGGGGTTCAGCCTCAATGGAAATTAACCGGTTTCCTCAGCATTACGATAGAAATAAGATCTTCACAAGATTTTGGGGGGCATTAATTATTAAATATAGGAAAGTTACGAGGCACATAGTAGGCTCTCAAGAAACCCTAATTTGCATCTCTTACATATGAGCACATTTAAGTGGTCCATTAATATTCAGTCCTTTGGGTGTTATTGTTTACATGCTTTTTCCATTGTACTTGAATTAAGATCTGTTTCTTTTCAATAAGTAAAAACAAAGACTTCTTTGAGAACTGTCGATTTCTAGTGACCTGCATGTTCAGTCACACTTTTGGCAGTAATGATAAAAAAAGGAATTTTTCATAATTAATGGAAAATAGACAATTTCTAATATACGCTCTACAGTTTTGTTCAGCCATAGAAACTCTAGTTCCCTCACTGCAGTTCAAAGAACGCTTAGGGGGGCTTCCCTGGTGGCACAGTGGTTAAGAGTCTGCCTGCCAATGCAGGGGACACGGGTTCGAGCCCTGGTCCGGGAGGATCCCACATGCTGCGGAGCAACTGGGCCTGTGCGCTACAACTACTGAGCCTGTGCTCTAGAGCCTGCACGCCACAAGTACTGAAGCCCGCGCGCCTAAAGCCTGTGCTCCGCAACAAGAGAAGCCACTGCAATGAGAAGCCTGCTCGCCGCAACTAGAGAAAGCCCGCTCGCAGCAATGAAGACCCAACACAGCCAAAATAAATAAATAAATAAATAAAAAGAATGCTTAGGAAAGGCAGTATCCCACATGGTAGATGTGGTGGGTGAAAATTCCTAGGCAAATACAATGGTTGTTCATCTAATTATAGCTTTTTTTTTTTTAAACCGAGCCGTGCGGCATGCGGGATCTTAGTTCCCTAACCAGGGATTGAACCCACGCCCCCTGCAGTGGAAGCACAGAGTCCTAACCACTGGCCCACCAGGGAAGTCCCCCAAGTATATCTTGAATATGCTAAAAAAATTTTTAATTTTTTGAGCAATAGTAAGATGGTGTTGTTTCAGAGAGTATGAAATGTGAATTACCCAACCTAATGACTCGGTTTCCAAGTCTGAATGATATATGTCTTATTAAAAGGGCATGAAGGGGCTTCCCTGGTGGCGCAGTGGTTGAGAGTCCGCCTGTCGATGCAGGGGACACGGGTTCGTGCCCTGGTCCAGGAAGATCCCACATGCCGCAGAGCGGCTGGGCCCGTGAGCCATGGCCGCTGAGCCTGCGCGTCCGGAGCCTGTGCTCCGCAACGGGAGAGGCCGCAACAGAGAGAGGCCCGCGTACTGAAAAAAAAAAAAAAGGGCATGAAACTTCTGGTTCAAGATGAAGGAAAGACATATCGATGTGATCTGCTTCCAGAGACCCCAATGAAATGATAGTAAAGAAATAAAAAGGAATAATCAAGGACCAATCAAGAGATGAGGAAGGGGCCATCAGTGATCTGATTCTCAATAAATTTCTGGAAGACAGAGAAGGAAGTGGTAACTAGAGAAACACAGAGTGGGGGGCAACCCCAGCCTGAAGGATGGGAAGAGAAGCCATATCTGAGAAGGAGTCTGGTGATACGCCCCAGCAAGACAAAGGAATAAGCCAGAGAAAAGACACTGGCAGCCGGGAAACAGTGGTTTCAAATGAGGTAAGCAATTAGGGGAGTCTCAGCCAGCAAGCAACAGACGCTCAGAAGACGTTATCTGGAGAAAAAAGGGAAGGGGTTGTGTATTCTTGAATCTCACACTGACTTTGAGATTTCAGGATAATATAAAGAGGCCCGCAATGCAAAAGTAAAAAGAAAGAAAGCCACTTAAAAAGTCACCTTATTCATTACGATGATTTGGCTGCGAACAACAGGAAAACCAATTCACTGTGGCCTAAAGAATAAGAAATTTGTTATCTGACACAACAAGGGCTCTACAAGCAGGGAAGCTTCCGGGTTGACTTAATTCCGTGGTTCTGGGTCTTCATCAAGCATATAGGGTCTTTCCATCTTTCTCTCTGACGTCTGTACCTTGTAAGCTTTGTCTAAAGGCTGGCTCCCCTGCTCTTTCAGGGTTCACATCCAACAGGACACAACCCTGAAGAGGATACTATGTCTCTCTTGGAGAGAGGAAAACTGTTGCCAGAAGCCCTCTGCAGGCATCCCCTCCTCACTGGCTAAAATTGTATTATGTGCACCTTTAAACAATTGCTGGAAAGGAGAATGGAACCAGAGACTGTTAATTGCTCCCAGATATCCACTCTCTTCTTTCTTCCTTTCTGTAGAGAACTCCCCTGAATTTTATCTGGAAATAAAATCAGCAAGCTAGAAGCCACTTGGGTGTAGCCATGTGGCTAAGTCCTGGCCATTAGGATGTGACTGGGAATGATGTGGGCCATTTCTGCATTATTCCTTTATTTATTTATTTTTTTAATTTTTATTTTTTGTCTTTGTCCGGTCTTAGTTGCAGAACGCAGGTTCTTCGTTGCGGCACGCAGGCTCCAGAGCACGTGGGCTCTATAGTTTGTGGCACACGGGCTCTCTAGTTGAGGCATGCGGGCTCAGTAGTTGTGGCACACAGTCTTAGTTGCCCCAAAGTATGTGGGATCTTAGTTCCCTGACCAGGGATCGAACCCACATCCTCTACATTGGGGGGTGGATTCTTAACCACTGGACCACCAGGGAAGTCCCTGCATTATTCCTTTAAAAGTGTGCTCTCGGGCTTCCCTGGTGGCGCAGTGGTTGAGAGGCCGCCTGCCGATGCAGGGGACACGGATTCATGCCCCGGTCTGGGAAGATCCCACATGCCGCGGAGCGGCTGGGCCCGTGAGCCATGGCCGCTGGGCCTGTGCGTCCGGAGCCTGTGCTCCGCAACGGGAGAGGCCACAACAGTGAAAGGCCCGCGTACCGCAAAAAAAGAAAAAAAAAAAGTGTGCTCTCTGGGACTTCCCTGGTGGTACAGTGGTTAAGACTCTGCACTCCCAACGTAGGGGAACCAGGTTCTATCCGTGGTCAGGGAACTAGATCCTGCATGCCACAACTAAGAGCCCGCATTCCACAACTAAAGATCCCGCATGCTGCAATGAAGGTCCCAAGTGCGGTAACTAAGACCCAGGGCAGCCAAATAAATAAATAAATATTTTTTTTTAAAAAAAAAAAGAAGGAGAAGAAAAAGTGTGCTCTCCACCGTCTCAGGTCCTCCCCTCTGCTGGCATGAAGGTTTGGTGGTACTGAGTCAGCTTCAAACATAAAGGTGAGGGCAATTACTTAGGGGGTGACGACAACAGGTAGAGCAAACCTGGCACCCAAGACATTCTTGTGAAGCTGAGCTCCTACTAGTTTTGCATTTTGCATGACAGAGAGATAAACTTCTGTCCATTTATTATGATCACCATTAAAGCAGCCAGAGCAATATCCTAATTACTGCAGTGGCCGTGCTTCACTTAGACCAGTGGTTCTCTAAGTATGGTCCCCATAACGGCAGAATCAGCATCACCTAGAAGCTTGTCGAAAAGGCAGATTTTTGGGCCTCATCCCAGACATAATGAGTCAGAATACCTGTGAATGTAGTCTGGTCTAACAAGCCTTCCAGGGACTTCCCTGGTGGCTCAGTGTTTAAGACTCTGCGCTCCCAATGCAGGGAGCTCAGATCCAGTCCCTGGTCGGGGAACTAGGATCCCACATGCCACGCAGCCAAAGAAAAACAAAAACAAAAACAAGCCTTCTGAAACCCTGCAACCCAGAGTGGGACTTGAACCCACGGTCTTTTAACTGAGATCACACCTGGTCTCCAGACTTAATGAGCTCAGATTCTTGATGTCTCATTGCAGAAAGAATTCAGTGAGAGACAAAGTGACAGTAAGAAGTGGATTTATTTAGAGAGAAACACACTCCACAGACAGTGTGGGCCATCTCAGAAGGCGAGAGCGGCCCCAGGGTATGGGGTTGTCAGTTTTTATAGGGGTGGGCAATTTCATAGGCAAATGAGTGGGAGGAGTATTCCAGCTGTTTTGGGGAAGGGGTGGGGATTTCCAGGAATTGGGCCACCGCCCACTTTTTGACCTCTATGGTCCACCTTGGAACTGTCATGGCGCCTGTGGGTGTGTCATTTAGCTTGCTGATGTGTTACAATGAGTGTATCCTGAGGCTCAAGGTCTAGTAGAAGTCGACTTGTCCACCATCTTGGACCTGTTTGGTTCTTATCAGTTTATGTCGTGTCCTCGGGCTATGTCGTTTTTTTAAGGTTGTGCCCTGCCCCCTTCCTGTCTCACTTCCAGGCCATTCTGATACATACCCAAGTGTGAGGAACACTGAGTAGCCCATGCTCGATCCACTCTCTCTGGCTGAAGGTGAAGCCGGCCTCCTTTGGACATGTATGGCCACTTAGAGGAGGAACCCTTTTCCCCCGACGGCTCATTGACCAGCACACCTCCCTCTCCCACACCCACCCTTCACTTCTCAGGTATCAAGAGAAGAGCAGTTTGGTTCCTTTACAATATTTCCATTTCTTCCCATTTGTACAGGTATATTTCAGTGTAAACATTCCATTCATTCAAAGTTCATCGTCTCATTAGGGCTGATTAAAATCTTTATCTACTTGAGTGGTCTTCAGATAAAATACTCTGAAATTTTCCTTCTCTCCCTGGATCTAGGGGAATGGGTGGGGCTTATCCTCGATGGCTTTGAGATGAAAGGGGCTTGGAGGGGGCTGTGCCCAGGCCTGCCCTGGCCTCAGGGCCCTGTCGCACATCTTCTGAGTGAAGTGGCTGCTGGAGGAATGAATGGCTGCTCCTGCAGTCACCCCCTGAGTCTGTGCCACACACCGCCCCCCAGGCTTTCGCCCCCCAAGCCTCTGCTGTCAGGTCCTTTGGTCCCTGTCCCCTTTACCCTCACACGACCCCGTGGTTCTCAAGCCAGCCACCTCTGTGTCTCCCTGATCCTTGAGACCTGCCTGTGGGAGCTTCTGGGTCTGGTGTTACTCCCTAGGAACCCAGAGCAGCCTGGGAAACATCCACTCTCCTCCGCCCCCGCCCCAGCGTGCGACCTCATCCCAGCCCAGAAAGAGGAATGAACCCGCCTGACCGCCCACTCCCTTACCTCTGGCTCCACGCTGGTCTCGGCAGCGGCCTTAGGAAGAAGGGCAGGCTTTCCCCTCCTCTTCCTGCCCTGAAGACCATCCCCCTTCATCACATCCTCTTTCTTCCAGAGGGGACTCGTGCCCTTGCCCCGGGGTAGAAAGGCTTTAGGAAATGGAAGCCAGCTTATCGTAAGGAAACACAGCCAGGAATCCTTCAAAAACATCTTAGATGTTTACAAGGGGGAAAGAAGCCTCTAGGACAACAATTATTTGCCTCAGCTGGGAAAGGCCAGGCCTGGAGGAAGAGACCGGCCTTCATGGATGAAGGCAGGGTCCAGCTTGCGGCCCGGGCCCGCCCTGCCCTTGTCCGCAGGTGGGAGGAGCCCCGGGCCTGGAGGACCCAGGGAGGAGAGGGGCGTGGCTGCATCCTACCCGCTCTGCATCCCCAGCATCCGGCTTGGATCTGGTTCATTAGATTCTCAGAACGTTGTATTGAGCGGAATGGACTCATTCAGGCCTTTGCCAGTGACTCGCTCTTCGACCCTGTCAAGCTTCCTTGCCCAAGTCTCAGTTTTTCCCTCTATAAAGTAGAGCTGATAATCCTTACAAGGATTCTTCGAGTGTGAAAAAGAGAATGTATTGAATGTCCCTTGGTGAACTCAGAAATGTAGGGGGGGTAAAAGATTTCTAGTTACTCAGTACCCCCAGGTGTTAACACTTCGGTGACTAAAAAGGAATGTTCATTGGCTCATTGGCATGATTTTAGAGTAGAAAAAATAAGAATTTTTTTTTTTCATGGAATCAGTGAAACTATTTTCATGTGAAAGAGGAAAATGTAGCCAATGAACATTTTATTCTTCTTGACCTGGCTCTTGTGCAGTCAAGTTGACTAATTGTTGACCTAAAGTCATCTTGTTTGCACTCATTCTTCCCAAGAGATTAGTTTAGAATCATTAGGTAAAGTTCTCAATTTCAATTCTCAAACTGGAATTGAGATTTGATTGGAATTTTGTTAAACCTGACATCTTTATTTATTTATTTTTGGCTTTAAAATATATATATATTTTTTAATTTTTTGTACAATTTGTAAAGGTTATTTTCTTTAAAAAATATTTTTAATGAAGTATAGTTGATTTAGAATGTTTCAGGTATACAGAAAAGTGATTTAGTTTTATATAAGTGTGTATATATATATATTATATATATATACACACACACACACATATATTCTTCAGATTCCTTTCCATTATAGGTTATTACCAGATACTGAATATAGTTCCCTACACTGTACAGTATGTCCTTGTTGTTTATCTATTTTATATATAGTAGTCTGTACCTGTTAATCCCAAATTCCAAATTTTATGCCTCCCCCGCTTTCCCCTTTGGTAACCATAAGTTTGTTTTCGATGTCTGTGAATCTATTTCTGTTTTGTAAATGAGTTCATTTGTATCATTTTTTTTTAGATTCCACATATAAGTGATATCCTACAGTATTTGTCTTTGTCTGACTTATTTCACCTAGCATAACACCCTCCAAGTCCATCCATATTGCTGCAAATGGCAAAATTTCATTCTTTTTTATGGCTGAGTAGTATTCCATTGTATATGTATACCACATCTTTATCCTTTCATCTGTTGATGGACACTTAGGTTGTTTCCATATCTTGGCAATTATAAATAGTGCTGCTATGAACATTGGGGTGCATGTTATGTTTTCAAATTCGTGGTTTTGTTTTTTTCAGGTATATACCCAAGAGTGGAATTGCTGGGTCATATGGTAGTTCTATTTTTAGTTTTTTGAGAAACCTTCATACTG
Organism: Grampus griseus; assembly: GCF_964374135.1. Classification (NCBI taxonomy): domain Eukaryota; kingdom Metazoa; phylum Chordata; class Mammalia; order Artiodactyla; family Delphinidae; genus Grampus; species Grampus griseus. Next base: position 34,288,302 of record NC_139006.1, on the reverse strand, counting down.
TTTTACATAGTGGCTGCACCAATTTACTTTCCCACCAACAATGTACAAGAGTTCCCTTTTCTCCACATCCTCGCCAATATTTGTTATTTGTGGGGTTTTTTGATGATAACCATTCTGATAGGTGATATCTCATTGTGGTTTTTAAATTTTTTGTACAATTTGTAAAGGTTATTTTCTTTAAAAAATATTTTTAATGAAGTATAGTTGATTTAGAATGTTTCAGGTATACAGAAAAGTGATTCAGTTTTATATATGTGTGTGTGTGTATATATATACACACACACACACACGTTTTTGGTTTTTTTTGCGGTACACGGGCCTCTCACTGTTGTGGCCTCTCCCGTTGCGGAGCACAGGCTCCAGACGCACAGGCACAGCGGCCATGGCTCACGGGTCCAGCCGCTCCGCGGCATGTGGGATCTTCCCAGACCAGGGCATGAACCCACGTCCCCTGCATCGGCAGGCGGACTCTCAACCACTGCACCACCAGGGAAGCCCCCTCATTGTGGTTTTGATTTGCATTTTCCTGATGATTACTGACGTTGAGCATCTTTTCATGTGCCTGTTGGACAGATTTATCTGCATTTCCTCTTTGGAAAAGTGAAACCTGACATCTTTGTAGTACTGAGACTTCCCATTCAGGAAGATGGTTGTTTCATTAACTTATTCAAGAAAGAATAAGTTAATGAAAGTTAACTTATTATTTTTCTTTGAGTGCATTTTGGAGTTTTCTTCATAGAGTTTAGTAAATATATTTTTTTACTGATTATTCTTAAGAATTTTATGAGGGTTTTTTTCCTACTATAAATGAGATTTTTTTCCATCATATTTTACCTGTTTATAGGTGCTTTACAAGAAAGTTACTGATTTTTAAAAATTTGTCCTCTAACTGCTACCATAAAAATAAGTGATACAATTGTAGCAGTATTGATCAGTTTCCAAATGGCAGTCACTGTGCTGTGTGTTTATGTGTTTTCCCATTGACTCTTCATAATAACTCTGTAAGTTAATTATCATTATTATCCTAATTTAAAGATGAAAAAACTGAAGCTCAGAGAGGTTAATTGCCCAATGTCACACAGTTCATTACTGAGCACTTTAATTCTGTCACATTTTCTAGATGCACAATCAAATCATTTATACAAAATGATAATTTTATCTACTCCTTTCCTTCTATTTTTGTTTCACGCTACACTGAACTGGTCAAAATTATAGTAAAACGTTAAAGAACAACTGTCATCTCTTAAATGTTCCTGAACCCTCATACCCTCAGTGCGCAAGAGTATGTGGTGCTGTAATCGACTAACAATAATGCCTTCTCCTTCACCACCTCCCCTAAATTTCCAGGCTTTGTAGCCAACCTTCAGCTCTAAGTCTAGCCCCAGTTAGATGGGTGATTCTGTTAATCCTGGATCTTACCTGGTACTTCCTTATGATGCTGCTTCCAGTGATGCCTCTTGACTCTAACAATGAAGTTTTAAAAAGAGGTCCCTCATCTCCATGTCCTCTTTAGGCCTCAGGACCCCATCCTATTGAAGCTCACGGTTTCCTTTTACCAACACACCACACTGAAGTCTCTCCCAAATTCCCTTTAAAATATCTTTGAAAACAAAGAAAATGAGGAATTGGCAAACGTTTTTGTTATTTAAAACCCCACAGTACCTAATGTCAGAAAGGCTGGAGAAGGTGATAGTCTTCTGCACTACACTTCTATATTCTTTCTAAAGGGCAGTTTGAAAATGCATATAAAAAAAAAAAACCAAAAAAAAACCCACAGGGCTTCTCTGGTGGCGCAGTGGTTGAGAGTCCGCCTGCCGATGCAGGGGACACGGGTTCGTGCCCCGGTCCAGGAAGATCCCACATGCCGCAGAGCGGCTGGGCCCGTGAGCCATGGCCACTGAGCCTGCGCGTCCGGAGCCTGTGCTCCGCAGCGGGAGAGGCCACAACCGTGAGAGGCCCGCGTACCGCAAAAACAAAACAAAACAAAACAAACAAAAAACCATAGAATTTTGCATATTCCCTGACCCAGAAATCTCACTTGTTGGAATTTATCCTAAGTAAGTCATCATGGACAAACACAAATATATTTTTTTAAGTTATTTATTTCAATGTTATTTATGACGGTTAAAAATTTGTAGCAATTTAGATGTCCAACAATGGGCAGTTTGCTAAATAAATTATACTACATCCAAAAGAATATTTCATAATATGGCAAAGTTCATAATATACACTGTTACGTGAAATAGTGTATCGCAACTCAAAATATAGAGTATAATCCCGTTTTTGTTATAGATCGATATATCCATCCATTTCTATATAAGTATGTGACTATAAATCTCTTTCTGTCTGTCAGTATAGAAATCACAGAAAACAAGTATATATCCTCAAATATCCACCTCTTGATGGTGTAATTATGAAGAAATGTGGTGTGTTTCTTCTTTTTGCTCATTGTTTTCTGAATTTTCTATAGTCGACATACACTTTATTACATTTATTATATATATAATTTTTGCGGTACGCGGGCCTCTCACTGCTGTGGCCTCTCCCACCGCGGAGCACAGGCTCCAGACACGCAGGCCCAGCCACTCCGCGGCACGTGGGATCCTCCCGGACAGGGGCACGAACCCGTGTCCTCTGCATCGGCAGGCGGACTCTCAACCACTGCACCACCAGGGAAGCCCTATTACATTTATTTTTTTAATATTTATTTATTTATTTATTTTTGGCTGTGTTGGGTCTTAGTTGCGACACGCGGGATCTTCATTGTGGCGCTGGCTTCTCTCTAGTTGCGGCACGCAGACTCCAGAGCGCGTGAGCTCTGTAGTTTGTGGCAGACGGGCTCTCTAGTTGAGGTGTGCGGGCTCAGTAATTGCGGCTTGGGGGCTTAGTTGCCTCGCAGCACATGGGATCTTAGTTCCCTGATCAGGGATTGAACCTGCGTCCCCTGTATTGGGAGGCGGACTCTTTACCACTCTTTAAAGGAAGTCCCTACACTTTATTATATTTAAAATGGAAAAAAAAGTTATTCTTAAACAGCTTTTTGTTATTTAGTTTATAGGCAAAGAGACACCAGACATAAGGCTCCAATAAGATAGAAGGTTTTTTTAAATTTCCCCAAACTGTCTAGAGGTGAGTGGTCCAGTGTTACAATGAAGCTGTACTCCAGGACGTTATTTAGGGATCTTGATTTCTTCTGTCTCCTGATGCTACTATCTAGGTTGTTGTCCTTTTCACGTGGAAGCTGGCTCACTTCCACATCCACATTCTAGCCCATAGGAGAGTCTGGACCAAGTAGATTTGTCTTAAGGGGATGACTTGGAAGTTAAACGCTTCATTTTCACTCATCATGGGCTTCAGTCTAGTCACGTGACCACACCAGTCTGCAGAGCAGGCTGTGATCTATAATTCCCAGCTCTCAGCCATGTATCCATGTTCAGCTAAAATTTAGGGTGAAGGGATTCTTGCTAAAATGAAGGAGAAGTGAATAGTGGGGATCAATTCATAGACTCTTTCCCCAGGTATTATAAAGCTACAATAGTTAGGGCTTCCCTGGTGGCGCAGTGGTTGGGGGTCTGCCTGCCGATGCAGGGGACACGGGTTCGTGCCCCGGTCCGGAAAGATTCCACATGCTGTGGAGCGGCTGGGCCCGTGAGCCATGGCCGCTGAGCCTGCGCGTCCGGAGCCCGTGCTCCGCAATGGGAGAGGCCACAACAGTGAGAGGCCCGCGTACCACAAAAAAAAAAAAAAAAAAAAAAAAATCTACAACAGTTAAAATACCATGATCCAGGTACAAGAATAGATAAATAATGGAGTAGACTAGGAAAAACAAAAACTGCCTCAAATATAAGATTTAAGCATGTATAAAAAGGTAGCTTTTCAAATTTGGGTAGGTGAAAAAGTGAATTATTCAATCAATGATGTTGAGAACTGGATAACCATTTGGAAAAAAAACCCGTCAGATTAAATAACAAAACATATTCCAGATGTCTTAAAGACTGAAACGTCTATAGGGAAATATCAATGAAAATGGCCGCTAGACTGTAACTTCTGCTTTAGTTGGTTCCCCATTCCACAGATCTCTGTACCTTATTGAGCTTAATTATATCTTCATTGACCTTCAACCAGAACCGCAAACCATATACCACATGCAGAGGGCTGTGTTTATATTATGTCAGGAGAGTACTTTCAATTTTGTTTGTTTGTTTTTTGTATCCTTTGTTATGAAGTGGTTTTCTTTATGTTGATCTTATGTGTTGCTAAGTACGATAGTGATCTAAGTAATGTCTTCTAATTCCTATCCTGGACTACCTAGGTGTGTATCTGATTGTATTTGCTGCAAAAAAATAACCTGACTAAAAAATGGGCAAATGACTTGAACAGACATTTCTCTAAAGGTGATATACAAATGGCCAACAAACATATGAAAAGATGCTCAACATCACTAATCATTAGAGAAATGCAAATCAAAATCATGATGAGATATCACATTACACCATATTCTACCTGTTGACTGTAATGTGGTTACTATTTTAAAAAAAAAAATACAGAAATAGAAGTTTTGGCAAGGATGTGGAGAAATTAGAACCTTTGTGCACTGTTTAGTGGGAATGTAAAATGGTGTAGCTGCTATGGGAAACAGCACAGTGGTTCTTCAAAAAGTAATAAAAACAGAAATACCATATGATCCAGCAATCCCATTTCTGAGACAAATACTGTATGATTCCACTTACATAAGACATCTAAAGTCAAATTAATAGAAACAGGAAGTAGAATAGTGGTTGCCAGGGGATGGGAGGAGAGGTAAATGGAGAGTTGCTGTTTAATGGGTACAGAGTTTCAGTTTTGCAAGATGAAAAGAGGTCTAGAGATTGTTTGCACGACAGTGTTAATATACTTCCACTGAACTGTACACTTAAAATGGTTAGGATGGTAAATTTTATGTTATACGTTTTTTGCCACAGTTAAAAGTAATATATATATATATATATATATATATATATATATATATATATATATATATATTAGTCTTATCACAGTGTTTGTGCTTTCAGAATCAGAGATAGGGATTTCTTATACCTGAGCTGGTAGCCACCAGCAACATGGTAGCCACCAGCCACAGGTAGCCATGGAGCACTTGAAATGTTATTAGTCCTAATTGAGATGTGCTATAATTAAAAAAAAATACGGGACTTCTCTGGTGGCGCAGTGGTTAAGAATCTGCCTGCCAATGCAGGGAACATGGGTTTGAGCCCTGGTCCGGGAAGATCCCACATGCTGCGGAGCAACTAAGCCCGTGTGCCACAACTACTGAGCCTGCGCTCTAGAGCCTGCAAACCACAACTACTGAAGCCCATGTGCCACAACTACTGAAGCCTGCACGCCTAGAGCCTGTGCTCCGCAACAAGAAAAGCCACCGCAGTGAGAAGCCCACACCCCACAATGAAGAGTAGCCCCCGCTCGCCGCAACTAGAAAAAGCCTGCATGCAGCAACAAAGACCCAACACAGACAAAAATTAATTAATTAATTAATTAATTTTAAAAAAAAGTTAAAACAAACAAACAAGAAAATACACCCTGGGGTTCGAAGACCTAGTGCAAAAAGTTTTTAATATCTAATTTATGTTGATTACATGTTGAATGATAATATGTTAGACATATTAGCTTAAGTAAAATATATTATTAAAATTAATATATCACCTGTTTCTTTTCACTTTTACTTTTTCTGATAGGGCCACTAAATCTGGCAGAGATTTTGGAACTATCAGACCAGAAATTTAAAATAACTATGAATAATATGTTAGGAGGTCTAATGCAGAAAATGGACAATATGCAAAAACAGGTAATATAAGCAGAGAGATGGAAACTCTAAGAAAGAATCAAAAGGAAATGCTAGAAATCAAAAGCACGGGGACTTCCCTGGTGGTGCAGTGGTTAAGAATCCACCTGCCAATTCAGGGGACATGGGTTCGAGCCCTGGTGCAGGAAGATCCCACATGCCGCGGAGCAACTTGTGAGCCCACACACTGCAACTACCGAAGCCCACGCGCCTAGAGCCTGCACGCTGCAACAAGAGAAGCCACCGCAATGAGAAGCCCACGCACCACAACGAAGAGTAGCCCCCACTCACTGCAACTAGAGAAAGCCCGTGCATAGCAACGAAGACCCATCGCAGCCAAAAATAAATTAATTAAATTTTTTAAAAAAGAAATGCACTGTGGCAGAAATGAGGAATGCTTTTGATGGGCTCATCAGTGGACTAGACATAGTGAAACAAGAATCAATGAGTTTGAAGATATGTGAGTAGAAAATTCCCAAGCTAAAAAACAAAGAGAAGAAAAGAATGAAAAAGATGCAACAGGGACTTCCTGGTGGTCCAGTGGTTAAGACTCTGTGCTTCCACTGCAGGGGGCACAAGTTCAATCCCTGGTCAGGGAACTAAGATCCCACATGCTGGGTGGTGTGGCCACAAAAAACAACAAAAAAAGGATGCAACAGAAAATCCAAGGACTGTGGGACAGTGGCAGAAAGTGTGACATATGAGTGTTTGGAATACCTGAAGAAGAAGAGAGAGAGAAAAGCACAAAAGAAATATTTGAAACAATAATGGCTGAGAATTTTCCAAAATTAATCAGATTAAAATTAATGACCAAGCCACAGATTCAGGAAACTCAGAGAATACCACCCAGCATAAATAACAAAAGTGTACCCCTGGGCATATCATATTCAAACTGCAGAAAATCTGAGACAAGGAGAAAATCTTGAAAGAAGCCAGAGAGGGCGGAAAAACTCACCTTATCTATAGAGGAACAAGAATAAGAATTATATCGTCCTTTTTTTCAGACACCATGCAAGCAAAAGAAGAATGGAGTAAAATATTTACAGCACTGAAAGACAAATCAGCAAACTAGAATTATGTATCTAGCAAAATTATCCTTCAAAAGCAAAGGAGAAATAAAGACTTTTTCAAACAAGGAAAAATTGAGGGAATTTGTCTCCAGTAGACCTGTCTTCTAAGAAATGTTGAAAGAAGTTCTTCAGAGAGAAGGAAAATGATATAGGTCAGAAACTCAGATCTACATAACAAAAGAGTTTGAGAAATGAAGCATTGAGAAGTGAAGGTAAAATAAAATCTTTTATTTTTCTTATTCTTAATGGATTTAACAGTTAACCATTAGTTTAAAGTAATAGTAGCAACAATATATTAGATGATTATAGCTTATAGATAAGTGAAGTGCTTGACAGCAATGTTGTAAGAGATGGGAGGGAGGTATTGGAACTATTCTGTTACACAGTACCTGTAATACCCATGAAATGGTATAATGTTATGTGAAAGGAGACTTAGATTAGTCGTCAAAGTGTATTACAAACTGTAGGGCAATGAATAAACATGTTTTAAAGAAGTATAATTGATATACAAAGAAAGGAAAGAGGGACTTCCCCAGTGGTTCAGTGGTTAAGAATCCACCTTCCAATGCAGGGGATGTGGGTTCGATCCCTGGTCAGGGAACTGAGATCCCACAAGCTGCGGGGCAACTAAGCCCGTGCGCCACAACTACAGAGTCCACGTGCCACAACTAGAGAGAAGTCCGTGCACTGCAACAAAGATCCCGGTGCCACAACTAAGACCCAACACAGCCAAAAATAAATAAAATAAATAAATAAATAAAATATTTTAAAAACTCCCTTGTCCTATTAAAAAAAAGAAAAAAATAAAGAAAGGAAAGAAAACTGAATCATACAAAATGCTCAGTTAAAACCAGAGAGGGGGCTTCCCTGGTGGCACAGTGGTTGAGAGTCCGCCTGCCGATGCAAGGGACACGGGTTCGTGCCCCGGTCGGGGAGGATCCCACATGCCACGGAGCGGCTGGGCCCGTGAGCCATGGCCGCTGAGCCTGCGCATCTGGAGCCTTTGCTCCATAACTGGAGAGGCCACAACAGTGAGAGGCCTGCGTACAGCAAAAAAAAAAAAAAAAAAAAACCCAGAGAGGGACGTCCCTGGCAGTCCAGTGGTTAAGACTCCTTGCTTCCAATGCAGGGGTCACAGGTTCAATCCCTGGTCAGGGAACTAAGATCCCACGTGCCACACTGCGTGGCAAAAAAAAAAAAAAAATCAGAGAAGGCAGGAAAAGAGTGGACAACAAAAAAGAAACAAAGAAGGACAACAGTGAACCAAAAACAGTTATAAATATGGTCGATACTAATCCAACAATATCAATAATTACTTTAAATGTGAATGGTCTAAATATACCAATTAAAAAACAGAGACTATAAGAAAGGATAAAATAATGACCCGACTATATGTTGTCTATAGGAAATCCGATGTAAATATAAAGACACAGATCAAAAGTAAAGGGATGGAGGGACTTCCCTGGTGGCGCATTGGTTAAGAATCCACCTGCCAATGCAGGGGACATGGGTTCAAGCCCTCTGGGAAGATCCCACATGCCGCAGAGCAGCTAAGCCCATGAGCCAGAATTACTGAGCCTGTGTGCCACAACTACTGAAGCCCGCGTGCCTAGAGCCCATGCTGCGCAACAAGAGAAGCCGCCACAATGAGAAGCCCATGCACCACAGTGAAGAGTAGCCCCTGCTCACCGCAACTAGAGAAAGCCCACACACAGCAACAAAGACCCAACGCAGCCAAAAATAAATATTAATTAATTAATATTTTTTTAAAAAAAGTAAAGGGATGGAGACAGATAAACCATGGCTACACTGACTAAAAGAAAGCTGCAGTAGCTAAATTAGTTTAGATAAACTATCTCCTGCACTATCTTGGAATATAGTGCTTATGTCAATCAGGTCCATAGCTCTAGGAGAAGTGTTTGAGAAAAGTCTGAATGTTTGTGTATGTTGGCTGCTTTTTTCTGCCTTTAGCTAAGTTCTATGAGAGAGATGAGTCCAGGCAAGAGTTAGCACGGTGGAATGGAATACATTTCCACTAAGGAGGTTTGGCAAAGCCTTTCTTGAGTGCTATTTACCAGACCGTGGGAGCCAGATAGATTAATAAAGTTTGGTTCCTTTCCAACCCGAGCCTGTTGCTTCACATGGCCTCGGGGTATCCATCACAATATTTCACGTGTGGGTTTGTGCCACGTGCCAGCAAGTGAGTAAAAGAGGAGATTCCTCAGGCTTAAGAACTTTTTCCAGACAAGATCTATGGCTGCAGTTACAAAGGAACCTTTAGACCAAGGAACTAAATAGAAGGAAATATACCAGAAACATATTAAGAATCCTCCAAGAACCTGTAATTCTTTAACCCCCTCGTGCAATCCTCAGGGTCCTCACAACTGAACCCATATGACAGCATACTTATCAATACCACTTCAGATGTAGTTACGGAGGACAATTGATGGAAGAACCTCCCAGAGGCAACGCCAAAGGTCACAGATGATAATGAACAGGGAAATTCCTTGGTAGGGCCAGGGTCCAGTGGAGAAACACACTTTGTTGCTAGGTCAGGGAGCCTCTAATCTCAGTGGGTGTTACGTCATTGCAGTGGTCCAGTGACTGCTGTTTCCCTCCCTTTCTTTCCTTTTCTGAAAGAGCGTTTGTATGATCCTGTGCCTCATTTACCACTATGTGTCTGGTGGGCGGAGGCTGGGAGGACAGATGACTTGTTTTTCAGAAGATGCAAGTGAGAGTCACAGGTGGTCCTGATGAGGGGAATGCATATCACTCAGAGGTCCTAGACTTTAAAATGAATGCAGCGGCCAGGTGGGACATTGTGTTGCCTCACTCGAACGGGGAAAAGTGTGTTTTATATCTAGGAAGAAGGATGAGCAGAAATATGTGGGCGACCAAGGAGTGGACTGTAGCTGAGGCTGCCAGTTGCCTCCCTGAATACATTCTTCCCTCTTCTGCTAGCAATAGAATTACCTCAAGTTTAGATCAGCCCATGGCCATTCAGCCACAGGCTGTATTTCTCAGCCTCCTTAGCATCCGGGTTTGACCATGTAACTTGGTATTAGCTAATGGGATGTGAGAAGAAATCATATGTACCGAATATTCTTGGGTTATTAAAAGAAATAGACATGCCTCGCCTTGTTCCTTTCTCCTTTCTTAGTGGCCAAGAGGTTGATAGGTAGTAAGATCTAAGGCAGCCTTCTTAGGTTACAAGGGAGTAGCCATGGTGGAGCAACAAAATAGAAAGGGTCTGGGTCCCCCAAATCTCAGAGCTGCCATATTGGCCCTGGAGTGCTTATGTTGTCTGTGACACAGAGAGAAATAAAGTTCTTTCATGTTGATTCGGGTCTTTGTTAGAGCAACTCAAGCTTATAATCTAATTAATACAGGTTTATGATCAAGTGTCACATCTCATTGTACTGTAACTATTTTTCTTAATTATGCTTCTTTTTATTGTAAGTAGCTAATTAGTGATAAGAAGAAGAGTATCAGCAAATAATAACGTGTAGCAAGTCTCGACTGTCATCCAAGGGCTGGAAGTTCAAGCCTTGCAGGAGCTAGCGTAGGGGTTAGAGGAGCCGTCAGGAGCTGAGGTTAGTCTCATCTCTGCTTCTGCAAACTGGTTTTCTCCACTTTGGTTGGTATATGACCAGATATGATAAAATGGACCCCAAGCTTACATCATTTCCTAACAGAGACAGAGTGGGACATCAGTCCTAATTTCAGAGTTCCCAGGATAGGGAATCTGGCCCAGCTTTGGCTAGAGTCCAGTTAATTCTATCAACCCACAGACTGGTGTTGGAGGAGAAAGTTCCCAGAAAAGGCTGCTATCCCCTTTATAGATAGCCTATGGGTCATTTAATGTCTGATTAATTTACATGTCTATCCCCCATATTATACATTGTTGCGAAGGCCGTGGAGAAACAGGAACTCCTGTTCATTGCTGGTAGATATGCAAATTGGTACAACCATTGTGAAGTGGAGTCTGGAACTTCTAACAAAACCACACACGTGTTTGGGTTTTTTTGTTTGTTTTTTTTTTTTGTGGTACGCGGGCCTCTCACTGTTGTGGCCTCTCCCGTTGCGGAGCACAGGCTCCGGACGTGCAGGCTCAGCGGCCATGGCTCACGGGCCCAGCCACTCCGCAGCATGTGGGATCTTCCTGGACCAGGGCACGAACCCGTGTCCCCTGCATCGGCAGGCGGACTCTCAACCACTTCGCCACCAGGGAAGCCCACGTGTTTGTTTTTGACGTAGCACTTGCACTTCTAGGAAGCTGTCCCAGGAAACACATTCAGTAAGATGAAAATAGGTATGCATGAGATCGTTCATTGCAACATTGTTTGTAATTGCAGTCTAAATGTCCAAACATAAGAAAGTAATTGAAGGATGGTATTATCCATGCAGTGGAATACTATGAAACTACAAAATAACAATAATAAGGATGATCTCTATAAACTGATATGGAATAATTTCCAGAATATATTAAGTGAAAAAAAGGAAAATACAAAAATCTATCTATGGTAGCAGTTCTCAAAATGTGGTCCTCACACACCTGGGGGTCCCTGAGACACCTTCAGGTGGTCCGTGAGATCAAAACTATTTTCCTAATAATATGAAGCCATTTATTTGCCTTTTTTCAGAGAGGTGACATTGACACTGATGGTGCAAAAGCAATGGAGGTAAAACTGCAGGGGCCGCCACAAATCAAGGCTGTGGGACGTACTGTTTAGTGACACACACTCTTGGTTAAAAAAAAAAAGACAGTTTCCCTTAAGAATATTCTTGAAGCAGCTGTAAAAATGAGTAATGTTATCAAACTTGACCTGAGTACATGTCTTTTTAATATTCTGTGTGACTAAGTGGGAAATACCCATGAAGTACTTCTGCTGTTTGAGTTACAAGCTGAAGTAGCCAGTTTTTAATATAACACCATTTTTACTTCAAAGAACAGCTGATTGACAGACTTGTTATTCAGACATGGGTATTTGACAGTTTTTTTCTCAAATATGAGTGAGGTGAGTCTATCTATTCAAGCAAAACAATTGATAGTGTATGTTTTGAATGACCTGAAGGACTGACACTTCTCTGTGTGAGCCTTCCACTTAGTATTGATTTTGGAATCACGCTAACGTTTTGCATACCAAAAAAGTCATCATTATCATAATAATGATAAAATCAAAAGAATGTGGGGCAACCATAGAAGGGAATATAAATTTAAAAAATAAACCTAAATGTATTTCAAAAGAATTACAGTCACACTGGAGAGGACAGAAGGAAGAGCTGACTCAAGTAACTTTTGTAGAAATCTTTTTTATTAATTAATTAATTTATTTATTTACTTTTGGCTGCGTTGGGTCTTTGTTGCTGCGCGCGGGCTTTCTCTAGTTGCAACGAGCAGGGGCTACTCTTCGTTGTGTTGCATGGGCTTCTCATTGTGGTGTCTTCTCTTGTTGCGGAGCACAGGCTCTAGGCTGCGGGCTTCAATAGTTGTGGCACGTGGGCTCAGTAGTTGTGGCTCGCAGGCTCTAGGGCGCAAGCTTGGTAGCTGTGGCACACGGGCATAGTTGCTCCACGGCATGGGGGATCTTCCTGGACCAGGGCTCGAACCCACGTCCCCTGCACTGGCAGGCGGATTCTTAACAACTGCACCACCAGGGAAGCTCTCAAGTTAACTTTTGAACATGGTATTTTGACCTAATAACCTCAGATTAAAGAAAAGAAACAAAGGAATATTGAATTATAAGTCGTGCCATGTAGAGGCACGGCTGGTATATTCTACAATTGAACAAGTAGTCACTATCTTGAGAGTAATGGGAAACAGGTTTCTTACTGTCAGAGAAGAGTTACAACCATGAAAAATAGGAAGACTGAAATAAAGCCTGTGGTATTGGATTGAAATCAGAGGTATTAGTGTGAATTTATGGTTTTCAACTGGATACTGTGTGTGTGTGTGTGTGTGTGTGTGTGTGTGTGTGTGTGTGTGTGTTCTACCTCTGTCTACTGAGAGGACCTAGAAGCAATGACACTCCAGTAGTAATATGCACTTCGCACATTTAGAGCCCAGATCTTGGTGTCTATATATCCTTCTTTACTTAAAGTAACTAGGGCTTCTTGGAAAAATGATAGATTTCAGGGTTAGGCAGGGAAAGCCAATATGAGCCTGGGACATTTTGTTGTACCAGAAAATAAGAAAGTCCTCAAAGAATGGAGTAACAGTATTTCAAAGGCATCCTCTCTAATTTATTTATTTAAATAAGTATTTCAATATGTCTGCACTTCTTCACTTGAGGGATTTTTGTTTTTGTTTTTGTTTTTGTGGTACACGGGCCTCTCACTGTTGTGGCCTCTCCCATTGCGGAGCACAGGCTCCGGACGCACAGGCTCAGCGGCCATGGCTCACGGACCCAGGCGCTCCGCAGCACGTGGGATCTTCCCAGACCGGGGCACGAACCCGTGTCCCCTGCATCGGCAGGCAGACTCTCAACCACTGCGCCCCCGGGGAAGCCCCACTTGAGGGATTTTTTTTTTTTTTGAGAGGCTGCAATTATTAACAAATGTGAGAAATATTGGAAAGAGAAATACTATACAACATCCATATCTCTTTTGCAGCTACTCTGCAAGTCACGAAATATCAAATTGGCCAATTCATAATGAGGAGCTGAGGCCATGTACAACATCGCTATTAAGTAATCATTTATCAACCAGATGATGATTGCACAACTGATACAATTAAATTTTATGATGTTTAAAAAAAAAGTAACCAGTTATAACCCACTGAATAACATACAACTCCACAAATCCATACTCCACAAATAAACAAGCAAAGAAAGAAATGGGGAAAGAAAAGCTCTTCCATACAGTAGAATGCCAACCAATAAATGTAAGAGAAATGATGGTGTTAGAAATCACCAGTTGATAAATATGATAGTAATATTCGATTCAAGCTAGAATCATAATGGATTATAAAACTAGAGGGTGAAAGTTACGAATAGGACATCGACCTTCTTTCAGAATATTTATTAATTACCAAGGGAAAAATAATAACTTTATTGTGGAGAAGCCCAGCAGACACAACCTTAACAGAGTGATCAAATGTAACATTCACTTGTAAGGGGGCATGTAGACATTGAAATCATTTGCCACCTAATATGATGCACTGAGAAGGGCCTGATGTCACTGTTGTGATCTATCTGTCAAGAATGCGCAGCCTCAATCTCACGGAAGAAGCTGGAGACAATGCCAAAGTGAGGGTCATTCTGTAGAATGACAGGGGTTTACGCTTCCAAAACGCCAAGGTCGTGAATGACAAAGAGACTGTTCCAGATTACAGGAGACTAAAGAGATACAACGTGTGCTCCTAGATCAGATCTTAGTCTAGACATGTTTGCTTTCTTCTGAAGGAAATTTGTGCTTGCTCATGAAGAATATTATTTGACAACTAGCAAAATATGAATCTGGTTCGAATATTGGGTAATAGCATTCCGTCGACGTTAGTTTCCTAATTTTGATAATCGTATGATGTAAGAGGATGTCCTCGTTCTTAGGAAATACACACTGAGGTATTTAGGGCTCAAGGGCCAACGTATCTGCAACTTGGAAAAAAGGGTATGCGTGAGAAATGCTTGTGTATGTGTGTAAAACAATGAACCAAATCTGGGGAATCTGGGTGGTAAAGAGTATATGGGATTTCTTTATACTATTCTGACCACTTTTTTGGGAAGGCTGAAATTATGTTAAAATAAAAAGTTCCAAAACAAAGGTAAATGAGAAAGTAATGAAATTCTGACACATGTTGTAACAGGAGACCTTGAAGGCATCATGCTGAGTGAAATAGGCCAAACTCAAAAGGACAAATATTGTATGATTCAACTTATATTAGGGACCTAGAATGGTCAGATGCATAGAGACAGGAAGTAGAATAGAGGTTACCAGGGGCCGAGGAGAGGGGAGAGGGAGTTAGTGTTTAATGGGAACAGGGTCTCAGTTTGGGAAGATAAAAAGGTTCTGGAATTGGATGGTGGTATGGTTGCACAGCAATGTGAATGTTCTTAATGTCAATGAACGATGCACTTAAAAATGGCTAAAATGGTAAATTTCATGTTATATATATTTTACCACACATACAAAAAAAAAAAAAAAATGAGGGTTGGCAGCCCCAGATTTAAATGCTTCAACCCCACATCAGCTCGACTTCCCCAGAACTGATTCTGCAGTTTCATTCTGCAAAAACAGTTAAGGAACAGCCTCCTTTCCATCAGAGATCTGGTAACCTCTTGCCAATCGAGGTGAGAAACAGCCTATTTAAAAAATAGTGACGAGCCGGCCCAGGACGCACTTCATAACCACGGTAATTAGCCAACAGCCCGTTTGCAGGCTGACACCTCCCAAGGATGCTTGGGGAAGCTGAGAAGTCTAGCCTTTTCCAAGCCTTTCACACCCTTTGACCTCTGCAGTGTGAACAGGAAAAATAAAGCCATGTAACACAGCTGACTTATGCAGTCAAAATTCTGGCTCCAGCCCGGCCTGAAGTGGTTCGCATTATCTAGGTTACTCATTATCTTTTTATAGTATGAACGATGGTGAAGTGTTTTCTAGATTTTAAGTGTTGGTGATAAATACGCTCGGTAAATCTTATTTTTAGCAACTTAAACTGCCAAGTGAAAAAGTCATTCCCGTTCTCACAGGCACAAGGAAATTGGGGCCTTTAATCTTTTAAAACTGTGTTAAGGAGGCTGTTTGCCTCTAACTCATTCTAGAGAAAACGGCAGACTTCATCTCCCTTATGGCCAAACGGTCATCATTTCCTACAGAATAAGGCCTGACCCCACCTCAGGCTGGTAATTTGACCTCAATATACATTTTTTTTAGTATGTCTTTTGTGGGGTTTTTTGGCCACACCATGCGGCATGTGGGATCGTAGTTCCCTGACCAGGGCTCGAACCTGCACCCCCTGAAGTGGAAGCACAGAGTCTTAACCACTGGACCGCCAGGGAAGTCCCTCAATATATCCATACTTTTTGAGGTTTGCCTTCCATGACTCCCTTATGTATCTGCCAAATCAGACCACCAAACCTTAGAAAAAAATCTCCCAAAGTGTAGTTGCTGGATCAAAGAATACCCCCCTTTTCTAGACTGTAGATGTACTTTGGTGAGCTACTCTGTCACTGGCTTTGAGCAGCAGGCCTCTGTTTCCTCAAATCCTTGCAAACTCTGCTTCCTCCAGTTTTTGAAATGCCCTGAACTACTTATCTTTTCTCATACTTTGTTGCCCTGGGCACATTCATCTATTGTTCTTTGCTTACTTATTTTATTTTCACGCCAACCAGCTTAAAAACTTGACACACAGCACTCAAGAGTCACTGCCAATATTTGTCAAATGCATAATATCACTCTTTCAGTTCACATGTAGAACCCGTAATTGTATCTATACTCTGGTGCCAAGGGATAGGCAGCTTTTACTTAAAATTTAAAAAATAAACGTATTGCTTTTTATGCTGATTAAAAGTAAGATAATCCTTGGGCTTCCCTGGTGGCGCAGTGGTTGAGAGTCCGCCTGCCGATGCAGGGGACGCAGGTTCGTGCCCCGGTCCGGGAAGATCCCACATGCCGCTGAGCGGTTGGGCCCGTGAGCCATGGCCACTGAGCCTGCGCGTCCGGAGCCTGTGCTCCACAATGGGAGAGGCCACACAGTGAGAGGCCCGCATACCACACACACACAAAAAAAAGTAAGAGAATCCAAGCTCATTGCAGAAAATTTGCAAGAGAATGGGGAGGCAAAATCCCACCAACTTGGGCACAGGCCTTGACATTTAAGGCTACAAATGGTCAAATTTTGCAATAGACAAAGCTGAATCCTAGTTTAGTTTAGTTTAGTTTTGTTTTATTTCTGTGGACATTCGAATAAGGTCTGGAGTGGATGTAGGTTAGAGTGTAGGTTTCGAGACCCCCAGGTAAAAGGAAGTAAACCTTCAATTTCATTATCCCAGAAGTAAGAGTATAAAGTCTTTTTGCATGTCTTGCAAACCTTCTCAGCTGTACTTCTTGAGAACAATTGATAACTGGGCCGTCTGCTCTGTGAGAGGAGGCGGTGCCGGTGGAGGTGAGGCATTCTAACCCCACAGCTAATCAATGAGGAATGAGTGTAAACTTCCCTCTCCAGCATTTTCAGTTTGTTTGTTTGTTTCCAGCTTAGACCACCTGTTACCAGATAAGGATTCCTTAACAGTAACTTACTCAAATCTTCTTAACACAACTTGAAGTCCAACAAACAAAATTTACGTTATTTTTTTCCTGGACTAAAGTTGATTTTGCATTTTCTGAGCAGAAATGATTTGACGGCAGTTTGCAAAATAATAAGAGAAGAATTTGGGGGGTAGGTGAGGGAGAAATGAGAGGAGCAGATGTACGTTTAAGTTACATTAGAGAGGAAACTTTGTCTAAACAGCATCATCAGTTTGAAAAATAGGTAGGTTACTTCGGGAATCGGATTTCAAAGCTCCATGGAGGGACTTATATTTTAGACTGGGGTGATGATGTCTCAAGAATTCTTGGAGGCTCAAAAAAATGACAGAAGGCAAAGCACTGTGGTTACAGAATGTTTGGAAAATGTACTTTTCAAGCAATAAATAAGTGACAAATGACTAATCAAATAGAAGTTTGTGTAGGTATGGGTTTATTCTTTCCCATAAAAAGGCTGGTAGGATGAACATATTTTATTAGATGAAGGCAAAGTGTACCTAACTCAAGAAATCTAGACACCATTTTTGCGAATAGTTGGTTTGTTTAGTTTTAACAACTAAATGGGATTCTTGTGAAGTATAAAATATTTAGGATTGGTCACAGATTTGTGATTTCCAATGAGGGATAATGTGTCCAAGAATTATGAGAGAGAGAGAGACAGAAAGAGAGGGAGAGAGGAAGGAAAGAAGGAAGGAAGGAAGGGAGAGAGCGAGGGAGGGAGGGAGGGAGGGAAAGCGTTCAGATTATCTATTGATGATTCTACGTTTTTCAAACCTAATGGTCAGAATATTAAGTTTTAAAACTTAAATAAGTCCTGTTTGTGTGTGGGGTTTTTTTTGGTTTTTTTTTTTTTTTGCGGTACGCAGGCCTCTTACCGTTGTGGCCTCTCCCGTTGCGGAGCACAGGCTCCGGACGCGCAGGCTCAGCGGCCATGGCTCACGGGCCCAGCCGCTCTGTGGAATGTGGGATCTTTCCGGACCGGGGCATGAACCCGTGTCCCCTGCATCGGCAGGCGGCCTCTCAACCACTGCGCCACCAGGCAAGCCCCTGTTTGTGTTTTAATGTTACCATCTGAGTGTCGTTCTGGCTGAAAACAACTCCATACTAGATGTATCAAATCTTTCTAGACTTTACTCCCCCATCTTCCTATTCCTCTGTCTGTCTCTGTCTCTGTCTCTCTCTTTGTCTCTCTCTCGCTCTCTCTTTCTCTCTCTCTCTCTCTCTCTCTCTCTCTCTCTCACACACACACACACACACACACACACACACACACACGAGAAGGAAATAATTTGCCTTAAAGTCATTTGTAGCCGTGAATTTTTAAAGTAATGTTTTTCTTTATAGTCAGTAAAGTAGAATAATATTTCTAGAGACCTCAAAGTGAGATACTGATTTGGTGAACATGCTTCCTGAACCACGGGAAAAAAAAAAATCAGGGCAATTGTCTGACAAGTTCAAATGGGAGAAACTGATATAAGTTTTGAGGGTAGAACTGTGCAAAAGAGAAAATGTACCTCAGTTATTGGTCTAACAGAGGCTAGTAGAACTAAAAGCTTTAAAGCCCCATCTAAAGATAAAATGTAATTGTTCTCTCTGGCAAGAAGAAAATGTTTAACCACAGGAAGAGAAATAGCTAGAAAGGAAAATACAATAGGGCATAATTCTGGGACTTCTTAGCTCCTTTAGTAAACAACCATTTAGCCTAGGGAGGAAGGTGTTACTGCCGAGGCAAGCAGAGCATTAACTAGGGGAGCTTATCCAGAAGTGACAGAATGTCTGGGATTTGCTTCAAAATAATATAGGAGAGAAGGAAGTATGTGAGGGTATAGATGAAGCAAGAGTGGCCATGGGTTGATAATTGTTGAAGCTGGCTGATGAATATTTGGGAAATTATTACACTAGGATCTCCACTATTAGATATATTTACATTTTTACATCAAAAAAAATGAAAAACACAAAGACATTCTAGGCAGGACAAAGTCCTTGTTTGTGAGGTCACCTGGCTATTTTTAAGGTTTTTTTAAAAAATAAAATGTATTCAAGAGTAGTAGATATGTGTATGAGTTGCCAAGCACAAGCGGAAGGGGAGAGACGAATATGGACTGATTTAGACATTTATTTTGCCCCCGCTAATCTACTCTGTGTGTTGCTGAGGAGAGCTTCCAAAATGGGTTGGAGAAATAAAATCAAATATACCTAAGTTTTAAAGATAAAGTTTACCCAAGTAGCTTGGAAGTGAATATGTTTTCCTCCCTTTTAAGGTAATACGGAATAATCGTTTTGGCTTTTGCATGACATCCTGTGGAGGCCTGATGAAACACTTTAGGAAGCAGATTGTCCCCTGGTAAGAACACACCAATAGAAGAGAAAGCCTTTACTTAAGTGTTGCGTGCCTTTCAAGGGGTATGCGGACTCCATCCGTACATCGACAGCTTCTATTCATTCATTTTGAGGAAAGTATCTTGCTCTCTTGTTACATATTATAATGGTTGGCCAAATTTTCTGTAAAAATTACCTGCATCAGGATTAACCTTTCCCGTTTTGCAGATTTGGCAATCCAATTCCAATGGTTTGACAGCCTTTGATACTTCCTGTAAATAGCAGTGAATAATGAACTCCCAGGGTGTCACTGGGGGTTATTCACACTTGCTAATGATTAACCACCCCTGGCTCCTGAACTGTAAGAACCAGACTTCAAGGCCCCAAATACAGCTCATCCTATTTTAGACCCCTGCTCAGGTTTTTATATGAGTTTTGAAAATCCCTTCTAACTCAAACCAGATCGAAACCTAAGTGTCCAATAAATGGGGATTGGTACATAAATTATATCCATAGTTACACCGAACTATTATTTAGTCATCAAAAATGATGATAGTAAACCTGCCTTGTAAGAAACGTTAAAAGAAGTTCTCTAGAGAGAAGGAAAATAAGCCAGAAACTCAGATCTCCATTAAAAAAAGGAAGAGCTGGGAAGAAGGAATAAGTGCAGGTAAAATAAAATGATGACCAGTCTAGACTGGGCACCTGCCTTCTCCAACTCCAGCTCGTATTCTTCCTCTGTCTCTGTCTGTCTCTCATTTCTCAGACTTGTACAAAAAAGTATAAGATAAAAAAAACCCTCCTTGCCATGCATCTCATTCCTTTCTACCCTTCTCTTCCTCCAAAGATAGCCATTGTGAATGTTTCCTTGAGTATCGTTCCAAAGAAATATAGGCATAAAACATTTTACACAGAAGGGCAATACTAGGGACTTCCCTGGTGGCACAGTGGTTAAGACTCTGAGCTCCCGATGCAGGGGGCCAGGGTTCAATCCCCGGTCAGGGAACTAGATCTCACATACAGGCCGCAACTAAGAGTTTGCATGACACAACTAAGGAGCCAGAGAGCCACAACTAAGACCCAGAGCAACCAAATAAATAATTTTTAAAAATGGGGGTAATACTATAATGTTCTTCACCTTGCTTAAAAACAACGTACCACGGAATTCCCTGGCAGTCCAGTGGTTAGGACTCTAAGCTCTCACTGCCGAGGGCCCAGGTTTAATTCCTTGTGGGGGAACTAAGATGCCACAAGCCTCACAGTGCTGCCAAAAATCCCCCAAGAAACAAAAACAAAAAAGCTTGTCAACGTATATGAGTAATCTTTCTATGTCAGTTCAGTCTGATTTACTTTATTGCTGTAATGACTGCAAAATAAAGTTTTCTTGGTGGCTTTTTTTTTCATGTTTCTGTTTATTTGGATTTCTTTTTCTTTTTTTTTGAACTGCTTATCTATAGACTTTGCCCAACTTTACTTTTTATAAACAGGGTTTTTTCCCTCTGATTTGTATCAGCTCTCCGTAAGTTCGGTAACTAGGTCTTGTGCCTGACATGTGCCAGCAGTTATTTTTTCCCAGTTTTATCGCTTTTGAAAATTTTATGATTGTTTTCCTCAAACACAAGTTTTTTTACAAATACAAAATGCTTATACACATGTATCTCTTTTACTGGGTCTCAATTTTGTGTCCTGGTTAGAAAGGCCTCTCCACTCCCAGATCATATTCATGCCTCCTTCCAGAACACGTGGTCTCAACCTCAGCACGCCTGACCCTCCAGACAGGATGCTTTTTCTGTGGAGGTCTGTTCTGTGTGTGGTGAAACAGCAGCATCCTTGGCCTCTATCCGCTAGATGCCAGTAGCATCCCCTCCTCTCCAGCTGTGATCACCAAAAATGTCGCCAGGCATTGTCAAATGTCCCCTGGGAGGCAAAGTCGCCACCTACATCCCGCCTGGAGAACCACTGTTCTAGAACATACAGGGTTGCATTTTTAATGAACATTTCAATCTCTGATTCAGATGAGTTTTATTTTTCTTAAAGGAGTGCGATAGAGATCAGCTTGATTTTTAACTAAAAGTAGTCAATTGTCCCAATTCAATTTGCCCCGATCTGAAAAGTCACCTTTGCCAAAATCTAAATGTCCATATCATATTCTAAACTCTCATTGTTCTTTGTTTGCTCTTTATTTATTCTCAGTACAAAACGCTTACATTTTAATTATTATTAACTTCAAAATACACTTTAATATGTGAAGGGGTTTCCCCTGCCCTCCTCCCATCCCAACACTTCTTTCAGAATTTCCCAGGCTATTGTATGGTTGTTTAATTTTGATGAAGTGTAGCAATTTAAAGGAAAAAAATCCTGTTGGAATTTTAATAGAAATTGCTCTGAATTTAAAGATCGATTTGGGGAAGATAAACATCTTTATGCTTTCGCTATTGAATCTTGCAGGAAAGGATAAATTATATCTTTTATTTTACTTAAGTCTTCCTTTATGTCCCTCAGTAGGATTTTAAAGTTTTCTTCATAAAACTTGCACATATTTCTTGTTAATTTTACTCCTAGATATTTCATCGTTTTATTGCTTTATAAATGGGTCCTCTACAGCTTTGAGACGAGGTAATGGTGATAAATGGAAACATATGAGTGGATTAACCCTTTGATGGAAAGAGGAGAAAGGGACTCAGTTAAAAACTGGTACAGTATTCTGAAGGTCTTACTTTTACCTCATAAATATGGTACTTATTCCAAACTATATATTTTTTTCTTTTTTTTAAAATCAGGACACATCACCCCACGCCCCCGCCTTCATTATTGGTCCATCTAACCTTGTTCCTTTAATTCTGTCAAATGCTTTTAGGCTAATACAAAAACAGGCTGGTTCTCACCATTTTAAAAAGGGAAGAAAGGGAATTCCCTGGTTGTCCAGTGGTTAGGACTCTGTGCTTCCACTGCTGAGGGCCCAGGTTCAATCCCTGGTCAGGCAGCTAAGATCCTAGAAGTGGAACAGCCAAAAGAAAAAAAAAGAAGAAAAAAAGAACAGGAAGAACAATGAACACAGTAGAAAACTTGACGAAAGTTATGAACAGGTGAAAAGAAGAAATAAATGCACAGAAAACACAAGAACGTGCTCACCTTCTCAAACCAAGACATGCATTCTTAAAAAAGTTAGGTGTCACGTATTTGTCTAGGAGATTGGCAAATATGAAATTGATTGGTAATGTGCAGTGTTAGCAAGGGTGTAAAGAAAGAGGTTTTAAATATGTAAGATGATTTGGAGGGCAATTTGGCAACATCTGTGAAAATTTTGAATGCACAGCCCTTTGACTCAGCTAGTCTACCTTCCAGGGACTCCTACAAATATACTCACAAGAGCCCCCAAAGATCTGCATACAAACTGACATTCTGTTGAGACACACTGGTTCAGTGTGCCCTCGTTTACAGTCCGAAGGAGCTCCTGGCATTGGTTGGTGCCTATGTTTTATCAATTGTTGAATATTTTAACTATAATTGCACTTTCTTTTTGTGCTTAGTTACAAATTAGACACTACTTAAATGCTTAGCACTAAACATAAATGAAAAAAGCAAGCTGCAGAATATCATTATTGTTTGGATCATGGACCAGGGGTCAGAATGGCAGGACAAATGACTGAACTGCCCTTCTTCATCTGTCAGATGGGGATAACAATAAGGCGTGCTTCTTAGGATGTTTTCAGGAATAAAGATTAAAATATGTGAAGTATTTAACGCTGCCTGGCGTGTTATTTACAATAACGGATTGTATTCTTATTAACGATTCTTACAGTCTCATTTTCATGCATTATTTTGTTTGAGAAATATTTATTGGGTCCCTTTATGGTTGAGGCCTTGTGCCAAGTTCAGGAATATTTAACAATAAGCACACATTTTAGTGGGGGGGGTGTCAAAGGACAACAAACACACTAACAGTCAAATGAGCAAAATAATTAAAACTTGCAGTGTTATGGGGCCTCCCTGGCCATCCAGTGGTTAAGAATCCGCCTTCCAATGCAGGGGATGTGGGTTCGATCCCCAGTCGGTGAGCTAAGGTCCCCCATGCCTCAGGGCAAGTAAGCCCTCATGCCGCAACTACAGAGCCCGCGCACCACAACTAGAGAGAAGCCTGCGCGCCACAGTGAACAGCCCACCCACAGCAACTAAGAGCCCGCGCAGCCAAAAAAAAAAAAAAAAAAATTGTGGGGCTATGGAAGAAAAGAAAGGGTTGAGCGAGACCTGTGGTTCTCTACCAGAGGTGTCCCCCACCCCAATTTCTGTCCCTTCTGGAGGACATTGGTAATGTCTGGAGATGTTTGTCACAACTTGGGGGGAGGGTGTTACCAGCCAGTATTGGTTAGCCGCCAGGGGTGCTGGTAAACATCCTACAATGCACAGGACAGCCCCCTACAACCGAGAATTATCCAGCCCCAAACAGGACTGCGGTTGAGAACCCCTGAGCTAGATGGTGGCAGCGAAGGTAACTAAATTTAGGTCAAGTGGTCACAGAAGACTCTTCTGAGAAGATATTTAGGCCGAATTCTGACTGGTGAGAAAAAGCCCGATAGGTAGCAAATGCTATGGGGCCATCCCAGGCAGAGGGGACTTGAAAACAACAAATAACAATGAAAACCCCCTTACATTTGAGTGTAATATACATATGCGCATATGGAGAGTGAAGGGGTCAATTAAGAGGTCTTTCCTATTTCACTATGTATACTTCTTTCTTGCTCGGATTTTTGAGAACAGTCTTCCCTCCACCCCACCCCGCCCCTTTTTTTGTAATTAAAAAATGAGGAAAGAAGAAAAGCACAAAAAGCAGGCAGGTTGGAAGACAGGCTCTGGTAAAACTCCAGGTAGATTTCAGAGAAGAGACAGGTTTTAGAGCAACCTCCATGTGCTCAGGTGGCCCTGGTGTTGTAATCTGTGGTCAGTCTCTGCCCTATACTGCCTTCCACATCCACCAGACCCTCCACAGATGATGCGAGAACACTTGATTTTCAGTCAGGTAATTTACGTCCAGTACTTGGTTTTATACCTTTTAGCTTTGTTATATTTGGATGTGTTATCTTCACTTTAGGAAAAAAATAATAACCTAGCTAACTCGTTTGAGTATTAAATGAGGTCATTTAAATTATTTCGTAAACTGTAAAACACAGTACAGATCATGATGTTGAGAATAGAGAGGTTAGAGGCTGTGCTCAACCATTATCTTTCTGCTTTGTCCTGTTGAGTTCAAATCCCCTCTAGGGAAAGAAAAATGAGGCCTGTGCTGCAGAGGGAAAAAAGGGCTGGGAAGGGAAATGCAGGCCAGGAGAAAAGTGATTACAAACAAAAGTAGTAGCACAAGTTACATTATTCATGTAACTAAGGGGAGGAGAGTCATGCTGATGGGACAGATAAAATCACCACAAGATGGTTGTAGCCCAGCCCCAGGCCCTTGAAAAGACAATGGTTGGCTTCTCCTTAAGCAGCCTAGGACCCTCTGACCTGAGATGTCAAGAGATGATTATAGAACCCTTGTGCAGTGCTTGGAGCCCCGCAGTCTGCATATTTTATAAAAATATCTGTTCCCCAGAGAGGAGAAGCAAAAGGGATCCAGTGACTGTGAGTCATCATTCCTCTGTGTAAGACAGTGCCACGTGGAATCAGGCTTTATCAGCGGTCACTGAGATGAAGGAAATAAATAGTCTTCAATCACTTGATGGACCACGTATCAAAATAATAACTGCAAGTATTGATACACTTTTCTGGCTTATGTGCCTTTCCAAGTTTCTTTTTGAGTTTTTGCTTTTGAAGGGTTTGCAGCTGTGAAAAGTAACTTAACTCTGTGTCTTTTCTTGGCCTTGAGGCAGCCTGGGAAGATAAGACACCAAATGGAACTGTGTGCCTGGAGGGAAAAAATAATGGTGTAAAACGATGATCGAGTACCAAACACTTTCTCACTTTTCATTCATGCAATTTTCCAATATAATTAACATCCACATGCATTCGGCAAATAATACATAGTAAATGTGAATCCACATTTCTTCCCCCCAAGCACCGGGAAGAATCTTAAAGGACACTGGATCAGTTTCAGCGAGAGGCCCTACCTGGGATATTTCGGGACTCACAGAGCCAGAACTGAAACTTGTTTTTCCACCTTGAGAAAAGCAAATAAACAAAAATATCCTAAGCAACCGCTGGTTTTTCAAGCCCACTCTTTCGGGTTGTTTTCCTGGCCTGTGTTACGCAGACTCCAGGCACTTTCTTCCCAGAATGCACCAACAATCCAAAGCTTGCAACAAGTTTGGGACGGGCCTTGAGGATGTGGGAGGGAGGACCTCGACCCGGGGCAGGGGGCCCGTGTTCCTCTCGGGAGCATCTCGCCAGCTTTAATAGCTGCTTCGGTGTGATTCGCTCGAGCCAAAGGTGAGCATTGCCCGGACCAAGCCGGACCTCCAGCGAGAGAGTTGAAAGTTCGACTTTCTCCTCCTGGCCATTTGAAAAGAGGCTTTTAATTCTCGGCGCCCCTTCCCCGGTAAAGTTTGTTTTCTAGCTATAAACTCCCTGCAACCGTCGGTTTCCATCTCGGCTGCTTGAGAATCGCAATAATCAGCCAAGTTCACTTAGACGAAGGAAAAGATACTTTTGTGTACATAATGAGAGCCACCGCGTGGCCGCGGAGAACCACGCGGAAGAAGGAAACAGTTTTGTCTCGCGCTGGTGCAAACGGCCCAGGGGGAGGGTTAAGCCGACCCGAAGGCGGGTTTCGTGGACCGGCTTCGAAAGAGGCCGAGGCAGCCGAAGCGGCTTTCGAAGTTAGCAAACAAAGCGTCTCCCCAGTAACCGGCTCCAGACGAGGCTCCTGCCACCCCGACCGCTGAGGCGCAGCGCCGGCGGTCCGGCTCCTCCTCCTGCGTCCCTCCTCCCCCTTCTCCCGGTCCCCAACGGATGTGAGCCACCAATCCCAGCAACAAACAACCCTTCAAACGCGGGAGCTGAGCGGCCCTCTAACGGGCCCCTCCCCGCCCCACATCTGTCCTGCGCGCGGGCGCAGCCGCTGATTCATCTGCCGCCAGGCCGGGAAGGAACTGCGCTCCGGCAAGTTACAGGGGAGCCCCTCCAGGCTGGTGGTTTCCCCCAGGACCATGTTCCCCCCTTGGTCGTTTTAGATGTGTGTTCTCTTAGGTGCCGAGCAGTCGGCACGCCACAGGAAAAAAATAATCGTAAGGTCGTTCCCTTCTTAGACTGACGCTGTTTTCCTTGTTTATCCATTTTAAGCCCTGTAATTGGAAAAAACCACCCAAGCTTTGTAAACTCTGGCCTTATTCACTCTCGGGGCGGGGGTGTCTTTTTTGGGGGAGGGTGAGTATGTGGGCGGCTGGCTTTAATTTTCAGTGTAATCCTAAAACAGAGGCTCCAAAATCTAGTTAGTCATCGTTTGGCTGCCTTATTCCTCCTTGGGTTGAACCTTATTTCCACGGAGCTTCTGCCGGGTTCTTCACAGAGATTACAAAACAAAAACAGCACAGAGCAGAAACTGGAGGCTGACTCGGGAGCTGACGTCTCTATCAGGCTAAATTATTTACGTTTGGGTTTTTTTTTTTTTTAAGTGATGGGGAAAGTCTTAGTGTGGCATGTGACAGTTAATTTACTTCAAAACGACGAAGGGGACAAACGCGAAAAGGAGAGGAGAGAAGTCTTTTTAAAGGGTAATTTCATCTAGGAACTCCTACTGGAGTCCTCCTCTCAACCAAATTAAAGCAACAGGAACATGTATTTACTTAATGGTTAGTTTCTGTTTGAAGTACCGGGGGTGGGGGGGCGGGGAGAAAAGGGTCCCCTAGCAGGATATAAGTCCTAAAAGTAGACTCTGTTTACCGAAACAGATGAGCGCCCCCGGGGGTGGTAGCCCCCTTCCCATAAAGGCGGCACAGCTGCCCGGGTCCGGGGGTGCGGATGTCAGGCCGAGTCTAGGCGGGGCGGGCGCGCGTCCGGGCCGTCCCCAGGCAGAGACTTTTAAAGAGCATGTGAGCATGACAAGTGTCTGTCCGCAACATGTTAGATTTCGAAACTGCCTTGCAATCCAGTCCGAAACTCGCAGCTTTAGCCGGGGGGAACAGACTTTCACCCGGGGTGTCTGTGCCTCATCCTCCCCCCCCCCGCTCCCCACTGTTGCTGTGGAGGAAGAGCCCCCGGAGGAGAAGGGTGCGCCGCGCCGCGCCCGCGTGTCAATGGCAGCCGCGCATTCTGGAAGAAGTTGGTTCTTGTCCCGAATACTTTTCCTACGGAGCTCCGCCCCTTGAACCAGCAGCCGCTGTCTTCTCCTGCTGCCAGAGCAGGGACTGTGGAGTTGGGGCAGCTGTCAAAAACGAAAGGGGAGCCTTTTCTTCCCTGGGGTGGAGGAGGGGGAGGAGGAGACGGCCTCTTTTCCATCTGTTGCAATTTCCTAACCAAACGCACCCTCGCCAGGCCCGGGAAGAACGGCCTAAAGTAGAAACTCGGGGCGCTCGGCTGGTGTCGCCGCCGCCGAGCCGGGGATGCAGGCGGCGTGCGCGCAGTGGGGAGCAGCGATCGCGTTTCTGGGCTCGGCCGCCCCCACGAGGAACGGGTGACAGCGGCCCGGGGACGCGGGGTGAGGCGGCGCGGCCGCGGCGCTCGGTGCCGTCCTCCGCGGCTGGAAGGTGCGGGGGAGGGGCGGAGGAGCGGCGGGGCGGGCGGGGGACGGGGCGGGCGGCTGGGGGCGGAGGCAGGACCTCCTGTACCTTCCCTGCTCGCCTCGCTCACTCTGACAGCGCCGAGGTGCGCCGAGCAGGAGCGGGGAACAAAGGAGCGGAGTGGGGAGGGGAGCGAGTTGGGCGAGGGGGAGCCCCCGGCCGGCTGCCAGAAGATTCCGGCAGGAGGAAGCCCAAGTGTCACTTCAATTCCACCCAAGGAGCGGGAGCCTGGGATCCGAGCGCCTTGTTTAGCAATAACGGCTGGAGCGCGTCCTACAAGTTACGGGAGAGTCGGCCGGCAAGGAGGACAATCACTCGGCCCCTTCGCCCTCGCTCCTAGCCCCTGGAGACCCCAGCGTCGCCTCGCGCTGGAAGGGGAGCTCCAGAATGAAAAGCAAGAAAGGTAAGGCTCGCGGGCTGCGCGCGCCGTGGACGCGAGTCCCAGGGAAACGTGCTCGAGGGGCGGCGCTGGGTTTGGGGCGAGAGTGACTTGGTGGACTTTTCCGCCCCGGGGCTCGCAGGCCCGAGCGGCGGCCGTTCTCTTTGTTGAGGCTGCGTCTGAAATGGCAGTTGTTGTTTCCTTCTTAGACACAACACCGAGGGGCTGTTGTGGGGAGACGGGCCTCTCCACGCTGCTGGCACGTTGTCAAGAAACACGCTCGCCGCCTTGTTTGTGCGCCTCCAAGTTTCATTGTCTCCGCAGACACCCCACGCTCGCCGCGTGGCTTCTTGCTCTTTCTCGCGGGCGGGGGAGTGGGGTCCGGGTCGGGGGCACCCCTGCCCCGCTTTTCCCCGTTGGGACCCTGGGCGGCCCGGCCGGCGGAGCCGCGGCGCCTTTGTCTCAAAGTTGGGCTCCAGGGTCCCCGCTCACTCCCGGCTGGGCCGGGCACGTCTTCTCCAGGGATGGGGCGTTTACACCATCAGATGAAGGCGAGTCTGGACCCCAGGTCGCCCCCGGGTGTCGGTCCCTTTGGAAAGCTAGACTTTTCAGAATTCCCAGCCTCTACAAGTTTTCCCACGATGTATCTGGGGCAAGAGGAAGAGTTAGGACTGCGGGCAAGCGGCGTGCAGTCAGAATGAGTTCAAGTGTGACATGCAAAGAGTGAGTCTGTCATTGTTTCCACGAAGCGTTCTGGAAGCTTTATAGCTAAAACTTGCCGTCAGTCTGGTTTAAAAACAAAATACACAGAAAGAAAAAGGGAAAAAAAAGACACCACCACAAAAGGTCAAAGAATTTTAACTCCCTTTTGAAGTTAACTTTTCAGTCCCTAGCAGGGAGGTACCCCCGAATGTTCCGTCGTGGGCCGGAGTTGGCTTTTCTGTTGTGATTTATGTCGAGTGGTTCAAAACAGAAGTTAATCGCTCGGGGAAGCCAGCGCGGGCGTGGTGGGGGGAGGGGTGGCTACTGCGCATGCCCAGCTGCGGCCAGAGTTTCTCCAGCTCCACATTCTTTCAGACTCGTCGAGCGAATACGGTTAGAACAGACTCCCGTTAGAGTGGGGCAGCCTCGAAGCCGAGAGGGTTCCCTCGGCCACATTTTCACCTTGGATTTCTGTTCGTTTGATCCTGGGCTGGTGCCTTTGAAACACGCGGAGCTCCCCACGTCCCGCTTTGCGGGCGGGAGTCAAACTAAACGTCCACCCCGCGTTTGGTAGTTGTAGTGGAACTAACTCCCCGCGCGTCCTCTCCCCGGGGACCCTGAAGGGCGAGAGCGGGGGCTCAGAGGTTTGGACGTTTAACTGGGCTCGGCGAGAAAAGGCGCGCGGGGAGCGCCCGGGGGCGCCCAGGGAGACCAGGTCAGCTCGTGGAAGGCTGACAGGTCCAGATCGTCCCTGGGAGGCGTTCTCTCCCTCCTGGTGAACTGACTGGGACAAGTTGGGTTGTTTTTGACGGGTGCGTCTTGTGATCCGCGAGCAGAGCAGAGCTGGGCTTGCGCCGGGGCGGGTTCCCCCCATTGTTCGGGCTCTGGCGGGGAAGGCTGTGATGATCCTCCCCGACCACCCGTAAGGCTCTGGGGTTCCCCCCTCCCCGCTATTGTGCCGGTGCCCCCCCCCGTCCTTCCCGGCACCCCTCTCTCGGCGCCCTCCCCCCAGCCCAGCCAGGGGACGGGGCAGGAACCCGCCGGTCCCTGGGGAATCTTCGGGGCGCGCTGCCCCGGGGCGCGAGGTACTGCTACCGCGCCGACTCATGGAAACAATGAAAGGTGACGTGTTGGAGGGGAAACTTCGCGACTGGTTCGGAGCCCTTGCGGGGGAGCGGAGACTGCCGAGGTTGCCCGGGTTTCTTTCCCTTTTTAGGTTTTCCTGGCAAATCCTTTGCGGGTGGGCAGGCCCCTGAGGAGGTTGAGATTCACGGCCCCGTTTTCAGTTGCTTGTAATCTGAAACTCCAAGGCCTGGGTTTGCTCTCACTCGTGCGGTCGGAGGGGCGACTTCAGCGGGGGCCGAGGAGTTGGCGGAACAAAAGCTCCCGGGCCGGCCGGGCCGGGCTCCTCCCTCGGCGAGTCCCTCTTGGTCCTGCCCGCCCTCGCCCCGGCCTCCAGCCACCTGGGGGCCCCGCGCCCAGTGGCCTCCGCTAGGGCTCCGGAAGAGATCTGGCTCGCCGAGTTGGACTGTCCGTTTTATAAAAGTCAGTGAAAATCTTTTCAAGTTTTGTTGAAAACAAAAGCACTTAAAAACTCAATCGCGGAGCCGGGGATTTGGTAAGACTGCTTTGTGACAATAGTGTCTCGTCTTAGAAAACTGAGAATGCCCAAAAGATCTCCCCAAAAGATTTTCAAACAAGCAAGCAGATTCGTTGAGGAAAACCCCCTAAGTCTCTTTGCTCCCGGTTTCTGACGATGTGGGATTCTTGCTTCAGACTTCTGCGGCTGGGTTCATCCTAGCGCTCCTTGGATTTGGTGCCTGGGGGGGTTAAGTACGTTTCCCGTCGCTTCTCCTGAGATGTTCTGATCAGGAAACCTGTTAGGTTAGGTTTGCTTTTTCCTATTTGTACCCTTAAGCGTTGCCTTCGGTTATTGTTATTCCCAGATCTTTTTCTAGTCCAGATTTTTTTTTTTAAGAGTCCAACTTCACAACCATTGTCTCTCTGCCCCCCCCCGGGCTCTGCCCCTCCCCCTGTTACTACTCAGGAAAAAAAAATGCTTTTTAGCGCTGTGGGATTCATAGAGCATCTTGTGGCTTTCTAAACAAATTTCCTTGTATGTGGATGGAGTAAAAGAGGCTTGTGATCCCCCCGCATCGCCCCCCCGCCCCCGACCACCACATTTTTTAAAGTGTGAGCAGAGTAAAACGTTTGGAAACAAGTCGTAACCGGGAAAGTGTTCCAAAGCTCTGTTACAATAGGAAATGAGTAACTTGGAAAAGTCTTTTTGTTTTTCCAAGTTGAGCCACAATCCGGAGGGAGAGTTTTAATGAAAACAGTCCTGACAGCAGCAAACGTGGTTTGCTGTAGTGAAATATCAGCTGGCACAGCCGAGGAATTGAAGTCTTAACTTCCTGTTCCGTCAGCTTTTGTGCACATATTGGAAATATTTGTTAAGAGGTCCGGAGGCCTGGCCGCTTTTTTATTTAAATGAACTGAGAACAGAGTAAAGTCGCTGCAGTTTGGTGTTGCTTAACTGAAACCTGCTTTTGTGTCACTAGCCTGTTTTGAAAGATCAGGCTTCTTGTCAAACTAAGTGAGCAGATCAAAGGACAGGCTTTAGGGGTTTTTTGTTTGTTTCAAACTATTTGTGATTGTCAATTTACAGTTGGGAATTCACTGTTCAGTGAGCAGACTTTCACACTGTTTCTAAAACGTTAAAAAGGGGAGGTGGGGTTAATAGCCTAGAGAAGTTCTGACTTTTCAGACTTTTTGAAGAGTTTAAACAAATTGCTTTATTCACATTTGCTTTAGTCATTCAGTTACTTGACACGTTTTTAAAAGTTAAGATTTCTTTATCAGAGCAAATGTAAAACAGGAACATTTATAATTTCTTAAGGTTTTTTTGTTAATAGTTCTTCACCCAAGTTTCAACACCGGTTTTAAAAGTTTCTCATCTTCTCAACAGTGAAAGCACTTTCAGTTTTAAATGTGCCTCCTTTTTTTTCTTTCTTTTTAAGCAGTTTAATGAAATCTGGGTTGAAAAACATCAGATATGCAGCTGCTGTTAAAATTTAGGGTTGCTGGGCCTTTTACTGATGGCTGTTTGTTAATTAAGCCTTGAGCCAAAGTGAATTTGCAAGATCATCCTACTCTTTTGTTAGAACTTGCTTTACTTTGTCTTTGGAAGGTTCTGCCTTTTCTGCGGACACTCCCTCCAGCACCTTCTGCCCCCTGCAGTCCAAAACTGAAAATGTGTCAAGAAGAGTTACACTCAATTAACTGATGAGCTAGCTCATCAGCAAATCTTGAATGAGTAGCTTTTTGAGTTTCACTGTGTTAAAATGCTTTGAAAGGATGGGGTTTGGGAAAAGTTCCTTTAAGATACACTGAATGGTTTATCACTCTGAGGAATATTCTGTTTTTATTTCCTAACAAGGTAAACCACTTGAGCTTGCGTCAACAAAGTTAAGAGTGCCTACCTTTAAATGTCATGCTACCTTAATTTCCTTTATATAGAAATACTGGTTTTTCAAGCATACTATAGTTTGTAATTTATTTATGTTTTTAAAATTCTTAATTGTCTTCAAAAATGAGAATATACGTCTTTAGTCAGAGTAGCCTTTTGTAGTTTTGAAACGGGGAAGGGTTAAAGTTCAAAATTATCTTTAAATGTCAAAAGGGCCAAGTCTGAATTTTTGTAGAACCCAGTCTATGTGTGATTTAAATATTCTCTATGGGTGTGACTTTTTAAAAATTTCTGGTAGGATTAAAGCGCTTGTAAACAAAAGAGTTTCCTCTGGGGGTTGCATATTCAGTTTTCTTTGTCATGTAACGATTTAAAGCTGATCTCTGCTTATTGATATGTAGTATCCTGGGTTCGGATTAAACTGGCAGTTGAAATTTACGGAAGTTTTAAAGTTTATTCACTACTAGGCATCTTTTGACCTCTTACATTAAGTACTAAAAATAGAATAGTTTTATGCAATGAAATTTAAAACTTCAGTGGTTGTTTGCATTTAGTAAAAAGTGACTAGTACTGTCCATTAAAAGTAGGTGTCTAGTTTTGAATAAATGGGGGTAGCAATGAAAAGGAAAAGAAGAGGAATTGGCAGAAAATTCTGCCATGCATTTTATCTTTAGACTACTAACTGGGTTACAAGTGTAATTTTCTTGGCTTGTATCAGTGGAAAAAAATCTTCCTTTTTATTTCAAAACCTTCAGCGGAAGAGGGAGGAAGAACAGCGTTTCAAAGGTACATTAGTTGGATTGTTTTTCCTAGTTAGCAATGACCTCACGGAGAAGGTTGTCAGACACATCCCGTCTGCTTATGACACCTTTCCTGTTTCACACGTGGCAAGCTATTCGCTTTAGGTGCAGCTGTGTCTCACTTGCTGGATTAGACACTTCTGAGCACCATTGAAAAGGAATGTGAGATGTTGAATCCTATAGGAAAATGGGTACGAAAGGGAATCTGCCGGGGGGCTGGGAATCTAGAATATGCTGCTAGTCGAACGAATTACTCTTGAGATTTCGCACGAGCGCTGGTGTTTCAGGACGGAAAACACCCGTTCTTCGCTTGTTAGGCTCTCAAGAGTTGAGAAAACACAGTTGTGCTGAGTGGTCAAAAGAGGTGAGCTTTGCTGATAACAGTGGCTGACGGCTGGCCTCTGTCCTCTCGTAGGTGTTGTTGCCGCGTCTGGCAGTGAGACCGAGGATGATGACAGCATGGACAGCCCCCTGGACCTCTCCTCTTCTGCTGGCTCAGGCAAGAGAAGGCGGAGGGGCAACCTGCCCAAGGAATCCGTTCAGATTCTCCGCGATTGGCTGTATGAACACCGATACAATGCCTACCCCTCAGAGCAAGAAAAAGCATTACTGTCCCAACAAACACACCTCTCTACACTACAGGTAAGGGAAAGGAACACCAGCTGTATGCCCGGGGGGTGTGGTGGGTTTTTTCCCCAAAGTCGCTTTATAGCATTCCTGTATAGCAAGTCATTAAGTGCCTCCCCACTCAAAAAACGGGGGGGGCATATCTTTTTCTTGTAAACTTTTTATAGTGCTAACAGCTAATAACTGGCTATGTAGAGAAACAGAAACACTTGACAGTCATCTGTCAAATAGCATTTCCTTTAATGCCTAAAAGAGCCTTCCTTTATGCAACAAACATAAGAAGGAGGTTAAATCTTACTCTATTGCCCAGGAAACTGGTTTGATATTTAAACAAGTTCAGACTTCAGTGAGGTAATTCATGTTCTGTCTGTTGACATAGTCATTTGAACTGGGAAAAATCAGTAACTGGGAGGAGTGGCTCTTTTCATCCAGGAAAGGTTTTCCTGTAGTTGATTAACTTAAATGCTGGGGCGGTAGATAACAGGTTAATATGGGGAGAGTTAAAAGGTAAAATTCCCTCTCTAAAATCATTTTCAGGCGTTTGAGAATGTATACCTTTCTTTTCCTTCCTTCTGAAAAGGTTTAAGGATGATGAGAGACCAAAAAGGGGATTTGTATTAGAAAAAGAGGAGGTTTATGACAGGGAACACCTCTCTTTTCTTGGCTGGGCTCAAATACCTCTAAATAACTTTGAAGGTCCCGATAAGCCTTTTCATGCCTCCTTTAATGCAAAGAGAGAGAGCAGTAAGGCGCCCCCAAGAAGGCTCTCGGGCATGTTGGCGGAGTGTTAAAGCGTCTAAAACATCCCCGTATGATTTCAGGTCTGTAACTGGTTTATCAACGCCCGGCGCAGGCTCCTCCCCGACATGCTGAGAAAGGATGGCAAAGATCCAAATCAGTTCACAATTTCCCGCCGAGGGACCAAGATATCTGAAGCCAGCTCTGTGGAGTCAGCAACAGGCATCAAAAACTTCATACCGGCTCTAGAGGAGAGCCCTTTTCACTCCTGTACAGCTGGACCCAACCCAGCCCTAGGGAGGCCACTGTCTCCTAAGCCGTCATCCCCAGGATCCATTTTGGCTCGTCCCTCGGTGATCTGTCATACCACTGTGACTGCCTTGAAAGATGTGCCTTTCTCTCTCTGCCAGTCAGTTGGTGTGGGACAAAACGCAGATATACAGCAGATGGCAGCCAGCAGCTTCACAGACACCTCCCTCATGTACCCAGAGGACACGTGTAAATCTGGACCAAGTGCACACACACAGAGTGGTCTTTTCAACACTCCTCCCCCTACTCCACCGGACCTCAACCAAGATTTTAGTGGATTTCAGCTTCTGGTAGATGTTGCACTCAAACGGGCTGCAGAAATGGAGCTTCAGGCAAAACTTATGGCTTAACCCCTTTTTTC
This sequence comes from Grampus griseus, assembly GCF_964374135.1. Taxonomy (NCBI): domain Eukaryota; kingdom Metazoa; phylum Chordata; class Mammalia; order Artiodactyla; family Delphinidae; genus Grampus; species Grampus griseus. The sequence continues at coordinate 34,252,742 of NC_139006.1, read as the reverse complement.
AAGCAAAACAGTTCTCAGAAATGTTATGATTGCTGGGATGATGGCAAGAGGTGAATTGCATTATTTTATATATTTTTTTATTAATATTTGCACATGGGATTGCTAAAATGAAGCTTCCTGTTACTGAGATGTTGTCAGTGGAATACAGTCATTCCAAGAACTATAAACTCAAAGCTACTGTAGAAACAAAGGGTTTTCTTTTTTAAATGTTTCTTGGTAGATTATTCATAATGTGAGGTGGTTCCCAAGATTATGTGATTTTTTTTTTCCCCTCCCCTTTTTTTTGTTGGTGTCTTTTTCAGACTGTGCAATACTTAGAGAACCTATAGCATCTTCTCATTCCCATGTGGAACAGGATGCCCACATACTGTCTAATTAATAAATTTTCAATTTTTTTTCAAACGAGTATGAATCTAGTTGATTGATGCATTTTTTTCATGACGTAATAAAGTATTTTCTTTAAAAAGTACTGTAATGCAGAGTATTTTGTTGAGGGAGGCATCTCTTAAAAATGAGTAGGAATATAGCACCCCAATGAGCAGGAAGTTGGGGGTAGGGTGGAGTGTGAGTTAGGGGGGGTGTCACCAGCTCTTTGAAGAACTGTGGACAAGCCAGGCTGTATAAACAGGATGTGTGATAATTTACTCTTGATAGGAGGCATAGCAGGCCCTCAAATCTTTACTTAAAACTGCAAGTTGGAATGAATCGTTTCCATGGGTGTTTAGCTAACCACTGAATCCCTTGGTGACCTAGTCTGCGTATTTTAAGACACGACCCACGTTGAAAAGGAAGATCTCAAAGCACCTGATCGTGGCTCAAGTTTTCAGAAGTAAACAGCAACCCAAGCAGTTCTTAGTATTGCCTCCTGCATGTTACCGTCTAAAATAATTTTTGTTCAGTGGTCCAGTTAGGTAAGGCCTCCTTACATTTAAAAGCATCTTTTAAAACATGGTCTAAAGTGGTGAAAGCAGTGGGGTTCTGTCTCCCATGGGACTGTTAGTTTATTAGGTTTCTTTCCTAAGGTCACGGTTTGTGAAAAGCGGTACCATACACAAGTGGAGTTTGTTGGGATAGGCAGTTCTTTATGAAGCCAGGACGGCTAGAAGGGAATTGGTGGTGTTCCTTTCACTTGAGCAGGTTTGTCACATGCCACAAAACCATTCTTTGTAGTCATGCTTAGTATGAGGTTTCTTTGTTATTATAGTCATGTTCTTTCCAGCCCTGCCCCAGCTATGAATTGTCTAAGTTTGAGGGAGCATTAGAGCTTCAGTGTTGTTTAAAGAATGTAGGAAAACTCTTCCAAACTTAAGCTTGTCTAATTTTGAAATTCTGTTTAGAAGGTGCCTGCTGTAGAAAGAGCTAAACTCAAAGACTTCTCTAAGTGGAAGAGAAAAACTGATGAGGACAACCAGGAGTGGGAAGAAAAAACAAGGGAGGAGAAGGTGGTGCCTCTAGCCTGTGAGGGGGGCGGCCTTGAAGGGCTCATCAGCCTCCAGTGGGCTAGCCCCACCTCAGAGTTGCAGAAATAGACAAAACCAAAAAGGAAATAATGTACATAAAAGGAGCAAAGTAAACAAATAAGAATGAAAAATCAAAGGGGATTAAGAATCATTACCTGCTTTAATAGCTAGATCAAATGCTGAAATCCTTTGAGTACAGATAAGAGAGACCAGCAAATCCTGAAAGGCTTCCCTTGATAAGACATTTCATTAATCACACTGGGTGGGGGAGGGGAGAAAGCAGTCATGTGAGTGATTTAAAAGAAAAATAAATGTCAAGGGTCAAATGAAACCCAAACATTAAAAAAAAAGAATCACCCCAAATGGATCCAGGTTGATAAATAACTGGTGTGTAACAAATGTAATTGGAAAGGTACATGTAAAAAAGTGTTTATTCAAATTGGAGCCAAATAGAAATAACTGTTTGCTTAGTATTTGCATGAAATATCTTTTTTCATTTGTTTACTTTTAACTTGTGTTTTTTAAATTTTATTTATTTATTTTTGGCTGCATTGGGTCTTCATTGCTGCGCACGGGCTTTCTCTAGTTGTGGCAAGTGGGGGCTACTCTTTGTTGGGGCTTCTTACTGTGGTGGCTTCTCGTTGCACAGCATGGGCTCTAGGTGTGCGGGCTTCAGTAGTTGTGGCTTGCGGGCTCAGTAGTTGTGGCTCGCAGGCTCTAGAGTGCAGGCTCAGTAGTTGTGGTGCACGGGCTTAGTTGCTCCATGGCATGTGGGATCTTCCTGGACCAAGGCTTGAACCTGTGTCCCCTGCACTGGCAGGTGGATTCTTAACCACTGTGCCACCAGGGAAGCCCTAACTTAATTTGTATTTAAAGTTCATCTCTTTAAGAATTTGTATTTAAAGTTCACCTCTTTAAGATAACATGTAGTTGGGTCGTGCTTTTTTAACCGGCCTAACAATCTCTGCCTTTTACTTGGTGTGTTTAGTTGGTTTATATTTAATATAACTACTGATATGTTTGGATTCAGTTTACCATTTGGATTTTTTCCTCCCTCTGTTCCTCTTTTCTTGCCTTTTTTGGGTTAGTTGAATATTTTAAATATTTTGTTGTGATTTTTCTATTGGCTTTCAAATTACATTGTTTTTTTATTTGTATTTTTGCGGTACACGGGCCTCCCACCGTTGTGGCCTCTCCCGTTGCGGAGCACAGGCTCCAGACGCGCAGGCTCAATGGCCATGGCTCACGGGCCCAGCCACTCTGCGGCATGTGGGATCCTCCTGGACCAGGGCACGAACCCATGTCCCCTGCATCAGCAGGTGGACTCTCAACCACTGCGCCACCAGGGAAGCCCTATATTGTTTTTAATGGTTGTTCTAGGGGATTACAGTATACATCTTTAATTTATCACAGTCAACTTAGAATTTATATTATACAACCTCATACAAAATATAGAAACTTGGAACAGTATGGTTCCATTTACTCTTTTCTTTTTTTCTTGTTTTTCATATAAAATAGCTATACCTGATAAATCCAACAGTATAATGTTATAATTTTTGTTTGAAACAGGCATGTGTCTTTTTTAAAGTTAAGAGAAAAGAGAATGTATACAGGCATACACTGGAGATATTGTGGGTTTGGTTCCAAACCACCACAATGAAGTGAATATCACAAAGTGAGTCACACAAATTTTTTGGTTCCCAGTCCATATAGAAGTTATGTTTACATTATACTGTAGTCTATTAAATGTGCAATAAAAAATGTACGTACCTTAATTTAAAAATCCTTTATTTGATAAAGAGTACTAACCATCATCTCAGCATGCAGCAAGTCATAATCTTTTTGCAATACTTAATAACATCAAAGATCACTGAGGGAATGCCCTGGCGGTCCAGTGGTTAGGACTCTGGGCTTTCACTGCCAAGGGTTTGGTTTCGATCCCTGGTTGGGGAACTAAGATCCCACAAGCCACACGGCGTGGCAAGAAAAAAGAAAACTCACTGATTACAGGTCACTGTAACAAATAGAATAAAAATGAAACAGTTTGAAATACGGCAAGAATTACCAAAATGTGGCACAGACATGAAGTGAACAAATGCTGTGGCACTAAATAGACTTGACACAGAGTTGCCACAAACCTTCAATTTGTAAAAAACAACACCTGCAAAGCACAATAAAGCAAAGTGCAGTAAAACAAGGTATGCCTGTATATCGTCTTTTTTTAATATAAATTTATTTATTTATGGCTGCATGAGTCTTCATTGCTGCACGTGAGCTTTCTTTAGTTGCGGTGAGTGGGCTACTCTTCATTGCTGTGTGTGGGCTTCTCATTGTGGTGGCCTCTCTTGTTGCAGGACATGGGCTCTAGGCACACGGGCTTCAGTAGTTGTGGCAAGTGGGCTCAGTAGTTGTGGCATACAGGTTTAGTTGCTCCACAGCATGTGGGATCTTCCCAGACCAGGGCTCGAACCCATGTCCCCTGCATTGGCAGGCAGATTCTTAACCCCTGTGCCACCAGGGAAATCCCTATAGTCTTTTATATTTGCTAAATATCTACCATTTCTGATGTTCTTCATTCCTTGTGAGTCTGAATGACACGTCATTTCTCTTCAGCTTGAATTTTCTTGAGAATTGTGGAGGCCTGCTGGTGACTAATCATCTATTTTTGTTCACTGAAAATGACTTTTATTTTACTTTCATCTTTGAAGGATAGTTTCACTGAAGATAGAATCCTGGGTTGTTTTTTTCCATCACTTGAAAGGCATTTATTGTCTGGCTTCCATTGTTTCTGAAGAGACATCAGTTGTCACTTGTATCATTGTTCTCTTGTATGTAATGTCTTTCTCTGTCTCTTTCATCTTTGTATTTCAGCAGTTTGGCTATGGTGTGCCTAGGTATAATTGTAGTTTATCCTGCTTGGGGGTTTGTTGAGCTTGGATCTGTAAGTTTATGTTTTGTTTTTTTACCAAATTTGGGAAATATTGGCCATTATTTCTTCAAAAATTTTTTCTCTTTTCTCCTCTCCTTCTAGAACTCCAGTAGATCTCTAGAACTCCAGTACATTATCTGAGATTATCATGTTTTTCTTTCATCTTTTTTTAAAATAAATTATTTATTTTATTTATTTATTTTTGGCTGTGTTGGGTCTTTGTTGCTGCACACAGGCTTTCTCTAGTTGGGGTGAGCAGGGGCTACTCTTTGTTGTGATACATGGGCTTCTCATTGAAGTGGCTTCTCTTGTTGCGGAGCACAGACTCGAGGTGCATGGGCTTCAGTAGTTGTGGCTTGCGGGCTCTAGAGCACAGTCTTAGTAGTTGTGGTGCACGGGCTTAGTGGCTCCGCGGCATGTGGGATCTTCCTGGACCAGGGCTCAAACCCGTGTCCCCTGCACTGGCAGGTGGATTCTTAACCACTGTGCCACCAGGGAAGTCCCTTTTCTTTAATCTTGCTTCTCTCTAATCTTCAGATTGGATCGTTTGTATTAACTTTTAATTCACCAACTCTTCCACTGTCTCTAAAGTGCTGTTGAGGCCATCCAGTGAATTTTGATATCAGTTATTGTATTTGTCACATGCAGAATTCCCAATTAGTCCTTTTTTTTATCGTTGCTATTTCTCTGCTGAGATTCCCCGTCAGTCTATTAAATAAGAGTATGTTTTCCTATAAGTTACTTACAATAGCTTCCTTAAAGTTTTTGACTGCATTTTGCTTCAGTAGGAGTCACGTATTGATACTTTTTTCTTGTCTGATGATGTTTTACTATACAGTGGACATTATGGATGATACATTAATAAGGACTCTGGATTCTGCTACATTCCTCTGAAGAGTGTTAATTTTTGTTCTGGCAGCCAGTCATTTGGCTGGACTGAAACCTCAGTCTCCTTCTCCCCTGTAGTAGATAGTAGCTCAGATCTCTGATCAGTTCTTTAAGCTTCCAGCTGCTGCCTTTCAGTGGACTCACTGAGATTCAGAGTTTCAGGTTTGCTCCTTCCGCTGTTCCTTCCTTTCCAGGATTCCTCTGCTAACTCCATCTGCACTACCAACCCCAACTCGGTCCTTGATATCTCAAGCCATTAAGGCTGCAGCTCTCTGCCACCCTTAGTCTTCTGAAGAATGAGGTGTGCCCTGAGGTATCAAGGTGCAAACTTGCACGTCTTACCCCCTTGAAGTTCCCTTCTTCTGAAAGTGGATGACTGACCCTCTACTTTTTTTTTTTTTTTTTTTTTTGCGGTACGCAGGCCTCTCACTGTTGTGGCCTCTCTCGTTGCGGAGCACAGGCTCCGGATGCGCAGGCTCAGCGGCCATGGCTCACGGGCCTAGCCGCTCCACGGCATGTGGGATCCTCCCGGACCGGGGCACGAACGCGTGTCCCCTGCATCGGCAGGCGGACTCTCAACCACTGCGCCACCAGGGAAGCCCGACCCTCTACTTTAAAACTCTGAATCAGGAGTTCTCAAACTTATCTACACATTGGAATCACCTGGAAAGCTTTAAAAACAACTGTGGCTTGGATTTCGGAATTTTTTAAAGATCCCCTGGATTTGGGAACCACTGCCCTAAACTATTCTTTAGCCACTGTTTCTCTTCGTAAGTAGAACACTGGGAGTTGACAATTGATTCTCTTTGCAGACCTAGAAAAATTTGCTTTTGTAGTCTTTTGGGGCATTTGACAGTTTTTGTAAAAGAAATGCAGTTTGCTGTAGAATTATCACCCAGGTCAGCTTAACCAGTGAGAGTTGAATTTGGCACTGAGCTCATCCTATGGTATACCTATAGCCCATACAATATGTAAACCAAGACACTAACAAATAGACCTAACACTGCAGGAGGGTAAACGTGGGTTTGGATCGAACCGAAAAATAAAGTTTATATCTGGAACCTGGCCAGAGACTAAAAAGCAGTATTCAGAGATCAAGGTTTAAACAGTCTCAGTGAGAGGAGAATGTGGCAAGTCTTGACCTCTCACTAAAAACAGACTGCCATCTTAGATGGGTTTTATGATTCAGAGACTGGAAGCAGAAAATACTCAACAGATACCTTGTGGCTGAAGAAAAGGAGTAACTTAAGGTTGACGGTCACAATAGGACAGCTGACAAGTAAGGGCAGCATGATAAAGCGATGGAGACCACAACTACAAGGATTTCACCAAATACCAAGGAAACAGTCTTGAATGACATATTTTATAGACACCGGAGAACGTACAAACTCTGAAGCACTGAGTCAATGACTTACAAATGGAATCAAATCCCACGACAGGAATGTACTCAGACTTGCAGAGAACAGACATTTAAGTAACAGCATAGGGATAAGGGAAACGAAACAATAGAGGGGTTTTTCTAGAAGGTACATTGTTATCCTAAGAAGCCTTGCCAACTTGGTTTTCTTGTTTTCTTTAATATTCCAAACTTGTCTTTATAAATAAATTACTGAAACTTGAACATGGTCACATTTGATTGGATCACTCAAATTTATGACCTTAGGGCAAATTCAGCTTTTCTATCTTGCCTCAAATTATTGCTAATATGTATATACTTAACACGCTGAAGGCGTGTATTCTTTTCATATAAATTTTAATGTGAGGATAGGGCTTTTAGAGACTGTAAATAGATTGAAATACAGTAAAAGTCTTTTTAACTTTTACCCCTTTAAATAAAATTTTATTACCTTTTGGCTTGTTACCTAATCTGATCACTAATGTTTTGTTACTTTAAAGTTCTTTCCAGGGAGTTCCCTGGCGTTCCAGGGGTGAGGACTCCGTGCTCTCACTGCCAAGGGCCTGTGTTCAATCCCTGGTGGGGGAACTAAGATCCCACAAGCCGTGCTGTGTGGCAAAAAAATAATAAAAAAAAGTAAAAAGTTATTTCCATTGATTTTTGTTTTGGAATTTGATTCATTCAGATGAGTCTGTGAAATGCCTATGTGTATATTTACGTTAGCTAACTTTTCCTCCAGCCTATTCGTACAGTCAGTCTCCACAACCTGGAACATCACTTACTTTAAATTCTCTCATCAACGGTCCTTCTAATTGTAACATGGTTTTCCGGTAGCATCTGTAAGTCCAGTACTGAAATAAAAAATGTTAGGGTGATTTGGAAAAGAAAAGCTATAATAGTTATTGAAGATTTTATTATTTGTTATATTATTATTACAACCGTTCTTGAACACTTTGGGTGCATATCTCATTTACTCCTCACAACCCGGATGAGAGATGTTATTCCCATTGTGTAGCTGAGGAAACTGAGACTCATCTGAGCTCAGCTTGTGTGTGGGTACCAGCCGGAATAGAGGCACGTTCCCTGCGAGATTCTGCAAGTTCACTTTCCACACACTATGCCTGAAATGAAACAACTTGGAACCATCCCACTTTCATCAGACTGTTCAGTAAAGATCTGATGGTCGCTTTGGCAGTTGATCATATGCAAGTTTTCTCTTTCAAATACCTCCACTTATTTTTCTGCTGTCAAACGCCCCCTTTCCTCCACCACTCCACTTCCTTTTGGCCACGTCTGCTTCTCAGGGAGACTTGCAGAATGTGACACGTCCTCCTGGTTTCCTAAACCTTATGATGAGCCAGGGCCTGAAATAATGAACTCTCCAAGGCCAAGAAATCTGTTTTGTAGTTTCTCTGTGCTAAGTCTTAACACTTAATCTACTATTCGGTGCATTTCATGTCCCTAAGTATTGGCTTTCTGAGCCTGTGACCTTGGCCTCCTACCTTTTTTAGTATGTTTCTGTTTTTTATTTTGATTGAGAATTTTTAGACTTGTTCTAGTGGCTACAGTTACTTTGTGCTGCTCCTTTCAATTTCCTCTGTACAAAAAAAAAAATATGTCTTTTAAGCTATATTTCCCCACATAGAGATGAAGGAACTGCTCTGGGACAGAGGTACAGCTTCATCAAATAACACGCTAAGTTTTTTCTTTTTTTTTTCTCTTTTTGGCCACACTGCACAGCTTGTGGGATTTTAGTTCTCAGACCAGGGATTGAACCTGGGCCCTCAGCGGTGAGAGCTCAGAGTTCTAACCACCGGACCGCCAGGGAATTCCTAACACTTGAAGTTTTAAAGGCAAGTAAAGATTTATGGCAGTGCCTTTCCACCCCTGTCCTCCAAACCCCCAAACATCCACCTTTTGTGAAACCAGAGCCAGGGTGTTAAATGGTGTACACCCGGGGCAAAGATCAGCTTTAAAATAAATAAATACCTCTATGGGAAGAAACAAAAGCAGAGTGTTATTTTCCCTTCAGAGACCTAAGACACAGCAAGAATAAACTTAGCCTGTGTAAGTTTTCTAAAAGGATTGCCACCTCCAAGCTTGACTAAAAGATTAACTTTATTTGGTGAGGTGTATTGCTATTCTCAGGCAGGTGCTGCCCTGATCCGCCAATTCCCTGTTAATCTGAACCTGCAGAGGCGCCTTTGATCGCTCTCTCAGAGCCTCACCCGCTTCCCCAGTTGGCTTGGGAAACATCAAAAGAACTGTAAAGCAGACTCTAATCTCAGCCTTCCTGTTTCTCCATCTGCCTACTGGGTTCACGCAACAGCATGTTTTCTTCAGTTAAAGGGCATTTTCCCCCATAATACTTGGTGTCACAATGTTAAATGGACAGGTTGCGGGGTGTGTGTGGGGGCGTCCAGGGGTGTCCCTCTTTGTAACTCAAATCTCTGCCAATAGAGGATTAGAGCTGTTAGGCTCACTTACGAGGACATTTATGCGGGTACCTAAATTAATGTCTGCTGGCCTGATGCTGGGTAACCAGGAGAAACAGTTCAGTAGAGGAGCTCTTATCAGTACAGCAGCTATTAAGTGCTATATATTCTGTCCATCACAATGGCACTCAAATAACAAGTGTGGGCGAGGGTAATACGGACTGGAAATTCTGAGTTACGGACATACAGCACTGTTCCTTACCAAGACACATTTGTATGCAAGGGTGATAGGTTAGATAACATCCAGTCTTTTTAAATTTTTAATTAAATTCTACGGTCAATTACAAGTCAATACTAGTCCTTAGGCTTTATTTCCCTTTCAAGGCCCATGCAGTTTTGGCCTCCAGGATTTTATACATCTGTATCTGGATTTTCAAAAATGCTTTAGGGAGTTCCCTGGTGGCCTAGTGGTTAGGATTCTGGGCTTTCAGTGCCGTGGCCCAGGTTCAGTCCCTGATCAGGGAACTGAGATCCTGCAAGCCTGAGATCCCACAGGCTGTGCAGCGCAGTCAAAAAAAAAAAAAAAAGAAAAAAGAAAACTGTATTTTTCACATTGCTTCGGGAGGTATTGTAGAACTGGGGGCACAGGTGAAAGAGATTTGAATTTATGTAGCCTCAAGCAAGTTTTTTGTCATCTCTAAGCCTGGCTGCTGCTTCTCTAAATTTGGTGAAGATAAAACCTAAATCTCAAGGTTGTTGAGAGGATTAAATGAAGTAACGAGGGGAAAACGCTTTAAATGTTTTAGAGCAAAGCAGATTGATCTACAAACGTTGTTGCATCTTAGATAGAATGAATCTACCTCCACACATCCACCGTTACCTGGCCAGGTGCAGAGTCCTGCCTGACACAGCCACCTGGCAGGTTCCTAATCCCGTTTCAGCCTTTGATCTTGTCCTGCCAGGCTTGGCCCCGCCAGTTCTTCCTGCCTCCAGCCTGTCTTCACGACGGCAGCAGTTCAGGTCCCCCACCCCAATGCTCTGTCTACTGCCTTCTCCCTGAGGATGTTCTACAAAGCAGGGATAGGAGGGCTTCAGAAAAGGGTTGTACGCTGGAGAGAGTGGTGGGCGCTATGCTGAAGACTAGGTAATCATCATCTCTCTCAAACTAGCTGTTTGAATTTTTACCACTGGCATCATTCCTGCAAAGTTCAAAATAACACTGGTTCTCAGTTACTAAAGGGCAGACCATCCAGAGCCTCTGACTTGCTTTCTCCTTCTCCCTCTGGGCTCACTTAAGAGGAATCCTCTGAAGAGATCTCATTGTGCCTTTTGTGATAGTTTTTTCCCCCTGTTCTTCTGAAAGATGCCGGATTTATTATGACTGACATTTTTTTTTCATTTCTTCTTGGAGGGCTCTTTGGGGACTATTTAGATAAGAAAACTGGGTTTGTCTCGTAACCTTTTCAATTTACTTACTTGTCCAAGCCTCAGTTTCTTCATGTCTGTTTTATACTCCAGAGACTCTCACACATCACAGTCTTTTAACCAGAAACAAGAACTGGCTGAAGAGAATCTCATGTGCCCATTCTTGGCTGTTTTGCCTTTGTTTCCTTCCCTCCTGACTCAGGGAAAATTTCTCTCCTTCAACTCTCCTCTTCCTTCACTCTTTGCCCTCCTTTTTTCTTTCTTTACCCCGTTTTAGATCCCTTTACCAGTTTATTGTAAAGGAGATTATAAAGGATACAGTAGCCAGATGAAGAGGTACATCGGGTGAGGTCCGGAAGGGTCCCCAGCACAGGAGCTTCTATCTCCATGGAACTGGGTACTCCACCCTCCCTGCATGTGAATGCTTTCGTGAACCCAGAAGCTTCCTGCCTTCTGTGGTTTTGATATACACTCAGCCCTCTGCATCTGCAGATGTGAACCCCGGATATGGAGGGCCAACTGTATTACGGCCATTTTATATGAGGGACTTGGGCATCCACGGGGCCCTGAAACCAACCTCCCAGGGAACCTGAGGGGTGACTGCGACACCGTGGGTAATCATTAGTTAAATCCGTTTCACCTGTAACCTGCCTTCACTAATCAAGGTCCTTTTAAATGTTGCTGCAAAAACCTTGCTTGTCTTCTAAGCCGCTCGGGAGCCTAAACAATAAGATGTTTTCCAAGAACCTGGATCAGCTGTGTCTAGTCGGAGCTGAGCTGGTTAAGACTGGATAGGGAAAGAAGGAAAAAGCGTAGATGTAGGTATTAGGTGGCTGATTCATTTTGCAGTGCACCTGAAACTGACACAACATTGTAGATTAACTATACTCCAATAAAAACTGCAAGAAAAAAGACCATGGGACCACTGACCCTCCATCTGGGCATGCTCTAGTGTGTGCTCGGTAACCTTGTGATGGCAGAGGGCCGAAAACCCCACCCTCAGATCGTGCCAAGCGCCTTCGCTTCTGAAAGTACACAGGCTGTGGCTGAGTTGCGCCTGCGCAGAATGAGGATGAAGCACCTGTTTCCCATCACCTTTCTCCGCGATCCCCACGCCTGGGACGTCAACTCATCCCATAAATACCCCAGGCCCTCAGCCTCGTGGGAGGCGATTCTGAGACTTTCTTCTCCTGTGTCTGCGTTAGGCTGTCTTATGCATAAACCCTCTCTCTGCTGCAGAGAGCTTGGTGTCTTAGCGTTTGTCTAGCTGCGCGTAGGGCAAAACAAACCTGGTTCAGTAACAACTTTATAACCGAAGCTGCCGCCTGATGAAGAAGGAAGAGTGTTGAGCTTTACTTCGGAAGAACTAAGAGTGATACTAGGCCAGGATGACCCTAACTTCTCCAGGTCGGTTTTTCTCACCAGTAAAGCTAAAGGGTTGGGTTAAATCTACCTCTTCAGCCTCTGAAAGCTCTAACTTTCTAAGGACATAAATACTAATACATATAGATCTGATAACTGTAGGTTGTTTGAAAGTCCCCTAAAATCGGATCATCATAAACTTAAGTAAAATGTTTACTGTGTGACAGAATGCAAGTAAAAAGTTTAATATAGGGGTCTGCAAATGATGAAATGACCACTTTCTCTGGGCAAAACTATCAAAAGGATGACTAAACTTTAGGGATGACGCTTCAGTCCAGGGAAGAGAGGAGTCTGTGTTAAAATTTTGGAGGGAATTCCCTGGTAGTCCAATGGTTAGGACTCCGCACTTCCACTGTAGGAGGCGTGGGATCCATCCCTGGTCGGGGAACTAAGATCCCACAAGCCACACACAGACACATAAATTGGAGAGTCCCAAGTGTTTTGCTTCAGGTAGAAGGAATGGGAATTGATGAAGAGGATGCAGGGTGGGGGGAGGGGACGGGGAAGGGGGGAAAGATGAGGTGTTTCCAGGAGATGGAGGCGGGAGAGGGGGACCCGTGGCCTCGTGGCGGCGGAGTGCCAGCTGGTCCTGCCAGGACCAGGTGTGTTGGCCTTCACTGGAGACAGAACAGGGGAGCAGCTCAAGGGCCCATGAGATTTCTTGAGGACAGAGCTCCAAGAAAACCTGGAGTTGATTAGGCAAGTGACTGTAATTGTAAACTTAGAAATCAGAGGGGCATTTAGAAACTTGGATAGGAAAGAACCTTACGACTCCAAGGAATAAAAATGTGTGGCCTCTGAAGTCAAGATGTGGTGCGTTTAAAACTGAGCAGTCTTTTCAGAGTAGCTGGGCGACTGTATGCTTAACACTGAGGACATCTGAAGGATCGTTTAAGTCTCATTCGAGGGAGCCAGAGCTATGCAAGGCTGAGAATCTTTGTGTTCAGGACTCTACTGGCCAAAGGGGAGAGGGGCAGGATGGGTGGTGGGAAGAGAGCCCTGGGAAGCTTTTGAAACAGCACCCAGCTTCGAGATTCTGCCTGCTTCAGAGTGTCTCAGCAGGAAGCTTTCAAATACAGGTGTCTAGGCTCCATGATTCAAATTCAGGGCTGGCTCTGTAATTTGCAGGGCCTGGTGCAAAATACACATGTGGGACCACTTCAAAAAACAGGAGAAAAGTACCATTAAAGGTACTAAAATGGAAAGCTTTCTCATTTCTGTCAACTTGTCATGGTGTTTTCTATTATTTATTGTTTTCAGGAAAGAAAAACTACCCTTTTAAATTAATAGCATGAATTTTTACCATCCATCTTTATATTGTGCAATGCCAGTTTTAAATATAACAGCACGTAACACATACAAAATCACCCAGATGACACACTTTCTATTTCGTAGCTTGTTCCTACATGTACGTTTTGTTCTTACTAGAACTGGAAACAGTACATAAAAGTAAATTCTTGTTTACTTGTTTTTTCACTTAATATGCTCACATCCTACTAACATTCTCTCAGCTCACAGAGAACAAAGGGGCTGGAGGGAGGAGGAACCATGGGCCGCCCTTTCTTTCCCTTTTTCCTTTTCTGTCATCCTTGTGGGTGTAAGTGGTTGGCTAATACAGGGAAGTAATGAGCGCAGGAAAGAATATGATGGAGCTCCTTGTTTGTTCGTGTTTCTTAGAATGTCACTGCTTTCTTTCTGGTTCGAATGGAAAGGATGGCAGCTTGGCACCGTCAGCTCCTCTGATGATTCGGGTGTAGGTCTAGCACCTTACCTGGCACCCACTTTGAGTCTCGCCGACCCCCCAGGCATCATGGGTCCATTGGAGTCCTGTGCTCATGGGCGTGTGGACCGCGATGTGAGGATGGAGCAGCCGGGAATAGCTGCAGACACAGACACAGACACAGACACAGACACACACACACACACACACACACACACACACACACGATGCCTATCCCCTCCACTCGTGCACGCCCACCCACCACCGTCCTATTGGTCTTCACTTACAAAACACAGATTGGCAGGTACGATGATTAGGAATTGTAAATGGTTACAGCAGAGCATTAAACCAAGCACAGGACCCTTCTGAGCCTGGAGCCCTGTGGGACTTCAGGTTACGCGCCCCTGAACGGCCCTGGCTCCGCTTCAGTATTTCCCACCCCAGACTTCTTGCTAGTCAGTGATCCAGGTTCCATGCCGAGGGCCTCCAAAATGTAGGGAAAGTGAGGACCAGCCAGGCCCCGTCGGTGTGGCTAAAGGTCTGGGTGAAGAGACAGAAGGGAAAGGAACATTGGGTTGCCCTTTCTGTCCCTATTGTCACTGTAAGCGTACATTAAAGTGTTCACACAGCTAAGCTGCAGGCCAGCACGGGAGAAACGGCCAACGGGGCCAACATCGTGTAATCCTAAGAGTTGGAGCCACATGGGACCACCTGTGGCTTTCGTGAGGGATATGTCCTTCCTCCAACCCTGAATTTGGCCTCCAGCCCTTGGAAGCCAAAGGGCCGTGACAGAAGCCAGGCTGAGACCAGGGGCTCCTCTGTCAGACCCCAAGTAGGACCCCGTGTTCTTGGTCGGGGGGTGGCTAGCACTCAACTGTCGTCTACCATCAACATAACTGGATCAGTCCTGGCAACTCCCTGGCACTGCTGGGGCCGGGTTCGACCCCTGGTTGGGGAACTAAGATCCTTCAAGCCAGGCAGCATGGTCCCCACCACACCCTCACACCCCCCAAAAAAGAAAATAAAAACAAAAACCAAACTGGATTCATCCTAACCCGACACCGCCCCTCTCCCCAGAAGGTTGGTGAGGAACGCTCAAGCTATCCCTGCCATCAAACCTGGCATGTACTTTACCCTATATTCAGACCTCCCCTTTAGACTAGGTGGCGTCTAAACTAGTTTTTCCGCAACCTTTTCTAGAAAGGGACATTTAAGATAGAAGAATAGTTCACAGAAGTGGTACCGTCAGGAGAAGGTTGCGTGAGTCTGTTAATACGTTGCTTTCGTGGAGTGAGAACAGTCAAATGGCTTGGTAGGGCCCTACTTCCCAACCCTTTCTCACCACCACAGACGCGGAAAGCGGTCACACTTGTGCAGTGTATGTGGCAGCTCAAGGCTGGAGAGCCCTGCCTGGGAAAACCCAGCTGCCCCCGCCTTGCTCTCAGCATACCTTAACCCATCACTCCGCAGGCCCAGGTGCCCTGCGAGGGAAGCTCCGCAGTGGTAACCTTTGTTTGTTCCATTAGGGGAACCGTGTGATTTAGGGAAAGGTGACACTACCCCTGGCTCGGAGGTGACCACAGGCCTCTGCTAAGGCAGCTGGTGCGTCAATTTTGTTGTACAACATGCTCTGCAAAAACAAAGTCTTGAAAAAAAAAACCTATCTGAAAAATAAAATGAAGAAAATCCTAAAACATGGCTCTGAACGTTGCTGGGGTCATCACTCTCAAAGCTAATGCCGTTTCCAGAAAACACACATACTGGCTCAGTTTCCACATCTGTGGAATGAAGGGAATAACACTGAATGATCTCCAATGTACCTTTTATGTCAAAATTCAGGGATTAAAAAATGTAAACAAACATTAAACTCTAATTAGAGACAGCGGTGCTGAAGTGTTCAGATGTAAATGTCTGAAACTTACTTTGAAATGCATTAAAAAACATAGAGATGGCCAGCTGGGAGAGGGATGAGTAATGGATAGATGGGTGATACCACCAGTCCAGGAAGATGTTAACGGTAGGAGCTGGGCAGTGGGTATATGTGGGGGTGACCACTGTCAAAGTCTTTCAATTTGGCTGCAGGTTTGAGATTATACATTGAGGAATGTTGGAGGGTAAAATGAGCATCTGGCATCCGGTCTTCATGACTAATGCGGAAAAAATGAACAACAACACGAAGTAACCTGTCCAACTGGTTTAAAAGCTGTTAGATTTAATAGTTAATCTAAGATGTTGTAACTAAACCAATTTCAAGCTTTTGTGCAAGAAACAAAAATTCAAAACTTCTGCTATTGCAAAAATGTTACGGTACCAATTATTGGGCGCTAACCATGTGCCAGAACTCTGCTGAAGGTTTCCTGTGAAATGTCATCCCACGGAATCCTCACAATAGTCAGTGAAGTAGGTAAAATAGGTATCGTCCTGTGTCTTTGACAGACAAGAAAACTGAGGCTGGATGAGCTCATCCGAGGCGTGGAGCTGGGACCTGATGGAGCTGGGATTCAAGTTCTGGGCTGAAATGATCTCCCAGACAAGACAGCTCTTCAGCGGTATTGGATTCTGCTCCGCCTGCTGCTTCAATCGTACTGACATTTAGGCATGAACTCGACAGGAAAGTTAGGGTTATACACCCACAGTATATGAGTCAATCCTGGCGGGCCTCTAGGCACACAGTCGATGGGTACAAAGCTATAGTTGAAATCCAGTTCAGCCACGTGTCATGGGCTTGGCTGTGAACTTGCCCAAGACACCTGAGATTCTGCACCTCAGTTTTTTCATGTGTGGATGGAGGCGGATTTCATGCGGATTGCTCCACAGAGCACTTAGTAACATTTTGGCTTCATGGACAGGTTTGCTTTTTGCTTTGGGATATTTCTCTCATCCTGTGAATTCTCAGTGTGCCAGCTCTGAGTTACTGGGATGTGTCCCCCTTTTTGTGTAACCTCAAACTCCAAATATTTCTGCTTCCTGTGTGCAGTCATCTTAAAAAAAAAAAAAAAATCTTTCCCAAAGCACTATAGCTCCCGTCTCATCCTATGGGGGGAGTTTAGCATCCACCCCTGCACCTGCCCGATATTTCCGAGAGTATCAGGGGACAGGCTTACATTTTCATCAGCATCTTTTACTCTGAATTAGCGGTTTTACCTTACTTGCCTCCTGCAGTAAACATGCTCACTCCATCCTGAGTTGCCCCAGGCCCTTTTGACTTTAATTCCTCTATATTTAGCCTAACAGGAAAACACAAACAACTGCAACAACTTTTTATAGAAGAAATGAGAATAGTGAGGGATTATTAACAGAAGAGGTGAGAAATAACTTCAACTGTCATTCATCCATTCGACTAATATTGATTGAGTGCCTCTTATACACCAGGCATTGTTCTGGTGCTGGAAATATCAAAATGATTAAAACAGACCAGAAGAGAAAAATCCCTACCCTCCTCAGGTTTACTTTCTAGTTGGGAGAAGGGAAGAGGACCTTTTATTTATGTATTTTGTTGATTGTCTATTGTAGGTTGGATGGTGAGAAGAGGTGGAGAAAAACGAGGAGGGAAGAGAGAGAGGTGTCTGCGGGTCGGGTGGATGTGGGAGTGTGCGATTTTAAATAGGGTGATAGGAAAGGGCCCACTTAGGAGGATACCTGGGAGGTAATCTCCCAGGAGGAAATCTGCAGGAAGGATGCTCCAGTCAGACACGGACACTTCCGTCACTGCAAAGACTCTGTGAGTGCTGGGCTGAGAGCTTGAAGTGTCGAGTATCATGATGAACTCCTGGATTTTACATATTTGATGCGTTTTAATCTATTGCAGTTATTTTCTTATTGATGCTCAAATTGTCCCATTTGTGGCCAGGGAGAGACACTTCATTATTCTGCCTGAGGGAGGGAGGGAGGTGAGCAAGACGGGGAGCTATGGAAAGTCAGTGCAGTGAAGCTGGTCCCAGGTGCTCCATGGAGGAGGGATGGCTGAAGGATGCACTCAGAATCCTGCTGGGCCTTTTTTATTTTAATTAATCAACTAAATTAAATTAAATTAATTTATTTTGGCTGCGCCGGGTCTTAGTTGTGGCATGCAGACTCTTTGTTGCGGCATGCATGCGGGATCTAGCTCCCCAGCCAAGGATCGAACCCTGGTCCCCTGCATTGGGAGCGTGGAGTCTTACCCACTGGACCACCAGGGAAGTCCCCTGCCAGACCCTAAGAATCATATCATGCTGTGAGATTTGTGTGTGTGTGTGTGTGTGTGTGTGAGTATAGGAAAGGGACTGAGTCTGAGGCCAATTCAACATGATACAGAATATAAGCATCATGTAGCAGGAACCCAAAGACCTAAAAAGACCACAGACGTTAAGCTCTTACGTGAGAATTAGTAGAAATCCTGGGGGCAGTTACTTGGGACTTCCCCAGGTAGGGGTTGGAATGGGGAGGAGGGAAAACAGAAAGGATAACTCAAAATAATTGAGTTTCCAGGGCCATGGAAAGCCCACACAATTTCTGATATTTCTATATATATACATATATATATATATATATATATATATATATATATATATATATATGTCTGCATGACCAACAGGCTTGAGAGCTCTTTTAAAAGTAGGGAGGATGACTCTGGAAGTCAGTTAGATTTGCAAATTATCGTCTGTAGAAAAATCTGCATAGATTTCTGGGTGAGGGAGAAGCGGGGAGCCGGAATTTGATGAAGTGGAGAACAGTATGCTTTGGAACCAAGTATGAGGCACTTAGTCTGACAAAGGACTTTTTCTTTTTTTTCTGATTTGTATATCCATCGATATCAACATCTAAATACAAAATCTCTAACATCTAAATTGTCCTGGAAAGTTCAGTATCTGTGGTTTCATCCTTAGAGTTCAAATCTCTTTCTTATATAAAATATCCAGAGAGAGTCTAAAATATGACTGTACAGGAAGTTCATTGTAGTGAAGGTTGATTAACGTAAGGAGTCTGATCACAGACCAAAGCTTGAGGATATTTTTGTGACACAAACTGGCACTGTCTTTTTGTTGTGTAGGAATATGAACTCTCAGGCTTTAAGCCCCTGCGGGAGAATAGTACTGATTACTATGTAAATAATTGAGTACACGTGACCAATATTCTCGAGATTCTGGAGTTACTGAAGAGCAGGAAAGTGGCTGCTATAGACTGAATATTTGTGTTGACCACCAATTCTTATGCTGACGCCTAATTGCCAATGTATTTGGAGGTGGAGTCTTTGCGGGGGGGGGGGTGATTAGATCATAAGGGTGGGGCCCTCGTGAATGGGATCAGTGCCCTTATAAAAGAGACCCCAGAGAGCTCCCTTAGCCATCTATGAAATAGGGAGCAGACCCTCACCAGACACCAAATCTACCGGTGCCTTGATCTTCAACTTGCCAGCATCCAGAACTGTGAGAAATAAATGTTGCTTAAGCCACCCAGTCTATGGTATTTTTGTTATAATAGTCTCAATGAACTAAAATTGTGATAGATGAGAAAACTGTCACCTTAAGTGATTCCTTACAATATGTGATTGTCTGTGCTAGGTGGCTGTGGAAAACTCTCGGGTGTGTAGTAATTGATCCACCTTTTACTGCAAAGTATATTTTGGGAAATAAACTGATGCAAGCTAGTCACTTCATATAAATACTCTGTATGATGTTGAACTTTCTAGGTTCTAATTCTCAGAATGAGAGCCAGACTGACAGAGATGTTTAACCTCAATGGGAAGCCTCACGCTCATCAGACATGCTCACTTATGCCCCAGACTAAGTCCCCTTAGATACAAATGGAGAAATTGTGCCCCACTAGCAAGCGGGTCATAAGATTCCTAGTCATGATTTAGGTAACGATAGAATTTGTGTGTGTGCATAGCACACGAATTCTTATTTGTCCTTGCCTTGGTGTATGAGTTAAAGTACACCCCCGTGAAGCACCTGTCATTCCAACTATACCTGTGTACTTTGGCGATTGACCCCTACGTCACTGCTCCGTCTCTCCTCCATGCCTTTGATCAACCCATTCCTTTTGCTTAAGATGCCTCTACAGTGGAGGTTCTCAACCTTGGCTGCACCCAAACACAGATGCCTTTGGCCCTTCCTGCCTCCCGCATCCTGATGTAATTGATTTGCTGTGTAGATTTCTTCCCGGGTTGAAAGCTGCTGCGGGAAGTGCCTGTGGACTCTGGCAGTAGACTCCCCTGGTGAATTTGTTAGAAACACAAATTGGCTCTCAGAGCAGACCTACTGAGTCAGAACCCGCTTGTGGGTGGTGGGGGGAGGGCTAAATAAATTCAACTTCAAAGCCATCTTTTCAGGTCTGGGGCTAAACTATTAACCAGACCTTCGGACCCTAACTGCTGTGTGAAGTCCTCTATGCGCATCCCCACACGGAGGAAGAATCTACTGTCCTGACTGTTTGCCCAAGTGCAGCTGAAACTGCCCTCCAGGTCACAGCACAGACACCAGTGTTGGGTGGTGACAGCCCCAGGGGACAGCAGTGTCTTCCCGCTGAGACTGCTGGGCTGAAATCGTTGCAGCCTTTAGCGTGACAAAGGGATGTGTTTGGGAAACGAAGATTTCCTGCTCAAAGACAAATAGGTCTCAACAGTCACACGCTCTGATGTAGGCCTGTCTGAACAGGAAAAGGAGGACCTCTTATTTGTCAGGAGGTCTGCTTGAAAAGAAAAGGGGGGGGGGGAGAGAAAAAAAAAGACCCACTGAAATATTGCTTACTTCCTAGAAGGAAGGACACATTCTTGGACTGAACTCAAAGGATGTCGGTCTCAACAAGGATGTCAGTTAACTCTGTCTTATTCTGGGGCCATTTGTTTGCCAAGAACCAAAAAATCACTCAAACCACTTAAAGGGGGATGGTTTTAAAGACACAGTCGTCATACTTCGTTCTACATGGTCAGCGCTGTGATTTGCGAGGCGGTTGTGTTCACACATTAGGTTTGCAAAATCAGTTTTGTAGCTCTTTGAGCATAGAAGGGGGATTTTTAAACTTTTGGTATCTCCAAACTGAATGAAAACAGACTGTAAAAAAATGCTGACTGCTTTGCCCTGACTATCAGGAAGCTTAGAGAGAAACTTAGGATTCACAACTCAGGACCCTGGGAGCTTGGTGAATTTACTTATCTAGCAATTTTCTTTTTCTTATTTCTTTTTATTTTAAAACTGTTCAGTGTTTTATGATTTAATTCTGTAAATCATCTTAAAGCCTTTTTAGATGTTGAGTTTTACTTTTTTTTGGTTGCACCGGGTCTTAGTTGTGGCTCTCGGGCTCCTTAGTTGCGGCATGCATGTGGGATCTAGCTCCCTGACCAGGGACTGAACCCCCGTCCCCTGCACTGGAAGGCAGATTCTTAACCACTGCACCACCAGGGAAGTCTCTGGAGTTTTACTTTTTAAAAAACTAATAATTAAAAAACAGAACTACCATGCATAGGCGCTGGTGTCCCGGTATAAACCTACTGACCATCAGAGTGTTTCTGCTCTGCTCCTGTCCTGGATTGAGTCCCAGGGTTAGCCTAGACTCTGCTGCAGGAACGCGTTGGGATCTTAGGCTGCCATCTAAGTAAGGGCTGTGCAAATAAACCCAGTTCCTGGAGGAGTTCACACCTTGGGGCTGATGTTACATTAAATCTGCCTCCACATTTCTAGCGACTTTTTTCCTTCCTTGTTGAAAGTCAACTGGAAGGTGCCTGCATTTGTGGTTGCTGTTTTAAGCATGCCTCTGAATTTACTTTTTGAATGCTTTGTTTCCTTGTTTGCAAGGGTAGGTGCTAAATCTCATACCTGCTTGGTGAAATGAAAATCAAGGCAGCCCTTTTGGAAAGCCAATTGGCAACCTTTAAAAATAAAAGCGCCCGTCCATTTGTCTAGGACTATAACCCTTAGATACACTCCCAGGTGTACTGAAGATACATTGTAAAACGTTTTTCACTGCAGATTTTGTTTGTCGTAGCAAGTGGTAGAAACAGCCTAATAGTCCATCAGTAGGGGGACTAACAATGTTTTATGGTTCATTCATAAACTGGAAGGCTACGGAGCCATTAAAGAGAATGGGTGGGTCAGAGTGTTCTGAAATGGAGCATTCATTACTAAATGAAAAAGCAAACAGTAGAGGAATGTGTGTAGTATGCTTCCAGTCTGTGGAAAAAGGAAAAATATATACTTGAATGTGTATAGAAAAATTGGGGGAGGGTATACAATAGTGTTCAAAGATGTTGAATATTGCAGGAAAGAACTGGAGTGAAAGGAGGCTTATTTTCATTATGTACACTCTTATTCTGTTGGAAATTTTCGTATGGGTACATTTTTCACCAGAAAAAAAAAGAAAAGAAAAAGATGCATTGCTTTGTCTTGCACAAAAATCTCGCACATACAAAACATCTAGAGTTAGATGGATTCAAATGCCAGCTCTGTCACTTACCTGTGACCTTGAGGTGCTCCCTAATTCACTTGTAGTGACTATCTCATAGGGCTGCTGTGAGGATTAAGTTACAGAATGCATATCAAACAGTATTTTCTTAGTAAATGTAAATGACAGTGCTCGTGGACATTTATCCAATGCTTACCACGTGCAAGGCACTGTATTAAGAACTTTACATATATTAATTCATTTAATCCTTAAACCAACCCTGTGAAACAAGTACTATTTTCATCCTAATTGTACAGATGGGGAAACTGAGGCACAGAGAGGCTAAGTACCTTGCCCGAGAAGACACAGCTAGTATATGGTAGAGCAAAGGATTCAAACCGAGGCAATCTGGCTCCGTAGCCCAAGCTTTTCCCCACTTACCCAACGGCCCTGTCCCTGCTGGGCAGACAGGTCTACTCAGGGCAGCATGAGGCTGATGAGAGGGTCAGTCCAGTTTCTAAGAGAAATGCTGAGAGTATCTGTAAATGTCTTATAAGCTTACGGCAATGCTTTCTGACCAACCCCATGTCAGAATGTTACAATCAAGGTGACACGTGGGTGTTTCCGCTGGAGTGTGTGGGCACTTTTCCCTCTGCCTCTGTTTTCTCCCAGCTGGATCCTCTCTGCCTGTGAATCTGGAGTCCCTGACAGGAATCCTGCTGGGAAATCTTTACGGCATGATGAAGCCAACAGGGATCCCAGGGTGTAGAAGAGGTGGAGAGACCGGTCTTCTCTGTGTCTATTATCTAATGAACACCTTTCAATACTAGGAGTGGTGGAGGACCTGGCCTCTTTCACGAGAATCATTCAGGTGACGCAGTTCGTCAGAATGACTGTCTCTGGGGACGGTACACCAACTTTCCCAGTGTGGTCAAGACCTTGTATTTCTGTAGGTAAGCATTACCTTAATATTTAACTCAGGTTCTCTCAGTTGAATGTTTAACCTAACTGTAATGTGTTGCCTTTGCTAGAAGAACAGCTGGTCTTTGGCCTCCTCAGAATCTGTCTTTAAATGAAGTGAACTTGAGAGCAAATACATGAAGAATTCAGCCACTGACAGGTGGCTTAGGTCCCCATTAGTAGGGTGTTTTTCTTTCCTTGTGTCCAGAATTACTCAGAATTATCTGAATAACTATTCCTCACTTCACCACTATTTCCAAAGTGCTTAACAGACATGCTCAGTCAGTTTGGAAATCCCCATTGTCCTGTGCCAGCCTCTCTCCAATGTTCCAATTTTCCAAACTACTGATCAATTTTTCACTCTCTCTGTAAGACTGCTTGCTTTCTTTATGATTTCATTTTGAACAACCTGCTAGTCAAGGGATCTTTGGGGCATCGACTCAAGATGAGAACAGACACAAGCTCCTTGGAAAGGATTCCCTTTCAGACATTCCAGACTCATTACCTTGCTTGACTAATGTAAGAAACAAGTCAGGAGCCCTTGAGTTGCTCTTTCAAGTTTGTCAAGGTCAACGTTAGAAGTACCAGGCTCACCCTGAGTACCAGGTCCTGCTCCTGCCAGGGGCCAGGCTGCAGAGAAGAGAACTGTCAACTCCCACCGGCAAAGGCAGTGAAGGCAGCGAGCCTCTCTTCCCTCCAAAGGACTCTAAGAGTAAATTATTTAAACTCCTTCTCACCTTTGTTTAAGATCTGCCTCTTCTCACACTTGGGAATTGCAAACAGACATTGTATTGGCTGAGGTTGCAAAGTCCATTAGGTCTTATTCTAGAAAGGAAATGAAGTGACGAAGCTGGTGTTTTAAAAAGTGTCACTTATAGAAGTCAACATTTTCTACAGCAAGAGGTTATTCCCTAAGACTAAAACCCCTCTAAAATGTCCCCCCCCCTTCTTTTTCAGTGAATAGAATATTTTAATCTTCAGAGATGTTTCTTCCAATGTACTTTATGGGGACATCCACAGTATTATCTAACTCCCTAGATGTTTCTCTTCATTGTTTCATAATAGAAATTGCTAGTAGGCATTGGACTTGAATGTCCTAGGAAGAAGGAAGGACTCATCAACTGATCATTATGGGTGTAGATCTCAGAAGGCTAGCTATGCAGGAATGTTTTCTGTTTGCAGAGCATTGGTCTTCAGACGTAGTGAAAGCACCAGGATTTAAGACTACAAAACCTGTAATTGTTTGTAACCTCCTCATACTAGACTCAATAGAAAGAATGCATTTTCCCTCTTTATATCACAAGAGAAAACTAAGACTCTATTTGCTTCCCCCTTCCTCCTTTCCAAAGTGAAAAAGAGAGTTTTTCTTTTCTTCCTTTGGCTGCTTTGGGTCTTCATTGCTGCAGGCAGGCTTTCTCTAGTTGCAGCGAGCGGGGGCTACTCTTTGTTGCGGTGCATGGCTTCTCATTGCCGTGGTTTCTCTTGTTGCAGAGCACGGGCTCTAGGCACGCAGGCTTCAGTAGTTGTGGCACTCAGGCTCAGTAGTTGTGGTGCACGGGCTTAGTTGCTCCGCGGCATGTGGGATCTTCCTGGACCAGGGATCGAATCTGTGTCCCCTGCATTGGCAGGTGGATTCTTAACCACTGTGCCACCAGGGAAGTCCAAGGAGAGTTTTTCTATGGAAGAATCTCTTTATTGAGGTCTCTATAGAAGCTCCCTCGTGATACTGATTTACCTATCGAGTAATCTGGAAAGAGGACATTAGCATCTACTTCTCTCTGAAGGCAGACTAGAAGTGTGAAGCAGAAGAATGGCATTTTTTTCATCTGTTCTAGTGAAAACATTTGATGAACAGCAACAGTTTAATCAGCTACATGGCAGACTTTGACTTTTGGTGGTTTTTTTTTTTTTTTTTTTGCCGTACACGGGCCTCTTACTGTTGTGGCCTCTCCTGTTGCGGAGCACAGGCTCCGGACGCGCAGGCTCAGCGGCCATGGCTCACGGGCCCAGCCGCCCCGCGGCATGTGGGATCTTCCCAGACGGGGGCACGAACCCGTGTCCCCTGCATCGGCAGGCAGACTCTCAACCACTGCGCCACCAGGGAAGCCCCCCTGTGGTTTTCTGATGATGCCTCCCTGGACCAGCAGGAAGCCCAGACAGGGAAGAGCACACTATTTCCTCTCTCTGCTTCAGGGGAAATGAGTGACTTGCAGAGGAATTTAAGACCTATTCTGTAAACTTAGTAAATGCGTTAGGACCAGAGAGAGTTTTCAGCCTGGGCCACTAGTTCCTGTTTGCAAAAGGAGTTAATCTGATCTTAGTTTAGTAGCTGAAAGTTAAACAGCCTATTGAACAAACCCCAGGTGGATTTCGGTACCCTTTGGTAACAGTGGCATACGAGAATGAACACATTCAGACAGTAGGATTTTCCATATGTCATTTATTTAAACCAAAATCAGTTTATATTTTCAAGGGTGTGGATTTCAAAGATACAAAAAGAAATTCAAACCATTTTGTTCAATATCTATAAAAAATGAAATTACATTTTGCTGTGGGTGGGGCGGGAGTGGACCCTGTAACATGGGAAATTGCTTCACTGAAATTCAAATTTCTGTGTGCAAAAACTAACTCATTTTGTTTTAGGATTGGCTGAAATGTTTAAGGAGCCCCGATAAAATATAAGAATTAATTTGCTAAAAGTCAAGAAGTATAATCACAGTTCACACTACGTGAACAGTCAGTGCATGAGCCAAAGTAATGAGATCTTTGCAACCTCGCCCGCGTCCGGCCACTTGATCATTGTTCTTTGGAAGCACTTTCAAAAGTACATTGTGTTATTTTGGTGACTGGCACAGGTCTTGCTTATGTATAAAAATCGGACAAAGTGGCTTATCTGTTTAACAGTTTCCAAGTTTGTTGCATAGAGATGTATGGCTTTGCCCAAGAACTTGGTGGGAGGAAGTATTGTGGACACAGGTCTCAGGGTTGTGGCATTTTCAGATCAGTGTATGTCCACTGTATAAAGTGTTCTAATTGACTTTTTTGTTGTTTTTGGTGAGTCTGTATTTTTGTGTATAAAGTAAGGCTTACAGATATGACCTAGATGAAAACCAGGGGAAATTGACAGTGGCAATTACCAATTCTAAATGTGAGAAGAATGATAAAGACCTCACTGAAGACAAAGCTGAACGCAGGCTTGGATTTTGGACTCAAATCTGTCACTTAATAATTGTGTCATGCTGGGCGAGTGACCGAACCTCAGGGAGCAGTTTTTCAGTACTGTGGGGATGAAATGAAGACCACAATGCATTATTCTGATTTTCCCTACCCCAGAGAACGTGTAGGAAACAAAACTGTTGAAGTGTTTTGAAAGAAATCCACGTGGGTAAAAATCTATACAGATTTGAACATGTTTGAGAAGCTAATAACATCTTTCATAAAACATACAGCTCCTGACCTGAAACTTTCAGATGTGTGTAATCATCACAGTAAAAGGACTTTTAGTTTTGGGTACTTAAAGCCCTTCCATAGGGTGCAAGGTCTACCCACCAGCTCACCTGGACTAGTACATGTGTTGTTACAATGAAAGTCACAATGATATGCTTCTTAACTGCTTAATTATTCACCCCCCTCCAAAGGCAATTACTTATATTTTAGAAGAAGTAGGACTCTGTAGTGAAAACACACAGACCTGAAAGCAGTGCATTAAGTATTTTATTAATTTCTTTATACATTATGGGAAACATTCATCTATTTACAATTTTTTTTTTTGTCCACACACAGTCTAGGTAGATAAGCCTATGAAATTCCAATTCATAAAGCCATAAAAATGTTCCCCACCCCTCCATCTGAAGGCTTTCAAATGAATCTTTTTTTTTCCAAACCAAAATAATTTTTAAAAATTACATTTGGGAATTCAGATATGCTAGTGATTTACATTCCAGTTATTTAAAATATGCATCTAGACAGGTTTTAAAAAAGAAATGGTAAATTCACAAGGATAAGGCTTAAATTAAAGTGGTAATGCACAGTAAAACATTAAGGAAACATCTATAAATAACAGAAATATAGTACAAATAAATTAGTTCTATTTACCATTTCAAATATTAAAAATCTTTAATCCATTTCTTCATCTCTCTTTACAAAAAGGTTATGTGAGTTGTATGGAAACATCTGCAAAAAATATAATAAATACTTAATTTCTTTTAACGTTTTTTGATGTGGGAGACAAACTTCTTTTGTAATCCCCCCTCCCCAAGAAAATGCCCAAACACCTTTATACCAAAGTTAAACAAAATAAGTAATTTTTCAGGGTACATACATTTTCCAATATGAACTAAAAAACATTTCTACAAATTACATCAGAAGAACAATGTAACAAAGGTTATGGTCATGGATGTCAGCTTAAGGGGGCAAGTGATTAACAGGCAGCTTTATGTGGGATCATGTCTTAACATCAATAATTAGCCTTCTATAAAGTGTTTGTACAATTGGTGTTTTCAAGGAAGGCAAAGGTCATGGTGCCTGGAGGCCTTCGGCTAAAAGATTTAAAATTCTTACCAAAAATAGCTTATGAATATACAAATACCATTCACATAGACAAGATAAATAGGCCATCTCTTGTCTCTCTTTAAAATATCCTGGGCTAAACCAGTTTGCAAAGAAAATATTGTAGGATGATCTTGAACAGTATTAGAAATCTATTTCTTAATCCAAATCTTATCTCTACCTCACGGTGCAGAGCTGTGGATGGGGACATCTGGTCTTCAAATGGGTGTGGCTTCCTTCACGTTAATCTGAGTTCCGAGTCACTGTCAGGGTTGAATGAGACCATAGGCTACCCAAGGTGGCAGTTGGCCTTACTTGATGCAAACTTTGTGTGACCTTCCTTGGCTGCTAGAGTAAAGAAAAGTTGTATTCTTTTTAAAACCAGCAATACTTGAAGCTCAAATTCTCTGTCTGCTCCAATTTTATAAAGCACTCAAAGGTGCTTTGTTCACCCTAGTTAAAAGTTGGTTGGTTGGTTTTTAAATGTTAGTAGCCCTTGTCTTGTAAACCACAGCAGTAAACATTTGTGCCCTGTTTATAAAGATAGCTCAAAGCATCAATGGCTCTGAGAGGTAGCGAATTCTCTAGTGGTTTTAGAATATGTCCGTGAAAATAGTTGTTGCCAGAACCCATCACCTCTCTTAATTGCTTAAATAAAATTAAATTAGCACCTGGCTATGAGAGTGTTGTTGTTTTTTTTTTAAAAAAAGCATCTCTGGTGCAAGAGTATTTGATGTATGTTTTTAAAAGTCTTTCATTTTTCAATGGTAATTTCTAACGCTTTAGGGAGCTGGAGAAAACGCCAGTGATCATTTAAGATCACCTCATTCTAAGTGCTTAAACTGCTACGAGTAAGGGCATTTAAAGATAACTTGAGCTGGATGCAAAAGTCATACTGGCCATCCATCAGGACTAAAAACGGAAATCAACATTCTCTGCCAAAAGCCTGGGTTTCTTTCAGTGTTTAGGAATCATGACACTGTCCCCCTCCATGTGGCCTCTGAACCTCGCAGGTCAAATTTCTTCTCTCTCTACCTGGGACCTCAAGACAAGTGGCCGCTCTTTGGAACGAGGCAGCATGTCTACTGGGACAGAAAGCTTATTTTACCGGTTTGACACAGGACAAAATCCTTATTCGGGGGTATGTTAGGACTGTGGAGCAGTGAGAAAAGACTGATGAAGACAGACGTCTGCCGTATGAACTACTGGGTTAAAAGAGACGGATGTGTAGCATTCCAAGGGGATGCTAGGAAAATCCCAACTTTTCGCAGAAAGCAGCCCGGCTGCCATGTACAGCACTCCGTAAGCAGAGATGTACTTAGCTCTGTGTAATTAGGTAGGCCCCCAGGATGGACACTAACAAATTAATAGAACCAACACTTTCCCCTAAAGACCCCACCACCACCATCACAACAATATAATATACATAGTACAAGAAAAGCTGATAAAACACTTCAGGTGTAACTTTTCTTAAGAATAGGACAAAAGAAAAAATCCCTTATGTAGTCTTTTAAACTAGCAGTGCTTCCTTTGTCTTGCCTTGCCTATCTTCATTTTATTGCCTTTCAGAATAGATGGATATCCCTGAAAGATCGGATTGACAATCTTCTGCTGATTGAGACATCTGAAGCAGTGACTGATGACACAAGAGTGAGGCAGTTTTGCAGCTGTGAGCGACGCAGGTACCCCCGGCACCCGCAGGGTTTGCTTCTCTTTCCCCCACTCCGCATCCTGGTCCCCCGCCCCCCAGCCCCTCTGCGTCCCCTCTCGGTGTGTCACTTCCCGACTCCGGTGACAGGGTGTGTGATTTCTGAGGTTGGAAATCAAGTGTTCCATCTGCTTGCCCAAATAGGAAGCGTGTCGGGGAAATCAGGGGGATCGGAGCCCTAGTTTCCTAGTTTCTTTCGGGTGGAAGTCCGCGAGGTCCCGAGGGGACCACCCCCCTGGGGACCCCCCCACCCCGGGATCCTGGATTTCTGAGATACCCTATGGTTCGATATTGCTGGAATCTAAGGACAGACAAGCTCGAGAGAACGGAGGATGGCGGGTGACCTAGAGGGGCCGCGTCTACACGGGTGGGCGGGCCAAGAAGGCGAAGGGCGGGCGCCGGGGAGGAGGCGGCCGGGGGCGCGGCGGCCGGGGGCCTCAGAGCCGGGTCTGCGCCTCGGGGATGTAGATCTCGATGCTCTCGGCGCTCTCGGTGGCCGAGTTCTGGCGGACGGACGCGGCGCGCTTGGCGGCCATCAGGCGCTTGCGGGCCTCCTGGCGCTGCGAGCTCTCCAGCGAGCGCTCCCGGATCAGCGGCGCGGGGCCCTTCGCCGGCTTCTTGGGCACTGGAGGAGGGGCCCTTCGCTCCTGATCAAAGCAGAAGGTTCAGGACATTACACAGCTTCTCAGGACAAGCTTGGGAAAAACTGGGATAGGTCAGTAGTTAGCACACTTTTTTTTTTTTTTTTTTTTAAGCCTAAGGGTGGTTAGGTTAGTTCTGATCTGCACACTGTATATATATATATATATATTTACATGTATAGATATGTATATATTTTTTCTTCATTATTCTGGCTTGCGTATTCAAAAGCTGCAGGGGGAAAAAAATACCGGTAAGTTTAAGGCCAAGGGTAAAGCTGGATGGCAGAACTAGGTCTCTCCAAGGGAAGGATGTGGGTATTTAAAATGCCCCCCCCGCCTGCTGAAAGGCTGCGGCTCCCAGCACGTTTACTGCGGTTTTTCTCTGGAGGCTCCAGACTGTTCTGGGTGCCAGAGATGGGAAAGGGTGGCAGCGGTCGCCTCTTAGAACTCTGCATCCCCCTAAGGAGGGAGGCGGAGGGTGCGAGCTCGGTTCAGAGTTTAAAAACATCCCCGCCCTCTCCTCGGGCCCACCCAAACCTAAACAACCAAACGAGGAAGAAGATTGTAAGCCCGCGTTCGTTTAGCTTTGCTGATGCCACAGTGAGTTACACCCGTTTGCACATCACACACAAACACACAGCAATGTACTGGGCAGGGTCACCCTGGAGGGAGGACTTGGACAGTTCCTTACCCTCCCGGGTAGTGGAGTCAGCTCCTAAAACATCCTGCTGGACCGTCACGCCTTAGGGATCTCGGGGCGACTGTGGCGGCCCAGAGGGCAATTCCATCACAGGGACAGACACTGTGCCATGAAAACTGAACACAAGACTGAAAGAGTTCATCCCCCTAGCAGCAGCAAACTAGAAAATGGGTGGCTAATTTTAAATGCCATTGCAAAAACAAAAGCCATATATCACTTGGGCTGGAAAAAAGTACAGTGGGAAAGAAGGGAATCTAAACCACAAAGGATTTTGGGGAAAAAGACGGTGAGTTTTCAGGCTGCACAAAGGTCCACGTGAATCTGATGATTTCATTTTTCAATAAAATACCCTAATTCTCATAAAACTAAATGTGAAAAGTATCTTAAATTAGGGATTCCATGATTCTCCGAAGGGCATTCTCTGTGTTCCTCCTTACTTGCCTGGGTGAAGCCCTAGTTAACATACTGCACTGGAGTTGCCCGCCGGCTGTTTAAGGTGGCGTCTTGTGTGGATAAAAAAAGGGAGCACAGAGTGCAAACCATATTCCACCAACCCTGATTGTCTTGTTCATTGTTTCCCTTCCAGTTCATGGGGTGATGCAAAGCTCTGATGACAGACAACGTGCGTGAAGGTTTAGAAATCAAGTTAACTAATGATTTACTGTGTCAATAGGTTACCTATATCAATTCTTAGCTTCACTCCTTTTGGACGTTTAAAATCTTCATTGTTGGGTAACTCAGTCGATATTTTGGAAACTTTTTAGTCATATTTTCCTTTCCTTGCACATTTTATTTTTTAACTATAATTTTTAAAAATCCATGAGTGAGAAATCAGATGGATCAGCTCTAGAAATTCAGTTACCAGTATGTGTGTACATCTGTAGTGTTTTCTTAAAGTCAGACCAATTTAAAAGCTTACGTAGCAGACAGTTTCAAACCCAGATTAAAGAAAACTAGATTGAGTGCAAATGTTTGGCTCCCCCAGTGAGAGGCCACACAGACATCCATGGTACTTTGATGCTTCGCACCAAAACCCCACAGGTGGATGGTGACAGAATTAGAGATGAGGGACAGTGATGAGAGCGGTGGCCCCTTCGATGATGCACCGGCTGGTGGCACTGGATTTCTCCCGGGAGCCCATGGACCCCAAGAACCCTGGTATTATAATGGGCAGCAGCAGAATGGATTGGACTGCGGCTTGCTCTCTGATAGGTG
This sequence comes from Grampus griseus, assembly GCF_964374135.1. Classification (NCBI taxonomy): domain Eukaryota; kingdom Metazoa; phylum Chordata; class Mammalia; order Artiodactyla; family Delphinidae; genus Grampus; species Grampus griseus. Next base: position 34,220,937 of record NC_139006.1, on the reverse strand, counting down.
CAGGGATCAGAAAAGGGCATCACAAGTACAGCTGTGCCTAATATTTAGAAGTTGAATCTCTCGGGAACATCTGACCTCAGGCCATAGGAAAGCAAAGGGTTAAAAAAGTCATGCATGCCTGGCCAGCCTAGGGAGGTGGACATTGGATACCTGGGCAAGCCTGGTGGACCCGCCGTAATCAAATGTGAAAATTGCCATTTATTAATTCAAGTAAAAGCATTTGAGTCTTTACTTCTACGCTCTCGCATGAGGAACCCAGTGAGCGATATTCCCCAGGGCAAATCAACCAACAGTAAAACTCTTAAAAAATCCCAACATTTATGATTACTGTGAAACTTTACGGTGTGTATATTTTTACACTTGAACAACAGTGGTTTCTTTATTACTATATTTATGAAATGATTATCAAAGTCGGTTAGTTTGCAGGGCTTCCTATTTTCTCGGAAGCACGTGCTAGGGGTGTAAGGAAGTTGAGCTCTTGCTGTATGTAACCGTGCACTGAAGATGTCATTTATTTTAGTTTAAAAAGCAAAATGGAGGCAGTTCCTTCCAGTGACTAAAATGGTTTAACTTAAAGTTTAATTAACAAAAAAAGCCACATTCCCATTTTCCAATTCACACAGACAGGTTTTTCTTTAAAAATATGCCTGAAACATATTACAGATAATATCCCAAGTGATTACTATGTAAACATTGTCATTACAATGAAATTAATATGATATCAGCTCCATTTCACATTGTAAACAGCAAGACTGAAAGCAGAAGCCTATTTAGACTGTCCAGTGTTTGTGCAGGTTTTTAAATGAACCATACAAAATCTACATTGTTCTACCTTCTTGTCAAGAGGATCCATCTGTTTCCAATTATTGGCCTTTAACTGATGAAGTTCATCAAATTTCATACTAATATTTTCTATGGACAACTGCAGCATGTCCCAGAACCCCGCCAAATCCTGGGAGGTGGGCCTTGGATGAGCGCTGGGATTCTGTATGAGAGAAAGAAAAACATTCACGCTTTAGAGGTGATGATCTAGGACAACAAGCACAGGACCAAGGCGGCCTTTTCAAATATTTCAAATAACGCAAGGAGGATGAGTTCCTTTTGGTTTTCAGATAGGAGAGAGAAGTGAGGCTATCGATGGCCCTTTTATTCATTTCATATTTTATATATGTCTTATATACATATTCACCTTTCTTAAGGAATAATTGACCAAATTGCAAAATATTTAGAGTGTGCAACGTGATGATGTGATATATACACACATTGTGAAAGGACTCCCCCGTCGAGTTAAGTAACACATCATCACCTCATGTATTTATCTTTGTGTGTGTGTGAGAACATTTATGTTCTACTCTCTTGGCGAAGCCCAGTTATACAATACACTGCTATCAACTATAGTCACCATGTTGTAATTAGATCTTCAGACCTTATTCGTTTGATAGCTGAAAATCTGTACCGTGTTGCCAACCTCTCCCTGTTTCCCCCACACCCAAGCCCCTGGCAACCACGTTTATACTCTCTCTGAGTTTGGTTTTTTAAAAAAGATTCCACTGCAAATGATAAGTTTATACATTCATCTTATACACATTGGAGTCAGTGATTCTCAACGTCAAAGTAAAATTCTTCTTTTGTTAATATTACATCCTTCAGTACGCTATGGCAGGGAGTCTATAAACATTTGAAAAATCCCAGAATGTATGATCTATGACAAGATGCATTTAAAGCTATATTTAAAGGAAAATACCTTTTGCAAAAAAAAAAAAATACAGTGTATTGGTACTAGAGTCAGTATTCAACTCCATGCCATCCAACATACTCAGAGAACATATAAGGAATCTAAAGTAAAGTTCATTTTAATACTCATGTTGAGTGAAAATACTAGGGCAAACAATGATAAGTAATAAAAGAACTGGATTTTCAAACTACTGTGTGTTTAACAATTAAGATATCTCTAATGTAGGAAGTCATGTTATCATATAAGTACTTGGACAAAATCATTTGGAAGCGAATTAGTTTTAAATTGACCATAACGTAACATGGCAAATGTGAGAACACTTGTCTATACACACACATAGATGCCTGTAGTGACCCATTTGCTAGATAATATTAAACATTCTTTGGTTTGTGGATTGACTTTCTTTGCCCTCATTCACGTATCCCTGACAAGTACTAGAAAGTATGAACCACTCATTTATATGGTCTGAGACAGAAAAAACAACTAAAGACTGAAGGTGTTGTGTTCATCGCTGGTTACTACCTGCAACAGTAGCTAAAGGCATTCATGGGCAGATGGGTGGGACTCCCACTTGCCAAAAGTTTCTAGCAGGGGTCCGTTTTGGTTACCTCTGGGAATCTGGGCAATTGGAATGACTGTGAAGTCTCATGCCATATAATAACTGGAGGCCAGTTTGTACTTTTAAAATCAGCCCTATGAAAATATCATCAGAATTTCAGGAAGCTCAAGGTTGGTGACCATCAAAGTTAATAAGTTGGAAAGAACGTTTTACCCCTTTCATGGACTAGCATTATTGGTCTGGCTTCAAAATAAATACAAGTAAAGAATATATTTATAAACTTACACTTTTAAAACTACCAATAGATCATTGGAATAAGTAAGTTCTAAAATTTGTAAGTATTTGGGTCAGTGTTAAACTCTATTCTAATGACATCTGAATTAACAAGAGGGTTTCTCTGTAGTACTTTGATTTAGTAAACTAAAAAGAAAGTTTCTTAATATCTAGGTTCAGAATAGACAGATAATAGCTTTGACAAAGTACTTGTCAAATGGAGTTTTATGATCTTGCAATATATTTCCTTATCTTATTGGTAACTAAAAGCTAAATTGCTCATACTTTGAAGTTCACCGAAGTCTTTTAGGTCACAAGCTCCGTTGGTTAAACTGTTTTAGTGCATCAGTCGATGAAATGATAGAGGTCGTTTAACTCTGTAACACGGGTAATTTGTTCCTTTCCCACCAAGACTCTCTTTGCTGACACAGCCTCCAGGAGATGGATGGGGAAGCAGAGGGAAAGAGCCTGTGTGCTCAGCCAGTCTCCGAATCAGAGGCTCCTGTGACACCCCGGCGCAGAAGGAGATGCACAGCCCGCTTGAGTATGAACCAGGCCACTTGGAGGTCAGAGGTGGTAGAGGTTGAGAAGGATACGGCGGGCCAGGTCCCTGGGTTGACTTTTGTTGCAATCCATTTATTCTATGCCCGAGAGTCAAGTCGGAGACAAGGTGCAAGTGTTCTCAGGTGTCCTCCTCAGAGTAAGAACTCAAGCAAGCAGAGCTGGGCCTGGGGTGACCGATCTCAGTGCTGCTTTAATGCACCTTTGTGGACCTAAGTGGTACCATCACCAGGCCACTGTGCTTCCTGCTGCAGAGGAGATGGAGCTGAGCCAGCAGGGTCAGGAGGGGACTCAAATCCTGGGGGGCCTTTACAGGGATTGAAGTCGAACACACTGGGATCTGAACCTTGGCTCTGCCTCTTACCACGCGGCCCTGGCAAGTCACTGAGCTCTTCCAGGCCCATTTTCCTCAACGGTAGAACCGTCATAAAAATAATGTCACTATATTCTCCAGACCGTTGCTTTGAGGATCTAACCAGATCATAAACTTAAAAGCTCTGAGGACACAGTGCGCTTCTGCTCCTGCTTCTATAATTCTTTTCAAAGGGGTGCTGTGTTTGCCCTGTAGCATGTACTTATTGGTCTCCGCCTGTGTCTTTTGGCCAGTTTGAGAAATGTGGCTTTATATGAACTTTTTTACATATGATTCTTTACAAGAGCAAAGAATCATATTAATTAAGATCTGTGGGGCTTCCCTGGTGGCGCAGTGATTGAGAGTCCGCCTGCCGATGCAGGGGACATGGGTTCGTGCCCTGGTCCGGGAGGATCCCACGTGCCGCAGAGCGGCTGGGCCCGTGAGCCATGGCCGCTGAGCCTGCGCGTCCGGAGCCTGTGCTCCGCAACGGGAGAGGCCCGCGTACCGCAAAAAAAAAAAAAAAAAAAAGATCTGTGACACATCCGCAAGTTTACAGATTAGCAGGAATTCTGTACCTGGCACGTAGTGAAGCTCAATAAGATATTGGTTGAATCACTTATCAATACATCTACTAATATATATTATCTCATAATTCAGAACAGAATTTCTGAGACGCTGAAAGAAGGGTCAGGTAATTTTTGCTGAGGGAGGAGAAAACAAACTACAGATGTCAGGGGTGGGGGTGAGGAGGAAGGAAAGGATAGCCCCAAGGGGAGGGTTCAAAAAGAAAAGCCTGGTGAAGAGAGATGGAGAGCACCAACTTTTGCCGGGTTTATATCTGCTCTTGGTCGAGCCCTGTCTAGATAAATTCCATTCGGTCTGTATTTGTCCTTGTTAACAAGATGTGGTTAGAACTCTAAAATCATAGTCTGGGTCAATCAGATTGCAAATGATTCATGTTTTTAACCTTCCAGGAGATAAACTAGTTGCTTTTCATTTTCTTTATTTAGATCCAACTTGATCATTAATTGACCAATAAAAGCTATGTTTGTGGAATGACACTTGTAGAGATGGTAGCATTTAAAAAAAATTCTGTGAGGAAGCTCTTGCCCTTGTCTTTTGCTGGTAATTTTTTTAAAATGTTGTTGATGCTAGTATTAGTTTTGTCTCTTTGTCCTGGTTTATTTTGTTTCTGTATGTCCAAGAAGGCTGAATGATTCATTGGTCTCAGGGAGATCAAATCTATACCTTATGACACCTTCCACTTCTGATTCTTGAATTAAAACAGAGAACTCTGATAAGAAAATAAGCCCTGATGGCTATTTCAGAAAGAAACTCATTATCGAAAATGATTTTTTTGCTGTAATATTATTTTTTACGTATCAGTCTGCTCCATAGTTTGGTAAGAATAATGAAATCAGAAGGCCAGGAAAATGGAAAGTCTTCAGTTACCGAACAAAAAAGGGGAGGGGAATGGAGTTTTAACCTGATTGGATTCTTTCTTCAAAGATTACTTAAGTATAACATAAATATTTTTAATTTTAAGAAAAGCAGGAAATATATGATTCATCAGAAAACTCTCTATTCCAGGTAAGAGAGTCCGATGGGCTGTGACTTGGTTCTACTTTAGTTGGACCGGTCTTGACAACAGGTTCTTCTCGTGGTACTAGCAGGGAAAATGGTAGTGATGGATAAGGATACCTACCAGGTTTTCTTCACACAGTTCTCTGAACTGGTAGAATTTCTGGGCCATAAGAAGTTGGGCACTGCCAACTGCAGTTCGGATTTTCCCTAGAACTGAAAAAAGCAAACAGACAAGAAGTTTACACGTGACGTCTCATTGCTGAGACTTAGTCTGGTAAAGCAAAGAGGAAGTTATGCTGTAGTAATTAGGGAAAACGATATGCACACCGCACGCGCGCACACGCACACAGCCCGGTCGTGGCCGTTGCTCTGCGGTCTGTGGAACGGACGCTCCTGGGTTAAAGAAGAAAACCAACTTGGAGAAAAACACATGCCCATCATGCATCTTTCTTAGGAATAACGGAGTTTTCCATCACAGCCCTGGATGTTACCAGGAAAGGAGGCAAATAGTTTTGCTTTTTTTTTTTCCTTTTCCTTTTACTGCAAGGATGAATTTCAAGTGTTTGCCAGTACAGTTACGGATTTATTTGTGTCATAGTCTGCTAGCTTGTTTTTCTAATCCGAGTTCAAATACAAGAAAAGCAGCCCTAATTTGGAGCGGGGAATCTCGTGGCACTCACCATATCCCATCCATAGCCTTCATTATTTTTCCGGAGTTCAGCCACTGGTACTGTCAGGAAAGAGCCATGGCCAGTTGCAAGATTGTCTAAGGAGTGAACATTGTCAGCCCGTTGCCTAGGGGACGCCAGCACCGCCCCTGCTTTTCCACTCCACAGACCAACGTTATTGTTCATAGAGGTTTAATTCCCTGTGCACTGTGCTGAAAATCCTCCCTTTGCAAGCTACTTCTTGCCTCCGGTGCAGTCGAAGGGGACAACCTTTCAGCGCATGGGTGAGCTGAGCAGAAAGGAGCCTCTGCCCCAGCATCCCGAGGATCCCGAGCTCCGCGTTATCCCGGAGGCGCTCCCTACGCCGGTGGGGCCCGGGCTGCTGCGCGGCTGGAGCCCGGCCACCCGGCACTGGGCACCGGGCAGGAAGGAAGGGGAGACGGCGCCCACAGAGAAAGCCAGAGCGGGGGAGCCTCCGAGGGGGGCTTGCCCGCTTGGAGATCTTCACAGGGAGAGATTTTATGGGACTGAAGCAACGTTTTTGCTGCTGTAGTTTTGTTCTGAATTTACCGAGCCTGAGACTCGGAGTGGAATTAGATCTCCCTTTCTTGACCTCATTCCCCACAAAGACTGAGAAGACAACGAAAAGCAACTTCATTTTGGGGTTTCTAGTCATCTCCTCCTCTGTTTAAGGCTGCCAGGCTGGATAACGATTTCGGCTGCCCACCCCCTGGGCACTACCCAAATATTTCAGCCTTCCCGCACATGTGACCAGGGCATCTCTGAACTCTAGAAGTCACCAGTCACACCAGAGCTGAAGCTCAGAGATTGCCTCCCCAGGGATAGCGGAGGTCCCCCTTGAGAGCCACCAGGCAGCAAATTCTCAGGCCTAGGAGTTGACATTTTTTCAATCTGTTTGTAAAATCTTTTGGGATGATTACCTTTTCCTCTTTAACAGATCAATCACTTGTGTGAGGTCTCCCTCCTTTTCTCAACACCCCAAAGCAGAAAAGACAGCACAGGGCACCACAGAAGTTAAGAGTACTGGCCCTGACTGGCCAAGGATCCTTGCCGGAACACTTCCTAGCCACGGCCCTGGACAAGTCACCTAATCTCTGTTTTCTTATATGTAAAATGGGGCTAAGGGTACCTACTTACTGGCAGCGTTGTTGTGAAGGTTAAAAGCGGCAATGTGGGGGCTTCCCTGGTGGCGCAGTGGTTGAGAGTCCGCCTGCCGATGCAGGGGACGCGGGTTCGTGCCCCGGTCTGGGAAGACCCCACATGCCGTGGAGCGACTGGGCCCGTGAGCCATGGCCGCTGAGCCTGCGCGTCCGGAGCCTGTGCTCCGCAACGGGAGAGGCCGCAACGGTGAGAGGCCCGCGTACCGCAAAAAAAAAAAAAAAAAAAAAAAGCGGCAATGTGTGTGAATTGCTTAGGACTGGATCTGATTATACAGCAAGTGCTCAATAAATGTTTATTATTGAGGACCAGGACTCTACACTTCCACTGTGGGTGTGCGACTGTGGGCCCCACACTTGCTCTGCCCAGAAGAGAAGAGAGAGAAAAAAAAATGTCTGGATTATTCATAGGCAACCAGTATCCTTGGTTGTCTGGGACAGGTATGTGCTTTGGAGGACCTGTCCCAGATCAGTCAGAGACAGATCGGAAGGGGCACTTCCTAAGTGAACACATGGTTTAGGCAAACTCTGAGGTTTCTGGAAACCTCTCTGAATGATCTTGCTGAAGGGCAGGACTGTGACACCAGCAAATCTCAGAATGATTCCTAAAAGCTTAGAGCTAGAACCCAGGTCTCCAATCGGCTGCCTGGGATTGTACAGCTCCTGGGGACTGTGAGAGAAACTTGAGGTATCCGGATACACCTCAACAGTTTGAGCTAATGGCTCTCAATGACACCCAGATACCTAAGCTCTGTAATGGACTGCATAACAAGATGAGCTGAATAAGACAGCGATTCTCAAATGAGGGGAAAGCACTGCGGCAAACAATCATTTGGGCAACACCCACCATGTAGGTAGGGGCTAACTCGGATGTCTTCTTGGAAGTTAAGCAAGGGACATCTTCACTCAGCATGGTCTGGTGAGAGCGAAAACACCGGGAATAGAGTCGGGGCCGTTCTGTTTTTCAGGTTTTTACCATCACGTTCTTGAATGGAAATTCCCTGCTGGCTCCAGGATTACTTGCATTTCTAGTGTCCTTTCCTAGGCCCAGGGTGGGGAGATGAGGATTTGTCTCCATGAACCAGGAGGTCTGGGACAAGCAGATGATTACCCCTACCTCCTTGTCCTCCACGCTTTCTTTTCCAGAGAACTAAAAACTCACTTTGATCTTAAGAAAGCTCTAATAAAGTTTTTTTTCGTTTAGTTTTTCCATTAGACACTCACTTGGTGGGTGAAATAACTCTTTTCTTCTGAAGGTAAAATTCATATTTGTTACATAGGCTTTGAGGAAGTAAAAAAGACAAAGTAAATGGTAAACTCCAATGGAAGTAAAAAGTAGAAAAAAAAAAAAAGGCTGAAGGTTGGTAAAGAAATGAGATAAAGGGCTTCCCTGGTGGCGCAGTGGTTAAGTGCTGATTCAGGGGACACGGGTTCGAGCCCTGGTTCGGGAAGATCCCACATGTTGCAGAGCAACTAAGACCGTGCACCACAACTACTGAGCCTGTGCTCTAGAGCCCACGAGCCACAGCTACTGAGCCCATGTGCTGCAACTACTGAAGCCACATGCCTAGAGCCCATGCTCCGCAACAAGAGAAGCCACCGCAATGAGAAGCCCGCGCACCACAACGAAGAGTAGCCCCTGCTTGCCGCAACTAGAGAAAAGCCCACGCGCAGCAACAAAGACCCAACTCAGCCAAAAATAAATAAATAATTAATTAATATTTGAAAAAAAAAGAAATGAGATTAAGAAGAATCTGAAAGTCATTTTTTTTTTCTTTTTTTGTGGTAGGTGGGCCTCTCACTGTGTGACCTCTCCCATTGCGGAGCAGAGGCTCCGGACGCGCAGGCTCAGCGGCCATGGCTCATGGGCTCAGCCGCTCCGCGGCATGTTCCCGGACCAGGGCACAAACCCGTGTCCCTTGCATCAGCAGGCGGACTCTCAGCCACTGCGCCACCAGGGAAGCCCTGAATGTCATTTTGAAACTACTCTAAAATGTTCCATACCAGCCTTCAGCAGGGTGGAAAGAAAAGTACTTCTCTCAGGGATGCTAGGAAAAGAAGGATAAAGGAGCAAGCGTAAATGAGATATTCAGGCTGCCTCTGTGGGCCTTTCCTATGCATATAGCAGCCCAACCTGGTGAAAGAAAGTTCCAGAAGAGGCCTAGGTACAGGATATCTTCCCAAGGTGTTAGCCTTGCATCTCACTATTTTACTGTACGTGGTGGCAATTAACTTCGCAGGGGCTGGGTTGGCCCTCAAAGCCAAGGCCAAAAATGTCAAAGGAGCCTGAAAGGACTTGTGGGATCTACACAAAAGCTGGTGCAGGGACACTCCCTGTGGGTTCTGGGAATTCACTCATTTACTCAGCAAATATTGAATAAGGGCATACGATGTGCCAGGCTGTGCTGCATGGATGTGACACGGTGATGAGGACAAAATCTTGCCCTTGTGGATTCCATTCTGGTGAGGGGACGTGGGGGAGATGGACGTCAGAAGTACAAACATGGCTATACGTGTTTGGGATCTGCTGAATCACTTGGATTGGGCTGGATGGGACGAAGTATGATTGGGCCAAAGGACAGTGAATTCTTTAAGTGGTGATCAGAGAGCTTTCAGTTCTCTTGGTCTCTCTCCTTAAAAAAGGAAAATAAGCAAAGAACAACAACAACAAAAGTGGTTTGTGTTGGTATCCGTTGCAATATGAAATTGGCTCTGGACTAAACTGTTACAGTAATCATCATTTGAAAATGTTACTGTTTTTTATTTTGGAAAAAAGTTAAAATACGTGAAAGTACAAAAAGGGCAAGAGAGCCAACATTCATGGATGTGCTCTCCCTCAAAGGATCAAATGCTAATTTTTTTCAAATTTGCTTCTGAACTTCTATTTCTTTCTTTTTTTCCCCTCTCTCCCTCTCCAGTGAAGGGAAGCCCTACGGACAAAGTATTCTCTACTTCTGTCCCCTTTGCCTCCCTCCCTAAAGGAAACCACTAGACCAGACAACCAACATCCCAGTCCCACCCCTGAGTTTATGAAGGTGTCTCCTTTGGTCCTAGAAAGGCGACAGCTAAGGGCCTTCTTGAGAGCAAAGGAGAGCGTTAGATTGGGGTGACCCCTCTTGCACAGCTGAGACCCCACGGCCTAGAATGGGCGGTTGAAGGCTCTGTCCATCCAGGAGGAAGATGTGCCCCTGGGGTTTCCTTTAGTTGGTTTTTTCTCACACTCTGGTCCACACAGTCTTTCCAGATTGTTCCATCCAAATGTAGTTAATAGTTTTTACCATCCATTTCCCTTAGGGCCCATTCCCTGCCCCTTCCAGAATAATAATCTCTGCTATGTCACCCCAGGCATGCCATTTAACCATGATTTATTCCATCTATTTGTATCACACGTAATCACAGAATAGGCCTTGTCTTGCTTTGCCGCTCTTTTCATGTAGAGAACCCTGGTCTCCTGCATGCATATAAGAACCCTGATGGTGAATTTTTTCAGGTTCCTTTCTCCCTTTCCTTTCCTCCCAGCTCCTGTGTTAGTGTATCCCTCAGTGGGACTGCAGAACAACAACCCAAAACGCTGTTGAACTGAATTCCTTCTATGTAAGAAGTGGGCATCTCTTTATTAACTCCCCCACTCATAAGCCTAGAGACCTCTCATCCCACGATGAATGGGTGGCTCTGGGGGATCATAGCAGAGAGGACAGGCCTGCATTAGTTCACCACACAAAGCCAGGAAGATCAGAAAGGCCATCACTGTTTGGTTTTTGCAAAAACCTGCCTATTTATATTACTATTACCTTGTATTTCAAAGCACTTTCACGCGCACATCTAACGTGATCCTCACAGGACCCCGTGGGGCAGGGCCAATGTCATCATTTTAGCTGAGGAAAGCTGGGCTCAAAGTATGAAGTGACTTCCCTGGGGCCCTGGTCCAGCTGTGCCCTTTTCCCTCAACACTTCCTGAGAATTGGTTCTGAATCCACTCAACTGAAGGCCTCTGAGCATGATTTCTTTCCTTTATCCACACTTTCTAGCTACGGCCAGTGGAGAGAAGGGGGGCAGCTGTAACCAGTCAGTGGGGGAATTTGCAGAAGTGCGGCAAGTCTGATCCCTGTCCTACGTCAGGGCAGGAGGGCAAAGCACGTCTACCGAAAATGACTGTCGCACAAAGAAATCTCAGTCACGAAAAGAATGCAGGAACCAGGGGTCACTTGAAAGAGATGGCGGGTGTAAGGTTCAAGTTTTGTTTTTTCTTTGAAAGACTATGCATCGTAATGAGAAGCAGAGAAAGACAAAATAGTCTTTTATGAAAACCACGATTTAAAATTTCCTCGCTACATTCAATCAGAAACCCAGACATCTAGAAAAAAGCACACCTCCTCCTTCCCACTGACCCCCACATGGTACCATTTTTATTTTGGGAACAAGGAGGTGGTATAAAAGGCACAGGAGTGAAGGGAATGAACAGTTTCTCTCAAGTGTTCAGTGGTAGCCGAGTAAAACAAAGGCCGTCTCCTCCGGGGACGTGTCTGACTTTTTGCTGAGTCAAAACGCTTATTTTATATCCATAGGCCTAGCTCCCTCTCTCTGCCATCACGATCTGTGTGGTTGAATCTGTTTGTCGCAAGACTTTCAGGATCAAGGGATTCCTGGCCATGAAACGAAAGCAGAATCATCCCCTTCCCCAGTGGATTTGGATAAAAACTGGGAATAAAATCTGGTCCGGCTCCAATCGGAGACACTGGATGAGACTGAGCTGGGTCTATAAGGAACCGCATGGGAGATATTTATACTGTATATATATTTATACTGTGTTACACATATTTATACTGTATCAAAGTCGCCAGCATCTTACCATGTCAAGCTGAAAACATCCCGACTATCTAGACAGTTGGATGTGTTTTATTGGGAAAATGATTTTTTTCTTTGTTTCTACATTTCTGCATGAGTAGCTTGGTTCAGGAATAAATATGTGTGACCCTTTGTTTGAAAAAAATATCCTTACGCATAACCAACATACGCATTTAATATTCAAGAAGGGTTAGGCCTCTAGCGCTGACAGGCCAGAAGCACCGGTTGCTTTGACTGCTTCCAGTTCTTACGGACTATGCCGGCTCCACCATCAGCATTTATATCTTCAACCTGGACAGTACCTATCAATACAGAGGAGTCCGTCTGGCTGTCCCACCAGTGGTGAAGCTTCTGCAGTGGACAGGCTGGTGGGACACGTCCCAGGCCCTGCCGCCTACACCTAATTCCCCTGGTCTGCTTCCTTTCCTAACTTCCTCTCTGTGTGACATCCCAGAAAGAGAATAGGCACTGGAGTCAGAAATACCACTTATCAGCTGCAGAGCTTGGGAGAATGTATTGTACTCTCAGACTCTGTTTTCTTTGTCTGTCAAGCGATCATAATGCTATCTTCATAGGATTGCTGATTATTTAATGAAATCATATATGGAAATTGTTAGGATGTAGCAGGAATTATAACTCCTATATCCTATCGACATTCTTTAGCTCTTGGTCATTCACCTGGGAAACTAAAAGGTGACATGATCCCAAACAGGGAATTATTTATCCTGCTAATCTTCACGCTCCATCGTCTCTCCCCAACAGTGTGAGCTGACTGAACGTCCTCTTTTTTTGGTGGCTTTCATGCAGGCAGGCTTAGACAAGCGTCAGTGTGTGGGGGAATCACGCCTTTGGTCTGTGCGCATAAGAAATCCACAACAATTCTTCAGGGCCCCAGATTTTCATGCCTATCTGGGCATATCTCCCCACCTAACAGAGCTAGAACAGTGGCCAACTGGCTGCTGGATGACAGAGACACACGGAGAAGACAGGACCTTAACCAAGGCTGGACGCCTAGACCATCCTGCCGGAGCCTGTGCAGAAAACAGACTCGCTGCAAAATCAAGGGTCAGACCCTCCCCGGGAGCCACAGATGCTCCAGCAAAACAAGGTCCATCTTCAGGTGCAGAGTAGGCCAGACACATCTGGCCTGCAGGGCGCTGGGCCCACCCGATGCTCTGTGAGCTGTGTTTTGCCGTGTGGTTTAGAGCCATTCAGACCCATGGGTTCCAAACTCAGCCCATCTCTTGCAGCTGTTTATTAGTCCTTCAAGATGGTCTTGGTCACCTCCCTCCCTGACCCTCCTTTTCTGACTCTTATTCACTCACAACTAGACCCCTGCTACCTCATCTTCAACCATAACTTTGCCTCCTATGAGATGAAGTAAACAGGGGGATCAGGCATGAACACTCTCAGCGTTCTGCCCTCTCCTGACACTTGCCCCCCACGCAGTTCCCCTAAAGCCCTAATGAGTGATGGGCAAGCAGTGATGTGGCCGGCATCAGAGACGTCAGGTGCCTGGAGTTACTGCCATTGCTTCTTAATGGAGTCAGCCGGCGACCGATAACTGCCCCCGTCCTAAAGAGCTCTCTACGCCCACCCTTCCCGTCTGTCTGTGTCCTTGGCCCACTCCCTCCTGGCTGCTCGGAGAACCTACTCCCTCTCTGCCACCTCTGCCCTTCTCTGCAGCCCTACGTGAGAGGGCTGCCAGCATTCTCAAGTCGCTCCCATTCTAAGGGGAAAATCCTCCCCCATCTCGTGATCCCCTCTAGCTAAAATAAAATTCCTCTTCTCCCCTGTTATAGGCTGAATTGTGTCCTCCCAGATTCATCTGTTGAAGTCCTAACATCCAAGTCCTCCAACCGTGACTGTATGTGGACCAGGGCCTTTACATCGGTAATTAAGTTAAAGCGCGGTCATTAGGGTGAGTCCTCACCCAACATAACTGGTGTTCTTCTAAGACGATGGGATCAGGACGTAGATACACACAGAGGGAAGACCAGGCCAAGGGGAGAGGCCTAGGGACAAACGGGCACCTTGAGCTCAACCTTCTAGCCCACAAAGCTGTGAGAAAAGAGATTTCTGTTGCTGAGGCCACGGGTGGTACTTTGTTATGGCAGCCGGAGCATACCAATACATTCCCTTAAGCTGGATTCTCCAAAGGGCAGACTCCTTTGCTCTCTCTACATCCTCAGCTCCCAGGGTCCCCCCTCCCTGTGGTCTGGCTCTCCCCTCCCCTCCCCCCTCCTGGACCTCTGCGTTTGGCACAAAGGAATCTCAGCCCCCTGGGCACCCACAGTGCTCTCTGGCCCTGACCTCTGCTTCCCTCCACCTCGAGAATGTTGAACACAAAACTTGGTCCTGAGCCCCCTTCCCTTAGTCCCCTCGAGTGATCCCATCCATGCTCCTGGGTTCAGCTATTCTGTACAATAGGTTTATTTTGCTCAAATCTGTAACTCTGTTGTATACCAACCCTTCGTGCAGCACGTCTGAGCAACCCCTCGACACCTCTTGTCTCCCCACATCCACATTCCTCTCAGGAGTCCCTGGTTGCTCATGATTAGGGCTACAAGGCTCCATCACCCCCTCCACAGCATGAATATTCTCCCTCCATTGCCAGTTTGGAGGTTTGGTCCTATCAACTGGAGGGTCTTCTTATCGCATATAATTCTTACGCTTAAAACTTTTCCATGCTCCCCTGTCATCCCTGGGATAAGCGGGAAACTCCCTTCAATGGCCCACCTGTCCAGCCTCACCTCTGCCCACTCCCTCAGTGCCTTGGGCCCCCAGTTTCCCGAATCCAAAACCTGGTCTCTCCGCAGTGCCTTTGCTCAGGCTAAACGCTGAGCTGGGGTGCCTCCTGCCTTGGCTCCCACACTGGCCCCGCCCCACACTGGCCCCACCCCCTGTGCACAGGTGTGCATCCTCCAGAAAGACCTATCCCCTTTCACCTCTCCCTCGCTTTGCTCCTCAAATTTCCGTGCACAGCTCTGTCTCTGCCCTCTCCGCATTCTTTCCAGCACCATCTGTTTATATGTCTGACTTTACCAGCAGGCATGGCATAGACTGTGCCGATGTAACTCCCAATGATCCTGTTGGAAGAGGTTTTGAAGTGAACTGACTCATCAATAAACTCTATGTTAACCAGAAAAGTTAATTAACGGCAAGATTCCAGGCCTAAGATTCTGCTTCTTTAAGGTTTTACCGTGCCTAGCACCCCTTTTTCCTTACAGTCTTGACTGATTAATTGGCTAAGATAGTCTTGGTGGGGCTATTCTTCCTCTTGGTTTTCTATTTATAATACTAGCTGTGCTGACTCAGGCTGGAAGAACCAAGCCATTTGGGAAAAGTTGAACGAGGTTGTGGGTGAATTAAACCTCCCTGTCCTCAACTTTTGACTTTTTGCTCACCTGGCCTCCCCGCCCCCCGGGGGAATGTTGTAGACTTTAGGAGTGAGGAGGAAAAAGGAATTTTTAAAAAAGTGGATCCACCCACTTACTCCAAAGTCATGTGGATTTGTCAGACCGAATCTGTGTGATTTCAAGTCGGGATTATCCAAGTGGAGACATTTTAATTCACGAGTTTGTCCTCGTGGAAAAGAATGTCTCCAACCAACTGCCCAGCTGCTTCTCAAACACATTTGTGATCCAGAGCTGTTGTCAATAAAAAGGTCTCCACAGAAAACATGGATCTGTTTCACTCCTGGCTGACAAGGGCTGCTCTGAATGTAACAAGAGCACTTTTTTTTTCCCTTAAAGGAGCCAAAACTTAAATGAACAAAGAATGACGAATTTATGAATTTATTAAAAGCGAATGAATAAAGAATAGAATTCTCAAGTAGAAATTATCCCATGGACTAAAACCAGAGCTTCCACGGGGCTAAACCATGGGGGAAATATTATTTTGTTTGTAAAGAGCAAGTTTGCAAAAATTCAGCTCATGTTTTTTCCCCAGTCCACACTCCAGGGGTCTCACTCATAAAAGATGGTTACGCTTCAAGCCATATCTCCATTTACATCAGCCGTGAAATAGTAACAGCATCTACGTCACATAGATAAATACAGTTTCTGAGCCTTTGAAAGCTGAATGAGGTGAAATGAGTTAACGTTTCCCTTGGGAATATGGAAGGATTAAATACTGCATTTGAAGGCCATTGCAATGATCTTTCACAGAAATTGGTTATTGTTAGAGAAAGTGATCGGGGACCGTGCTCCACGAGTCAGGCCCTCTCTCTGCAATCTCTGCCTCTCTACAATGTACAAGTGTCTGGAATAAAGGGAACAGCAGTGGCCCAGGGACCTGGAGAGCTGCTTCCAGGCACCCTGTCTTCCCTCTGCCCATCGTCACCTCTCCTCGCCTCCGTGCCCCTCAGCCTCAGACCACTCCCAGTGAAACACACCCACAGAAGGGATGCTCGGAGGTGACCTTCCAGCACCAACACCTTTCTCCTTGTGCTCAGTGCTGTGCAAAGCAAAATGCAGCCAGCGTTCTAGAAGGTTAAACAGAAGGCACATTGCACACAGTTTTCTTTTCGTTCCTGTCGCTTCCTGGTCACTAATTTCAGGTTGGCCAGACCTTAAAAAAAGAGAGTATGCAGTGTGTGTGCGTATGTGTGTGTGTGCGTGTGTGCGTGTGTGTCTTGGGGCATGGGGGTGGGGAGGGACCTTTTGCAGGTCATTGCAAAAGAAAGATGAGAATAAAACAGGAAGGAGCTAGGATGCACCCACCTTGCCCCGCTTAGGAGCACACAAGGCTTGAGGCAACTGAGCTGAGGAAATCACAGAGCGTTCCTCTGCCTGCCACCCACCCACCAGGCCTCAGGCTGCAGAGACCCTGGGCATAGCACCCATCAACGGTCGCAGCGCTGACGGTGCACAGCTTCCCATAACTCAACCTGAAACCGGGCAAACCCCATTTCGGGTTTCGTTACCAGCCCCACGTTCGCTGCCAAGGCTCCCAGGCCTTCTGGGGGACTCAAGGCCAAGTTTCACTAACGGGGATGCTATTACAGGGCAAAATTAAAGTGGAATTAATCTGCCTCCATCCCACACACGCTTTGGGTTTATCAGTTCGTTTCAGATAAAGCCTGAAAATTCCACATATAAGTTGCCCACAATTCAGGAGGCACTGCTAGATTTCCAAGCACAATCAACCAGTATTTCATCCTGGGGCCACTGAAACCCGAGCCCGTGTTTCGAGCCATCGGTGCTGGACCGCATTCCTGGTGGGAGCCCTGCGCTCCATCTGGGCGTTTCGTCCCAGTCAGATAATACCAGACGGATCTCTGTAACAGGCAGGCCCCGACCAACAGCACCGAGCCATCTCCCCGAGACAGCTGTTTCACACAAGGCCCCATTGTCTGAGACAGGCTCGGATCGGTTTACTTCGAGAGCTGCGGGAACGTTCTGTCAGCTGCCCCGGCCGCGAGGAAACCTCGCTCACTGCAGATTTCCCTTCTTCTGTTATGGAGCCAAATACCTACCATCGACTGTTAGGGAGGAAGGTTTCACCCAAGAACTAAAGTCCTCGCGCTGCTTTTTTTTCGCAGGGAAAACAATAGACCCACACACCCAAAGAATTTATAGATGGACTTTTGGAAAGCTGGCTGGAGGTGACCGGGTGACCACGAGTGCTGGTTTTCTCTCTGTGCTTCCTTGAGCACTTTGTCCAGTTTTGGGGAAAGCAGTGTTTTCCAGTCCTGGAAGGCCACAGACAAGATCCCTAGGAAGCAGCGGTCAGAATCAGGATGATCGCAGCATAAAATAAGTGATCACTGAATAATTCCTGAAGACTGGATGGCTTTTTTTTTTTTTCTTCAACTCTGTGATAGAGAAAGGTGATGGCAACCACCACATGCCCCAGATCTGAACCTCAGGCTCCCATTGAGCAGATGAGCTCTCTTCCTAACTTCTCCCCCCACCCCTGCCAGTGGACATGTTGTATTTTGAATTCAGGAAGGTACTTAACAAAATACCTTACATTCTTATAAGCGTGATGAATAACTCTGGACGTGAAGATGGCAAGCCTGACCCATCTACCTTCAGCTGCTGCAGACTTTTTTTGGGGGGCAGTGGGGTGGATGTTTCTGTGTGTGTGGTAAAATGTACGTGAGATCTACCATTTTAACAGTTTTTAAGTGTTTTAAGTTTTTAAGTTCAGAGGCATTAAGCAGTCACCCAAACGTTTAAAAATATTGAAAATTTGGAATAATTCTGGGGCCCCACGAAATAAATTAAGCAGGTGTGGTTAGACTTATTCCTTTCTTCCACCCTATCCTTATCTTTCCCTACCGAGGACGAAGACCAGCTCTCCCGGGAGGGATCTGTCACGGAGCCAACCGTCGTCACGTACCCTGAAGAGAGACCTTCCTATCTAGGACCCAAAGGACACATAAGGTGGCCTGGCCAAGAGACAGATCTGCGTCTGACCCATTTATCAAATGTATTTTTCTGAGTGTACACAGACTTTTTCTTTTTAAGCTGGTTACTCAGACATTGGCTATGCCTGCCAAACGGGATTGGCCCCTCTTCCTTACCACTCGCCCCGCCTTATAAAAAAAGCAAAGGTTAAATGAGAGAATTAGTAAAAACAAAGGCCCTCTGCAGCTCCAGGCCCACTTATCGGAACAGGACTGTGGTTGCCAAGGAAGCAGGGACAGATATGTACGCAGAGCTTTACAGCAGCCAAGCACACACAAAGTATCATTATCTTGTCAAATGTTATTCGTGTTGTATCTGTTCCATCGGGCGCTTCTGTGTTGTGTGACCTTGGAGGGGGGACTGCCAGAGAGCTGTTGTGAGGGCAAATAAAACAACACCTGTCAAAGCCTGTAGCCCACGGCCCAGGGGACTGTAAGGACAAGATAGATGCTCTTTCGCGGGGTTGATATTCTCCCTTCCTCCCGGCTTTCTGGTCAGATGCTCACTGATTTCCATTCGCCTCATTTGAAATTGGCGACTCTTTGACCGGGCATGTGTGTGTACCTCTGCGCTGTTTAGAATTCTGGAATGCTAGTGGGTGGAAGCTTCTGTTTTGTACCATCCAGGGCATGAAAGATAGAGAAAGCTTTCAAGTGCTTATGGGATGGAATCACGTCCCAAGAGCTGGAAGGGACACGCGGGTTCATCTAGCTCACGCAGCTGACCGACACACAAGTCCTTTCTAGCCTCTCTGTGGCAGGTGCTCGTGTCTCTGCCAAATCTCTGTTCTGATCAAGCAGCGCTCCCTACCTCGCAAGGGACCTCCCCTTCTAGCTTTTGGCAACAAGAGCTGCGAACTACCTGTTGAATATTTTGTAACTACTTAGGAAGAAAGAGTTTGCTAAGGAAAATACTTTTGTAAAACAGCATTTCCAAAATAGTCCCAGGACTCAAATACATATTCACTGATCCCCTACTCTGTGCCAAGAACCGTCAGAGGGGCAGCGGATATGAAGATGAAAGAGACGAGAGTAATTTCGGTCCTCAGACCTCACTTTTCAGTGGAGGAGAGAGATACATAGATTATCATCAAATAAAGTTGGAAATACCTGATAGACAAATGTGCAGGCTATTACAGAAGCACCAGGGAGGCACACCCAACTCAGCCTGAAGGGATGCATTCTGCAAAGACTTCTAGAAGGTGAGGCCCAAGCTGAGATTTGAAGGAAGAGCCACTTTTGTAGGTTAGATAGGCTTACACAAATAGATGTTTCTAATCTGAATCAGTTTTGTACATTTAAAAAAACATGTAGGCAAGGCATCTACCTCTGATCTTTGTGTTAGCTGTTTGATCTAAAGTTATAAAATTGTATTTAAAAAAATTAGTAAGTTGGACTTTTCACTATAGACCATTGGCTTTCAAACTATTCTAGGAATCCTGGGATTTTTTTGGCGACAGGGAGGGTTCCTAGGGACCTCTGTCCAGAGAGTGGTCGAGGCTGAGCAGATAGGACTCCAGGCCCTCACCAAAGAGCTTCACCGTTCTTCCTATTATATTTATTGGTGTTGTGTGTAATTTTTTTTTTTTAACTTAGAAAAAGGGGGCTCTGATACCGAAATATGTTTCAAACTACACAGGGAGACTCACTCCCCAGTGCAGCGGGTCTCATTGCATACTTGTCATCTAAGATTAATTTACTCAGTTGAATACTTTAAGCAAAGCACCAGAAATACTCCCATCCTAAGTTATCTTTGTCTGTTCTGCAGCCATGACCTTCACACCCCACCACCGCCCTCAGGCAGCGACCTCGTAAAACAGAGGCAGATTTGAGAAAATTTATCACTAAAGACAGCGTCCTTAGGAAGACGGCTTATTCACGGTGGGACAGCGGCACCTTCGTGTACAAAGACAGCAAATTATTATTAGAACAAATGTTGTTATAACAAAATACCTTCATATGGAATAGGTTTATAAGTCCTATTTATAAATCAATATTGCAAATAACATCTGCAGTAAAATTCTGGAACAGTGAATGAATGAGCAGTTCCTTCATGTTCAAGCTACAAATATGCTTCTCTTTCATCTCAAACACAGGATGAGAACCTGATTTTCTAACAAGGTTCTCACCTTCCAAATATATGTGCTGGTATCAAAATACATTGACTTGTTTTCATAGCTCCTTAAGTGTTAAGGAAGACTTTTCTAAATATGTATACAATGACTATCCCCACGCATCATTATAAAGCTGGGTTGAGAGAAGTAGATCTAGTCTCAGATGGGAAGAAAACATCAGATTAAAAGAAAACACCAGATGAGCAGCTTCCCCAGGTCTTCTTGGAAGCCAAGCAGCGAAGCTAGAACAAGTTCGAATCCATGCATTGCATGAACTGAAATCTGCAAGACAGCTTGCCCTGTTGAGCTGTGCACCCGAGGCCGCTGCTCCTTAGACATGGGCACTTTTCCCAGGAAAAGCGACTAGGCTTCGGGTATACCCACGGGGAAAGGAGAAAAAGAAGATGCAACTGCTAAGAATCTCTTACCGAAAACCTCCCCCGCCCACTGCTGCCGGGCTGTGCTTCGCACCCCTGTCACTTAGGCACAGAGCATATTCTCCCTGTGGACCCACACCTGGGCGAGCCTGCAGTGGCACCAACGGTGGGGTCAAGTGTCAAGGGGGTTTACGTTTCCACTGCTAAGTTGTTTGCACTCATAACGTGCAAGAACAAAAGGAACGTTACAGAAACCCATTGATGGATTTTCTAACCTGCTCAGAAAGGCAACAAATAAGTTAGTCAGCGGGTGGATAGGGGTCAGAAGCAAGAAAAAGCAGAGAAGAGCTGTGAGCAAGACACAGAGCGGAAATCCCACAACCTGCAAACTGTCATTTTCCAGTCTCCATTCTCACAAAAGTACTTCCTTTACGGAAAACTCACTGCTCCCAGACACAATTCGTTTGGTTCACTTAGTAAGTCAACTGAACATGATTTACAGAAAGCTCTCGATCTAATTATTAAGAAATTATTATTGTTTTTGTTAGGGATGACAATGCACGATGGTTCTATACGTATACATGAAGTCCTTATCAGCGATACGTAGTGAAGTGACGGGATGCGTTGGATTTTCTTTAAGATCCTCTGGCGAAAATGATGACAAGTGGGGGAAGATGAGACCAGCCAGTAGTTGAGCTGGGTGATGGGAATATGGGGGTTCACTACAGTAAACTCTCTACTTTTGCAAGTGTTTTTAAATGTTCACAATAAAAAGTAAAATGATTTTAAAAATAGGTCTAGGGCTTCCCTGGTGGAGCAGTGGTTGAGAGTCCGCCTGCCGATGCAGGGGACACGGGTTCATGCCCCGGTCCGGGAAGATCCCACATGCCGCGGAGCGGCTGGGCCCGTGAGCCATGGCCGCTGAGCCTGCGCGTCCGGAGCCTGTGCACCGCAACGGGAGACGCCACAACAGTGAGAGGCTGCATACCGCAAAAAAAAAAAAAAAAGGTCTAAAACCACATCACGCTAATACTCTTCCAGGTGGTTCCCACACAAAAATGAAGGCAGGCTTTGATGCCTACCACTGAATTTCTCTGATTCAAAAATATCATCAGTTGGAAGATCCACCATTCATTTAATAATCGTTTTTCGGAGGGAAATAAACACGCAACAATGAAATACACACTGATTATAAATGCTATTCCAATTTCAAAATTGTTATTAATGTGCAACCGGACTGCAGTAATCTGGCAACTTCTTTGTCAACTGTTAATAGGAATCGTTGTTGTTAAAAGTCCAAGTCTGAAAAGAACGGTGTGCGGAGTCTCCGTTATTTATTTAACTTAACCATCCTTTATTTGATCATTTACTTTAACCCATTAGATTGGGTTAATTGCTTTAGCGGCTGAAGGTTTGCCTTCCTAAAACCTAAGGGGGAAAGTGCGGGCTAACCAGGTCCAAGGATGTCAATAAGCTTGGCGTCTACAGGCCTAGACACGACAGGCCTTGTTTTAATCCTGTATATTAATGAAAGTAATAGACCTGTAAGATTATAAATGCCCAAGGCACGCGTATCTGGGGATCTTAAAACTATTTAGAATTTCTGTTCATTCCCTGCGGGAGCATCTTAGGGAAAAGAAACCGAGTCAGAAGCATGAGTCCACCCCACGTTGGTCCAGAGGTGGAGGTCGCGGAGGCAGAGGTAGAGAAGGTGTTACAGCTGCCTGACGTGTGTGTGGGGGGGGGGGCGGGGGGGGCTTGTCTTTATTGGGCACCAGGGGTGTGTGGACTCGGCCCGAACCGCCCAGCTCTTCCACACGTTCCCGTTTGGGGTGGGGACCTGCACGGCTTGCCCAGCGCTTTGAAAGCATCCCCTCCCCGGCCCCGGGGACCCGGCCCCGGGGGCGCGTGCGCAGGCGCTGCGCCGCACTTACTGTCCTCGGGCAGGCTGTTCTCGCGCTCTTCTCTCTCCATCTGCTGACACCACCCTTCCATGCGGTCCCGCTCCGCCTGGAGAAGCTTCAGAAACCAGTGGCCGTCCCGGTGGCACACTGACCTCTGCACGGCCTCCAGGGGGTCTTCGGTGATTGAGTCAATCCAGGGGTCTGGGGGCGGCAGAATGGAAGGGTCGAAATCCGCATCGAAGTCCTCGTCGGCCGCGCAGGCGTGGTAGTGGTTTCCTGAGCCCTGGATGCTGACCGTGGAGGTGCTGGCGTCCCGGGAGAACTGTCTGGCCACCGGGCCGGGGCATGAATTGTCCTCTATAGACTCCAGAGAGTTCTCCAGGTTATCGTGGAAGTCCAGGTCGGCCTGCACGGCCGTCGTCACACTGTTGGATCGAGTGAACCTGCGGAAGCTTGGAGGGATAGAGAGAGACGAGTTAGTTCAAGGATGTTTCTCAAAGCAGAACTACATTCTGCGTCTCTTCGTGGGTGTGCAAGAGGGGGTGTCATCTTCTCAGTCTGCAGAGGTAGCCCTTGACGCCGGCGCATCGATTGCCCTGGCTCTAGTGTAAGGAGCACAGAGCCCTCATCTCTGTTCAATATGGAATGTGAAAACGTATCTAGAGAAGGTTTAGAAGTGGACCGCAAGCACCGCTCTCAAAGCCAGAATGATGTCCGGGGTTCAACTTCCTCCCCAAATCGGCAGTGGCTTGAATCCTGACATTCAGTGAAGGGTAAATTTGGTGAGGGGTAAGGAAACAATTCAGTTATCTCTTAGTCTGCGTAATTTCCTTTGAAACAAGAGGAGAAAAAACAACAACAACAACACCCCACCTGGGCCAAAACTATCTTGAATCCCACATAACCACATTTCCCAGGGACAGCTCTTACCTGAAAGCAAACTAAACTGTCATTAAGCTCCCCTTAACGTCAAAGCTCCTTCCCCTGGGAAGTCTTCACCTGTCTCTTGATCACAGGGTCATCGTGATAATTTGATACAAAGCCTTTGGGGCAAAATCAGCTCGAGGTTCTAGAGTTTTCCGATACCATCCTTCCCTGCGCCTTTAATTTCCCTCTCCATAGTTCTCCTACCGAGGTGATAAAAGACAACTTGTTAACACCATTCTATATGGACATACAACCGAATGGTTCTAGATTTCTCTTGTTGACCCCTACCGCAAAGGTGAGGATGTATGGAAGGAGGGAGGGGTGGGGAAGGACAGGGGAGCAGTGAATTCTTTCTCAGACAAGGGGCAAGGGAAGGTGTGGGCCTGAACTAATTTAAAACACACCCCCAGAAAGCTTCCTTGGCTCCTGGAGCAGACAGGAAATGATGATTTAACAGGATATAAGAGGCTATGTCTACTGAAGGCAGCATCAGGTATCTGTTACCCCCACTTTATACTTCTTTTTTTTTTAAGGTAACTTCCTGATCTAATATTTTATTTATTTTTTATTCTGAAGAAATATATGTAACATAAAATTTACACGTTTAACCATTTTTAAGTGTATGGTTCAGTGGCATTAAATACATTCACACTGTTGTACAACCATCTCCAGAACCTTTTCATCTTCCCCAGTTGAAACTGTACCGTTAAACAACTCCCCATTCCCCCTTCCTTCCAGCCTCTGGCAACCACAATTCCACTTTCTGTCTCTCTGAATTTGACTACTCTAGGTCCCTCATGTAAGTTGAGTCATACAGTATGTGTCTTTCTGTCGCTGGCTTATTTCACTTAGCATGATGTCTTCAAGGTTCGTCCATATTGTAGCATATGTCGGAATTTCCTTCCTATTTAAGGCTGAATAATATCCCATTATATGTATATAACACATTGTGTTTATTTTTTCATTCATCAGTAGACATTTGGGTTGGTTCCACCTTTTGGCTATTGTGAATAATTCTGCTATGAACATGGGTGTACAAATAACTCTTTGAGACTCTGCTCTCAATTCTTCTGGGTATATATCCAGAAGTAGAATTGTTGAATTATGTGCTAATTCTGTTTTTAATATTTTGAGGAGCTGTTTTCCCTAGCAGTTGTACCATTTTATATTCCCACCAAAAATGCATGTTTTCCAGTTTCTCCACATCCTTGCCAACAGTGATTTTCTGACTTTTTCTTTTTTTTTTTTAAATTTTTATTGGAGTATAGTTGCTTTACAATATTGTGTTAGTTTCTGCTGTACAGCACAGTGAATCAGCTATACATATACGTATATCCCCTCTTTTTTGGATTTCTTTCCCATTTAGGTCACCACAGAGCACCGAGTAGTTTCCTGTGCTATACAGTAGGTTCTCATTAGTTATCTTTTTTATATATAGTATCAATAGTGTATGTATGTCAATCCTAATCTCCCAGTTCATCACCCCCCACTTCCCCCTTGGTATCTGTACGTTTGTTCTCTACGTCTGTGACTCTTTTGATAGTAGCCCCGCTTCCCCCTTGGTATCTGTACGTTTGTTCTCTACGTCTGTGACTTTTTTGATAGTAGCCCTGCTTCCCCCTTGGTATCCGTACGTTTGTTCTCTACGTCTGTGACTTTTTCGATAGTAGCCCCCGCTTCCCCCTTGGTATCCGTACGTTTGTTCTCTACGTCTGTGACTTTTTCGATAGTAGCCCCCGCTTCCCCCTTGGTATCCGTACGTTTGTTCTCTACGTCTGTGACTTTTTCGATAGTAGCCCCCGCTTCCCCCTTGGTATCCGTACGTTTGTTCTCTACGTCTGTGACTTTTTCGATAGTAGCCATCCTAATGGGTGTGAGGTGATATATTTTCTTGACTGGCTCATGATTATGCCATGTTAAGATGGTTTATTTG
Source organism: Grampus griseus (assembly GCF_964374135.1). Classification (NCBI taxonomy): domain Eukaryota; kingdom Metazoa; phylum Chordata; class Mammalia; order Artiodactyla; family Delphinidae; genus Grampus; species Grampus griseus. Next base: position 34,195,509 of record NC_139006.1, on the reverse strand, counting down.
CTAGTTGATTTTCAGTTAATATTCAATAGTGCCAGCCTTAAAGGAGAGTGCACTAAATAATGTCCATACAACATTGAATAAACCAGATTATACGCTTTTTTCTTAACTCTTGTGGAACACTCTATCAGAGCCAATTAATACTAATATTCTGGTCCCTCAAAAATAAATAATGAACAGACTGGAAGTCACAAAAAGGAGAGGGTACAATCATCTTAATCAGTCCATGTTTTCCCCCTAGAGAATAAATACCAAGAAAGTAAATGACTGTACAATTGGTCTGTGTTCGTTATTAGGATGATCACAATAATAAATGTTGTGATTCTCACCATTCATTTTATGAAGATAGGCCTGCCAATAAAGGCCAGCCCATCTCACTGTTTGCTGTTTGCAAGAAGTTACTTCTGTGGAAGGTATCAGGCGTGGCCATTTTATAAGTTCTTTAACTCCGAAATGGGTCATAGGAAAAATCGCTCAGTGTGAAAGTCTGAAAGAATGTCCTTCCTTGTCCTAGCAGTGAAAACAAGAAGAATTGTGCTACCGCGATTTTCCCAATAACCACCGGCTTCTTGGCTGCGAGAGGCCATTTCTGCCGCCTTCTTGTTCACCCACCAACACGTTAAATGACATCTGAAGCTGAGCTGAGCTTTCTCTCCAGCTGCATGTGTGCGAACCGGTTGACTTTCCTCACAACAGTTGACATTCTACCTGTTCCACTAACACAAAATCCCAGCTATGAAAACACTCAGCTCCCCTCTCCAAGATCATGGGCTGCCAGAGGCATTCCATTTCCAAACTTAAGGAAGGCCCAGCGCCTTATTGCTTCCAGTCGGAGCAGACTTGCCGGAGACTGAGTCTGTTCCACGCGCAACTCACAATGACCCAGTTTCCTTGTGCCTCTGTTTTTATCGACACAAAACCGTACCACCAGCATTCCTGACAGAGGGCTCCTGGCTATGACTCTTGTAAAGTATCCACCTTCTTCAGAAAAATTACTTGGCAGGAGATGAGTAGAAGTTTCCAGGTTAGTCACCCAGAAAGAAAGAAAAGTTAAGTAAAATTAAAGTGGTTTGGGATTAAAAGCGGTGCCTTTGAACTCAGGCAGCCCTGTCCAGGCTACACTGTTTCTCTAAATTAAGTTCCTTAAGCAAGTGCTTTCTTCTACCCTGAGTTTTCAAAGAATGTTCTGCTCTGTGAAATGCTTTATGTCTTTCATGTGCAGAGTCCCTTCTGGGAGAAGGGTGCGATCAAGTTGTCGTTGTTTGAAAGTTTTGATAGGAACGCAGAGGGAGTCATTGGGTTCACTTCCGTGTTTCTGAAGAGAATAGATCAGTTGCTGGTGGATGGTATAAACCTGAAAGCTGAACCCCGTGGCCTGCTGTTTGCAAACCCACAATTTCCAGTCTTGAAGCTTCTTTGGCCCTTCATGCCCTAAAGGCAAAATGTGTGATAATTACAACTTCTGAAAAGGACCGGCCAGTGTTCTGGCCAAAGGAGCAGAAAACCATGAAACCAAAGACTGGACCAACCACTATGGGGTACAATACCTTGTCTGTTCTGAAGGCAAGAGGAAAGGCACTTGTGGGCATTCACCTCTGCTGTTGCTTTGTGCTCTTTCTATGAAACAAGTTCATATTTCTTTTTTTTAAATTAATTAATTAATTAATTTTTGGCTGCATTGGGTCTTTGTTGCTGTGTGCAGGCTTTCTCTAGTTGTGGCGAGTCGGGGCCACTCTTTGTTACGGTGCACAGGCTGCTTATTGCGGTGGCTTCTCTTGTTGCAGAGTACAGGCTCTAGGTGTGTGGGCTTCGGTAGTTGTGGCGCGTGGGCTCAGTAGTTGTGGCTCGCCGGCTCTAGAGCGCAGGCTCAGTAGTTGTTGTGCACGGGCTTAGTTGCTCCGCGGCATGTGGGATCTTCCCAGGCCGGGGCTCGAACCCGTATCCCCTGCATCGGCAGGCAGATTCTTAACCACTGCGCCACCAGGGAAGCCCGAGTTTATATTTCTGATGACAGGATTTTGTGCCCCGCTCCCACCACTTTTCTGTCCAGCAGATTCCAAATCAGTGAACAGATGGTAAATCTCAGAGGCCCATTCTCATCCCCCCTGTCTGATGGGGTTGTATTTAAACAAAATAAGTCATGAATGAAAACTAAGCACAGTCTATATCTTTAGACCGCACATGCTTTGTTCCTGCAAGTTCAACTATCTGAGACTCAAGCCATAAACTTATCTTAGGGAGACTCCCTCAGTCACACCCGTTACAGAATCCTCTGGTTCCTGGTTCTCTTTTCCATCCCTCTCATCCACATAATGGTTGCTTTTCAGGGCTAAATCTAGTTTCAAAGAAAAAAACGCTAGTCCTACGCTGTTCTTCCTTCTTTAGACAATTTTCCCGTGCCTGCTGTCAAGGCTGAATATATGTGGAATTCGAAAATGCTTTTCTTCAACAGTGTGCCATCTTTGTCTCTTGGGAAATGGCCCTTAACCGATGTGAAAATCCAGGACGTCTCATTACATAAAATGAAAGATAGATCAAAAGGTAGGCAAGGGGGGGTGAGGAGATTGATATCAAGAATTAAGACTTTTTCTAACAAAGAGGTTCACTCTTTCTGTCAGACGAGCTTCCCAGTTAGAACAGAGCACAGAGGAACCTACATGTCATGCAACCCTGCTCACAAGCTCAGTGGGAAAAAACCGTCCTGCTGCTTATTTGTATGTGGTTAGCACTGTCCTATTGACAGATTGTAAAACTACCTCAACACAAGCATCTATTGGTTATTTAAAACCCTCCACGTTCATCATACGTTTGCCTGAAGCTCTCTTTAAGCAAAGAAAATTAGAATAGGTTTTCTACATGAAGACTCTCTCTAGGCCAAATAATTGTAATGCATTTGTCAAATAAAAGAAAGGGAGGGAATGGAAAGTGATGAGAGCGGGCCTGGTATCACCTGATAGTGTCTGCGAGGGCCCAGCATTTGGCCATGCTCGCCTTAGTACCAGCCGGGCAGGTGCTGTATCCTTGATGGGTGTCACTATGGGAACCTTGGTTGGGAGCCTCAACAAAACATCCTTGAGCTGACTGTGCCCCAGAAGGAATGGCTTTCCTTCAGCAACCAGAACATTGGGTCATTCGATGGCGCCTGACCCCAGGTAACGAACAAGAGCCTGAGAAGTCTCACTCACAATTCTCTTTTATTGAGTCTTGTTTTGGGGTCAAATGGGGACCATAGGCTTGTGAGTAAGATGGTTATTTTTCTTCTTGCCAACTAAATTATCTTGAAAAGCACGTAAAAAGAAAGAAAGAAAGAGGGAGAGAGGAGGAAGAGAAAGGAAGGGAGGGAGAGAGTGAAGAGGGAAGGAAGGAAAGAAGGACAGAAAGAAGGAGAGAGGGAAGGAAGGAGGGAAGGAAGGAAGGAGAGAGAGAGAGAGAAAGAAAGAAAGAAACAAAGAAAGAAAGAAAGGGAAAGAAAGAAAGAAAGAAAGGAAAGAAAGAAAGGGAAAGAAAGAAAAAGATGTATGAGGCATATCAGGAATTGCCAAGTTTCAGGCTTTTGAAATTTAAATTGCATGAATGCCACACCTTTGAAAGTCAGGTGTACGGGAAGAACTCTTTGGCTAGGTTATGGTATTGTTAACTTGGCAAAGAAAAGAGATTGTTTGTCAAGTATAATATGGAGGGTGAGTGCTAGGCTTTGTCATACTACAAGGAAGCTGTGCGGCGTGGGATTGATCCAAAGCTTCTGGGTTGGCAAAGGCTGGATGTTTTTGACTGCCGAAGTCCTTGCCAAGTCTGTGGTCCCTGAACTGGCTGTCAGAAGATGCTGCCTCCACGTTGGCTTTTTGTTTTTAGCATTCTGCTTAGTTGAAAAGGCACAAATCACTACAAGCCCAAATGTTTACCTATTTAAGTCACTTACAATCAAAAGAGATCTTTTGTAGCCGTTGACATGGTGTTAAAAGAGAAAACAATGCTCCCTTTCCACATGCTTGTTCCACCCAGTTTTGAGGCCACAAGCTTTAAGTGTGAAGCAAGGGAGATGTTAAAAACTCAGACTTGTATGGAAATCGAGGTAATTTTGGTGAGAAAACCAAAGTAGGCTTTTGTTTCTAGAAATGGGGAGCAGCTCTCATAACAGATGCTAGTGTGCTTTCCTTCCACACCTGTGACTCACTCTGTGCATTCACAAACCTGCTGACGTGGCGAGTGTCATTCACAAGCACATTTTTTTCTTTTTGCCACACGGTACGACTTGCGGGATCTTAGTTCCCCCACGAGGGATTGAACCCAGGGCCCCGGCAGTGAGAGCACCGAGTCCTAACCACTGGACTGCCAGGGAATTCTGCACAAGCACATTTTGATGCCAGCATTTATCCCCCAACCATTAAGTGTGTCCTCGAGGTCTGTGTATTATTTTGCCACATAGGAGAGAAGGAGATGGTTCCACCAATTGGGGATAAGAAAGACCAGAAGCTATTATGCAAATAACCAAAATACCCATCTGCTCTCATCCCCATCCCATAAATGAACATAGATGAAAAGATCTTGGCCTTCCCTTTGCATGTCCACACCTCCAGACGCTCACATCCTGCTGTAGACATTCACTGTTTTCCAACTTCATCTATTTAACAAAGGAATGGCGGGTGAGGGAGTTGAAGAGGGAGGAAAAGGCCACAAAGTGACTTACTACCCATTTATTCCGGGATGAGTTTTCTCTAATTCCCTGGTTGCTGTAGGTAAATAGTCCTTGCAGTAACAATGACTGTCACTTGGATGAGCTCCAGATAAATAGGCCAGACAGTTAAGAAGTAGTTTACGAAGACATAAATGGAAATATTAAATACCCATACACTAGGAAAATAACATTCTGGAGTTTTCTTGCCAGAAAATTGCTGTGAGACCAGTAGCTTCTCTCTGTACAACCACTAAAGACATGTCGATTTGTCAACTTGACAATGTTAATAAATAACGCAAAAGTACACCATTGCAAAGCCTCTAGCTCCCCTTAACCCTTTCAATTGTGAGGACCAAAAATTATTGCTTGATAAATTGTTCCAAAACACATATAAATATCTAAGCTTATAAAAGATATTTGAGTGGGGATGGGGGCAGGAAGCCAGAACACATACCACGCACTTATCCACGTTTATCTCTTGTTTGCGAACTAGAGATTATGAGAGCAATATAGCAACCTGGGAAATAGGGTAACAAGCAGAAAGGCAAGACCCAGGAGACTGGGCCTAGACCTTCAACTCAAAGTCTCCATCTGCGTGTAATGCTACTTTAAAATTGAGGGAACATTGCTGGAATGTTGAATCAGAGAACATAGCCTAAAAGAGGCCACTGGTGTCCATTGTATCCAACTTGTAAACTTCAGATATGGAAAGGTAAAGTTACTTTTAATTTGGATCTCTTTGATTGGAATGCTCTTTCTTTCCCCATGATTTCCATACATTCCAGTACATTCCATGACCTTCCAACCAGAGAATAGTGCTAAATGACAGGGCTTACCCTACCTACAAGCCAAATAAAACCTACATTGATGAGTTCTGCTTCTGGCCAAGATGGAGTAAGAATGATTGAATTTATTTACACTTCTATCTGAAACAGCTGTAAAAGAAGAGTTACATACCCAAAAACTGGTATTTATATGATCTATCAGTGGATAATTGGAAGCTGAAATTAAAATAATACCATTTACAACAGCAAGAAAAATATGAAATATCAGTGAGCAAAGCTGACAGAATATGTGCAGGACATAAAATAGCTGTAAAAAAAGAGCTTTAAAAAGAAGGAAGTTGGTGGTCTTATACTACCTGATTTCAAGACTTATTATAAAGCTACAATAGTCAAGACAGTGTGGCACTGGCATAAAGATGGACATTTAGATCAATGGAACAACACAGAGAATGCAAAAATATATCCATTTTTATATATCAATAAATGAGAAAAGGTACAAAGGATATTCATATGCAAAAAATTTGACCCATACCTTGCACCATATATAAAAATTAACTCAAATATAGGTCACAGACCATAACATCGAAAACTATAAACATTCTGGAAGGAAACATAGAAAAACTTTGTCGCCTTGAATTAGCCAAAGATTTCTTAGGTATGACACTGAAAGCACAATCCACAAAAGAAAAACGGGACTCTGTTAAAATCATGAATTACTGCTTTTCAACTCTGAGAGAATGAAAAGACAAGCCACAGACAAGGAGAAAATACTTGCAAATCTCCTGTCTGATAAAGAACGTGTGTCCAGAAGGAAAAGTACTCACACAACTCAATAATAATATAGATAAAACTAGTTCTGTTTTTAAAGATTTGAGTAGACATTTCACTAAAGAAGATATATGGATAGAAAATAAGTTCATGAAAAGATGTTCAACATCATTATGCATTAGGGAAATGCAAATTAAAACCACAATGAGAGAATACCACGTATCTATGAACATTCCTAAAATTAAAAAGACCAACCATACCTAATATTGACAATAATATGGAGCAACTGGAACTCTTCCACGGTAGGGATAACATGAAACAAAGGAACTCGCACACAGTAGGGATGTAAAATGTATACCACTTTGGAAGACTCTTTGGCTGTTTTTTAAAACATTAAATATTCACATCCCATTAGACCCAACCCACTCCTAGGTTTTTACGTAAGAGAAATGAAAGCATATGTTAGATTAGTACACAATGTTCATAGCAGCTTTACTTTAATTACTCGAAACTGGAGATGACCTAAGCGTTCATCGACAGGTCACTGAATAAACAAATTTGGTATATCCATACATTGAAGTCCTAACGTGCAGTAAAAGGTTCAGACTATTCATACACACAAAACGTGGACGAACCTCAAAGTCCTTATGCCAACTGAGAGGAACCAGGCCAAAAGGATTACGTACTGCAAGATTTTATTGCAATAAGATTCTGGAAAATGCAAACAAGTGACAGCAAGTGGGGAAACTAGTAGGGGAGGAGGAGTGGGTGGGAAGGAGGGAGTGACTATATAGGAGGAGACTTTTGGGAGTGATGGATGTGTTCTCTATTTTGGTGGTGGTGATAGTTTCATTTCACATATATATATAGATTTGACAAATATATGTCAAAATTTATCAAAGGGTACACTTTACTTATGTATCGTTTACTGTATGTTCATTAACTTCAATAAAGCTGTTAAGGGCTTCCCTGGTGGCGCAGTGGTTGAGAGTCCACCTGCCGATGCAGGGGACATGGGTTCGTGCCCCGGTCTGGGAAGATCCCACATGCCGCGGAGCGGCTGGGCCCGTGAACCATGGCCACTGAGCCTGCATGTCTGGAGCCTGTGCTCCACAACGGGAGAGGCCACAACAGTGAGAGGCCCGCGTACCGCAAATAAATAAATAAATAAATAAATAAAATAAAGCTGTTAAAACAAAGTACATGATGGGATTTGGGGAGGTATCTGTGCTCTCAAGTGCCTCGCTCTCAGTGTAAAGTGGTACAGATTTTTTTTCAGGAGCTATTTAAAAATGGATATCAAGAACATTAAAAAATGTTATAATTCTTAGACCCAGGAATTCCATCTCAGGAAATGGGATCATCTGAAATAGTGAAAATACATACTGTACAAAGGTATTTATCACAATATTATATATTATTATTTTGATCAGTCCACTTTTTATGTTTATACATGCACAGTTTTTTGTTTTTTTGGGTTTTTTTTTTTGCGGTACACGGGCCTCTCACTGTTGTGGCCTCTCCCGTTACGGAGCACAGGCTCCGGACGCACAGGCTCAGCAGCCATGGTTCACGGGCCCAGCCGCTCCACGGCATGTGGGATCTTCCCGGACCGGGGCACAAACCCGTGTCCCGTGCATCGGCAGGCGGACTCTCAACCATTGCGCCACCAGGGAAGCCCCATGCACAGTTTTAAAATATCAAATGGTTCCACAAGGCTGGCTATGAAAAATAGAAATTCCTGGTCCACTAACATAACAATTTACTGCTCCAGAGGCAGCCACTTATAAACACTATTTCTAAATAACAAAAATTGCTATTCTTTTTTTATATTCAGCATTTGTCCATAGGAAAGATGAAGATTTAGATTTCTCTCACCTCATCATCATTCTTCCTTCCTCTCTCAGTGTCTCTGTCTCTGTCTCTGTCTCTGTCTCTGTCTCTGTCTCTCTCTCTCTCTCTCTCTCACACACACACACACACACACACATATGCATTTCTGGTCTGTTCCTGTATTTTTCCATTCTCCTAATATACTTGCATTGTAAATTTGGACCAATATTCAGACCTTGCCTTTTATGGCCACATTATTATGAGCAGAAAATAGTATTCACAGCTGACCATGTGTTATGGGCTGACTTGTGTGCTCCTCCCACAAATTCCTGTTGAAGTCCTAATTCCCTGTACCTCAGAATGTGACTGTATTTGGAGATAGGGCCTTTAAAGAGGTAATCAAAGTAAAAGGAAGTCATATGGTTGGGCCCTAATTCAGTGTTACTGATATCCTCATAGAAGAGGAAATTTTGACACGGACAGACACAGAGGGAAGAACATCTGAAGACAGGAAGGAGATGGCCATCTACAAACAAAAGGCTGCAAAAGAAATCAACATTCCCGACACCTTGATCTTGGACTTCTAGCCTCCAGAACTGTGAGGAAATAAATTTCTGTTGTTTTAGCCACCCAGTCTGCGATACTTTGTTATGGCAGCCCTAGCAAACAAACATGCCATATTAAATTCTATTTCCTGCACATTTTTTTCCTTTTAAAAATTTGCTTAATTTTTATGTACTTAGCACTTAATCCTCAAAGTTCCTCCAGGTATGTAAATGTCCTCTCCATGCATTGAAACAGATTAGGAATCCTACCAGTCTTCCTGAAGAAATCTTTCACAGCTTCTGACCTGCTCCCTCTCACCTGGTCACTCCCCCGACCTGCTGTACCACCATTGTCTGGGGATCCCTTTTCTCCATCAACCTTTCCTTTCCCCCTTTCTTGTGCTGGATCACGTGTTTCCTGAACTCTATATTTACTTCTTTCTTTGCTTTTCTCCTTTTTGTATGTTTTTCTAGAAATGTCTTCACATGTACCTTCCAACTCTTCTGTTGGGTTTTCCAGTTCTCTGTTAAGTTTTTAATTTCTTTTTTTAAAATATAAGCTTATTTATTTATTTATTTTTGGCTGCGTTGGGTCTTCGTTGTTGTGCACGGGCTTTCTCTAGTTGCGGCGAGTGGGGGCTGCTCTTCAGTTGTGGAGCACGGGCTCTAGGCGCATGGGCTTCAGTAGTTGTGGCACACGGGCTCAGTAGTTGTGGCACACTGGGCTTAGTTGCTCTGCGGCATGTGGGATCTCACGGGACCAGGGCTCAAACCCGTGTCCCCTACATTGGCAGGCGGATTCTTAACTACTGCACCACCAGAGAAGTCCCAGATAGGAGACTTTTCAGCCAACTTTGAGCTGGGATAGCATATCACCAGGACCCAAAGAAGGAGAAAAAATCAGTTTATCTGAAATGAACAAATAAACCTATGTGACAAAGGAAAGCCGTAATAACGATTAAATCAACATCATTTCTTTTTCAAGTTCCACTTGAGTAAAAGGAGCAATTGCATTTTTTAATCAGTCTTTTCGAAAATGTTCCTCTTAAACAAATGAAGTGTTTCCCTTACTGTAAGCCCCTCATTTTTTGTTTCTGTCTTGACCAGACAAGATTTATTAAGTTGTGTTTCACCGTCCTTGGGCCCCACTCTACCACATGCCTCCTTGAAAGGCATAGTAAAAGCCTCCAGAGAAGTCTGTGCCTTGGTAAGGGGCTCATCCACTGCGATCCTCAGCGTCAGGTGATCTGACTGGGCTTTCACCTGCAAAATCCCTGATGGTGGTTTCTTTGGGTCTTTGGGCTCAGACTGGTCCACTCTCCCACCATAGACTGTTCCATATGCCCGTGTAGAGGGAACGTGGCTGCCGGGATTCTGGGAGCTGAGTGAACATAGAACGCTTGGGGCAGGTGCCTCAACAATATGTTTGTGAATTTTCATTTATCCTCCTATTTTCATTATAGCAAACTGCCCTCAACTGTCCTCCAGACCCAGGACCCTTTGTTTTAGCCCCTGAAGGGAAGCCTCCTGTCTCCTGCCAGAGTGGGGAAGGGCTGTCTGTCACCTGACTGTAGATTCAGACAGCTTTTAGCTCCACCTTCACCCCTACATCCAGTGCTGTCAATGCCTGTGCCTTTTGTGGGTTCTGAAACTTAAATTGAATTACATCTTAGATTTCTGCATCACTGGCTTTAGATTCAGCTTTTTCTGGTCGCCTAAGTCAGGTATCACTTGTCTATCTGCCTTCCAGCTTTCACAATTTTGCTGTTGTATTTTTTCCTCTTTTGTTCTCTTCATCCTTGACAGTTTGTGCCAAAACAAACACAAAATCCTTTTACTGTCATTTAGTTTCAGAAGGTCTCAAAGATTGATGTGTATATTTTTTTCGCCACCTTTAATCAAAAGTCAATCTAGAAATAATGTAGATATTCAACAGGGAGAGAAAAGGGAAGCAAATTATGGTCCACCCATATTCCTGAATATTGTGTAACCATTAAAAGAAGTATTTGTCATGAATTTTTAATAATGATAAAGCCCTTGTTGTAATAGTTGATTTTTAAAACATTACTGAATTTTATACATAGGATGATTTCAACAACTTGCAAAATGTTCATGGAAAAAGCATGGGTAAAATTATACCCCTTTATTAGTTCATGGTTAATGGATGGGATTATGGGAAATTTTTATTTTATTTCTGTAATTTATAAATTTTCATAATGTATAAATACTATCTTACTTTTCTTATCATTAAGTATATTAATAACACACAATTGTTATAGAAAAGATAGATGACACTTAAAAAGGTATCTATCTCTCCATCCACACGTATAATCACAGTTTTTTCAATTGCTCCAAAGTACATCAGAGAGTTATATAAACTGTTAACACACTGCTGTATGTTTTCCTGCAAGTAAATCTGCATGCTATTTTTATAATGAAAATGATAATATTCTTCCTCTTTGTGTCCACTGTTAAGAGTCTTGGAGTCACTAGTGGGCTAATGTAAGAAAGTCTAGTTGGAACTACTGTTGAAATTCAATTGTTACTTGGAAGGAAAGAGGAGATCCCTGGGAGTCTTTTAGCTTTTTCACCTAAGTCAATAGAAGGGGTTGGTTTACTAGATTTGCTAATTATCAGCTTGAAAGGCAAGAAGACCTCATGCAAACTCCTGGCGAGCAGTCCAAAGGATGAGAGAGAATGGGGGTGGGATGCTTGGAGGTCCTGCAGTAGAGCAGCAGCTGAGGGGAGTGTCCCTGGGAGAGGGGTTGGCAAGATACGCCTGCTTTGCTTAGGATCAGTCCTGCAGAGCAGCAAAAATACGCCATGTGGATCCTACCGAATAATCCTACTAGCTGACCCGTGAAACAGGAATTGGGGACAGATAGCTAATGTTGGATGGAGAGGAGGCGTTTCTTTATTGGCCTAAGGAAGCAGTCTTGCTTCAAAACCACATGCATTCATTGACTCTGGCTTGGAGCTGCCATGGCATTTAAACTAGTGATCTTTAGGCAGCCTTCCTTTGTGCCCAGTCCCCACAGTGAGGCAGCTCTGGAGAATGGACGTGGCGCTTCTGCTACCAATGGCATTTTCAGGATGGGATGCCTGCCTGAAAGTATAACAGGAAGATTTGTGATCCTCCATTTCGATTCTTTTTCTTGAAGTAGGTTGGTTACCCAGTGCATTTTATGTTTTTACTAATGAGTTATTAATTTTCCTTTTGTTTGGATAGGGAACACTGAAGAGCACCCTGAATTTACAAGTCTGCCTCTGAATAGGTGGATCAGGCAGATGGACTTTGTTATGTCGGATTTGGTTCCTAAATTGTGATGGTTTCAAAAGGTGGTGAGGAGTCTCTGGGTCTCTTCCGAAGTCTTTTAATCTTCCTCTCTTCGCACTATCTCTTTCTTTCTCTGGCTCTATTTTCTTTCTGTTTTCCCTTTTTGTTAGGTTAGTGTTGTTTATCAGTCTGTTTATTTGGGGAAGGAAAAGATGGATTGTAATGGCCATTCAATGCGAAAATAAGAGTCTCATCTTTATCACTGGATAATTTTTTTTTAAAAATCCCACTGCTGTCTTTAAGAAATCTCATCTGCCCAATTTTATGTTTTAAGATCCTATCTAAATGAATGAATACCAGCAAAATTATAAAAAGAATTATAATTAGAAACAGAAGAAACAAGCGATCCCTGCTTGTTTGACAGTGGGTTTCTTTTGGAAAGGCTCAATACAATCATCAACATCCATTTTTTAATGCTTATTTACTTCATAGCGGTTAACTGCGAAGTGACCTTTGAGGACGGGTATATTTTGGAAGGTTAAGCAGCAAAATTGGGGCTGCTAGCCCTTTTGGGGAATGAATTTAAAAGAAATCACTCAGTTTACGGAGGAACTGAGCATCCTACAGACTTCAATAATTTATTAATTATTCAACTTTTTAATAACGTGATGAAGTAGCTCATTTGAAGTTTGGGGGTTGCTATTAGGCACGTCCAAATAATGTAATATTAAACACTCCTGTAGATGGACAAGTGTCAGGGCATGAATTTGGTGATATAGAATTGTTGACTGCAGGGGAAATGTTTGAAGTACATTTAAAAAATTAAGACGATTCTCTCTTATTTTCATTTTATATTTTATTTTATTTTTTATTTTTACTTTTGGCCTTGACCAGGGATCAGGGGCCAACCCGTACCCCCTGCATTGGGAGCACAGAGTGTTAACCACTGGACCTCCAGGGAAGTCTCAATTTTCTCTTTTTTTTTTTGGCGGTACGCGGGCCTCTCACTGCTGTGGCCTCTCCCGTTGCGGAGCACAGACTCCGGACGCGCAGGCTCAGCGGCCATGGCTCACGGGCCCAGCCGCTCCGCGGCATGTGGGATCTTCCTGGACCGGGGCACCGAACCCGTGTCCCCTGCATCGGCAGGCGGACTCTCAACCACTGTGCCACCAGGGAAGCCCTCTCTCATGGTATAATTGCTTTCTTGAGATGTCAATCTTTAGAGAGATTCTATTTAGGTACCTAATAGAATAGGAAACACTTATATAGTGCTTCCTGTGTGTCAAGTATTTTTCTAAATGTTTTACATATGTTAAACAAAACACCCCAACAGGACAACACTGATGTTTACCCTATTGTGTATCCTTCTCTCTTTTTTTTTAAATTAATAAATTTTAGAGAAGTTTTAGGTTCACAGCAAAACTGAGCAGAAAGTACAGCGATTTCCCATATACCTCCTACGCCTTGACATATACAGCTTCCCCGCCATCACCATCTCCCACTGGAGTGATGCATTTGTTACTAGTGATGAGCCTACACTGACGTATCATTACCATCCAAAGTTCACAGTTCACATGAAAGTTCACTCTTGGTGTGGTATATTGTATGGGTTTGCACAGATGTAAAATGACACCACTGTAGTATCATACAGAATAGTCCCAATGCCCTAAAAATCATCTGTGCTCTGCCTATATACACTTCCCTTCCCCCAAACACTGTTTTTCTACTGTCTCTATAGTCTTGCCTTTTCCAGAGTGTTGTATAGTTGGAATCATCCAGTATGTAGCTTTTCAGATTGGCTTCTTTTACTTAATAACCTGCATTTAAGTTTCCTCCTTGGCTTTTTGTGGCTTGATAGCTTATTTCTTTTTCTTATTTCATTGCTGGTATACAGGATAGTGATTAACTTTTGTATATTCACCTTGTATCCTGCAAACTTGGTATAATTATTTGTTAGTTCCAGGAGTTTTTTTGTCAATTCATTCAGATTTTCTACATAGACAATCGTGTTATCTGTGAACACAGTTTTGTTTCTTCCTTTCTAATCTGTATACCTATTATTTCCTTTTCTTGCCTTATTGCACTAACCAAGACGTCCAGTATGATACTGAAAAGCAGTGGTAAGAGGGAACATTCTTGCCTCGTTCCTGATCTTAGCACAAAAGCTTCAAGGTCCTCACCATTAACTAATATGTTGGCTGTAGGTTTTTCATAGATATTCCTTATCAAGTTGAGAAAGTTCCCCTCTATTCCTAGTTTGCTGAAAATTTTTGATCGGGAGTTAGTATTGGATTTTGTCAAATGCTTTTTCTGCATTTATTGATGTGTTCATGCGGTTTTTCTTCTTAGCCAGTTGATGTGATGGATCACATTAATTGATTTTCAAATGTTGAACCAGCCTTGCATATCTGAGATAAAACCTACTTGGTCATGGTGTACAATTTGTTTTATATATTGTTGAATTTGACTTGTTAATACTTGAGAATTTTTGCATCTATGTGCATGAGAGATATTGGAATGCAGTTTTCTTTTCTCATCATGTCTTTTTCTGGTTTTGGTATTAGTGTAATGCTGGCCTCATAGGATGATTTAGGAAGTATTCCATCTGCTTCTATCTTTGGAAGAGATTATAGAAGATTGATATAAGTCATTCCTTAAATATTTTGTAGAATTCACCAGTGAGCCCATCTGGGCCTGGTGATTTCTCTTTTGGATGATTATTATTTATTGATTCAATTTCTTTAATAGATATAGGCCTATTCAGATTGTCTATTTCTTCTTGTGCGAGTTTTGGCAGATTTTATATTTTAAGGAATTGGTGCATTTTATCTAGGTTATTATTTGTGGGCATAGAGTTGTTCATAATATTCCTTTATTATCCTTTTTTTTTTTTTTTTTGCGGTACGCAGACCCCTCACTGTTGTGGCCTCTCCCGCTGCGGAGCACAGGCTCCGGACGCGCAGGCCCAGAGGCCATGGCTCATGGGCCCAGCTGCCCCGCGGCAGCGGGATCCCCCCCCCCCGGACTGGGGCACGAACCCGTGTCCCCTGCATTGGCAGGCGGACCCTCAACCACTGTGCCACCAGGGAAGCGCCCTTTATTATCCTTTTAATTTCCATGGGATTTGTGTGATGTCCCCCTCTAATTTCTTTTTTTTTTTTTAATTTCTTTTATTTATTTATTTTTGGCTGTGTTGGGTCTTTGCTGCTACGCACAGGCTTTCTCTAGTGGGCTACTCTTTCGCTGAGGTGCGCAGGCATCTCATTGCAGTGGCTTCTCTTGTTGCAGGGCACAGGCTCTAGGCATGTGGGCTTCAGTAGTTGTGGCACGCGGGCTTAGGAGTTGTGGCTTGTGGGCTCTAGAGCGCAGACTCAGTAGTTGTGGCGCACAGGCATAGTTGCTCTGCGGCATGTGGGATCCTCCTGGACCAGGGATCAAACCCATGTCCCCTGCATTGGCAGGTGGATTCTTAACCACTGTACCACCAGGGAAGTCCCTTAATTTCTGATATTAGTAATTTGTGTCTTCTTTCTTTTTTTCCTTAGCTAGCCTGACTAGAGGCTTATCAATTTTATTGGTCTTTTCAAAGAATAAGCTTTTGGTTTTGTGGATATTCTATATTGATTTGCTATTTTCAATTTCATTAATTTCTGCTCTAGTTTTTATTGTTTCTTTTCTTCTGCTTACTTTGGATTTAATTGCTCTTCTTCTTCTAGTCTGGTAAGGTGGAAGCATAGGCAATTGACTTTAGATCTTTCTTCCTTTCTAACATATGCATTCAATGCTATAAATTTTGCTCTAAGTGCTATTTTTTCTGCATCACACAAGTTTTGATAAGTTGTGTTTTTATTTTCATTCAGTTCAAAATATTAAAAAATTTCTATTGAGAGTTCTTCTTTGACTCGTGTGTCATTTGGAAATGTATTGTTTAATCTCTAAATATTTTGGAAATTTCCAGCCATCTTTCTGTTATTGATTTCTAGTTTAATTCCACTGTGGTCTGAGAGCAGACATTGTGTAACTTTTACTCTTTAAAATGTATCAAGATATGTTTTGTCGCCCAGAATGTGGTCTATCTTGGTGAATGTTCCATGTGAATTTGAGAAGAATGTGTAATCTGCTGCTGTTAGATGAAGTAGTCTACGGATGTCAATTATATTCAGATGACTGATGGTGCTGTTGAGGTCATTTATGTCTTTTCTGATATTTGGCTTTCTGGATCTGTCCATTTTTGATAGAGGGGGTTGAAGTTTTCAAATATAAGAGTGGATTCATCTGTTTTTCCTTGCAATACTATCAGTTTTTGCCTCATGTATTTTGATGCTCTTATTAGGTATATAAACATTAAAGATTGCTATGTCTTTTTGGAGAACTGAACCCTTTATCATTATGTAATATCCCTCCTTATCTCTGATAATTTCCCTTACTCCAGAGTCTGCTGTCTGAAATTAATATAGCCACTCCTGCTTTCTTTTGACTAGTGTTAATATGGTATATCTTTCTCCATTCCCTTACTTTAAAAAAACAATTTTTTTAACATCTTTATTGGAGTATAATTGCTTTACAATGTTGTGTTAGTTTCTGCTGTATAACAAAGTGAATCAGCTATATGTATACGTATATCCCCATATCCCCTCCTTCTTGCATCTCCCTGCCACTCTCCCTATCCCACCCTTCTAGGTGGTCACAAAGCAGCAAGCTGATCTCCCTGTGCTATGCAGCTGCTTCCCACTAGCTATCTATTTTACATATGGTAGTGTATATATGTCAATGTTACTCTCTCACTTCGTGCCAGCTTACCCTTCCCCCTCCCTGTATCTTCAAGTCCATTCTCTACGTCTGCATCTTTATTCCTGTGCTGCCCCTAGGTTCATCAGAACCTTTTTTTTTTTTTAGATTCTATATATGTGTGTTAGCATACGGTATTTGTTTTTCTCTTTCTGACTTACTTCACTCTGATCCCCTTACTTTTATTCTTATTTTTTTTTAATAAATTTATTTATTTTTGGCTGCGTTGGGTCTTCGTTGCTCCACATGGGCTTTCTCTAGTTGCGGCAAGTGGGGGGGCTACTCTTTGTTGTGGTGCACGGGCTTCTCATTGCAGTGGCTTCTCTTTGTTGTGGAGCTCAGCCTCTAGGCGCACGGGCTTCAGTAGTTGTGACACGTGGGCTCAGTAGTTGTGGCTCACAGGCTCTAGAGCTCAGGCTCAGTAGTTGTGGCACACGGGCTTAGCTGCTCTGCAGCATGTGGGATCTTCCCAGACCAGGGCTTGAACCCATGTCCCCTGCACTGGCAGGTGGATTCTTAACCACTGCACCACCAGGGAAGTCCGATCCCCTTACTTTTAATCTGTATGTGTCTTTATATTTAACGTGGGTTCCTTGTAGAAAACATAAAATTGGGTATTGTTTTTAATCCAGTCTGACAACGTCTGTCTTCTGATTGGTATATTTAGACAATTGACGTTTAAAGTGATTATTGATATCGTTGGATTAATGTCTACCATATTTGTTAACTGTTTTCTACTTGTTGTCCTAGTTTTGTCTTCCACACATTTCCCTCTTTTCTTAGCATGTAAGTTATACTTCTTTTTCACTCTTTTTAGTGGTTGCCCTAGAGTTTTCACTGTACATTTTACAACTAATCCAAGTTCATTTTCAAATAACACTATATCACTTCAAGAGTAGTGCAAGTACCTTATAATAATTAAGTAGCCCTAATTCTTACCTTTCATCCTTTGTATGATTGCTGTTATTCAATTCATTTATACTCAAGAGTATAATATATTCATATATATTGTTCCTATTATTATTTTGAACAAACTATTATCTGTTAGATCCATTAAGAATAAGATAAATGAAAGTTTTTCTTTTACCTTCACTTTTTCCTTCTCTGATGCTCTTCCTTTCTTCATGTAGATCTGAGTTCCTGGCCTATATCATTTCCCTTCTCTCTGAAGAACTTCTTTTAACATTTCGGTAAGTTGGATCTACTGGCTACAAAGTCCCTCAATTTTTGTTTGTCTGAGAAAGTCTTTATTTTTCCTTCCTTTTTAAAGGATAATTTCACAGAGTATAGAATTCTAGGCTGGTGTTTTTTTCTCTCAAATATTAAATATTTCACTCTATTCTCTTCTTATTTGCATGGTTTCTGAGGAAAAGTCACATATAATCCTTATTTTTACCCCTCAGTAGGAAAGGTGTCTTCTGGCTTGTTTCAGGAATTTTCCCTTGGTTTTCTTTGAATATGGCATGTCTAGGTGTACTGTATCGGGCATTTATCCTGCTTGGCCTTCTATGAGCTTCCTAAATCTATAGTTTGGTGTCTGACACTAATTTGGGGCAATTTTCAGTCACTGTTGCTTCAAATGTTGCTTCTGTCCCTTTCTGTCTCTTCCTTCTGGTATTCTCATTATGCATATGTTCACCTTCTGTAATTGTCCCAGAGTTTTTGGATATTCTGTTCTGAGTTTTTTCAGGTTTTGTTTCCTCTTTGCTTCCAGTTTTAGAGGTTTCTACTGTTGTATCCACAAGCTCAGAGATTCTTTCCTCAGCCATGACTCGTCTACTAATGAGTCCATCAAAAGCATTCTTCATTTCTGGTACAGTGTTTCCAATCTCTAGCATTTGTTTTTTATTTTTTCTTAGAATTTCCATTTTTCTGCTTACGTTATTCATCTGTTCTTGTATGCTGTCTGCTGTTTCTATTAAAGTCTTTAGCATTTTAATCATACTGTAAAAAAATTCCTGATCTGTTACTTCCAACATTCTTTTTTGTTTAATTGCTATCAAACTGTGTAACCCAGACCTTTATTTTAATGTACAAAACCTTTATTTACTTGCCACTTCTCTAAACTGTCATTTAACCTAAAAGCTGCATGTCTCCATACCCTCTAAAGAAATATTTGATTTAGATTCAATTGATTCAACCTACCAAATTTCACCAGTGAACTTATGAATACTTCCTATTATCTCTCCATCTACCCAGCCATCCATCCAACCTTATTTTTTTCCTGCTTTCAGTATTTTTTTAACTTTTTAAATCTTTTATTTATTTTTTTCACACACACACTGTATTTTATTTTTACAAGAGGTAAATAAACTGACCCCAAGCATTGTAAATGGATGACCACAACAAAAGCAACAATGATTGCAATTACCAAACACGAAACACACTCATACTATGTCATACTATTGACATTCAGTCCAGTAATCCTCCACTGTAACAGCTCCTTTACTTTGCAGTGAAAATTGATTTGTATATTTTTTGCCTCTGAGTCCTTGTGGGATTTTTTTTTTTTATTCAAACAGAAAGTCAAAAATTATAATCATTCTCATCAGTTCACTCAGTCCCATGTAATTAATTTTTTTTATCTTGATCTTTTGTTAGCACTTTTATGAATTCATCAGTTTTCCCTTAGAGTTCTGACAATGCTTATTCATTCAGTTCAGCAGTATAGTCAGTTACCAGAAACCTGTACTTGTCAGAGTCTTTTCCATGAATTCCTTGAAGATGAAACCCTTTTATAGGAACATTTTTGCAAAAGCATCAGAGTACACCCAGACTTCCAACATTCTTGTCATAGATGACTCTGAGTCTAGTGCTTGTTCAGTCTCTGCAAGCTGTGCTTTTTACCTTTTAGTATGCCTTGTAAGTCATTGTTGAAAGATGGACATGATGTACTAGGTAAAACAACCGTGGTGAATAATGGGTTTTTAATAAACGTGGTGGTGAGGTGGTGGGGAGGGGAAGCATTCTCTAGTCCTACGATTAGGTCTTAGTCTTTCAATGAGCCTGTGCCCTTGGACTGTGAACTTCAACAGTGTTTCTCAATCTCTCCCCACCTGCCCCCCACGGCAGGACAGGATGGCAAGACGGGGCTGGCTGGGGTTAGGTATTTCCCTTCTCCCAGATAGATTTAGGCTCTGATTAGAAACCCAGCAGATAAGGCTCTGGTAAATTAGTTTCTCCTGCAGGCAGATCTTGTTAAGAACAGAATGCTCTGGCATATTTCAGAATGGTTCCTTTCCCCTCTCTCCATCAGAAGCGTGAGAGGATTCTTCTCTGATTTCCACTGTAAGGACCTGGTAGATCTTCTGCAGTTAAGAATCATGAAAGTAAGGAGGCCCCCCTATGACTGGGTCCCTGTAAAAATTTCAACTCTCAGACTTGTCCTCCCTGAGCTGCCAGCAATTCATCAATTACAGTTCATGTTTTCCTACCCTGGTACTGGTTCGCATGGGGCTTTTCTTGTGGGTTTCTACTCCAGCAAGTTGTGATTCTCTGTGTCTGTGAGTCTCTGCAGTACCTAGAGCACTGATTTTTCTTGTGGCCTCACTTCTCTGACTGGTTTAAGAAGAGTTGTTGATTTTTCAGTTTGAACAGCTTTTTTACTTGTTGTTAAAACAGAGTGGTGACTTCTAAGCTCTTCTTTACCTGCTGGACCAGAAACTGCCTGTTATCTTCTTTTTACATATAAGGAAACCAAGGCAAAAAGATATTTAGCAATTTGATCAAGGCCTCCCAGCTAGTAGGTGGAAGAGTCAGAATTTGAATCTTGGTTCAGGAGCCTGTGTTCTTAACCACTACATCATTGAGGAAAACAAGCAAGTTGGGCTTGTAGGGGAAGGAGGA
This sequence comes from Grampus griseus, assembly GCF_964374135.1. Classification (NCBI taxonomy): domain Eukaryota; kingdom Metazoa; phylum Chordata; class Mammalia; order Artiodactyla; family Delphinidae; genus Grampus; species Grampus griseus. Next base: position 34,174,995 of record NC_139006.1, on the reverse strand, counting down.
ATATGTTTTCTTACCATGAGATCTTTCATATCTACTAAGTTTACATTTTCAAAACATTTTCTAAAACAATGAAAGGAACATGTGCCAGAAGGGTTGGCTTGAAAATAATGATTACTAAAACTTGAAGTAGATACAATAAGTAAACATTTTAGAGTAAAAGAAAACAAAAATCACTCCTAAACCTACCATTTTTACAGATTACATTTCAGTCCTTGTTCTTCTTTGTGAATATTATATGTGGGTATTATGTCCTCTTTTTCATTTAACATCGTATCATGGGAATTTCTCCCATGTTTCCACATCTTCTTTATAATCACATTTAATAGCTGTATAATAGTCTATCCTGGTGACATGCTATAACTTACAAAAGTATTCTCTTATTGCTTGACATTTGATGATTGACATTTTTCTTTTACAATGATAGGTAATGTTCCACAATATTTTCCCTTTCACTGAGTGATTTCATTCAGGAGAGCCCCATGAATGGAATTCCTGGGTCAATAGACTTGGATAGTTGTATAATTATTGCTAATTTTTGTCATATTAGTTTCCACATTAGGGTTGTCCCAATTTTCTGGGCTTCCAGCATTGTGTAATTACATCAGATATAGTAGCATCAAAATGTTATATATATGTATATTGAAAACCTTTTAGATACAAAGGCAGTGTCAATAACAGGAGGCTATAAAATAGGACCCGTTCCGTGAACTGATGCATGACTTATTCTCAGATTTTAAGTTTATGTTACATGGGGCCTTGTATATAGGAGACATTCCATAGATATTTATTGAATGGATGGGTGATGAACGGTTGGATAGATGACATCCAACTGATTTCTCCTTATTAACACATAAAAAGTTAGTGGCAAAGTTGAACTGACATCCTGATTTAGAATATAGAGTTCTTCCTCCCACTATAACTGCAGTTTTACTTCATTCAGCCAACATTCACTACATACTTAGTATATGAAAAGCACAGTCTGGAAGCTGGGGGTATTACTCTCAATAAAACATAGTTCCATCCATCATGGTCCTCACAGTTTGACTGGGAAACTCACAAACCTCTCCAGATCAAATTCTCATTTATAAAATGAATGGACTGACCTCAGAAGTCCTTTCCAGCTTCCGGATTCTGTGATCTTCTCAAACTCTAAATTTCCTACTTCTAGATACTAAGTCTAAAGTAAGCTTATCTTAAAGAACAATCTAAAGAAACTGGTGATCCTGGATAGTGACAGGGAGTCTTCTCCCCTTCTTACTCCTCATTTGTTCGTTCATTCATTCATCATTCATTGAGCACGTACTAAACATGAGACACTATTAAGCTCTAGAAATAAAAATACCAATAAGTCCTCTTCTCTTAAAAAGTCTATAGTCAAAAGTACGACGGTTTTTTGAAGAGGGATAGTTTGGCAACACAACAGTACTCCACACAGTGTTTATGTGTGTGTGAGTGGGATCCACTTATTCTACTGTCAGGAAGGGGAAATTTCCCCTTTTCTCCTCTTGAGTTCCTGTGGTTGGACCAATCATAAAACTGACACAAGACAGATTGTGTCCTGTGGACTGGAGAAAAAGAAACCCATTTAATTTGTGTGCACATAGAGGTCGCATAGAAATGGGACCTAAGAAGTGGCCAAAGCAGATAGCTTTTATATTTTTTAGACAAAGAAGCAATAAATATGAGAGGGATTGACAGGACAAAGAAACTTAGCTTTGGGTGTTTAATTAGTAAGGAATTTAAGCAAAGTTTGCGCTTAGGTAGTAAATTAGTAAAGAAGTAACAAGTACCATATGCTAACACATATATATGGAATTTAAGAAAGAAAAAATGTCATGAAGAACCTAGGGGTAAGACAGGAATAAAGACACAGACCTATTAGAGAACGGACTTGAGGATATGGGGAGGGGGAAGGGTGAGCTGTGACAAAGCGAGAGAGAGGCATGGACATATATACACTACCAAACGTTAGGTAGATAGCTAGCGGGAAGCAGCCGCACAGCACAGGGAGATCAGCTCGGTGCTTTGTGACCGCCTGGAGGGGTGGGATACGGAGGGTGGGAGGGAGGGAGACGCAAGAGAGAAGAGATATGGGAACATATGTATATGTATAACTGATTCACTTTGTTATAAAACAGAAACTAACACACCATTGTAAAGCAATTATACTCCAATAAAGATGTTAAAAAAAAAAAAAAAAAGTAACAAGTATGCAGGCTTCTCAGCCCTGAGTCCCCTATCTCTGGTGATGATGGTGTCTTTCTACCTCCCAGTCCAAGGAGAGCACCTTTCACATGGGAAATTTATTTCCTGCTTTCAGGGAGACAGAGAGGAGGGTAAAAGTATCCCTCTCGCGTTGACTGTTTCTTAAGTAGTTTTAATTCAAAATAATCAATGTGCCATTGAGGCATATTTTGGGCCCCAGCACTACTATTCTAGCTAATATTTAAATGGAGTGGTCTCCAGTATCAAAGTAGAGGAAGGAATCAGCTAATATTGACTCAGGCTCCCCCTCTGAATGCTCCCAGAAGTTAATGGAAAATAACACTGAATCTTCAAGGTTTTTCATAGGGAAAAAATACTTGTACCATACTTGCCAACATCAAGACGAAAGGGGACAAATGCATGTGGACTCACCATTTCTCTTCTTCTACTTGCACTCCTATGGACTGGAACTTACTGGGTGCTTTATTTTCCCCTGTTTTGTTAGGTTCCTCAGCATCATCCACCTGAAGAAATAACCAAAAGTAGAGGTGCTCTATTTTAGTCATCTTGCTTGAAAAACAAAGTCCCATTTCATTAGAAACCTCTATAATATTATTGGAATGTTTTGTGATTTATAACCTTTTTGTTCAATGTTTACGTGTTTGATGAGCAACTTCATTATAATGCACTTGGACTCTGCTGATCTTAGTAAAATGCAGTTTTGTTCATTTCCAAAGTGCCTAATAAACGTCTGTGATTCCTGCATGGACTTGTGAGGATATACTTCCTGTGAGCTCTGTATTAGAAGGGAGCACCTCATGGGATGGTGATGTTGAAAGTTTTGAATCTGCAAATACCAAAATGCAAAAGAAGGCAGAAATTTCACTTATTGTAGTTAGAATTGTTGACATTAGGAGATTTAGGTATTAACCTCATTAATATAACTATAGAGCATCTTCATTTTTTTTCCCCCCCTTAAATTAAGGAATTGGCTTTGGATATCACTCCATAGTTTCTAAATAGCTAGGCATATATTATAGTTCATATAGAAAATGTATCTGTGTATAACTGATAGCTTATGTGACAGATGAGGCCCAACCCAAATTTGAAATAAATTTTATGACTCTTCAGAGCAGTTAGATTTATTCCTCTTTTTTCTCTGTTTTTCATAAATTAGTTTTTTCTAAATAGAAAGCCATTTAACATAAGTTGTATAAAACTAAAACACAGAAGTATATAATGTAGAAAGCAGAAGTTCCCCATGAAGCACGGTCAGTCCTTTGATGCATATTTGACCATCTTTTAACGTATGTAGAATATATTATATATAAAAATGATTATTAATACTAAATTTACACAGATGAGATTACACTATATATTTTTTGTGTGCAATCTGCTTTATTCATTAACACTGCTATCTTTTGGACATTTTATCATGTTAGTAAATATAGCTCTAACTCAATCCTTTTGTTGGCTACATAAATACTCCTTTTAATGGTTATGTAAGCAACATGGGCATCAGGGTAATTTTCTCTCTGCTGTTATTACATTTAGTATTATAATTAATATTTCATATGTATATTTAGAACAATTCTGCAAATACTGTATGAGAAAAATTCTTAGGAGTAGAAATGTTAGATGGAAGTACTGAGCATATTCAGCTGTAAGGGATATTGACAAACTGCTCTTCAAAGCATTTATCAGTATATGGGAATATCCATTTTCCAAATGTTCACCAATATTAAATATTGGCAAACTTTACAATTTTTGCTAATATCACAGGTGAAAAATATCTATTAGCCTCTTGTATTTTTATCTGTAAACTGCCTATTTATATCCTTTGCTAGTTATTGTGGGGTTTTTTTTCTTATTGAGTTGTTTATTTTCTTCTTTATAGGATCTCTTTACATCTTATGACCCTTAAACCCTTTCTTGGCTATATATACTGTAAATACTTTTTCCCAGTTTATCGTTTGTCTTTTAAATTTTGTCCTTCATTGTAGAGAATCTTAAATTACTATGTAGTCAATCTAGCTTTTATGGTTGGGAAAGACCAAAAGTTCTCTTATATTTGTTTTTATGCTTTCATTTTTTTTTTCATATTTAGTTCTTAAATCCACTATCCTGAAATGTTTGTGTAGAAGATACAGAAATTCAATATTTTTTCTGCACATGAATCATCAATTGACCTGGCTCTTTTTATTAACTAATTCATCTCTTTGGTTTGAGATGCCAACTTTATCTTATACCAAATTTTACCCATATATATTTACCCAAACATTCTCATATATAAAAATGTGTTCTGGGGCTTCCCTGGTGGCTCAGTGGTTGAGAGTCGCCTGCTGATGCAGGGGACACGGGTTCGTGCCCTGGTCCGGGAGGATCCTGCATGCCGCGGAGCGGCTGGGCCCGTGAGCCATGGCTGCTGAGCCTGCGCATCCGGAGCCTGTGCTCCGCAGCAGAAGAGGCCACAACAGTGAGAGGCCCGCGTACCGCAAACAAAAACCAAAAAACAAACAAACAAAAAAATGTGTTCTGGGTCTATTGATCTATTGGTCTTATTGCTCCTCCCTCTCTTTTTTTCCTGATATAATTTTGTAATAAATCTTGATATTTTCTGTGACAAGTCTCCTCTTGTAATTCTTTTTTTTTTTAAATAAATTTATTTATTTATTTTTGGCTGCGTTGGGTCTTTGTTGTGGCACGCGGGCTTTTCGTTGTGGTGGCTTCTCTTGTTGCGGAGCATGGGCTCTAGATGTGCGGGCTTCAGTAGTTGTGGCTCGCGGGCTCAGTAGTTGTGGCTTGCGGGCTCTAGAGCACAGGTTCAGTAGTTGTGGCGCACAGGCTTTGTTGCTCCGCGGCATGTGGGATTTTCCTGGACCAGGGCTCGAACCTGTGTCCCCTGCATTGGCAGGTGGATTCTTAACCACTGCTCCATCAGGGAAGTCCCTGCAATTCTTTTTTTAAAATGTAATTTAAAAACTCCAGCAACCTAAGTGTCCATCAACAGATGAGTGGATAAAGAAGATGTGGTACATATATACAATGGAATATTACTCAGCCATTAAAAAGAATGAAAATTTGCCATTTGGAGCAACATGGATGGACTTGGAGGGCAGTAAGCTAAGTGAAATAAGTCAGACAGAGAAAGACAAATACTGTATGATACCACTTATATGTGGAATCTAAAAGATACAACAAAGTAGTGAGTAGAACAAAAAAGAAACAGTCTCACAGATATAGAGAACCAGCTAGTGGTTACCAGTGGTGAGGGAGGGAGGGGCAATATAGGGGTGGGGGAGGAGGAGGCCCAGGCTCTTGGGTGTAAGATGGGCTCAAGGATGTATTGTACAACGTGGGGGAATACAGTCAATATCTTGTGATAACTATAAATGGAAAGTAACATTTAAAATTTGTATAAAAAAGTTAAAAATTTTTTAAAATAGAAAATAAATTTTACTCATTAAAAACCCCAAAACCTCTAGGGTATTTTGGGTATTAACTTCTTCTAAATAAACTTTAACATCACATTGTCAAAACCCTCCCCCCCGTCTCGACTAAGTGATAAAAATCACATAGGAATTTTCATTGAAATTTCTTTAAATATTTGTATGAATTTTGAGAGAATTGCCATCTTTACACTTTGGAGTATTCCCATATAGAAATATTAATAGCTTTCCATTTATTCATTTATCCATATCCTTCCCCCACCCACCCAGGACTAGAATACCAGAAAAACACCAGAAAAAGTAGTTGATGTGAGTTTTGGTGACATATTATATAAAAATGCATATTTTTAAATATTCTAGAATCATATTAGTGCTGTGAGTTGCTCCCACTAGAAGAACACGTGAATCATATGTTCACCACATCCGTCACGGGCTTTTGAATGCATGTGCTCATTGAGGGAAATAGCACATTTATTTATTAATCGGACAAAGTGCGTCATTCTGGTGACTTAGTTACTGTCTGGAAGCCCCAAGCCCACCTTCTCTACCCAGCTGCTCTGTGGCACAGGGGCCAGGACTCTGAAGACTACATTTCCCAGGCTTCCTTGCTCGCTGGCCTCCAATTAGGTTCTAACCAAGGAAGGTCGGAGGAGGGAAGGGGGCTTCCATCCTGTTTCCACCTTCTGCTGGCAGTTGTGGCTCCAACCCCAGCCCTTTCGAAGCCCAACAGCACGTGCGCCAGCCCTTGCAAGTCCTGGCACCAGACGGCCGTGCTCGCCTCAGTGGTCTGGGATGGGCTATATGGGCCTCTCCTCTGAGTGTCTGAATTTTGGTAACCCCGTCTTTCCCCTTCTGCTCCCCTAGTCCAAGGGTGACCTCTTACTGCATCCCTTTCTGCTCTCTCAACCATCCCATTACTGTAGAACCAATTTGGTGTATGAAACTGCCTCTGTGTGAGAAACGAGCACGGCTTCCTTTTTCCTGAATGGGATTCTAACCGGTTCCGTATGGCTACACTCATGGAAATTAAAAATGCTCAGGATGTCAGACAAAGTACGATGCTGCAGCGTTACACTTTGGGGTAGTTTCAAAATTACCCAATGAAATTTTTTCGAAAGATGCACGATAGCTATTCCCCTTAAGAACCATGGTGCTCAATGCACCGGGAAAGGGAGAAAGAAAGGAAGCAGGGGTCCGAGGATGAAGGACGTTGTACTCTGTTCCAGGCTCGCCCCAGCTGTCCAAACTCACAGCTTATTTGCATCAAAGCGCTGTCATCTTCTTAAGCTTTAGTCATTGCAGATAAATTTACCTCTCTGACTTTAATCCCCTTAGTTAGATCCAAATATTGACAAATGTCACCTCTCTTATATAGTATGTAGGGTAATCTACTTAAATTTATGAAGAGGCATTCAAAAATTTTAAATACGTTGCAGGGTTAATTAAATCTCTGTCCTGAAAAAAATTGAGAAAGCCCACGGCCGATGATACAATTTTAGTGTTTTTGGCTAATCAAAATTTTAAAGGAGGATAATACTAATAATAACAATCAAACCTAATATTTATTGAGCCCTTAATATGCCAGGCACTATGCTTTGAACTTTACATATATTGTATCCATCAGTTTTTTGTTTTTAATTTTATTTATTTATTTTTTGGCTGCGTTGGGTCTTCATTGCTGCACACGGGCTTTCTCTAGTTGCGGCGAGCAGGGGCTTCTCTTCGTTGTGGTGCACAGGCTTCTCATCGTGGTGGCTTTTCTTGTTGCAGAGCATGGGCTCTAGGTGCACGGGCTTCAGTAGTTGTGGCACACGGGCTCAGTAGTTGTAGCTTGTGGACTCAGTAGTTGTGGCACATGGGCTTAGTTGCTCCGCGGCTTGTGGGACCTTCCCGGACCAGGGATTGAACCCGTGTCCCCTGCATTGGCAGGCAAATTCTTACCGCTGCGCCACCACGGAAGTCCCTATCCATCAGTTTTTACTACAACATATAAAGTACCCGATGCAATAGCAACTATTATTATTCTCATTTTCCAGATGAGGAAACCATTAAGTAATTGGCCTAAGTTCACACAGGCTGTAAAGTAAATAATTATAATATTAACTATTAGATATAGATTAAATTTAAAATGTTGGGAAAGGCTTGAAAACTCTGACCCTAAAAAGGTAAACTGTGAGAAAGAGCCCAAGGTCCTAGTATCACATATTTGGGGGATTAGGATTTAAATTAGATTACAGTGTAATGAAATTTGATGACTATTTTGTATCCTAAATTTAAATTTACTTATTATTCTCCATCAAAGAAGCAGCATAATGTGGTCACATTAGATGCCAAGGTACAATCTAGGCTCTGTCAACATAAGATGTGTGACCTTGGGTTCTCACTTCTGGGGGAGAGAAAATAACCCACCTATGCCATAGGGCTGCTGTGGAGGCAGAATGAGACAACCATATAAAGCACGCAGTGCTCTCATATAATTTCTATAACTGTGAACAATGATTGGAGGAAGAGTAAGAACAATTCTTTAGCTCACTAAAATATCCAAATAGTCAAGAAGCAGGGTGGTCTCTGAAACAAAGACTTTCTCCCCAGCATTATTCGTGAATTTCAGAGTAGTTCCGTCTTACTGGGTAAAAATAATAATAAGTTGGATGTCATATAGTATATGAATGCTTTATTCTAAGAATTACTTAGAGAGTAACCTAACCAACCAGCAGAACTGGGAGGTGATTAAGATAGAAGCTTTTAAATAAAATGAACAGTAAGACAGATAATTACCTTTAAAATACATTGTTAAGTGAAAAAAGGCAAGATATAGACTAGTGTGAGGTATATGCTGCTACTATCTGGGTAAAAAGGGGAATAAATATATATTTGCTTGAATATGTGCAAAACATCCCTGCAGGGAGATGCAAATATTGGTTCTATTGATTTTCTCCAGAAAGGAGAACTGACTGGCTATTTTTTTTTTTAATTTCATTTATTTATTTATTTATTTATTTATGGTTGCTGGGTCTTCTTTTCTGTGCGTGGGCTTTCTCTAGTTGCGGCGAGCGGGGGCCACTCTTCATCGCGGTGCGCGGGCCTCTCACTGTCGCGGCCTCTCTTGTTGCGGAGCACAGGCTCCGGACGCACAGGCTCAGCGGCCATGGCTCACGGGCCCCGCTGCTCCGCGGCATGTGGGATCTTCCCGGACCGGGGCACGAACCCGTGTCCCCTGCATCGGCAGGCGGACTCTCAACCACTGCGCCACCAGGGAAGCCCCTGACTGGCTATTGAATAGCAAGGGGAGAGAGGCTGGTCACTGTTCGTCTTTTTATAACTTTTGAATTTTGAGCCATAGGAATATATTATCTATTGAAAAACTAATGTAAAATAAAGAAAAAAATTTAAACATTAAGGAAGTAGAAGAAAACTAACATTACTGGGTGCCAATTATGTGCCAGATAAGAAAGGTGGAATTTTTTAAAAATTACGGTAAAACAGACATAAAATTCTCCATTTAACTTTTTTTTTTTTTTTGCGGTACGCGGCCCTCTCACTGCTGTGGCCTCTCCCGTTGCGGAGCACAGGCTCCGCACGCGCAGGCTCAGCGGCCATGGCTCACGGGCCCAGCCGCTCCGCGGCATGTGGGATCTTCCCGGACCGGGGCACGAACCCGCATCCCGTGCATCGGCAGGCGGACTCTCAACCACTGCGCCACCAGGGAAGCCCCCATTCAACCCTTTTTAAGTGTACAGTTCCTGTGGCATTAAGTACGTTCCCATTACTGTGCTACCATCAACACTACCCAGCCCCAGAATTTTTTCATCCTCCCAAACTGAAAGCCTTACAGGAAGCTGGATTTTGTAAACTCCCTCCTTCAAATAATCCTACGTGGGCTCGATGAGAAGACAGTCTCAGGAAGATGAAATAATTTGCCTGGGACGACACAGAAGACCGGCCTCTGCTCTTCCCTACCCCTTGAAATCCTCTGGGCGGTGGGAGGGAATTAACTCCTGGGATTGGGGTTGGGGTGAGGGTGGGTGGAGGCTGACTTCAGGCCTGGGGCCTCCTGCTGGGTCATCTGGTCCCAAGCACCCGTGCTACAAGTTCTTTTAGGAAACTTGACAAGTTGTGCCATGGTAACCCGTTGGTTATAAAAAAGCATTTGACTCATTGCTACCAGAGAAAGTTGAATTGTCCTTTCAAAGTGGACTCTGCAGAATGGATGGTGAACATCCATCATCGTTGTGAAAACGTCCCCCACGCCCGGTGCCTAGACGTGCCTTAGAGTTGGTTCAGTGTGGATAGATTTATGGGCCACCACGTCAGGAAGTTATTATTCAAAGGGCACCTGCGGAACGGTACAGCACAACAAAAATGGGGGGAAAGAATGACTCTTCTCCACGGATGGGAGGAAATTTCTAGCAGGGTAAGCCAAGCTGAACCCATCTAACAACCAAGAATCAGTTTGATCTTATCGTTGGGCAATAGAAAACAGAGAACTGAACTGAGAAGCCTGCCGGAGTATCTACCTTTTTAATGAAATGCATGATTAAATGGCCCACAGTTACGCTGACCCTGGTGCACATTCTTTCCTCAAGAGGCTGTGATGGGAGTTATTGCTTTCCACACTCTCCTTCCCTTTGGTCTCACTGGCCATCACTCCCATGTCTGTGAGAAGTGGTTCGCATTTTTATTCTCGTGTGGTTACTCAATAGCGTTGAACACACTGTAACACCATCCCGTCATCCACGTTGTTCTTGGATGCCCACTCCTTTCTTGAGAATCAAAATGTGCATTAGGAATTGAGGACACTTTATGTTTGATTGTGTTCATGTTTGTTTAATTCTCCTCCCCTTGTCTCACCACATTCAATTTCGAGAACAAAAATAAAAGCTGCTCATCAACTATACTTCAATTTTAAAAGATTGGAATTTTGGGGGGAGAAAAAAGATGCTGATAATGTCTATAGACAAAACACCTTCGTAATTTTTTAAAATCACATTTCACAACGTACAGGAGTCCAGAGCCAGTAATTTGAAAGTCTGGTCCTACATCATCCAAAATGGCAAGATAGTGAATCTTCTGGAAAAAAAAAAAAAAGGAGGGGTACATTTCGTCATTTGGGGTTCCTATTTCCTTTTTTTTTTTTTTTTTAACAAATTTATTTATTTTTTTGGCTGAGACACTCAGCTTTTGGGACCTCAGTTCCCCAAACAGGGATTGAACCCAGGCCGTGACAGTGAAAGCGCCGAGTCCTAACCCCTAGACGAACAGGGAACTCCCTGGGCTCCTATTTCAAAGGACAGAAAGGGAGGCTGTTACCTGTATCCCAATGGACAGGCATCGATTCTTCTTGAAGTGGTCCTTCTTCCTGTCCTCTGCAGTGATGGTGGCCATGGCGGTGGTGGTGGTGGTGATGGTGGCAGCATTGTTGCCCATGTGTTGACTTGCTGGGCCGTGGATCTGGGCATTGGCGGCTTCGATGGCGGCTGTCAGAGCCTTCATACTGTCCAGGCTCTCCGTGGAGTTGCTCAGTCCAGACTGGCTGATAATATCCCCTCGCTGGCCCTGTCCATCCATGTAGGCGTCCTGGGCCGACTCTGTGCTACTCTGGGCTGTGATAGAAATGAAAGGTTTCGTGGTAGTTCTGGGTGGGACTGGAGGTGGTGTCTTCTTATATGTTGTAATGCAAGATGACACTGGAAGACAGCGAAAACAAAGACACTGATTTCTGCATGGGTTTTAATTGTCAATATTGTAACTGACATCCATTGGAAATTAGGGCCCACGAAACACACCAAGACACTGAACGTGAAGACAGGTCTGTTGATAGACTAAGTGAGATCCCTGCTTAGGGGGCATATTTGGGCCTCCTCTAAGGCGACACCCCCATACGACTGAGGGGGAAAGAGACTGAAAAACACTGATCTCTGAGATGGAAGTTTCTGAAATGGAGATTAATATGAACTGACATAAAACAGACAGGACTAGCCATCTGTAGAAATCTTCCCGGGCAACAGGGCACCCTGAGAGATAATGTATAACACAGAAAAGACCTGGGAAATCTTTGCCTTCTCAGGGAAATATTAACCACAGCTAATGCTGAACAAAGTAACTCATTGGAGAAGATTCTGGGGGTCAATAAAGAACATTGAAAAAAAGAAGAAAGCAAAGAGGTTGTGAGCCTGTGTGTTCTAATCCTAAGAACAGGGCAAAGTGCCTGTGGGGGAGGGGGAGGGGAGGGGGAGGGGAGGGGGAGGGAGGAGGCGCCGGTGGGGGGGCTGAGCTCAACCCACTGTCTTAACTTCTTACACCTTGCTTTTATCTTCATTCCGTTTCTCCTCCCTCCTTTTCTTTTTCTTTCTTTCTCTTCCTTCCTCCCTCCCTCCCTCCCTCTTTCCTTCCTTCCTTCCTTTTTCTGGGTATGTGCTCACTCTATAAACTTTAGTTCTGAATTGTGTTGCTGTTACCGAGCAGATCCGTCCTCTGAGAGGGAGGAAACCACACACACGTCTCCTACTGTAAAATAAATGTACCTGCTAGTTGGGAGATCAGCCTGCGTGTGGCCTGTAGGAACCCACTCCCCAAAGTGCTGTCCTTCAGGGCGACGTGATCAGCCCAAGGTTCTGCACAGTGAGGCGCCCCTTTTGGAGGTTCCCACTGGAGCAGCCTGCAGCCCCTGTCTGCAAACATCTGAGGGTAAACCCTGGGTCTTGAAGAAGCTGTACACACTGCTTCTCAGCATTCCACATTTGTGGAGCACGATGCAGTAAAACACAGATTGAAGAGAATGAAATTTCCACGTGGGAACCGCCCCCGGTAAAGAATGATTCCTTAACCAGCTTTCTAAAGACTTTTGTTGAGTCCCCTTAAAAAATGGTTCAAACTATTGTGTTTCCATCACTTTCTCCCCCACCTCATTCCCAGCCCCAGCCTCAGCCTTTCCTTTTGGGACTGTTGTTAACACCAGATCGAATAGTCCTGACCACACAATGCTAGCTAGTTACCCATGGTTCTAGTTGTCACTCGCTGAATGAAATACTCACTTCGATATTCAGGGTGTTTCCTGAGGTCACTCAAAAAAATCATCCTATAATGAACAATGAACAGAAGGATCGCATTTCTCTGCCCTGCTGTTCCACTGCCCTGTGATTTGGTGTAATTTCCTTAACCATAAAAGATGGGGACAGAAATGTTTGGCTACTTCCCAGGGCTTGCCCAAGAGTTGAAGGAAAAGAAACGCACAGATGTCACATTACAGTATCACATGTGCTCTGGAGGTGAGGGTAGCCTGAATAATAGAAATGTAGCCTCCTCTCGGTTACCTGGGACTGGCAGAGTCTCCCCCAGGAAAACCTTCCATCTCAGCTGTGCGTGAATCACACATCTTTAAATAGGAACAGAGCTCAGCGGTACACACTCCAAACTCCGCAGCTTTTAGCTAACGAGCCTGGGACCAGCAGAGGGAAGCTCACCGCGCTGGCGGAGGCAGAGCTGGAGCAGGACCAGCCCGGGCTCAGGTTATCCCACCAGCCACAGGGAAGCCAAGGGATGCAGACGCATGCACCGTTGATGTTTCCCCTCGCTTGATTGAGTTTCATGCACTGGAACCACTGCGGAGCTACTTTCCGCTTCCCAGGAAATTTGAAGGGGGTAATGCCCAGTGTCAGTTACTCAGCTGCACACCAGAGTGAGTGGGCCGGGGAGGGACCATCATTAGGATAGAATCAATCTATCTATTCGAATCTAAGAAACTAGATCATTTTATGACTTCTCCTACAATGTGAACTCATTACAGTAAGTCCCCTACGTTGCGAACTTTCAAAGATGTGACCGTGCAGCTGTTGTGCTGTACTACTGTACTTTTCAAGGTACTGTACTGTAAGAATAAAAATGTTTTCTTTATTTTTTGTGCTTGTTTTTTTTAGTGTATTATTTGTGTGAAAAGTATTATAACCCTATTACAGTACAGTACGACATAGCCGATTGTGTTAACTGGATACCTAGGCTAACTTTGTTGGACTTATGAACAACTGGACTTATGAATGCACTCTCGGAACAGAACTCGTTCCTGTGTAGGGGACTCGAAATGGGTTCTCAGGACATTCAGCCCACCTATATTCCACAGAAATTAAGTGCCACTTTCCAACATCAAATGTCTGATTCTTTGGATTGTTCACTGCTCCTTGTGAGCTATCCCCAGTTTCCTTCTTGTGTGTGGATAATCAAAACCGGACAACGCGGCCAAATACGGTATCGTATCATTTGCTGTGATTTACAGCACGATGTGGTACCTATGATTGGGGGGTGGGGGTGTCACCTTATTTCCAGTGTGATGTCGGGGTTGGCTACGCACCCCCTGGGGCCAAATGCAATTTGGCGCCATCTGGTGGCTGTTATCATTTCCTCTTCGATATCAATAGGGATAATTCTGGGGACTTGGATCGCCGGGGACTTTCAGGACAGCAGCAGCAATGCTAGGCATCCACTAGGGTTAGACTGGACAGGGAGGACCCTGGGGACATGGCTTCCTCAACAGGCTGGCCCAGCCCCAATGCCCAAAGGAGGTAAGAATTTGAGATTGGCTCACCCTGAATTAGGGGACCATCCGCCATGGGGTTACATCCCAGGGGCTTTACTATGAGATTTTACTGGTGTTTAGAGCTTGGCACAATTCTGCCAGGGCCATCGGAGTCAAAGAAGCACCACCTGTCAGTCATCAAATAGGAATTTTAAAGGAATTCAAATCTTTAAGATTACACTTTGAGGGCGAAGAAAGGAGACCCAACACACAACTCACACTTCTCGCAATTCCCTTCCCCCTCATGCCCCAGTTCTTGTGCATTTGAGGCTGCTCCAAACACTCAGACAACTAAATCCCCCAATTTTTCCCAGCATCACGCTTTCTTAGTTTCGCAGGCTAAGCCCTAAACACTTCTCTTCTCTCTTTGTTGTTGTTGTTTTGTTTTTAAAATTCTACTCTCGTGATTCAGCACCACGAATGATTTAGAATGCACTGAGATCTGCGCTTCCCTGGTGGCGCAGTGGTTGAGAGTCCGCCTGCCGATGCAGGGGACGCGAGTTCGTGTCCCGGTCCAGGAGGATCCCACATGCCGCGGAGCGGCTGGGCCCGTGAGCCATGGCCGCTGAGCCTGCGCATCCGGAGCCTGTGCTCCGCAACGGGAGAGGCCACAACGGTGAGTGGCCCGCGTACCGCAAAAAAAAAAAAAAAAAAAAAAAAAAAGAATGCACTGAGGTCTGAGCACCAGGAAGCATGTGGTAGAGTGGGGCCCAAGGACGGTGAAACACAAGTTAATAAATCTTGTCTGGTCAAGACAGAAACAAAAATGAGGGGCTTACATGCAGTAAGGGAAACACTTCGCTTGTTTAAGAGGAACATTCTCAAAAACACTGATTAAAAAATGCAAGTGCTCCTTTTACTCCAGTGGAACTTGAAAAAGAAATGATGCTGTTGGTTTAATCATTATTACCGCTTTCCTTTGTCGGATAGGTTTATTTGTTCATATCAGATACACTGATTTTTTTCTCCTTTGGGTTCTGGTGATGTGCTATCCCAGCGCAATGTTGGCTGAAAAGTCTCCTATCCATTTACGAGAAGAGTCAGCAGGAGCAGGTTTCCAGATCTCACTGTCATTACTTTCATTCACATAATAGTGCAATGCAGCAAGAGACCAGAGATCAGTTTTTACATTTGAATTAAGAAAAAAAAATTTTTTCAAAGAAGAACTTACGAAGAAAAACAAATGAGAACAAATCCCTACCCTAGTTCAGTTTGTAGCTGATTCTTCAATATTTTCTCCATTTGCATAGAAAGATAATGCTGTTGTACGTCTCAGAAAGACCAGAGCCAGGGATTATTTTTGTCTGGAGTGGTGAAGGATTTCTGGAAAACTACCTGGACTCTCTTTTCATTCCGGTTATCCTATGTATGTCAGCTGGACACAAAACAGATGTAGGAGCAAACCTACTTTTTATTTCTTCTTATTAATATGGACTTACTGGTTGAGCGAATGGGTCACACACTCTAAAGCTATGTTGAGGAATTATTTAGCAGTTCCTGGTTGCCGAATGTTAGAAACGCTTTCAGATACGAGAACAAGCCCGTAAGGAACTACAAATAAAAACACAAAAGATCAACAGAAGAATTCCAAAATATACAAGTACAGGGCTGACTCTGTAGGTGTAAACAAGCTGTCCTACGTTGTTCTTAACCACAAAGCAGGCTGTGACTTGATCTGCTTTTACTAGTAAGAGCAACTTTGGATTTGCAGTGAGTCGTATCAGATGGTCTGCTCTTGCTGAGTCCAGACCACCAGAGAGAGAAGGGCTGCCTGGAACGGTCTAGTTTCGGTCTAGTTTCTATCGAGGACAAAGGTCTCCCGATTTGTGTGATTTGGTCCAGCTGAACAGGAGGTTAACAAGCCCTCAAAAGGAAGTGCTTTATTGGAAAAGAGATTTAAAAAGTGGAATGGGGCTAACAGTGGGGTGCTGGAACTGGCTCTTATCAGCTGGCTAGATTCAACTGTGCAAATCCCTCCCCAAGTCTGTGTTCAGTGACATTTCCTTGCTAGCTTGAAACTGACCTTGGTTTGAGTGTTTACACCACAGGAATTGGCAGGTGCTGTGACTCAGTAGGTATACCCCCAGAGAGCTGGTTGTTAAGCATTTCCAGCACACCTACCACACAGACCCGGTGCTATACAAAGTGTAACCCACAGACAGGTTTGGATTCACAAAGTATCTGTTGAGTGCACCGTGAGATAGGTCATGAAAACACCCAGAGGGAGCGTTTAGAAACTTTATAGCAATTCTACAGAGATTCTGTCGTTGAATCCATTAGAAAGATGATGGCTTGTCTTTTGCATGTTTTTGTTTTTTTAATTTCTTTCTTCTAGTAATTCATTTTTATGGCATTTTACCAAAATGTTGACCTGCAACAGATTTGACATCCAATAAGAAAACAAACTGTCCATCACCAGAGATAGTTTGAGAAGCACTGATTTTGGAACGTTCGCAAATCCAGGGGACAGGGCAGTGGTATCGCACGTGAGATTGAGAGACTAGAGAGGTAACTTGAAACTACAGCCTACTTTAGAAAGCAAAATGATATGGAGAGGCCAAAGGAAAGAAATGTGGGAGGACCTAAACTTGGGACATAAAGGGAGGACTGCACAAATCCAGGACGGGAAGAGTAGACTTGTGGTTTTAACGTCAGGTAAGTTGTCTATTTCTATGAAGGTGTGTCTGCATAGATGTGTGATATCTAGAATGAGGGAAGGATTGCCTTGCCGCCTTCCTGCCCTCCCTTTAAGGGGAAATCACAGGGTTCTCTGAGGACCATGTCTTATAAGGAATGGTTTAAGAAGAGAGGGTGTTTCGTTTGCAAGAGAAGGTAGTCGGAGGGGTTTCCCATTATTTCGAAGGCTATTGTGTAAAGGATGGCATGGACTCAGGCCGTATGAGGCCCGCAGGGAAACCACAAAAGGAAAAGCTCAGAGAGGCATAAAGAATACTTTTCTAGGAGTCGGTCGTCCAAGGATGGAATATGGGGCCCTCGCTGGGGAGTGAGCTCTCTGTCTGACGAGGATGCTAAGAGAGGAGGCCAGGGAGAGTTACCAGCAGGCTGTTGGTAGCAGTGAGGGATGTTCTGGCATCCTGGGAGCACATATTGGCACCGACGAAGACAAAACTCTTAATCGAGAAGTTTGCTGCTGCCACTTCCGGGCAAGCAGGTCCAGAAGTGCTGAATTTACAATGAACGGTGGAGATCATCCTTCCCGGGGTGACATGCTCCCCAGTCTGGACTGCCCCGTCAAACGCCAGACAAATCTGTGATCTAGCTGGAGTCCTTCACATGATAAAAGCACAAACCCAGGTGAAAACAAAGCTGATGAGATGGAGAATGAGTCCAGACGCTTCACCTGCCCTTAGATCAACTCAATCACCGGAGAGTCCATCTTTCCTCCGTAACACACGCTGTGCTAAGAATTTAATAGACAGGACTTCCCTGGTGCCCCAGTGGTTAAGAATCCGCCTGCAAAATCAGGGGACACGGGTTCAATCCCTGGTCCGGGAAGACCCCACATGCCGCGGAGCAACTAAGCCTGTGTGCCACAACTACTGAGCCTGTGCTCTAGAGCCCGCGAACCACAACTACTAAGCCCGCTGCGACAACTACTGAAGCCCTCGCACCTACAGCCCATGCTCTGCAACAAGAGAAGCCACCGCAACGAGAAGCCCATGCACCGCAACGAAGAGTGGCCCCTGCTGGCCGCAACTAGAGAAAGCCCGAGAGCAGCAGAGAAGACCCAACGCAGCCAAAAATAAATTAATTTAAAAAATAATTTAATAGACATGGTCTCACGACCCAGATAGATCTCACTAAACCCATTTGTTTGATGGTAAGACTGAGGCTCAGGGTAGGTAACTGACTTCTCTAAGTCACGCTGCTCCTAGATGTTCACACGGCTTCCAATCCCACCTCTTCTGTTCAGTCAAAACGCCTGTATTCATCCGCATAGTAAGCCTTCCCTGAAACACCGCGTCCAGTAGAAGATAATGCTCTCCACGAGGAATTCCAGGAAACTGCTCCTAGCTCAGTCCTCTGGGAGTCCTTTGACCCAGAGGACTGAGCTAGGAGCGCAAAGGTCTGGAGGATGAATGCATTTGGAGTGGTCAGCAAGGGGTGCCCAGCTGCAACTTGAAAAATTTTGCAAAAGGAGAGAAACTCCACGAAACAAAATACACACGGAAAAATCGCTCCCTTTTTTCAAAATATTTACAGCTTAACATTTACAGGCCACCCAAAGTGTGGTGGTCAGCGGTCCGCAGCCTGCTGGCCCCATGGTGAGGCGTCGGTGATCAGAGCGCTGCGGGGACTGGGCGCAGGGCTCCTGGGGAGGGGGCGGGGCAGGGCTTCTGCTGGCCTCTGTCCTGGTTAGTTTTGGCTCCAGGTACGTGGCTATGGGACTGATTACCACCAGAGCCATCCGCCACGGAAACCACAGAAACGAGCTAACCTTTCCTCCCTCGAAGTAGAGAAAAGCAGGCTTGTGTACGGGTAGAGGGGGGCGGAGAGGGATGTGGACAGAGAGGGAGGGGTGGTGTAAGAACTCTTGTAGTCATAAGGCTCGCCAGTTGGTAGTTACTAGTATTCCAGACGCTTCCTAATGCCAGACAAATGCCCGGAGCCCAGGCTTGTCTGGCTCAGAGATCTATTCAGCCGATAGCAGCCCGGCCCTGGTGGGGAGAGCAGATCTTTCAGGGAGCAGCCTCCATGGCTAATCAAACACAACATTGTTCTCAGAAGGAAGAATGGAAAGGTTTGTTTCAGGAGCATAGCTTTTTTTTTTTTTTTTTTTCCTTTTGAGGCACCCGAGTTATTTTAACAAGTTGCTACAAAACTTGGGCTTCCTGAGGCGAGGCTGTCCTGCACAGTGCATGTTCTGTCCCAAACTCCAGGGAGGGAGGGACCCGAAAATTAGTCATTAAAAAAAAAAAAAAAGCCCCAGGCACTTCATGCCTGGAAATGATGTAAGACGCAGCCACTCCTCTGTTAGAACTACAACCAAACAATGCTCGGCGATCGCGGCAGCTGCTCTCCAAATGTCAGCGCCAAGCCCGGCCAAAGGGCTGGAAGGCCACCGAGCCCAGGACTTTGTGCGCTACCTTTGTCGCCCACATTTTCCCCAAGCACTCTCAGGACCCTGGCAACAGGTAACGTGGCAACCTTTGCCTTCTAAAACGGCAAGCGGCAGGATTTCAGAGAACAAAAGGATTTTTTGAAAGCCAGCTGCATCTCCCTCGCCACCCCCTCCCCCGCCCTCTCCCCCCGCCCTCCCCCTTCGCCACTCCAAGTCTGAGAAAACAAAGTATTGCTGCGGCAGCCCGGCTCTCGAGCGTCCCCTGGTGACCAAGCTCGGAACATCACCGAGGTACCTTTCAAGGTACAACTTCAGTCCGAGGCTCCCAGGTAAGTCACGCTGGGACGCGGGACGTCTGGGCTGCGTTTGCCCAAAAAACGCAGAGTGGAAGTCAAGAGTCAGAAGTCTTGCTTTTTAATTTATCACCTCAACAAAAATTTTACCCGTGCTGCAGGGTAAGATCTCTGGGTTGAGGTTGCTGACCTTTTTTTTTTCCCAAAGCATCCGCTAGGGCAACAGTTTTTGTTTCCTTGGCAAGCTGAAAAGCAAAAACTGCTGTGGCCATTTGGTTAGGTGGATGGCAGTGAGGATGAATAGGCAGGAAACTGAGGATTCCTGGTGGGTGGGACTTGCATTTTCCGTTTTTATCTGAATTTGTCGGTTGTTTGCAGGAAGCTTGCAGGTAGAAGCATTTCTAATTCCCATCGCTTGTTTCCAGTTAGTTGATTTTCAAGGATGACTGAGGATTTCCAAACTGCAGGCCCAGCTTCCCAGAGAGCATGCTTTGCAGCCCCACCCTAGCTCTTTTATCTCTGTCTGGGGCAAACACCCACGAAAATGCCAAGGGCAGTAGTTTTAACCAGTCTTCTTCCTCTCAGGGCTTCTCCCGCCCTCCGTGGTCTCTGATTTGGAGGAAGGACTGCAGTTGTGAGCTGCTGGTAGCTTCTGCCAGGCGTGAGGGCATCCCTCTTTGTTCCTCTCTGGAAACGTTAACCAGAAACTAAGAAAAGGGTTTAGATCAAAGTAACCGTTCTCTTCAAAAAGTTACATTAATTAACTAAATTAAAGGAAGTTAAGTGCTGTTTGGAGGAAAGTCATTTTAGAAGGCCCAGGTCCAGGGACGGAGGTCTAAAGCCTCTATGAGACCCTTTAATGAAGCTTGGCAACCAGTTAATATGAGAATTTGAGGGTTACCCTGTGTAAAACCAGTTGTTGCCTAAAATCAGTCATTTCAAAGGAACATCTTGAAAGTAGACAGACGTGCGGCTGGTTGTTGCCTTGATCATTTCATAGTAAAGATTAAAAACTGAGGACTCTGAGTAAGAATCATTTGACCGGTAGCTCAGGTGAGTCATAACCTTCATAGAACTAGGCACAAAGGTTCACAGCAGGATGTTGAGAACGCCTGGCTTACTAATTTGCGAGGCGGGGCCGTTGCTTCCAGCAGGGAATGATTTCATGGCTCATTTTCCCAGCCTCTCCAACAGATGCTACTGAGTCATCCAAGCACACAAGTGACTGCCCTGGCAGTGTCATCTGTTAGGATTAAATTTCCATTTGTTCCATGACTTTATGAAGCAATTTCTAACGATTGAATCAGATATACCACTTCCTCTAGGATCTAGGGATTTTTTTTTCTTTTTTAATGTTTGTAACATTATGTGAATTTTTCAGAATTTGTCCCAGCCAAGTCAGCAGGTCTTCCTGGGTTGAATGGACTGTTTACAGGAGGGGAAGATTCAGGACCCAAGGTCAGGGTTACAGAATGAAATAAGGTTTCCTGTTTGGGCAGCTGGTCCCACCTCCTCAGGTTCGGGCAGACTGGGTCTTGTTGGAAGATAACAGGCCTGGGATACCTGGGGTAGGGATGGTGCCAGGAGTGGGGAAGGACATTTTGCTTTTAAGCTTCTCATCAGCTAGCTTTCATTTCTTGTTAGATGTCATTTCTTAGCAATACTTGCCTCTATTCCCTGTTAGGTGAAATTTTTTATTTTTTCCGGACCAAACTGAGAGAAAGGAATTAGTTAAGGATGTAAGAATCACAAGGTCATGCATTGTTGTCCGTTGTATTCATGACAACCACAGTACTTAGACCGTGCGTGGCACGTAGTCGTATGGTGGTAAATGCTTGTTACGTGAAGGAAGGAACAGGGACGAGAAGGGATTTCCTGGAGAAGCAGAAAAAGGGACTAATAATTAGGAAAGCAAAGTCACCAGGGTAGAAGGAAAATGAATACTCAGCAAAGCCGGTCTCTGTGACCTTGGATGTTGCAACATAATCTCCCATCACTGATGCCCACCTCTGTTTGGCCTTGGTCAGTTGCTGGCCGAATGCAGCAGTGATTGGCCAGCTTTTGACGTGGAGCTAGAATGTGAAAGGCCCACCTCGTATTAGCTGGAAGCAGTTAGTCCTTTGGATTATCCACCTAGCTTCCTCCACCCTCTCTGCTGGGCTTTATCCATGTGGGGCTGTGATGCTCACTGCCCTTTCCCCAGAGCAGCTGCCTTTCCTCCTCCGTTCCTTCCGCTCCTTATTATTCTTTGACTTCTTATTCCTGGTCTCATTTCATGACACCTGTACCATGGACCTGGAAAGCAAGGGAAACCTGGAATGCAGTCACACAGCCCAGCAGGACTCTCGCCGTGGGGCCGTGTCTGGGACACACAGCGGACCTCAGGGGGTACAGAGCTCTGAGGCCAGGTGTAGTGGCTGACTGGCTCCAGGTGGGAGCAGGGTCTCGGGCACACACTGCCCACTGGGCTCCCTTGAAACGGTGAGCTGGCCATGCAGAGCGAGGGTGCTGTGTCCAAACCCAGTGAGGTCATGTCTCATGGTGGTCCGTCGGGCTGAGTCCTCACTGAAACCTCTGGCCGGATCGATCAGGAGCCTCTGCTCTCTGGCCAACACCCTGGGCTTCGGAGAGAAGGCAGACCTTGTGTCAGAGCAGCTGACGCTGCTGCCCTGTGGACAGAGGGCTTGGCGGGCTGGCTCCACCTGGAGCAGAAGCTTTTGCATCAGACAAACTGGGGGAAACAGGATATATGAGGAAGCAAAGAAGAAAGAAAATGTATCCAGCATGCCTTGCTGTCAGTTGGAGGGTGATGAGAAATAATTACCTGTATCTGGAGAGCAAGGCATGTAGGGGGGCCTGATCTGTGCAGTGAGACAGTTAATTATTCGTCCGACTCCTTTCCGCTTTCCTCCCTGAAACCCCCCTCCTCAAAGGAAAAACAGGACAGACTTTTTGAGTTAAGCTGTGGAATACCGTCTACCAGCCCGCTGGGCCCAGAAAGTTCACCAGCCCCTTACTGACTCTCAGATGACAGGATCAGTGCTTCAAAACGACACCTCATTATCCAACTGTGTCACTGACAGATGAGGACACAGGTCCAGAGAAGAACTTGGCCGGGGCCCCCCAGTCTTCTTCAGTCTGCACCACACAGCAAACACCAGCAGCCTTTAAAGTGGGTTCATAAAGGCCACTTCAGACTGCATTCACAATTCCACTGTACAGTTGGGTTTTGGTTATTTGCCAGAATTAAATAAAAATATCAAGGAACCCTCCTACACTGTTGGTGGGAATGTAAATTAGTACAACCGCTATGGAGAACAGTATGGAGTTCCCTGAAGAAACTAAAAATAGAACTACCGTATCACCCAGCAATCCCACTCCTGGGCATATATCCAGAGAAAACCATAAAAAAATCAAAAAGACACATGCACCCCAATGTTCATTGCAACACTATTTACAATAGCCAAGATATGAGGCAACCTAAATGTCCATCAACAGAGGAATGGATAAAGAAGATGTGGTATGTATATGCTATGGAATACTACTCAGCCATTAAAAAGAACGAAATAATGCCATTTGCAGCAACATGGATGGACCTAGAGATTGTCATACTGAGTGGAGTAAGCCAGAGAAAGACAAATGCCATGTGATATCACTTATATGTGGAATCTTTTTTTTTTTTTTTGGCCATGCCACATGGCTGGTGAGATCTTAGTTCCCTGACCAGGGATTGAACCCCGGGCCCACAGCAGTGAAAGCACAGAGTCTTAACCTCTGGACCACCAGGGAATTCCCTGTGGAATCTAATTTTTCAAAAGTGACACAAATGAACTTATTTACAAAACAGAAACAGACTTACGGTTATCGAAAACAAACTTAAAGTTACCAAAGAGGAAACGTGGTGGGGAGGGATGAATCAGGAGTTTGAGATGAACGTACCCACGCTACTATATATGTAAGATAGATAACCAACAAGGGCCTACTGTATAGCACAGGGAACTCTACTCAATATTCTGTGATAACCTATAGGGAAAAGAATCTGAAAAGAATGAACATATGTATATGTATAACTAATTCACTTTGCCATACACCTGAAACTAACACAACATTGTAAATCAACTCTACTCCAATAAAATGTTTTTAAAAATCCCAGCAAACTGGTGAGGCCAGCACTAAAATCTACCAGTTTACTCTAGCTACTGCCCACAGCATCCTCATTCACTGTGTTTCCTGGAGCCAGGTGCCTGGACCTATTATCCCAGCTCCACAAGTGACTGGAGGCAAGAGAGTTTGGGTTGCCCACCTTCTGCAGAGTGGGGTCCGACTGGAACCTGGGTTCTTCTCATCTAAGCCTCCGTTCTCTTCTTTTAAAGAGCTGCCTTATATTTTCTGTCATTAAGGTTCTCCTTTGAACCCTCATGAGAGCAATGTCCAGAAGCCTTTTTCTGAATCTCTTGGTCAAACGTGCTTGGAATTCAGAACTTTTTGGATTGTAGAAAGCTGATTTGCATGACACACCCTGGGGGGCCTGGGTACTCTAACCTGTCTGTCTGCAGGAAAAGGTGAAGCAGTCACACTGCAAGTAGCTGCAAGGTCAGGTTTTGGCCTATGGCTTTCAGAGCGCTGAAGGATGGTGGCCACCCACTCCTTCAGGTGCCTCGGTACATCAGAGCCCCCCCCCACCCCCCGCCAGGGACCTCCTCCTCCAGGGCATCTCTGGTCCTGGATGGAGCTCTGGCCCAGCCTGGCCCAGGAGGAGAATGGGGGATGGGTAGTGACTGGGTGGTGGTGGGCTTGGCCTGGTGGGTGGGCAAGGTTTCTACATCTTTAAGGAAAAGAGGAATCCGATTTCAAATTTGATAATACTTCTGACATTGTCTCTCTTTCCTCGACCGTGTGAGTTCTGGGTGTTCATTGGTTTGTCACTGTGTTTCACACACCATTGGCAGAAACACCTTTGTTGGTTTTTGTTATAATGGTAACAGGGGTACTTGTAGGGGCTTTTAACTGGCCTCTTCCCACAGTGTGGAATGCTGTCTATAAAAATTACAGAATTAGTAGTCTGAAGATAAACGCTTGGAGGTAAACACTTCGTATCTGCCAGGTTGTGTGCTTGTGTGTGTGTGTGTGTGTGTGTGTTTTGAGCCATCCCTTCCATCATTCTCTCCCCCATTCTCATCCTGTACCCTAAAGCTATGATCTGACTTCACAGCCAAAGAGATAAAAGTAACATTCTTCTCCTTGGCCCACCGTACTTTGGACTGACAGGAGGGTGATTCCACGCTAGGTCCAGGCTGGCTGCAGCCCAGGACACGCACCTAAAAGTTGATCCCTAAGGGCATTCCTCATTCATTAAAGCTCTACCCAGGGCACAGCTGGAAAATCATTTTCAGATCACAAGTTTTTATCCCACATTTCCAATCCAAGAGATAACAGACAGACTCCATGTAAAATAGCTTGAATTAAAGAATAAACCGTTGTGTGGCTGGACATGTCCATGAACTGCAGGCAGAAATAGATCACGCACTAGAAATTTTTTTTTTCTTTTAATCTAGAACAAGCCCCGCACTGCCTCCTGGTGTGGATTACACTTTACTTTTCGAAAGGAACCATGGATAGTAAAGCGAAATCGTTTTGATTCTTTTGGATTTCTACTGTCGTAGGTGAAAGGTTTTATTCATCAATTCTTTGAAAAACCAGCTATACCCACTGCAAACCTACCAAATGAGAGGATGTTAAGCTGTTCAGTGGGTTGTACGTTTGGGGCCTTGTTTGGAATTTCAAGCTCATGTTACGGGACTGGCCCGTGGTTGCAATTTACACCGTTTATCAGTAGGATTGCTGAAGTGCTGAGGTGCCGGAATGCGGAAACACTGGAGGAGACCCGCGCTGGTCTTTGGATCAACATTAATTACCAATAAAGAGTTAGGAAATTGATCACAGGGAAGGGAAGCATGTTAATGGCCACCGCTCAAAGGTTCAGCCCCGTTCAGTTACTGATAACCTTGCCACGTCTCCAGATAAAAGCCAGCCTTGTCACCCCCAGGCACCTGGCTGAGAGGTAATAAAACTGTTGCCTTATCTTCTAAGAGTGGAGTTGGTCCAACCTCAGTCCGAGGTAATTACAGTAAACTGAAATTGCCTGTCATTTACAAAAAAGGGAAGGCGTAAGGCGGGAGATGGTGTTTGTCTCTCTCCTTGGATTTTAAAAAGAAAGCAAGCAAAACAGCCAGAAGTTTTCCAGGGAGTGAGAAAAACAGCCCGGCTTGGCCACCCTCTCCTGGGGGTAATGGATTGCAGGCGGCTCAGGTCCCCGTGACGATCTGAAAGAGAGGCTCACGCTGATGAAAATCCAAGCAATCTTCTTAGTCTGTCCTTTCTAAATGTAAATGACAGAGTCGGAGCCCTGCTAGGGAGGGCAGGAAGTCTCAGTCTTACCCAGTGACTCATTCAGTGCTGTTAGCTCCAGAAGCTGGATAAAAAGTTTTAGCAAAAGCAGCAACAAATCTACTTTAAATACTAGCACAGTAAGGAAATTCCTCTCTTTCAGGCCGAATGCCATCCACACAATAGAGCTCCTGTCGACATCTCATTTACAATCTACCCCCAGGACACAGACAGGACCATTTCCATAAACCCGGCTCAGAAACACCTATTGTTCAAAATCTTCAACTAGCCACAGGCTACCACCACTCCCTATTGTTTTGTAAAATAAAAGATTTAGAAGGAGCCAGATTGGGACCTGGAAGCTCTGAAAAGAGGAAGGAAAAAAGTCCCTTTGACCCGATGCTGTTGGAGAACGTGCGTGAAGAATAAAGTTAATGGATTTTCATTTTTACAAGAAGTGCATAAGCAACGCCCGCTCCCTTCCTGAACTCGTGATCGGGGATTCTAAAAGCAGTGCCAACGGGTTTGGTACCTGAAAAGTCAAAGGCTCTACTTACCCTATTCTCTGTCTTACAAAAGCCCTGATGGCAGCCACAGCAAAGCACCAGGTGAGTATTCGATCTGGGTTGTTTCCTTGGGATTTATAGCTTGACTCTCCTTTCTAAGTAGGATTTTGAGGCTTGCTGCAGAACCTACCCCCTGCCCGAGGACGAATGGTTTCCTCCTTTTCAACACCACCATTTTGCTCCCTCTTTTAGTAAAACCTGACCACTTTCTGGAATTACATCATGTAGCCTTTAGACGCTTTTTCTTCAGATAATCCTCAAATGAGGAGGTACATTTGTGTTGACCAAACAAAATGGGCATTTCTCAAAGACTCAGTGTCTACCCTCCGAGTAGATCTTCAAGTTCACTTTCCCTATCTTAGCGAGTAACTCCTTTTTCTACCCAGAGTTCAAGCCACAACTCTGGGCATCACCTCTAATTCCTTTGGGTCCTTCCCTCCTATCTCTTAGATCCTTCTGGAATCCTTCCACATCCTACAATCCACCTTTCTGCTTCCCTAGATCCTATTATTTCCCCTCTGGAAGATGACAGCAACTTCCTACCTCAGCGTTCCTCAAGCTACCCGTTGTGACTTCTTAACGGGTCATGAAATCAGTTGAGGTGGGTCATACAGTTTTACCATTAAAAAAAAAACAACGGAATAGATTAGAAAACGTCAGAGTGCATCAAACAAAGGAAGAGTAAATTTGGTTTCCGGACGCTTGTGTCAGTGTGTGTCCCGAGATCTGTGTACATTCTGGGTTAACAGGTAGAATGTATCTTGTCCATCAGGAGTTTGAGAAATACTTTTCTAATTGGTCTCACGGGCTCTGTCTTGTCCCTGGCTCCAAACTGTTATACACGCTCAGAGCAGGAGGGGGAGATTATGAAGGGATCCGGCTGACAGCTCTGCCCTCGGGATAAAGACGTGGGTCTGGGGCTTTGGAGATTCTAATTACTTAGTTCCTCCTCATCCTTTCAGGTTTCAGAACTCCACGTCCTCCCGACCACTTTTCCTTTTAGCTGTTCAAGCCACCAAGTTCCCTGGCCTTTGCAGAGGGAATTTCCCTATAGGAACGTTCTGTCCTCTTTCTCCTTCAGGTATCAGCTGAGGTGTCGCCTTTTCCAGGAAGGCTTCCGGAAGTCCCTCTAAATGCCTCCTCTTAGTTCTCATGAAAACCCCTGACTTTTTTTTTTTTTTTTTTTTGCGGTACGCAGGCCTCTCACTGTTGTGGCCTCTCCCGTTGCGGAGCACAGGCTCCGGACGCGCAGGCTCAGCGGCCATGGCTCACGGGCCCAGCCGCTCCGCGGCATGTGGGATCTTCCCGGACTGGGGCACGAACCCGTGTCCCCTGCATCGGCAGGCAGATTCTTAACCACTGCGCCACCAGGGAAGTGCACTCTAATTTTATTTTTAAAAATTTGACTTATTGATTTGCGTATTGATCTGTTTGGCCTGGCACTTATGCAATGACTTTACAGATGCTAAGCGTCCTTCCTGGCTTGGAAAACTCCTGTTCATGCGTCAAGATTCACTTCATCTGTGTTCTGTGAGCCCCTCCTACATGTCTCCTATAGAATTCATCACACTTTGCTTGTTCCTCTTACACTGATGCTCTGGTATGAAAGCACAGGGAAATTAGTGATCAGGTAGATCTTTGTTTCCTGTTATACTTATTTGTTGGATTAAATGATTCTGTATGGCAAATGCTATCATACAAGGTCTCACCAAACCAGACTGTCTGTATTTCAAACAGGTGCTCAGCCGTGGTGGCCCGGTGGTGTCTGGAAAAGGCAGTGCCTTGAAGGCAACCAGACCTGGTCAAATCCTGACCTGCCACTTACTGGCTGCAGGACCTCAGATGACTCAGCTCTCATCCCTTTTCCTCATCTGTTGAGTTTGGGTAACAGCCTCGGTGACCTCATAGTGTCATGAGACGGATGATGTAGTTAATATGATGTAAGGGGACGTGGTGTGGCACTTAATATCTCAAACACAGGAAGGAGGCTCTCTTCCTTCCTTCCTGCATTATTTGTTACAACAAAATGCCAATAATACAAAAACCATCTTGAAAACTCCCGAGGAGATTTCACTGGAGGTGGGGAGACCCTATCCTTTCCCCATGTTGGGGTTTCTACAGCACGAAGAGCCCTACGCAGAAGTTGCCTGTTGAGAGCACATTTTAAGATGCCTGTCCCTAGTGCTGAATGTTAAAATTTCATCTCATCTCTCTGGCCTCAGCTCATAAATCCTCTCCTTAGAGAGGCCTTCCTTCACCACCCAGCTTCGAGCAGCCCCACATTCTGCCCTCCCAGCCGTGGAGCCACCTACTGAGAGGAGGAGATGCGGGGAGAAAAGAAAAGGGCCTAAAAGGGCTTGCATCTTTCCTAAGTGCAAGCCCTCCCCTCGGGTTGGGAGTTGTGGCTTGCTTGGTCCGTCTTTATCAGCTTTGTGCCATTGTACCCCATCCCACCCTCTGCAGCCCCCATCTCCTTAAATCACACAGATGACAGGCCCCAGCCTCTGCTGTCTTGTATCTTGGAAAATGCAGAAATTGCCATGAACTTCTGCGGTCTTGGGGGGTGGTTCCCTGTCAGTGGTTTAAAACTTGTCTTCCTGCTTTCTGTATTACCACTCAGTTCAGAAGAGACAAAAACAAACCCAAAACATTTTCAAGTATGTTCTGCTTTGCCCTCATGGTCAACGCTAATAACTTCCAGCTAGAGGGGGCTGGAGGGCAGGATGTGAATGGGACCAGCTCACTCTGTTTCAGTTCAAGTACTTGAGAATTTAAAAGCACAGACCCTCTCCAAGCACTGCTTAAGGCCTGTCAACTAAATCTTCCTAGTTTGCCAAAGTGACTAGGTAGGATACTAGCCCTAAAATGATGCACTTAAATTACTAAAAACCTATCAAGCAAACAGCAATAAGTTTGCTTTCCATGCCTGAGAGGCAGTAATGCATGATGTTTCAGAATATACGTTTTGGAGGCAGACCTAGGGAGGTCTGTTTAATCTGTTTAAACATCAGTTTTTTACTATGTGAAATGGGAATAGTAACCCTTGCTGGGTTGGTGGGAGGATGAAACGAAGTAATATCTGAGAAATGCTCAGACTATTACCTGACACATCGTAAGTGCTCAATAAATAGTACATGGTAACAACATCAACCATTTCATAAGGGAAATCCCTTTGTTTTGTCTTAGCAGCCAGTAAGCCGGGTGTACCCCTGCTCCTGTGCAAAAGGCCTGTGAAACTCTGAAGCTATACTTGTACACAGATGTGATCCGATGATGCCATCTCATCTCCATGGCAACCAGGTGTCTCAGTTATCTAGTCTGGTGCCAGGTAAGCGGTAGGTGATGAAGCAAACTGAATCTCAGGCTAAAACTCTATTGTTCAGTACATCCACCAGCAGTGCTCCTGTTACAGACACACTCAAAATTCTGATTTCATGTGACCTTACATTCACGGTTTTAGTCATAAAAGTACTTCAGAAACACTGACCATCTCAGACCATACTTTTGTTTTTAGTTACTTCCCAGATGTTTACCTGAGATAAAAATAAGCAAAACAACCAAAGCTTTTCTACTAAACATATCTCAATGTCTGTCATTTTACTCCATTTTTCTATCGCTAACCTAAGGATAGATTAGAAAGTATGTTGTCAAAAAAACTTTTTTGAGCTTAAGAGAATGGTTGGCAGCACGTTATTTTATAAGTGATATTGGATATAAAATAAACAAAAGCACTCTGGAGAACGGAGTAAAGGAAGCAATATCGGTTGAAAGGGCCCAGTGCCTGGTACCCTGAGGGAGTATGAATTTAGGAATGAACGGAACACTTGGAAGAGCCAAAAGTCTTTGGAATTCCAGGTCCATAAATGAGTAGGTCTGTGACCTAGGGCAATGCGCTTAACTACTTTCTGTTCATTTTACAGCAATCTGTAGGATCGGCATCAGCTGTAGTGGTAACAATTTTTACTTTTTCGCAGCCAGCTGAGTGATTTTTCCAAACCACAATGCTTCCTGGAGCAACGTAAATTGAGCTGGCCTTTGGCCGAGCTGGGGCTCTGGGGATACCACAAAATGTTTCATAAAATTTGCATAAAGTTGCAAATTTAAGCAAAATAGGAGGGGAAAATGCTGTAAAAATTAATAGGGCCAGAGGGAGTGTTCTCTAATCATCTAGTTACACACTTCCCCTCCCAGCTGCCCCCCCAAACACTCATAATATTTGATATAAAACTAACATGGCGACATACAGCTGCAATAAAAAGGAACTATTCTTCCAACACAGCTCAGGGTGAAGCTAGGTAGATTTTAAAAGGGATTGGAGGGGCTTCCCTGGTGGCGCAGTGGTTGAGAGTCCGCCTGCCGATGCAGGGCACACGGGTTCGTGCCCCGGTCCGGGAAGATCCCACATGCCGCGGAGCGGCTGGGCCCGTGAGCCATGGCCGCTGAGCCTGCGCGTCCGGAGCCTGTGCTCCGCAACGGAAGAGGCCACAACAGTGAGAGGCCCGCGTACCGCAAAAAAAAAAAAAAAAAAAAAAAAAAGTGATTGGAGTCGAGCGTAATTTGGAGAGGAGACAGAATATAGTTTGTTTGCACAAATTAACAGTTGTTAATTTTGGTGGTTTTTGAGTAAATGAGTAGGAGAATTGGGACTGGCAGGTCTAATGTTACCCCAGTGCCTGTTAGGGGTCTCTATTTTCTTGGATAGAAGCTTGCTTCTAGAGAGAACAAGTTCAGAAGCACTGAATAACTAGGCTTCAGAAGGAGCCTGCTTGAATTTGGAGCAGGGAGGACAGCAGGTCACAAGCAGATAATCTCCGAGAGCTGCTGGAGGATTGGCCTTGGAAACATCCAGGGTAGGAGAGGAAAAAATCCAAGGGCAGTCTTGGCGGGTGGAGGAGGTCGGGGCGGAGATAACAAGTCTGGGCAATAGGAGAGGGAGGCGATGGGTAAGGGGAGGCCAAGAAAACATTTTTCATTGCTTTGTCTGAGGCTGAGGCAGCCCTGAGCAAAACTGTGAAGTAGGTCAAATTTCTTGTGTCTTTCTCTCCCTAGGGCATCGGAGACCTGCCACCACCATGCTGTTCCCCGTCACTCAGTTCCAAATTTATGAGATTGCCTCAGTCCCTTAGGTATTTGTTCTCTGAAAGGTAAAAATGTAGCTAGTCTGATAAAATAATGCATTGGAGGATGGCTGGGGGGCGGGGGAGGGGGGATTGCATTTTTAAAAGAATTCTTGCAAACATTTCCTTCGTCCAGAGTAATAAATATGTGTTTAAAAAGAGGGTCTCTGACGAACTTATGGTTACCAGGGGGGGAAGGGTTGGGGGAAGGGATAGTTAGGGAGTTTGGGATTGACATGTACACGCAGCTGGATTTAAAATGGATAACCAACAAGGACCTACTGTATAGCACAGGGAACCCTGCTCAATATTATGTAACAATCTAGATGGGAAAAGAATTTGAAAAAAGAAGAGATACATGTAATATATGTATAACTGAATCACTTTGCTGTACACCCGAAACTATCACAACATTGTTAATCAACTATACTCCAATATAAAATAAAGAGTTTCTTAAAAAAAGAAAAAAGAGGGTCTCTGTAAAGTCTGCCTTAATTCCAAGGAGGGTCTAAAATTGGGAATTTCCGGATGCTAATAGACCTAGAGTGGCAGTAAACAACTTTCCTCATAATTAAGCCCAGAAGGGGAAGAACTAAATTGTGTACTTTATGTGTTACAGGTGTGGAATTGTGCTGAGTACTTTTTACATATGATCATCATTCCTTTTTACAGAGTTGGAGACCCAGGTAAAGTTCAGAGCGGCTCGTAACCTGCCTGCAGCCAACGGCATATTCCAAAGGTGGCTAAAACTATATTGTCCATCCAACATGGTCTTCTAGAACAGGGGTCAGGAAAATCTATAAAGAGCTGTACAGTAAATATTTTTGGTTTTGCAGACCATGCAGTCTCTGTCCCAAACAACTCAACTTTGACATTGTGGCAAAGCCAGAGACGATATGTAAAGGCACGGACATGGCTGCCTTGGGGAGGTGAGCCTGATTTGTTCCAAGGGTCGTAATTTGCCAAACCTGCTCTAGAACTTTGCCACTTCCCATGGTGAGGTGGAGTCCGCTACCCCTCCCCTTGAACTTGGGGAAGTGTGTGATTTGCTTGTGACCGAGAGAGTACGCAGGAACTGACAGTGCGTGACCTCCAGGGCTAAATCAGAAAAGGTGATGCTGTTTCTCCCTTAGTCCCTGGGACATTTGCCTGCTTGGAGCCCTGAGCCACCACAGAAGCGTCCGATTTCCCTGAGGCCACCATGCTGTAAGGAAGCCCAAGTCAGCCTCGTGGAAAGACCCCATGAAGAAGCCTGGAGACTCTTAGGAAGAGGGAGAGGTGTTCAGCAGCCCCCAGTGATCCAACCCTCCACCCACCCAACTGCAAGCTCAGAAGAGACCCTGAGCCAGAACTACCCAGCCAAAGCTCTTCCCAAATTCCTGCCCCACAGGAACAGAAATAGTAACACGATTGCTGTCGTTTTAAGGCACTAAACAAAAAACTTAGAACCCTGTCCCAAAACTAGTGAGTGGCAGATATGGGATTCAAACCTAGGTTGGCTTGACATTCTATTACATGATCATTAATCATTCTATTAAATGATTGCTTACAGCAGCCTTTTTAAAAAACGGTGCTAAAATATATGTAACATAAAACTTACCATGTTAACCATCTTTAAGTGTACAGTTCAATAAGTACATTCACACGGTTGTGCAAAAGATCTCCAGACCCTTTTCATCTTGCAAAACTGAAACTCTACCCATTAAACAAGAGCTTCCCCTCCCTCACCCCCAGCCCCTGCAAACCACCCTTCTACTTTCTGTCTCTATGAATTTGACAACTCTGGGTCCCTCTTATACTGTAAGTGGAATCATACAGTGTTTGTGGTTTTTGTGACTGGCTGATTTCACTTACTATATACATGTGTGTATTTCATATATGTATATTTTAAGCCCTTGTTGGGTAGTGAGTCTGACCAGCGAGCAGCAAAGGTTTGTCAAGGAAAAATGTCAGAGACCCCAGGTCTTATAAGTCACAGATGCGAGGTCCCAGGAGGGACTTGGCAACAGCAGTTACTCTGACAATGACAATTCAGTGTCCTGCCTCTAAAGGGCTTTGAAGAAAGCGGAACCCATGAATCAAGAACAAGATAAGGCTGTTTGCTTTGTTTCAACTTGCTGGCTGACTTCCTTCTCAGAGCCATGCCTTGAGGATGAAATCATTTTCTACCACACAGCCCCTGCAAAGACCATCAAACACAAGCCCTCACTGTCGGCTCCTTTATTTCCTCTGGGTCCAGGGTGTGTATTGACTTGGTGGAATGTCTGTGACTTGCTGTAAATAGTGTATCAAGCAAAAAACTTTCTGCAGGGAGTTGGCTTTCGGGAGGGTGAGCCTCAAATGCGGCTTCTTGCTTAGAGAGACTAAAACTCAGCCTGCGGGGGCTTCTTTGACCTCCTCCACCTTCCTCCCATCCCTGACCTAAGACCGAAAGGCAGACCTGGGCCGAGGTGCACACTGTGACGGTCCCAGCTTGGCCTACCCCTCCCCACCTGCCCTGATTGTGCCTAGCCCACCTGTTGCACAGAGAGGATGGAAGGGAGTTTTGAGTCTCCCAGGATCCTAGCCAACTGTTATGAGCTGAGTGTGTCCTCCCTCCGATTCAAACGTTGAAGCCCTCACTCTCAGGACCTCGGGATGCAAGCCTATTTGGAGATAAGGGCTTTAAAGAGGTGATTAAGTTAAAATGAGGTAAAATAAAGAGAGAGACACCAGGGGCATCTCACAGAGGAAGGGTCACGTGAGGATGCAGAGAGGACACAGCCGTCTGCAAGCCAACAAGAGAGGCTTCAGGAGAAACAGCCTGCCCACACCTTGACCTCAGACTTCCAGGCCCCAGAACTGTGAGAAAGTACGTTTCTTTATTTCTGTTGTTTACGCCGCCCGGTCTGTCATAGTTTGTTACAGCAGCCCGAGCAAATTAACACGCCAATAGAAAGTCCACAGCCTGGAGGCTGGGACTTCAGCCCAGAAAAGTTCTGAGGGTAATCATCGGAAACTCAAAAGGCAAGAAGGCTTTGAGTAGAGTTCCTCCTTCTGCATCTTTCACAAGCGCCTGCTGGCAGGTTTGGGAGGCAGTGCTGGTGGCTGAGCCTGGGGTGAGCGCTGACCTGGGGGAGGCCCAGGGGGGAGCCTGGAGGCTCCAGGCTCGGAGGGAGGGGCACCAAGGCGCTAGATTCTGGAAAGTCTGGCAAGCGTGGGGAGGTTTAGTGGGTGTTCGGGGCCTGGTCTAAGAGGCACTTGGCTCACTCCCTCCCTCAGGGCTCCTACCTTCCTCCCCCCACTACCCGTCCTCCGTGCAAGATGCTTCATTACCAGGCGAGTCCGAAGGAGGGATGGCATCGTGCAAATCCTGATAAGGTTTCGGTTTTTCTTTTGCGGGAAGGGCACTGTGATATAGGAGGGTAAGCAGCTGTTGGATGGCTGGGGTGGTGAACAGAACGAAGGCCCCTAAAGGTGCCCACGTCCTAACGTTCAAAATCTGTGCGTATGTTCCCCTTCCATCGCAAAGGGGGATTTCAGACGTGATTAAGTTAAGGGTCTTTTTTTTTTTTTCGGCCGCGCCACGTGGCACGTGGGATCTTAGTTCCCAGCCAGGGATTGAACCCGTGCCCCCTGCAGTGGGAGCGTGGAGTCTTAACCATTGGACCGCCAGGGAAGTCCCGATGGTCTTAAAGTGGAAAGATTGCTCTGGATTATTTAGGTGGGCTCAGCTGGGGTGGGCCAATGAAATCACAAGGATTCTTTTAAGAGGGTTAGAGAAGAAGTGACTCGGAGCAGAGGGTGTGTGTGTGTGTGTGTGTGTGTGTGTGTGTGTGTGTGTGTGTGTGTGTGTGTGTGTGTGTGTGTGTGTGTGTGTGTGTGTGTGTGTGTGTGTGTGTGTGTGTGTGTGTGTGTGTGTGTGTGTGTGTGTCTGCTGCTGTTTTTGAGGACAGAGGACTCGGAGCAGAGGGGTGTGTGAGAGAGGGAGAGGGAGAGGTTTCAAGATGCTACTCTGCTGCTGTTTTTGAGGACAGAGGAAGGGGCCATGAGCCTGGAAGTGCCGGCGTCCTCTAGCAGCTGCAAAAGGTAGGAAACGGATTCTCCCCTGGAGTCTCCACAACAGAGTGCGGCCCTTGCAGACCCATTTTAGACTTCTGATTTCCAAGACTGTAAGATGACTGGTGTTGTTTTAAGCCCCTAAGTGTGTGGTAAGGTTACAGCAGCAATAGGAAATCAGCACAGGTGGTAAGGATGAACGTCCTTGAACAGCCGCTATCACATTTCAACATGCGGAGATACATGCCCAGAAATGGAGTCACAAAGCTAAGGCTTCCATCAGTTAAAATGGTGGTTTTCAAAGGTGGTCCCCCAATCAGCAGTGCCAGCAGCGCCGGGAACTTGTGGGTCAAGTTCTCAGGCTCCACCCAGACCCAGGATTCAGAAGCACTGGGTGGAGCCCAGCAATCTGTGTTTTTAAAAGCCCTTCAGGGGCTTCCCTGGTGGCACAGTGGTTGAGAGTCCGCCTGCTGATGCAGGGGACACGGGTTCGTGCCCCAGTCCGGGAGGATCCCACATGCCGCGGAGCGGCTGGGCCCGTGAGCCATGGCCGCTGAGCCTGCACGTCCGGAGCCTGTGCTCCACAACGGGAGAGGCCGCGTCAGTGAGAGGCCCGCGTACCGCAAAAAAAAAAAGAAAAGCCCTTCAGGTGATACTGATACACACTAAGGTTCACCTTCAAAATGAGTGACTGGGCTGGTTCTTCAGGAATGAACGGTAGTCGTGGACCCTCGGATGTGTGTGTTCCTAGCGAATCTACAGTTAAACTAGTTTCCTGGGGTACACCGCTTGGCTTGGAATCTGGGAATGATGGGCACAGTTATCCCTCCAAGATGGGCTCTGCGGGGAAATGTGGGAGAAGGGTGGCCTGGAATTCAGTCTCCCTGGGGCTACAGGTCCCCACCCCCTTCATAGCCTGTGCTGTGCTAAAGAGACCGGGAAGAAGGCTAGATTGTGGTTACAGCACCCCTGCGAGATCTTGTCTATTTGTCCCAGCCTGGGGCGGCCTAAGGCGTGGCTGTTTCCCTCTCTTCTTTTCCCAGCTCCTTGCCTGCCTGAGGCAATCCCAAACTGGCTAGTTGGAAAGATACTCACTTTAGAAACGTGAGTGAGGTCGCTCCTTCCTGCCAGAGCTTACAGTTATGGAATCACGCAATGATTTCAGTCCTAGGTCAGCCTCCTGTTAGCTGGGTGATCTTGGGAGCTTAATTTCTCTGAGTCTTGGTGTCCCTGTCTGTAAAGTGGGCATGCTGAAAGTACTTCTCTGATAGGGTTGTTGAGAGGTTAAGTGAGATAATACAGGTAAAGGGCCCAGTGCAGGACTTGGAACAAAGTAAATGCTTAATACTACTGTGGTGAATTGTAATTAATTGTAGTTAATGTTATTAATTGCAATTAATAGCCATTATTTACACCAGCCCTGATATTAATCTCCTATTTCCAGTCTTCATGTATACAATGGCTCCAATACACAAGTTCACTTATGTAAGGGATTCAGTCCCTTTTAAGTTCTGCTGACATCTCTCCTTGAGCTTCTTCAAGGCTCTGTGAAAAGGAAAAGTCTTCCTCCCTATAAGATGAGGGCATTTCTCCTAGCTTCCCAGCTGATGGAACTTTCCTACACAGCCCCTGGGCCTCCAGTGGAGGGATGCTGGCTGGACGTCAGTGGGGATATTCCCACCTTCCTGCACTGCCTGCTTTCCTCCATCTGGTCCAGTCCCACCTGGTAATTTTCCTTCCTACCCCTCAGGCCCAGCCCCATCTCCCCCAGACAGCTGCCACCACATCCCTCTGCTTCAGAAGCGGAAGCAAGGGGTGTTTTAGGACCTTTCCGGGTGAGTGACAACATTTGAGATGCAATTGATAAAACGCCCGTGCTGAGAGGAACCAGACTCCCCAGTCACCTCCGTGCCGCCTAAACTGAGCCTGTCGGAGCCTGTCGGATGTTTGTCTGTGCAATCCGGTCACGTCCACCTCTTCTGTGAGATGGTGGGCTGTGGTGACCTGGGTGTGAACTGTCCCTTTGGGGCAGTGGGTCTGGGACACTCTGCACGCGCTGGGCCACATGGGGACTGGCCGCTGTGACTGTGCCCCCGAGCTTGCGTTGGGCTCCGTGGGGGCCACTCCGGGTATCCGTCCCTGTCGGCGAATGAGGTCTTATTGCAGCTCACCGGGGAGGCTGCAGGGTTTTCCTCGGCTACCCCGTGACGACCCAGGGACAACATTCCGGGAAACCAGAAGGGCTGGGCGGGCCTCTGGAATGTCAAAGGAAACAGCTTGGCGAGGCTGGGGGCTGGTTTCTGCCGTGTCACTTTCTCTGACCAGCAGGCGCTTTGTAGCCGTTCACTTAGCACCTGAACCCCACAAACGTTAAGATGTACCTTTCTTAGCAGGGAAGGGCCAGTTTATTTTTCCTTCACAGGAACAGTTCATGATAAACAGGTCACATTAAAGACTATTTACAAGAATAGGGGAAACTAACAGAGGAAGACTACCCCACCCCCTTTTAATTCAAATTTTATCTTATTTGTTCTGTTTAAAGGGAGGGATTGGTCATAATATTACCTTATGCACCGAAGGGAACCTGTTATGGACTGAATGTCTGCACCCCCTTCCCCAGAGGCTTCATATGTTGAAGGCTCAACCCGGTTGTGTTGGTATTTGGAGATGGGGAGGTAATTAGGCTTAGATGAGGTCCAGAGGGTGGGACCCTGGTGATGGGATTAGTGCCCTTATAAGAAGAGAGGGTACCGGGGAGTTGTCTCCCTCTCTCTGTCTCCTTCTCTCTCTTCACATGGAAAGGCCATGTGAGGACAGGGTGAGAAGGCAGTGTCTAGAATCCAGGAGGGGAGCTTTCTCCAGACATCTACCCTGCTGGCATTTTGATCTTGGACTTTCCAGCCTCCTAAACCGTGAGAAAACACATGTCTGTTGTTTAAGCTTTCCAGCCTATGATATTTTGTGAGAGCATCCTGATAAGACTAAGATAGGACCTCAAGAGCAAAATAATCTAAACTCCAAGTAATAGACCACAAAGACCCAGGTGGATTTCACTGAATGCCCCTCCTTCCTGTCCTAAAAGACAAAATACATAACGGTCCCATATAGATGCTCTGAGAAGCACAGTCTACCCACCACTCAGAGAACCTGCAAAAGGGAAGAACCAAAGTGATGAGCCCTTGAATCTGCCCGGTGCCTGCCTCATAGTGCCTGTGAACCGAGCAGGACCCTACGGGGCCTTCCCGGGACAGACCCCTCTCTACATCCACAGCTGTAGCTCCTCTCTGAAGTACCTAGAGAATGGTATCTGATGCACATTTCCCGAGTTGTTTTACAGATGCTAAAATGCCACCAAATGGAAGAAATGAACTACTTGGTGACCATGAGCATGTAGCCCCCAGACCTACTGGTGCCTAAGGATTGACACTGTTAACCATCCTGTCACCTCACCATCAGCCAATCAGAGAATTGTACACAAGCTGGGCTGCCCCTCCCTCATCTTGCCTTTAAAACGCTTTGCTGGGGAGTTCAGGCTTTTCGAGTACTAGCTGTCCCAAGCTCCTAGCATGGCACCTTACAGTAAATGTTGTACTTTCCTTCACCACCACCTGGTGTCAGTAGACTGGCTTTACTTCGACCAAGTGGACCCAAGTTTGATTCGGTTACACCACTGCCTCTACTGCCTCGGGGCTCCTGGCAGCGACTTCTACCAGGCTTTGCTTCTCCCTTCACGGAAATCTTTACAGTACATGCCTAATGATTTTGTGACAGTCAAATCTTACAACGATTCAGAGGTTACGTAAAGACTTGGGCACATGCCACCTACTCGCTTTGGTGGCCAAGACCTACATGCAGTTGTGCTGGCATTTTTGATCATCACACCCTGTTTGAGGTTGCATGTGTGTTTGGGGGGTGAGTGGGTCACAGTGGTGAGGAGAGACCATCTTCAGGTCAAGCATGTTGCCCTGGAGATGCTCAGCATCTGCACAGATCCCCAAGGTAGCGCCACTTAAACACTGCCCCCAACAGAAAACAGTCATAGGCTGAA
Organism: Grampus griseus; assembly: GCF_964374135.1. NCBI lineage: Eukaryota > Metazoa > Chordata > Mammalia > Artiodactyla > Delphinidae > Grampus > Grampus griseus. Next base: position 34,135,240 of record NC_139006.1, on the reverse strand, counting down.
TTAGCAATTCTTTTCAGGAGATTAGATTTGGGGCAATTTCAAGCATTCATAATAGAAAAATAGTTTGCTTTAAGGCAGTTAAACTAAAAGCATACATTTTAATTCTGAGGGACAGAAAGTCAGTTGGGGCTTGCCTAGGTTTGGGGTCAGAGGGTGGAGAGTGACTAATTGGGGTGATGGAAATGTTCCAAACTTAGATTGTGGGTGATGGTTGCACAACTCTGTGAATAGCCTAAAAAAACAGAAAACAAAAAAAAAGACACTAATTATATACTTTAAATGGGTGGATTTCATGGTATGTGAATTCAATTTTGAAAGCTGTCAAATGTTTAATTCTGAAACAATGTCATGGTCTCATAAAAATAGCCCTAATATTTTATTAGTGTTAGTAATTTTTTTTTGTAACCAAATTTTTCTGGTGTGTGATTACTAAGTCTTTGGGTTACATATGCTCTTGAGAAGAACAGATTAAAGAAGTTATAAGGCATCAGAGCTCAGGGAAGACACTGACCAGATCCCAAGCATTGGTCAATCTTCCCCTACGCTCCTCCCTCCAGTACAGACCCATGGGGTAGAAGGTGCCACTGGAGCACATGTGGTTCCTCATACCCTATCTCTGCAGTCCTTCCTCTATACTCTATAGCCCTAAACATCATCCTGTTGATTCTCCAACAGGAGGGCATATCAGAATCCTGCGGGGTCAGGAGAGGGATGTGGTAGGGGATTGTTTTTGTAATTTGAAAAAGCATAGTTTGCCTTGTAATAGAATATTTTGTTAAATTTTCTCTCTGTGTATATAATATTCTTAAAGAATAATTACAAAATGAACATCCTGTAACCACCATCTAGGCCAAGATATAGAATGCTGGCAGCACCCCAGAAGCACCTGGTTCACACCCCTTGTACGTCTTTTCCCCTTTATAAAGCTCTGCCCGTCACAGAAGTAACACTTTTCCAATCTCCTAGTCATTTACAAATAGTTTTTTCCCCCACAGTTCTTCTAAAGCTTATCTTTTATTTCTTTACACATGGCATGTATATCTGTATTGTAACAATTCTAATAATTCAACATCTTAATCCTCAGAGGGTCTGTTCTCTTCTTGCTATGATGCCCTGTTTCCTTGTGTGCTTGGTTATTTTTAAAGTCATTTATTAAAAAAAAAATTTATTTGTTTTTATTTTTGGCTGTGTTGGGTCTTTGTTGCTGCACACGGGCTTTCTCTAGTTGTGGCGAGCGGGGGCTACTCTTCATTGCGGTGCGTGGGCTTCTCATTGCGGTGGCTTCTCTTGTTGCGGAGCACGGGCTGTAGGTGCGCGGGCTTCAGCAATTGTGGCTCGCGGGCTCAGTAGTTGTGGCTTGCGGGCTCTAGAGTGCAGGCTCAGTAGTTGTGGTGCACGGGCTTAGCTGCTCCGCGGCATGTGGGATCTTCCCAGACCAGGGATCGAACCCGTGTCCCCTGCATTGGCAGGCGGATTCTTAAGCACTGCACCACCAGGGAAACCCCGTTTGATTATTTTTGACAGTGTAACAGGTCACTTTCCTTGGAGAATTATTTTGGACAGCTATTTGTGGCCTAGGAAAATATTCCTTTTTCTGTAGAGGATTATCATTTGAACTATTCATGGATTGAGGGCGTTTGAACCGCTCAGTTGATGTGAATTTGGGCCAAGGGCATGAAAGAAGTATGTATATGGTTACAACTTCTCATGAATGGATAATCTCTTGCCTTCTACCACCACAGGAGTTTTTTGTGCATGTGTATTTTGTTTCGTTTGGAGCTGGGGTTGGGAAGTGTCTCATGTGGAGATGGTTACATTCTGATTCATCCTTACCTATAGAGTATAAGCTTTTGGGGTGCGTGTTGTATGGGATAGGATTTTCCTGTTAGATTTCTCCTTGGGCAGGCTCTGGACTTTAATGTCTGTCTGCTTCTTCCTGCTATAGGGGACCATCAAAACCTGAATTAATGATCAACCTGATTCAGCAAATGCCCTCAGGGCAGGAGCAACTTTACTGTTTTGGTTACCTCTTCCACTTTCTGCTTTCCAGTAACTCCTTACTAACTCATTAGATCTTTGATGTTTTTAAGAATATATATGTATGCTTATATATATATGTGTGTGTGTGCATACGTGTATATATCCTGTCATATTACTAGAAGTGAAACCCTATCAGAACCTAATTTTAAATTTGGAAAATGAAATATCTATTGGTTTGTATATTACAGTGACAGAAAGTAAAACCTAACCATATCTTTTTGGCCGGAGGGTGCTACTGTGAAGGACTCTCAGCGTGATTGGGGTGGTGGAGCAGGGGGAAGACAGGGGTGAGGCAGGGAAGGGGGACGCTTTGCATATTTCCCTTAGGAGAATCTCTCAGCCTTTCAGAGTGGAAGGAGGTTGTTTATGCCAGGGTGTGTATATATATATACCTATAGGATATCAGAAGGGGGTATGGATTTTTTTAAAGTTTAGAAACACAGTCCATAACGGTATTCAACCCTGTTTTCTAAAACTTCATTGAGATTGCAATTCTACAAATTTTGCAATGAAGAGGTTCTTTTACGTCTTGGGTCATCGACTCCTCAGATTATCTGTTGAAAGCTATAGACACTCTTCTCCAGAAATAATTCACATATGCACACATGTACAAAGTGTGGTTTTAATTTCAGATGGTTGTAGGGACTCTCTAAAGGTCATTCATGGACCCAGATTAAGAACTTCATCTTGCAGTTGGCTATTTGTTCACAACTTTCTTATGTTCAATCCAACTCTTTTTTGCTTAACGGAACCCCCTTACGTTTGATTCGAACGTTCAAAAATAAAGAAATTGGCAATATCCAATTCGTAACCCCGCATTCCCCTTCCTCATAGGTATGTTTACATAGTCATCAGTTCCATGAATCCAATCTCCTCCATCTCATGGATTGCCTTGATCTTGACAGGCCTTTCCTAATAATTACAGGCTTCTCTGTCTCCAGTCAAAACCTACACTGTCCTCTGAGTTATCTTCTTTTGCGGTACGCGGGCCTCTCACTGTTGTGGCCTCTCCCGTTGCGGAGCATAGGCTCCGGACGCCATGGCTCACGGGCCCAGCCGCTCCGCGGCATGTGGGATCCTCCCGGACCGGGGCACGAACCCGTGTCCCCTGCAGCGGCAGGCGGACTCTCAACCACTGCGCCACCAGGGAAGCCCCTGAGTTATCTTTTGAAGAGGCAAACTTGATCACTGTATTCCCTGCCTGAAAGGTCTTCAGTGACTCTTCCCTTCCTAAAGGATGATGCCCAAACCCCTTGTTGGGATTCTTATAACTTAACCCTTTCTCTTCTGCTTCTTCCTATTCTCTCCCTAGACAGCATTGGCTCCTTTTTCAAATATAATATAATTGACATATTTCCTGCTCTTTGACTTGACACACACTGTTCCTCTGCCTGTAATTTCCACCCTCCCTTTCTTTACCTGGCAAACTCCTACTCATCTTTCACATGTCCTGTCTGCTATCACCTCTTCTGTGAAAACTTCCTGAATTATCCACACTGTCCCTGTGCCCTCTTAGCCCGTAGAAGATGCCTCACCCACCTCTCATCCCTGCACTGTGATTATGGATTTCTGTCTTCCCAAGACGTCAGACCCCCCCGTCTTGACCATCTCTAACCCTGTACCTCCACAGTACTTGGCTCAGTAGAATTTTAAAAAAACTATAGTTTTACGCATCTTAAACCCGTTCATATGTCTTTCTAAGGAAACTGATCTTTCTCTAAGAACAAAACTGGACTATCAGACAAAGGACCTCAGAATGAGCCTGATTACCTAATGGGCAGCTGGGGTACCCTGTCCTTATTGTTACTGTTTTGTAATTTTGCGTGTATATGTTTACGGATATTTGCAGGGATAGTTAAGAAGCAAGAAAGAGGCAAAGGCTAATCAAGGAATTTCACTTCCTAATTTTAAGTGCCACGCTCTGGTAAAATAAAATGAATGAACTGCAGATTCTAGAAAGGTCTCCGTCTAGGTCTTTCCTCTTGTCTGCCTGTAGAAATACGCTCCGTTTATTGGGTAGAGGGTAGCCACACTTTGCTTCCGGGGCCACTTTCCTGTATCTGTGATTTTGATGACGCTTTTAAAAATGTTTTCTAGTTCTTTCAAGAATATATTAATATAGTAGAGTTTGGGTAAGGACCAATTCCAAATATGGTAGGTAGAAAGCCTGCCACTTGACCCTTCCATCCTGCTAGCACTTTAATATTTTCTATTCAGAAATCAACTGGTATTTCATGATCAATTCTAGCTTTTTGTTTGTTTTTCTTCTGGGCGGCTTTTTTTTTTTTTCTTTCATCTCCCGATCTCATACTTTCATATTCTTCTTTTAGTTACATTAATGTGTATTTCACTGCTTTGAATGTCATCTTGTTAATGGAATAATTTTATACTTTATAAAGATCACAATGACTTGTCTGTTAATCTTACGTTTTTAAGAGTAGGGACATTTAAAGAATAATATTAAGCCCCTGAGGTGTTGTATATTTGCTGTCTTTAACAGAAACATTTGATTCCATCAGTCCTTGATACCTTCAGTCTCTGAGTTCTAGTTTATCTGGAGAACAGCTCTAAATGAGCCTGTTTGTAGCATAAAGTTCACCAAGGTCCTAAAGTTGTCACATCCATTGATGGTATCAAAGTGGATATTAGATGGGCCTCGATGGTTGTATAAGTCTCATTTTGTTGAATCTATTTTATCGGACCATTTTCCATGATAAGGCCACAAGAACTCAAAAAAACTAACCTTCGGTTTCCTGATAGAGCTTTCTACACCCATTGGTTTCGAATAGAAAAGTCCTCCCATGGCCTGAGCGCTCTCGGCTGCGGCCAGAGGATCCCATACAGAAGCAAGGAAGAGCATGAACGTGCTGCTTTGTGAAGACAGCACAAGGTCATGGGCTGTCACAGGACTAGAATTTTGTATAGAATTTTGTAAAGCGGCCCCTTTGCTTAAAATCTGCCCACAGACGTGATGCCTGTAGAGCCAGCTTGGCATATAGTATCTACCATAGAGACCCAGGCAGGAAGCCTCTTAAATCTCAGATGCACATAATGGTAGAACATCAGTTTGATGAATGTAAGAAATACAATATATCATTTGACTGACTCCCACTATTGCTATTCATAGACTTGCGTTTTTAAAAATTTATTTATTTATTTTTGGCTGTATCAGGTCTTGGTTGTGGTACGCGGGATCTTTGTTGCGGTACGCGGGATCTTTTGCTGTGGTGCTCGGACTTCTCTCTAGTTGTGGTGTATGCATTTTCCCTCTCTCTAGTTGTGGTGCATGGGTTCCAGAGCACGTGGGCTTTGTAGTGGGTGGCACGTGGGCTCTTGGTGAGGTGCGTGAGCTCAGTAGTTGCAGCTCGTGTGCTTAGTTGCCCCGTGGCATATGGGATCTTAGTTCCCCGACCAGGGATCGAACCTGTGTCCCCTGCATTGTAAGGTGGATTCTTTACCACTGGACTACCAGGGAAGTCCCCTAGACTTGTCTTTTAAATTGATTAGATTAATGAGATAGGTTCACGATGATTTTTTTTTTTTTTTTTGTATCTCTCACAGCTCTTATGATAGTGTCTTTCAGGCGCTTAATATGTATTTGCTGGGAAAAAAAAAAAAAGATATAGAGCAAGAGAAACAGGGTAACTTGGCATGAAGTCCTGCTGAAGGCCCGCTCTGGGCTAAGAGCCAGCCCGCCTTGTTTGCAAAGCCATGGGCTCTTACTCCAAACCTCACACTGAAATCCTTGATTTCTGGGCCAAGCAATGCAGTATGGCCCACTCCCAGGATCAAAACCAGAATTCTTTGTAACGTGTGGTAATAGAATGTGATCTTCAAAAGCAGTTCAAAGCATCCAGGAAAGTCAGGACGTGCCATGGCAGGAAACAGAGCAGTGAGCCCTTGGACTTGGGGCTGAAATGAATCCTCGCATGAACAAGTAATGGAAACTGACAAAGTTCCCACACAGAGAACCCAGCACGTGGAGAGGTGGGTTAGTCAGCCCCCAGTCGTGGTCCCTGTACTACATTCTCCACTGAGGACACAGCAGTGATGGAAACCGAACATATGTCCACACCTGTGTTCTTCCTATACTGCGTGTGTAAATTAAAGACCTTTCCTAGCTGGAGAATTGTTCTCACCTCCTTTATTCCTAGTAGGACTACTGTTATTTTTACTACAGCCATCATCGTTTATCGAGTGCATACGATCTGACATACACGGTTCCACGAACTTATCATGGATTATACAACTTAATCATTAATTATTATTGTCATTCCAAATTTTAGTGAGGCAAGAGAGGTCCAGAGAAGTTAGTTAACTTTCCCACAGTCACACAGCTAATAAGCAGGAAAGCCAGGATTCAAACCTAGGCAGTCAGACTCTAGAACTGAACTCTGAACAACTATGCTATAGGGAAACATATCCTTCATGAAGGCAGCAAACAAGATGGCACAGATGTTCCGAAAAAGTAAGAAAATGTATTTATAGATAATACTACTCTGAGTATATATGTATATATTTTTACTAATTATAAATAACAAATGTATTAATAAGTAATGATTAATGTATATTACCAAGTATTCTAGGGGCAGTTATTCCATAAAAATAAGACAATACATATATATATATGTATATACACATACACTGTCCTCTGTGGTATCAACAGTAGACTGATTTTCTGTACATAGCAATATATTCATGATAACAAATATTTATATTTCACTCTAGATTCAGAAGTACTTTCAGTCCCTCACCCCACTTAACCCCACAGCAATCCCATAAGGGCACAGAACAGGTATTACAATGATTATGTCCTGTGAGGCACCAGGCCTCAGCTTATGAGCCTTTCAAGAGGATATAAAATATTTGAGTCTTGAAAAAAGTTACTGGCACTAAACCACGGATTAAAAAATTGCAAGATCAAAACTAATAAAAATTTAATTGAATGGTATAAACTAACATTATGTTAGCATCACTAATTGTTAAACTTACCACTCACAAAATTCCATTACATTTGAAAATACTTTCATACATACTAAATATGTATGATTACCAAGGAATCATAGCTAATCATAAACAGAATGAGTTTTACATACTTAATCGTAGATTAAAAAATGATACAAATTCTTTAAAAGATTTTTAAAGAAGACAAATTTATCTAAAGGGGATGTTGGGAGACCCCTGGTGGCCTAGTGGTTAGGATTCTAGGCTTTCACTGCCGTGGCCTGCGTTCAGTCCACACCGCGGAACTGAGATCTCGCAAGCGGTGCAGCTTGGCCAAAAAAACCAACCAACCAACCGACCCACCAAACAAACAAAAACAAAAAAACCCAACAACAAACCACAAAACAACAACCAAAAACAGGGGATGTGGATCATTGTGGTATATTTTAAATGATATAGGGTGAATTTTCTAAAGGAGCCTGTGAGGTTCCATGCAGGTCGAGGACAAGATTTGCCTAAGGCCAAAGCCAAGTGCACGGGTGAAACACACAGCTTCACCTCCAGGGTACAGGGCTGCTTGCTCAGTGTTCTCTGAGAGCTGTTTCCACTAGCACCTAGACCCCCGTCCTCAGTGGGATCACGGAGACCAGAGCTCCTCACTGTAGCCACACATTCTGGAGGATGTTCACTTATATGTGTCCCATGCTAAGGATCCCAGCCGCTCCCTCCTGCCATCTGGCGAGATGGTGCCTGGGAGCGGCCGCATCTGATTCCTGGAGGCGTCGGCCAGGATCTGTCTGCCCTGGGGTTCAGTACACCTGCAGATACACTGCTTCCGCTTTGCCTTCTGTATGTCTTTCGCTGGGGCATCTTTCTGATCCCCAGGCAGGGTTCCTAGGCTGACTTCTATGTTCATGTAACTCCTTTAATCTACTCCTACTACTCCATTTTTATTATATGAAATTGTAATGATTTGTTTCCATAGATGCCACCTTTTCTAGATAGGAGAACTACGTCTGGTTCATCTGTCTTTCCTCACAGCCTCATATGAGACATGGCATAATGCAGGCATTTAATAACTTTATAAATTTTGTCTTAATAGGTTAAGAACAATAAAGTAATAAAATATGTTTGGAAATAGTCTTTCTGTGCCAGCTGCCATAGGCCTTAAGCAGGCTGAATTCTTCCCCTCAATGTGCCTTATAATATTCCGCAAGTGCTGGGATATTGAAAAGGCGAGTATGTTCTAAATCATTCTAGGGTGATATTTTTTAAAGTGTTCTATTTTTAATTTGAGGAACATTTACTGGAGTAATGTTATTCCAAAGCAATATTAAAACAAAACAAAAATGCTCCAAACTTAAACCACATTAACAACCGGATGAAGAACGGAAAACAGTGGAGTAAATGATATTTGGAGACATGCTGATCATTTTTCCTAAGTACCATGTAATTTTTTTTTTTTTTTTTTTTTTTTTTGCGGTACGTGGGCCTCTCACTGTTGTGGCCTCTCCGGTTGCGGAGCACAGGCTCCGGACACGCAGGCTCAGCGGCCATGGCTCACGGGCCCAGCCGCTCCGCGGCATGTGGGATCTTCCCGGACCGGGGCACGAACCCGTGTCCCCTGCATCGGCAGGTGGACTCTCAACCACTGAGCCACCAGGGAAGCCCTACCATGTGATTTTGATGGTATCTAACTTTGGTTAGATTTCCATTAGGTTACGTGCAATAAAATTATATTCAATTTAGTAAAAAAAACCAAATTCATAATTACTTAGGCACACGATCATTACTCTTAAAAACTTATGAAATAACGTCAAGCAAAAGTAGAAGCATTGATTTTGAGAATTCAGTTTTTGAGCGAATGCAATAAAAATAAAGGCAGTAACAAAACAATATATATAAACATTAAAATATATTGAATACCTATGTGCCAAACACTTTACTAGGTACTTCAACAGGATCTCATTTTATTTAGGCCTCTTAATCATCTGGATTGCTCAGTACTTTTAAGCCCATTTTATAGATGAGGAAAGTGTGATTCAGAGAGAGTGACTTGCTTCAGATTACAGCACAGCCAAGGAGTTATGGGGACAAGGTTTGAACCTAGGAAGGTCCTTTATACTGTCCTCCAATAGAGTGTGTTCCAAACTCAGTGTTAGGAGTTTACACTTGAGGAGGCCATCTATAAAATCAACCATGGTATACAGAAGGCTTAAAAGGAAATTAAACTTGCCTCTGTATCTCCTAACAGGCATGTGTTCAAGAAAAACTGTACTCAAGAGAGCTGTATCCGTTAGCTTTCTGTTTCCACCTAAGCATACATGTTGGTTAAAACTAGGAAACACGTGAAAATCCATACATATCTCCAAAACATTTCAGATCCATAAAGCTTTTGGGACTGGTATCTGATTTTGCATTTCACTGACGTATTATTGTAAAAATGCGTTGGCTTTTTCCTCAGTGAAACCAAAGTCATCATGTGTATTCTTCCAACTTAAAGCATTAATGGCTTCAACCAAACCGTTGTATATACAGCTGTGGCAATATTTAGATAGGTAAGCATCTTAGTTGAATACCAAACGCACACAGGGTCAACATCAAGTTGATTTCACAGTTAATTTTAATGGATGTGATGGGTAATTTAAGAGGGTGTGATTTTTCCAGCTTCATACTCCAAACCAAAGCCTTAAGTGATTTCAGCAGTTGTCTAAATTATGGTGTGTCCCCAAATTAAGAGGAAGGTCAGACCACAATTTTAGATTGAAAATGTAAAGGCCATTTTCTAAATTTGGAACCAAAATACTAGAAGTGGCTTTAAAGTCACTATTGAATTGACTTCAAAGACTGCCAATGAGACCACTGTCCCTAAAAGCTGCCTTCTTAATGCGGCATAATAGAGTTGGTTATTTTTTTATTAAGAGCTTTGTGTGCACTGAAAACTTCCAGAAGATTGCTAAAAATAGTCAACACATAAGCGCTGAAACTTACTCTCTTAAAAAACAAAGAGGAAAGCCAGGAAATAAATCAGTGACTTAAACTGGCAGATTTTCCTTTACAGCTTGCCTTTGATTTATACATTTCTAGTTCCTGCCCCAGGGAGGGTGGTGAAGGCTATGCTTTGGTTCTTTGGAAGCAAACTGTCTTCTGAGTTATGCTAATCTCTTGCTAGGTGCTCAAGGCTGCTTATTCAGCACAGACTTTATTAGTTTTTGGCTATAGATGTAAAGATTTATAGAAGGCTGCTCTTTGGATGGCTATGGTTGTTGTCTCTTTAGTTTTCTTTATTCAGAAACTTCCATATTTTTGGTTAGTGTTGACAAACAGCGCACTCAGGAACACTGTGACCTTATAAACTAGTTCATAAGAAAACATTATTAATATTGATAAAAATCAGTGTTTACCTAACACTTTGTTTGTTGGACCAGCTGAAACCTTTCCTCTCCTCCCCACCCCCACCCAGGACTGGATGAGCAGGTAAGGCAATGATCCCATCTGATGGGAACACCTCCAAGTGGGGTTGCGATTGGACCCCAGCCCTGTTCACTTGGGCACGGAGCTCCCGTGAGGTGATCAAGGAGCTGTATTCCCATCTGAGGAGCTGCTTCCCTCGAAACTCTCTCAAAGCAGAGAAGCAAAGGTTTATTCTGGTTGTTTGCTATGGCTTTGCCCAAAATGACACTTTCAGCGGCGTGCCATCATATACTCCAGTGGAAGTGATCACTTGCTGGCTAGATCTTTGGACCCTGGAGAGAGGGAGGGCTGCAGGGCGGCTTGGGAAGTCAGCACAGAGAGGGAAAGGTAGAGAAGAGAACAAGAGCTTAGAAGCACCTACTGTATACCATACACTAGGTTAAGTCCTTTACATACATTAGCTTGTTTTAGTCTTTTCAGCTGCCCCAGGCAATAGAGATCTCCATCCTATTGGATAACTAGGCAAGTAGTTACTTGCCAAAACCATCCAGTTAGTGGTTGGCCTTCTGTTGCCTGAAGGGCCGTCTACTTTGCTTTCTGTGACACAGCAGAAACAGAAGTGCAGCTGGAATAGAGGAGGAGGGAGAGGGAAGGAGAGAAGGAGAAAAAGGAAAACAACACAAAACAAAAAGGTGACTGTGAGAAAGTTATGAAATGTTGCCGCTGGTTATTCGAGGTGAACTCTTCCCAAGGTGAGGGTCATCCCAACAAAGACTGCGATTTAGGCAAAATTCAACTTCCATTTTATGGGTCACACTATCTCTGCCATTTCAGGAGGGTCCTAGTTTTTGGAAGCTACTTGGTAAATTCTCAGCTCAGTGCTCATTCTTCCCAGAGACATTGTTATTTAATAGTACAATTTCACCAAAAGTATAACAATGCTCTGCAAAATACATTTGAGGAGAGAACCCTGACTGCTCAGTACAGTTGATCCAGAGTCCAGGTTAGCCCTGCAGGCAGAGGGTCTGGGTGTCTTTGCAGAAACAACTTTCTTGAGTCTTGATTTCAGTTTCTACAGTATTCTGTTTTTAGATCCCTGACACACTGCCCCCCTTCACTCTGGTTGAACAGGGAGGGATTCTTTCCCTGGAGGCAGCCCTTGCTTATCTCTGTAGCTCTCTGACTTGAAGGTCTGTAAAGATGTTTTGCTTTGATTTCCAGTAGTAAACATATTGAATCTTTATCCTAAATTTATTACTAGAAAGAGGTCCAATCAGCTATCTATTTGTTAATGGATCTACCACAGTCTAACCTGATGTATCAAGTATATGGCTTTGCTCAGAAAAAGAAAGATACAATGACAAGAACAAAATTCATCTGGGGGGGAAATGATATCAATACATTTGAAATATTTTTTAAATGTTAAATTCATTTGGTGTTGCTATGGACTTAATATTTATGTCCCCCCAAAATTCATATGTTGAAATCTTAACCACCAAGATATTAAAAGGTTGGGTCTTGGGAGGTGAATAGGTCATAAGGGAGGAGCCCTTGTGAATGGGATTAGTGCCCTTATGAAAGGGACACAAGAGAGCTCCCTAGTCAGCTGTCTGCAACCCAGTAGGGGGCCCTCACCAGACAAGGAACCTGCCAGGGACTTGATCTTGGACTTTCAGGCTCCAGAATTGTGAGAGAGAAATTTCTGTTGTTTAAACCACCTAATCTATGGTAATTTGTTATAGCAGTCCAAACAGACTGAGACTGGGGCATTTTTGGAAACACTGCATGTCATATTATGGAAAACAGAATTACTTAAGCAAAAGTATCTCATTCCTTACACATGAAAGGTCAGATCAACGCTTCATAACTGAAAAGCAGCTCTATGTTTACAGATTGACAATACAGACATGAAGCTGTGGGTGTTGTGAATTTTGAAAATGGGAACAAAGATTGAGTCACTTTTTTCCTTATTTTATTTTTACCTATTCTTGAGGAGTCATTCCATTCACTGCGTCTGAGGTCTTGAGGCCACAGAGAACATCACCTTGGATGTGACAACAGTCCTAAGTGCCCTGCTCTGTGGGGTTTATGGTACATGAGTCATTACCATGAAGAAAGACACTTTCAAAGTATCTAGTGGTGACCGTTTTGTAATGTATAGAGATATTGAATCGTGTTGTGCACCAGGAACTAACATTGTGTTGTAGGTCAATTCTACTTCAAAAACAAACAAACTCAAAGAAAAAGAAATCAGATTTGTGGTTATCAGAGGTGGGGAGGTGGTGGTAGGGTAGGGGGTGGGGAGTGGGGATGGGGGTTAGGAGGGGGGAATTGGATGCAGGTGATGAAAAGGTACAAACTTGCAGTTATAAGATAAATAAGTACTAAGGATGTTAGGTACAACATGATAAATAAAATGAACACTGCTGTATGTTATATATGAAAGTTATTAAGAGAGTAAATCCTAAAAGTTCTCATCACAAGGAAAATTTGTTTTATTTTCTAACTATATGAGGTGACGGATGTTCATTAACTTACTATGATGATCATTTCATGATGTACGTAACTCAAATCCTTACGCTGTCCACCGTAAGCTTATATGGTGCCGTATGTCAATTATATCTCAACACTGGAAGAAAAAAATTATCTAAATAAAATGAGGTGACAAGAAGAAAAAAGGAAAACGAAAGCTCCACAAGCCCGGCAGAGCTTTTGTTTATGAAATCGAAGCTGTTCATCGAGACACGGGATTCACAAGCAAAACGTTACCTCTGGGGTTAACTGAAAACCCAGCCCTCCCTCCAAAGGCACCATCGACAGTGGGGGCTTGGGTCACCATCTCGCCTCTTAGATTTCTTCCTAGAGGCTCATCTGTTCCCATTTTGAAAGACATGGAACTTTTCCAAAGAAACCAAACTTCATTCCCTCATAGAGGCTTTCAGAAGAATTTGACAACATTTTGAAATTTCGGATTGTCACCTACCTACAAGGGATAAACAAGTCGCCTTTGAGGCAAGTCTCCTCACAGAGTGCACCTGGTTATCAGTTGCAAAGGCCTGTCCTCAGCCTCCGGGCTTGCAGCCTCCCAGCCCCAAGTGAGCTGGGAGTCGGATAAGGAGCTTCTGACTGGGGCTGGACCCTCTCTCCCCCGCTCTCTCCCTGGAAAGATGCCTGCAGGATGTCAGGGCAGTTCTGACTCAGGCATGACTCAGGGCTTCCATGACCTCCCTTCTCATTGTGCTTGGACAGGCTGGTACGTTGGTCCTACTTGTGGAAATATGTACCTCTTCCTCCTCCAATTTCAAGAGGGAATATCCCTTTTAAGAGGAATATTTAGAAGATTCTGTCATGGAATTCTTGCTATCGCCCCAACTATTTCTCCTTCTCCCCAGTTAGCTGTCTGGATGTTTCTCTCTTACCCCAATTTTCTTTTCTTTTCTTTTCTTTTTTTTTTTTTGGCCGCATGTCTTGTGGGATCTTAGTCCCCTGACCAGGGATCAAACCCGGGCCCTCGGCAGTGAGCGCAGAGTCCTAACCACTGCACAGCCAGGGAATTCCCCCCAATTTTCTGAGTTTGAGGTTATCAATCTGAAATTAGAGTCCAGAACTCAGCGTTATCAACAAAACTTTGCAATTATTTCTTTCAAACCTAAATTTTTTCCTGTTCAAATATTTTTTCTTCATCGCAAAAGAAAGTATTGATGTGTGTTTCTCTTTCACCGTAATTTTAAGTCTTTAAAATGTGAAAGGCCCATTCACTTTTAACCTTACCATTCCCGTGACATAAATAGCTTTTTCCTTTCTGCTGATTTTAGAAGCTTACATGAAGCTGCAAAATGCTGAAGGGGGCAGCCCTGCTTCAGAAAAAGAGAACGGACGGACCTGCATAACAACAATACTCAGTAGGAAGTAGCACGTGCAATCTGTTGACGTTCTCTTATGATTTGACAATTGTTTTTCCTTAAAAAGAAGAGAAAAAGAAAAGGATAACCTACCTAAAACCTTAGTGCCATTCTCAGAGTTCTAGGATAATCCAGAACAGAGTCACTTTTAAAGAAAGGGAAATCGGTTTCATTTCTGGCAGTGGATGCCCTCCACTGATCTGCATATTTCTTGCCTTCATAAGCTGTAGAAGCCGCCTTGAGTCCGTTCCGCAGACGGAAGATAGCCAGTAAAGATCTAAGCATTCACATAGCACCACCATCTGAGGTTTGATTTCGAATCGAGACAACAGTGTCCAATGTACATCCCACAAAGCATGCCTGTTAAACTCTCCCCTTCCAGATGCACGGAGAGCGCATGCGTGGAACACCCCCCCCCGCTCAACAACGGCGCCCCGGGGGCCCCCTGGACACACAGGTTCTAACACAGCTACAACACAGCATGCTCCCAAGCCTTCAAGCTACTACAGCCTGCAGCCAGGAAGCTGCCAGAAAGATGCCCAAGCAGCAGTCGAAATAGTCCTGACCTCTGGTACCCACGGCCACTCCCCGTGAGCCCCAGGAACTCAGAGTGATGAGGATGCCCTGAAAAAGCCCCGGGCAGTCATTCTGCCCCCTGCCCTTCTTCTTCCTCACTCTTCTTTTGCTCTGAAGACCATAAACCTGTTTGGGGGGTTCAGATGCAACCAGGAGTAACCATAGTTACGAGCAAAATGATGACGGGGCCATTGTTCTAGCAGAACAATAGTTTTTAAGTTATCTAATGTTCTCTTGGCTTTCTGGCCTTTTGAAAAATGTGTTTTTCCATCCTTTTGTTGTAAGTGGAATACTGTGCTTAGGCCAAGCAGGAAATATTAAAAGCTCTGACTTCAAAGCCATTCCTCGATAACACATCCAAACAGCCCAGTGTGGACCCACTGTTATCTGGAATTCTACAGATAATTAACTGAAACACGGCTTGACTTGCCACTGGGAGTTTCCACAGGCAAAGTCATCCTCATGGTCCTGCTTGCTTTCGTCGCTGTGTCTTCTGTTTTGTTAGCCAGGGTGAGGTTTGGATCATCTCTCAATAAAATTCCGTGTTTCCGTGCAGAGGAAACTTGAATCCCTGCTTGGCCTTGCAGGGGCCTGACACGTGCACTGTGCCTTCCCTCGTTCCTTGAGGGACATCGTTTAGCTCCTCTCTTGACCCTGAAATGCCACTGCCTGCACCATCTCCTGGTCCCTTCCTTACTTGAGAGAGCAGCGCACTTTCTGCCATGAATGTCAGAATTATTGCCTTTTTAATGTGTTTTGCAAAATATGATGGTACTAAATCCAGTAAAAGGACAGAGCCCCTCACTTTGGATGTGCCAGCCCCGTGGGGACATTCCCGAGTCCCTCTCTCATCTCCCAACCTACCAACTCCAGCCCACCCAGTCCCTTTGCTTGAGTCTAGCAGGTGGTCTCACCACTCCAACACCCGTGGCATTTTCCCGCTCCCCACCTCCACCCCCATGCGTTGCCCATTCGTGAAGCCACATCTCTTCTGAAATTTGAAAACTCACCTTAAAGCCCACCACCTCTTCCAAGGAGCCTCCCCTGATTAAGTGGGGACGAAGAACCCTCCAATGCATGACTGACAAATCCCCAATAAACGAGAACACACACACACGCCCCACAACAAATAGACACTCACAAAGAGAGAAAATGACACATTCCCTGCTTGCGAAATGTAGGCTCCTCTGAGGGAAAGATGGTCGATTTTATACCAATAACTAGTAAGTCATTTCAAACAATGAGGTGCTTTTAACATCATTTTGGGGGTTACTCAGTGAAACACGGCTGTGTCTTCTCTCCCCCACCGGCCCTCCTTTTTCTTTAAATCCCTCTTCATTTTCTTCTCAGTTTCTCAAATGCACAATTCCAGGGGACTGCCCAGTGTGGGTGACATGGATGACACTCAAGGAAGCTGGTTCTTGCAATATCCTCTGGGTGGTACCTCGTGTTTGGAGACTGGCAAATGCCCTAACCACTTAATTTTCTCATCAGGAAGCTATAATGACTCCATGCCTGCAGACATCCTGGGCAAACATGTCTGCTACATTGGGATAAGGGACCAAAACCCTCTAGAAAAGGTCCTACTGAAAGAAGGGGGGCACGGTTCCTGACAAGACTCAAGGTCCAGCCTCAGATAAGGATGCTGCAGAGGGAAGGGCTCTCTAAGGAACTGGGCCCGAGACCATCCCATCAGGGACAGAACCAGACACATTTGCTCTCATCAATGCTGCTTCTGGGGGTCAGTGTTAAGGCCACTCATGGGGGCGCTGAGAGACGCGTGGCATAAAGGGACCAGGACGAGGGGAAACACAGATGGAATGGCGGTAGCTGGCAGTTAGAACATGGCTTCAGACACCACGGCCACAGAAGCAGTGTAGCTACAAAGCCACGCGGTGCAACCTCGAAGCGAAACGTTATCGATTTTGTGGTTGTAAAAACGTACCTTCAACTGCAGAACTCAGTTTTATGACACCTTGAATAAAAACAAAAAGTGGCAGTTATAGAAGGGATCCAAATTACCTTTGCCAGGCTTCTCACAATACACACATGCTTCAGAACTGGATTTTTTTTTTCCTGGCTTTTTGAGAATTCAAGTAAACAGATATCAACTTCAAAAATGAAGTAATTTTCAGTCGTTGATTAGACCTCCTGAGTGTCTTCATCTCCCCACTAGTACCATTTGGGAGCGTTTTTCACTTAAATAAGGGATCTGACGTGTGTTTGGATGAAACAAAGGCCGAGTCTCAATAGTTTGAATGACTATGTCTGTAGATAAATCATGCTGGATGATGGATTGATGAAACTTCACTAAAAAAGACGCCAAGGTCTAATATTTCCTACTTAAATTGTGTTTAGAGATCATTTGCTACGTGTTGGGACAGGGTTTCTGTTGAAATACATAACAGGTGGTTAAAAATCATGGTGTGATACGGCAACATCCTTTTCTGGGGTGATTGGACCTGAGGCCATTTCTGGTCTCCTGGGTTCAGTGTTCCCATCCCCTGCAGGTCAGTGGAGGGGCTGAGCTTGTCAAATTTTTCATGAAGCAAATAGACACTACCCTTGATTGGATATTCATGTGCCTTTTTGGTGAATTGAAAGATGAAAATACTAAACTAAATGAGACCTTGTCTAATAGTTTGATTTTGAAAGTTTTTTTTTATAAGTCATAATTATAAATAAACAAATATTTCCCAAACCCTATGTGATAGCCATGATACCTTAGGGCTGAAAAAACAAAGCCTACATATTCATTGGGTTGAAATTCTGGTTCTCTTGCAAACAGGAGGAGTCTTAAAGGAAAAATGGAAACAAAACCCTTTTTCATACTGGCAAACCGAACTGCTATCAGCTTGAGCACACGCTGATTTTAACAGATTCTGTTCACAAAGAGACAAACTCGCTCTCCTTTATAACTTTCTGAAAAAAACTGCTTTTAAGTTACCAGTCGAATTTCATCTTTCCTGTGGAACCAGTAATGTCTGGTCAATGTTTAACAAGGGACTCTCCAGAGGAAAAAGTGTGCCTGTATTATGTGTATATATTATGAGTTTTACTGATATAAATGATATACACAAACTATACATAATAGTAAAATATACCGTCTTCTTTATTGCAAGTTCCATGTAGCCAATAGATTCTCACAGAATACTTTTGTTGATTTGGGCCCAACTCTTGTATTCATAGCCAGCAAATCAATCATGATTTGACAAAAATCATGTACTGAATTTCATCCCAGTTTGCTCTTTTCCCAATAAATTCATTATCATTATATCTTTTATGTGAGCTGCTATTAAACTATTTTTCACTTTTGTATAAATTATTTTCATTAAATTAAAACTCTTTCAACATCAACACTATGTAAATACTCCCACTAAGGCCTATGTCGAGGTACCAGCTTGGATGTCAATGAACGTGGCTTTGGGAAGAGATGGGTAGTAGCAAAACCATCATGCAGTATTTCACCACACACGGACAGGAGACATAAAAAACCCCAAGAGCATGGATAGTAAGATGTAGTCAAACGATTAGAAGTAAAGAGTTTTAGGTATTTATTACCTTTGTTTTTTAACATAATTATAATTGGAAGTTTGCCTAGTTTGATTTGTAATAATGGCTATGTTTAATAATGGACTTAGAAAATTCCCGACAATGTAACAATTCGCTTTTGCCAGCTGGTATGAACCAGGTCTGACACACCATGGCCATAACTGATGCTTCTTTTTACTCAGGGCCAGAGAAGAAAATCTTGACCTTCCAAATACTTTCTGAGATATTCACAAAAAGGGTTGTAATTTAACCAAACAAGCCAAATGTGAATAAGCTGAGCATTTACTATTATTTTGCCAGTAATTTCACAACCTCTTAAACCTGTCATACGCAAAAATATACTATACATAGGTCACCTTGGAAATAACAGTCATTGACCATCAACGAAGAACACAGGCTAAACGGTTTTGGCATTCTTTTGGTCAGGCAACCATGCCAAGAGGTATGAGTCATTGGCTTAGTAAGCAATGATCCTGTCTTTTTTAAACTGTGGAATCTTTATGCAGGAAACCAGGTCAGAATATTGATTTTTTTCCAGCCATGTTTATTTTTGTGCGCAACTATGGTGTCAGCAACTCTCACTCAAATGAAAGGACAACAGTGCGATCTAATCAGTGTGTAGAAACAGGCTTTGCAAGTAAAGCAAGAAAGTCTAAAGAATTTCTTATGGGAGATGTGGGTGGTGGTGGATGGGAGCCCAGGGAAGCATTTATAGAGTAAGGGATAAAAAGGTCCATTAAAAAACAAAATTCGGACTTTATAACTCTAAGTGTAAACATCATTTTAACAAAAACTTTAGTGATTTGTTACTCCATAGGTACTTCTCTTAGTTTTTTAAACCCCAAATCAAGCTTTTCCCTATAGCAAGATAGGCTTTTATATTGCAAGGTTAACTATGTTACAGTGAAAATCTAGAATTGGCTAAATCTGGTTAGGTAGCTAATATTAACATTATACAAAAACTTATAGAATGAGAAGCTATCTCCTTTATCTTAAAATAGAAATATTAAAAAAATGAATATTTAAGAAACGATTGATGTTGGTGCTGAAAAGCTACACGTAGCATCGCTGACTTCTAGGACACACAGTAGACATTGTCTGCTGACTGGCTGACATTGACATTGCCTGGAATTCAGGGTGAGCCGGAACACATACATATATGTATATATACACACAGTGGAGCCTACCCATCCCCTCTCCCCCATTTAAATCTTCATAGTCCACCGAAATGTTTTTTCCACCTAATGACTCACCTCAGTTGATCTAAAGTAATTCTTAGGAGAAAGGGTCAGGTTAAAATAATTCATGCTAAAGTGTGCATGACTAGGACTCACTAAAACCCTGCAGTGACATCTCATTATTGTTAAAATGCTCATCAAATGTTTAACCCTGGCCAATGAGGCCCTATGTGATGTATTCCTGCTTATTTTCTTATTTCTTCTACTTCATTTCAGGTGACTTTCTCCCTCACTCAAATGCTTTAGCCGCTTGGTTTTCTCTCTGTACTTTGCAGTGCTAATTCCTTTTTGTCCCCGCTCCACCCCTACTTGCTGCTCCCTCCGTCTTGAATGCTCTTCCCCAAACTGCTGGATCTTCCCACAGCTAGCTCTTTCTCTTCATTCAGCTTTTACTGCAAATGTCACTTTCTCGGAGAATCCTTCCTTGATTACTGTATTTATAGCAGTCCCAGTAAGAATTCTCTGGCCCATCTCTCTCTTTTATTTATTTGTTTTTTTGCGGTACGCGGGCCTCTCACTGCTGTGGCCTCTCCCGTTGAGGAGCACAGGTTCCGGACGCGCAGGCTCAGTGGCCATGGCTCACGGGCCCAGGCGCTCCGCGACATGTGGGATCTTCCCGGCCCGGGGCACGAACCCGCGTCCCCTGAATTGGCAGACGGACTCTCAACCACTGCGCCACCAGGGAAGCTCCCTTATTTTTTTTTTTATAGCAGTTATCACTACTTAAAGATTATCTCATTGATTTAGTGTTTGGTTCTTTGTTTTGGGCTGTTTTTCCTCATTAGAACGTGAGCAGAATGAGAACGGGAACCTGGTCTTTCTTGCTTGCTGCTGTAACTCCCTTGACCAGAACAGTGCGTGGCATACAGTACATACTTAATCAATATTTATCAGACGAATAAGTGATATTTGCCAAGTGTTTCCAGGTGTCTTCAAAGAAAATCTGATCAATCCCAGCAAGTGTAATTCAAACATGTTATCTTAATTGTGGATATCATTGAGCAGAATCCTAGATTTTATTCTGTTGACCACTGACTATTTCTATTCAGAGGCTGGTCTTCATGGAGATTAGTGAACATTGATGTGTGGAGTGAATACACATAAATTACAGTAGAGATTAGGTTTCAGGATTATAATGTAAAAAGTCCCCAAGAAGTAAGTTTAGCCATGTTAGGTTTAGGGTTACGGTTAGGGTTAGGGTTAGGGCTATGGTTAGCGTTAGGGTTGGAAGCAAGATTATGCCCTAAGTGGACTTCAAGGAGTATTAGCGAATTGATTTTATATCCAAATATCTCTAGAATCTGCAGTTTTCTTGCCTCTACTGTCATTACCCCAGGCCACATTGCCATAGTAATGTTCACAGGAATCTGTATGATAAGATATGGATTGAGAAAGAGGAACTAAGAAAGAGCCATTCTGTTTTTAATAACCTTCTTCCAATGCATTCTTTTTTTTGGCCGTGCCTTGTGGCACGTGGGATCTCAGTTCCCCTGAACAGGGATTGAACCCTGTGCCCCCTGCATTGGAAGCACGGAGTCTTAACCACTGGACCATCAAGGAAGTCCCTCAGTGCATTCCTACACTGCAGCTGGAGTGATCTTTTCAAAAGGCAAGTCCAATTATGTGATATCCTCTCCCTTTTAAAATTCTTAAATGGCTTGTCATTACTTTTAAGATAAAAGCCTTTATTCAAAAGCCTTAACAGGACTTGCAAAGCCCTACATGATGTCACCCATAGTGGAATAAAAATGGTCACAAATTCTTCCGTACACCTCCCATAGAGAGATGTGGGCTATGTCCCCTCTTCTTGAATCAGGGCCAGCTCTGAGACTGCTTTGACCATTAAAAGTACAGTGGAAGTGATACTCTCCCAATGTCTGTGCCCAGGCTTTATGAAACAGGCAGCCTCTTTTTTTCTGTCTCTGGAAACCCTGACATACCAGGTTGGAAGTCCTAAGACTGCTGTGATGGAGAGACCAGGTTTAGACATTCTAACTAACAACATCTGCTGAGGGAAGAAGCTAGAAGGCCTTGAGGAGACTGCTGGTGAAAGCTAGGAGGACAAGGAAAACTTGCCACCGTCCTCCCAAACTGGGAGACTAGAGAAAAGGCAACTCTTCTGATGTAGAGACAGGACGCTTGGCAATGTTGTCACCTGTAGTAACATGGAAAATAAAAAAATACCTGATGAATTCATAGATTTTAGTAAGGATTTGCAGGTAGAATGCTTGAAGTGCCCGTTGGTTCTTTAAAAAAGTTGCATATGATAATGTATAAAGAAAGATGAGTTAAAAAAAGGAACTGTTCAGTTTTCAAGCAAAATTTAGAAGAAATATATAGAGCTAGTACTTGTTGGTTTAAAAAAAGATAAAATGGTTTCACATTCCTAGTTTTGTCAAAGGCAAGAGGCTCTCAGCTTAGAAATTGACTGATGGTGGAGATCATCTCAAGCGTGTGGCCATAAGACCCTTTTTTATGCCTTCAGAAAGACTTAAGTGTGCCTCAAGCTTCTAAAAGAGACAAAAATTCTTCTAAGAATCCTAAGGGTGTTTTCCCACGGCACCCTGACTCTGAGCCCAGGCCAAAGAAGGGATTGTCTTGAGGAGAATTGTGGATGTGTGTTTTGTCTAATAGAGTGAAGTCTAATAAGATTCATAGGAGACCCACAAAGATTTCAAGAGGAGTGTATTAGTGTACACATTATCAGCTTGGATAAAAATGGGCAGAGGTAGTTCAAAGTGGAAGAGTCTTTAAAGCCCCCAAACGTCTATGGGCAGGAAATAGGCTGAGAAGATTATTCAGTGGCAAATGCCGTTTCTTATGTGCTAAGGACTAAATTGTGTTCCCCTCACCCCTTCTTCCCCAAATTCATACGTTGAAGCCCTAGCTAACCCCTAATGTGATGGCATTTGGAGATAGGGCCTTTGGCAGTTACTTAAGTCTAGATAAGGTCATGAGGGTGGGGCTCCCATGATGGGATTAGTGCCTTTGAAAGAAGAGGGAGAGAAATATATTACTCTCCCTCTCCACATGTATGCACTGAGGAAAGGCCATGTGAGCACACAGCAAGGTGTCCATTTACAAGACAGGAAGACAGTCCTCACCAGATCCTGACCATGCTGGCACCCTGATTTCAGACTTCCAGGCTTCAGAAGTGTAAGAAATAAATATCTGTTGTTTAAGCCATCCAGTCTATGGTATTTTGTTATGGCAGCTCGAGCTAACTAAGACATTATGGAAACAGGATAACTTAGGAGGTATGACCAAGAGTTTTCAGGGTGGCAACCAGAACTGCAGAGAGTCAGGGAGCAGGACTGGGCCCTCCAAGTCAAGGAATGGCAGTATGTGGATTTCAGAACTGCTCCAGGCCAGTGATTGCTCTATGCCTCCTTTTCCTCCACTCTTTGAATGAGAGTGCTCACTGCATTGATCTCACCTCTGTACCATCCGTATATGCTGGGTTGGTATGTGTGTGTATGGTGGGGGTATTATACTTTTCATTTCAGTTCACAAGTCTTCATGTTGAGAGCAGCTGTACTAGAGAGCTATATCAAAGATGCCTTATCAGCACTTGACCCTTATTTAGATGGTAAGAACCTGGACCTCAAACTTGAACTTAATGCCATAATAAGATGACTCTTCTGGACGGCTTTAGGAGTGAGTACATTTTGCCTACAGGGGAATGTAAATAGTTTGTGTCCAATGGTGAACCATGGCTGACTAAAGATAGCCACAAATTATTTGAAACTGTTCCCATTGAGAACAGTTGTTCCCCTTGACCTTGGTGGGCTCTGTGACTGCTCTAACCAATAGAATATGGTGAAAATGATGCTATCTTGGCCCGGCCTTAATAGTTCCTGTCTCCCGGGCACTCTCTCTGGGAGCCCTGAGCTGCCCTGTAAGACGTCTTAAAGCTGCAGTGCTGGAGGGGCCACTTACAGGTGCTCTGTTCAACAGCCCCAGCTGAACACACACCCCCAGCCCCCCGACATTGAAACTAAGGTACCATGTGAATAATGCCATCCCGGATCTCCTAGACCAGCCCAACCTCCAGCTGAATATGCAACAGAAGAACCATCCAGGTGAACCCTGTCTAAGTTCATGTCCCATAAGATCGTGGGGTATACGAAAGCAGTTGTTTTTAAGCTCCTTTGCTATGTTTTGGAGTCATATGTTATGTAGCAACAGGTAACTGAACCTGAGCCCAAATTCTCTGACCTTACCTGGCATCTCAGCCCTTAGCAATCGGTACTCCGGTCACACCACGCTTTAGGTCTCTGAATATTAACATGTGCCCTCTGTCACTCTTCCTGATCTTCCAGCTCTTAGCTTATGAGGATTTTCTCAGGGAAGTTCTCCCTGACCCTCTAAATTAGTTCCTTTGTTACAGTAGATTCTCCTGCAAAAACTGTGTTTCTTTCAGAGCAATTATCTCTGTGATTATTTCATGAATGCCAGCTTCCACTTCTAGATTGTGAGCAAGACACTTTGATCAACGATTTCCGGAGTCAAGTAGTGTGTCTGGACACAGTGCTGAATAAATATTTAAGTAGATGAATGGAAATATTTGATGCAGCTGATAAGGACTCCCTCCTCACCGGAGAATCTAATAACTGTGTCACTATTCTTCTCTCTCACACATTGTGAACTTTTGGATTCAAAGTTGTTGTAACTGAGGAAAGACAATGTGACTTAATATCTGTCTGTGATGGCAGCTCAGCACAACTGAAGTTGCTAAAGTTCCTTTTGGTCACCACTGTGCAGAGAAGAGGAAGCTGAAAATTGCTTCTGTGTGTGTGTGGGCACAGGAGAGCAGAGGAAAAAAAACTGTCCGTGTTCTCACATTTACGTCTTTGCTGGAAATTAGGGAGCTCTCCTGAGAATCTAAAGAAAGTTGTGGGTACTCAACTTTCTAAATGATTTCTAAATTTAAGTTTAGAAATAATTTCTTACTAGATTGTGAGCTCTTTTCTGCCCTACCCCTTCATCCAAAACTGTGGCCGGAAAGAACTGCAGAAGGGCTGATGTCTGGGTAGATTCCATACCGTCCATTACCTCTGCTTCCAAGACTATTTTCTAAATATCTAATTTGCAGTCTACTGTTTTTTTTAAAATGTATTTCCGTACTTATTGAGTCTTGTTCATGTGGAAAATAGATGGGTCCACTGGAAACTGTCTTTCTTAAAATTTTTCTGCTGTTTCCTTAAGTCCTTAGTCTGTCATTTTTGCTGTATGTGATAAGGTCCCTATAAATGTCCTTAAAATGTCCATTTCATAATTTTAAAAGGATTTTCCTTTGCCTCGTTATAGTTCTCTTAACAGTAGTCTCCAAATGGGCCTATGTACAATATTAAAATTTTTTAAAAATTATTTTTTGGCCATGCTGCGCGGCTTGCGGTATCTTCTTTCCCCGACCAGGGATCGAACCCAGGTCCAAGGCAGTGAAAGCCAGAGTCTTAACCACTGGACCGGCAGGGAATTCCCTACAATATATTTTTTAAGAGGGTTTAGTAGGGCTCCAATCAGAGAAAAGAAGACCTCCATTTACGCATAATATTCATAATATAATTTAAAAGAAAACACTCCCCAAATGGCAGGGTTACTATGTAGACCGACATAACCCACATCCTCTGAGCGCGTTCACACACTCTGGGACCTTGTCCATTTCCATGGCTCTGATTTGTCCTCCCTCCCTAAGCGCACCATACCGTACTTGTCCCTTTTGAACGTGTAACAGATTAAAGAGCTGGGCAGGAGGCAGATGTAGACACACCTTTGATCTCTCATCCTTGGGGCTTAAGGGAGGGCACACACCTGGCGGCTGCTGAGCCGGAAACAGAACACAGGCCCGATTGGAATTACCTTCAAGGGAGCCGCAGCTCCGCCAAAGAGGCAGCTGGGTACGCTGCAAGGACGCGGAGGGAGGAGAGCCCACGATGGGCTGAGGACGCAATAGAGTCCCAGCCGTGTGAATTCGGGCTAGCTGGGGGCTGGTTAGATTTCTTAGGCAGAGTATGGGGAAGATCAGGCAGCTGTATTGAGAAAAAAATTGAAGAAATTCTTTTGCAAATAATATTGCAAAACGTTCAGCTGTGCACAAATGCTGAAAGGCAATTTTGACGGCAATTCGGGAAACTTTCGAAGAAATGATTTTTAAAAGTTTTTTTTTTTCCTTAGCGAAACTCTTCTTTTTATTAAGGATTTCACCTTTGCACCAGGATGCTTTAAAAGTTCGTAGTCAAAACAAGATCTGGAGCGTTTCCTGTGATTTTTGGTGAAACCGCATTGCCCCCTGGTGTTTGCGTGCTGTTTTACACCATCACGTGGAAAGCCCGGAGAATGCCCGTCAAGCCGTGCAAGGATGCTGCTTCCAGCCTTATCCGGGGTCACAGAATATAGACATGGTTTGACAAAACATGGAATGAAATTTTAAAATTCAGATTCTTTTCTTCTCCACCCTCTGCGGAATCTTCGAGACTTCCGAATAGCTTTTAAAAGAAATGGATCAGATTCTAATCTGCCAGTTTTTTGTAAGTGGTCATAGGAGTGGCCGCTGCACACTTACCCATTTTTCAGAACCAACTCAAATATCTCCTGTGTTGTAAAACCTTTCCTGGCGTCTTCTCTGCATTTTGTACACACCCGAACTGTCCTGCCTCTCTCTGCCTCCATGCTTCTCTCTCTGATGGAAACTTGAAAGGGAGGATTATACCTGATTTATATTTGTATCCACCGTGACTAGCACAGTGCACAGTGCCTGGCAGAGTATGTGTACAATGAAAATTTATTGTTTGTTGGTTGCATGTAACAATGCCGTTCACAAAAGGATCAAATACACTTCCTAATCAACAGCAACTGAAAGTCAATATGGCCACAGAATTGGAGGCAGGAGAACGTGGTCCTTGGATGGGACTTAGCGGGGGTCCTGAAGCTCCCTGAAACTGTGCAGGCACCATGTCCAATTATGGAGGAGAATGGTTAGAATAATCTAAAACTAGAATATATCTACCTCTAACAATCTAGAAATCTATACAATGGTTCAAACTTCTGTTTCCTCCCCCAGTGAACCTCTACTCTAAAAAGATCATGAGTATATTCATTGTCACCAGTTCAATCACAAACTTCTTTGGGGCAGACATGTCTGGGAGTAAGTGTAAAGCTGCCGAATGATACTATTGAAGATACTGGGGCATGTTGACTGAGTCCATCATCCCTGAGCTGAGTGATAAGGAGAGGGAAACATTGGGGTCTAGGGCAGGTTATGAGTATCGAGAGGCACTCTGCAAAGGAACAGAAACTGTGAATCAAGGGTACCTATACCTCTGTATAATGTGTATGGTGTTATTCTGCTTTAGATATCATCTTAGGGCAGACAGATGACCAGATCTGAAGGATCTATTACATTAGGATGGGTCGAGAGAGTGATATTATTAGCAAGACTGCTTTTTAGGTTATAATATTGTCACGTTAATACTATCCATAAAAGCTCCTTGAAGTCACTTATTATGCTTGTATTCAGTTAAAATAAAAAATTTCAAGGAAGCCCTCACAGTAGAGGCACGATTCATGGTTGTTAAGAGCTTGAATTTTGTTTTTTAATTATCACATGCTAGTGACTTTATTATTATTATTATTCTTTGGCCGCACTGTGCGGCTCGTGGGGATCTTAGTTCCCTGAACAGGGATCGAACCCAGCCCCCTGGTGCAGAGTCCTAACCACTGGACCACCAGGGAATTTCTAAGAGCTTCAATTTTGGAGTCAAACTGAACAGATACAAATACTGACTGCATCACTGACTAGCCATTTGACCGTTGGAAAGGTCATTAAACTTTTCTGTGTCTCAGTGTCCTCAGCGGTCAAAACGAGGATGCCACTAATAGCATAGACTGTCTGGTGTTGGTAAATGTCTGTGGTGTTTGTTGGTGAAGAGGACCACGTGAGTTTCCCACTATGACTGACTAAGGGGTGATAAAAAAAATTTCTGTACTCTTGAAAAAGTCCGTTCTATGAGACATCATTAAAACCCCGAAATACAGAGGAATGTTCTAGGTAGTGAGGCTTCTCCAGTGCTGGTCTTGTCCCTGAGGATGGCCTCAGTGCACACCTGGACTGCAGCACATCTCTGACACTTCTAGACCAGCGTAACTGGGCCTCTGGAGTATGTTGGGACTCGAGATTGTCCATTCTCGCCTCATTCCAGTACAGAGCTCTGCCCTCAGGGCTAGCTCAGAGCCCGAATGGCTGCTAGCAGTGGGGGTCAAGGGCAGTCTACTTTGGCCCTGGTTCTTTCCAAAGGCATCTGGAATATGCTGCTGTGGCATAAAATTATTTCAAGCTGATGACATTTGAGAATGGGTTTCTCTTTTTGAACTCTCTTATCTGCTTAAAAGTAGAGCCAGCTCGGTTGTCATAAATCCACTCTCCAGGAGTTCCTGCAACCAGGTAAGACTGATTCACCACCAGAGAAGAGAAATGTCACCACATTTAAGCAGATATTGTCATAAAACGATCATATCTCTCATCTATCCTCCCCAGGGCCCATTTATCTTTCCTGAGTCATTGGTTACGTGCTTTTTCCTCCCCTTCCCCTAGTAAGAGGGTATATAAGCCTCAAATTCTAACTACCTCCTTGAGTTATATTTTTCTATGAATTCTCATATGTACCTGAATTAAACACTGTGTTTTCTCTGGCTAATCTGTCTTTTGTCAGTTTAATTTGCAGGCCCCCAAGGAAAGAACATAAGAGGGTAGAGGGAAAATATTTCCTCCCCAACACATCCTTATATGGCTTTGCCCAAATATTGGACTCTGCTCCGCTAAATATCTACTCAGATCCTCAGAGCTAGCTCGGCACCTTTCATCAGGATATTCTCAGTTTAAGGAGCTGTCCACCATAAATGAGAAACAGAATGCCCCATGATGTGTTATTATGCAAATATTACACCTGTAATATTTGATGTGTTAATATTTGTAAAGCCTCTTTGAACAACGGCTGACAAATACAAGTGCTAGGTAACGGTTAGGGAAAAATAAATATTCACTAGATTGTACAATCCCAGTCTTTAAGACAAAGCAAGGCAGACGAAGTCTAGCATTCCAAGCCTTCTAGATTTTTCTTTTCATTTTGCGCTGCATCTTTATAATCCCCCACATGTGATGACGTAAAAAAGTGAATACTGTTAAGAAGGCTAAAACTTTTTTTTTTTTAAATAAATTTACTTATTTAGTTTTCACTGCGTTGGGTCTTCGTTGCTGTGCGTGGGCTTTCTCTAGTTGCGGAGAGCGGGGGCTGTTCTTTGTTGCAGCGTGAGGGCTTCTCATTGCAGTGGCTTCTTGTATTGTGGAGAATGGGCTTTATGTGCACAGGCTTCAGTAGTTGTGGCACGTGGGCTCAGTAGTTGTGGCTCGCGGGCTGTAGAGCGCAGGCTCGGTAGTTGTGGTGCATGGGCTGTGCTGCTCTGCGGCATGTGGGATCTTCCCGGACCAGAGCTGAAACCCATGTCCCCTGCATTGGCAGGCGGATTCTTAACCACTGTGCCACCAGGGAAATCCAAGAAAACTAAAACTTTTTAATTGTTGGAATAAGATAATCAAAGTGAGCTCATTTTAGCTAACTTCTGCCTTTTGAAGTCTAACGGAGAATGTCATTTTTAAACGTGTGCAAGGCATATTCAGACTTATACAAAATGGACTGGGGGGACGACTGGAGAGATAAATGGTGGTAATAACCACTAACTATGGTGCAAAATTATGCATCCTGGGGGAGCCTGGAAATGTATGTTCTCTTTCAAGAGGAGATGAGACAGAAAATTGAGCCTATAATGTGATTTCTAAAGGCGTATGATCACCAGTGAGCTAAATGGGGCTTCCAGGGAATTCCACTGCGTTCCAAGCAAACCTGGCAACTGATAGCTTCCTGGACAGCTGTTTCTCCCATCTAGTCCCCAAATTCTTTTTTGTTAACTGTCGGCTAAATCTTTATGTGAGTGCAAAAGCCACCCTGCAGAAACAAATTTGTCTTAGAGGTTTTCCTTTTCATTTGGTAAGTGATGTGCAAAAATTCTGATGGTCCTTCTCAAAGTCTGCAGTGAAAAGGCAAGGGTATGGTTTCTACAAGTGCAGTCAAGCATAACATTGTGTTATGTTTAGGAGAAATTTCTGAGTCATTTTTATTTCAATATCTCCACATGTATAGAACAATTCTGCTTATATTAACCACATCCTGAAGTTAACGACTGACAACTGTCCGGTAAGCGAAATGGTCCATATTTGGTCTATAAACCATCTAACATTAACTTTTCCGTAACTAAGCACATTGAAATCAAGGTCAGTCTATTAGTTTTATGTGAGGTTTTTTTTTTTAATGAATTTATTTAGTTATTTTTGGCTGCATTGGGTCTTCGTTGCTGTGCGCAGGCTTTCTCTAGTTGTGGTAAGCAGGGGCTACTCTTCGTTGAGCGGGCTTCTCACTACGGTGGCTTTTCTTGTGCAGAGCATGGGCTCTAGGCACGCGGGCTTCAGTAGTTGTGGTGCACGGGCTTAGTGGCTCCGTGGCATGTGGGATCTTCCCAGACCAGGGCTTGAACCTGTGTCCCCTGTGTTGGCAGAAGGATTCCTAACCACTGCACCACAAAGGAAGTCCCATATGTTAGGTTTTTAAATTAAGAACATCTATGTGTGGTGACGGATATTAACTAGACTTATTGTGGTGATCATTCAGCCATATATACGAGTATTGAATCATTACGTTGTACACCTGGAAATAACATGTTATATGTCAATTATACCTCAGAAAAGGACATCTGAAAAGGTTAAGCTGCTTGACTCTTGGTTGAAACCGTTTACTAGCCTCCCATTACAAAACTTTCAAAATCCTTCAGATGGTGTATGACATTCTGGGTTATCTGGGTCCTTCCTACTTCTTTTTTTAACTTAGACCACGCACATCCCTCCTCCCCTCTCTCCCCACTACTAATCTCTGTGTTCCAGTGATGCTGGCTTTTTTCAGTTAACTTTTTCTTCTCATTCCTGGCCTTTGTCCTTTGCTGTTCCCTCACCTGGAACTCAAGGAAGATTTCCTTGAGGAAGGGGCAATGAATTTTCCCTGACCACACATTTCATAGTTGACCTAGAATCTTAACACTGTTATTTCTCTCTTTTCAGCACCCTATAACCATGGTAAACTATTATATGCATAAGCATTACAAAAAATCAAAAAGTCTCGATTATCTGCTCCTTGAAGTAGGGGCAGTTCCTGGGTGGGTGTTACTGCTGTGTCCTCAGGAGCAGCCCAGTGCCTGGCACACAGTAGGTGCTCAATAAATGCTTGATAAACATGGGAAGCAATTCTTTTTTTTTTTAAACATCTTTATTGGAATATGATTGCTTTACAATGGTGTGTTAGTGTCTGCTGTATAACAAAGTGAATCAGCTATACATATACATATATCCCCACACCTCCTCCCTCTTGCATCTCCCTCCCACCCTCCCTATCCCACCCCTCTAGGTGGTCACAAAGCACCGAGCTGATCTCCCTGTGCTATGCGGCTGCTTGGGAAGCAATTCTTAATCCTACCTACTCTTAAATTGATAATTTATGCTTTTCTGCTTCATGACTGTACTTGAGCAGAAACGATAACCGCGTCATGGAAATAGATTATTTAAGTCCTAGATGGAGCCAGTTATTTCCCAAAGGTAGAAAACAGATTTTGAACTTGAACTCCCCAGGAGCTAACTTTCTAAACAGATATTCTCTCCCACATATCCTCATGCACTGCTTATGGGATTATAATTTGTAAGAGAACCTATACAAATATAGGCTTGATGAAATAATTCTACTCTCCATTTTTTAGAATTTATTTTGAAGAAATAATCTTAGATGCTTTTGCCCTTGTCCCCATATAGTCTTAGTCCCAGCAGAGCAATAAGAAGAATTCTTTAAAAACCAAGATCATGTAACCCATTTGCTAAAACTCCTGTTTCACTTAGAGTAAGAAGCCGAATCCTTCCAATTGACAACAAAGTCCTGCGTTATTCATGTTATTTATGAATTTCATGTTATGCTCTTCAGAATTTTCTACAAGACATATTTTTGTTCAGGAAATACAGAAGCATTATTAAAGATAGAACAGTGACATTCAGAAAGGAGCCTTGGTAAGTTAATATTGTTTCTTATCTGTTAAAAATCAGTTATGAAGATTCCAGATTTTTCCAGAATTTTTTGGGGGGAAACATGATCACTACTCTTTAGTCACTCATTGCTGATTAGAGAGACACACACACACTAGACAGAATTTGACTTCTACATTTCTCCTTCTACATTTCTCATCCTTAAAAGTTAATGAGAACCAGGTAACACCAGGGAGTGTTTTAGAGACCGCTTGCTACTGAAGTACTTGTCCTTAATCTGTATTACTTTTACAGCCACTGTGTTCTTCCTCTTTCTAGGCTCAATTTCAGATGCTTGTCAATAGTGTGGCAAGCACACCTCCCGTATCAGGGCAGCCTAAATGCAGAGAAGCTGGGGAGAACTTACTTCAAACCCACTCCTCTTCCTTTGTTCCTATTTCCCCTTCATCTCCGGGGTAGGCTCTCACACCCATTCTCTTCTCTCCGTCCCCAGTTCCACGCCTGGGCCAGCACTGTGTCCTCTCGTCTGGACCCTTTCAGCTGTCTTCCAACTGGTCTTTCTGTCTTAGGCTTTTTTCTCTTTAATTCATTCTCCATAAGAGTGACTTCCTTACCTAAAAACAGGTACTAGCTCTCTACCGCCTGAAGGATAAAGCTCAAGGCCCAGATCCAACCTCTTCTTCCATCACGTCCTCTGTGTACCCTATTCTGTGGTCCACTCTTTCCTTCATACACCATGTGCTTCTGGGTCTCTGTTCCTCTACATGTGCTACGCTCTTGACTTGGACACCCTTCCCCAGTTTTCCATGTGGACAATTTCTTTTCACTTTCTGGGCTCAGCTCACTGCCTTTTGCAGTGAAGCCTTCACAATCCTCTTGAGGCACAAATCTATCCCCTGATTGTGTTCTTTTATCACTCAGCATATTGTTGTTATGGCCCTTAGTACACAGCATGATAATTAATTACATTTCTGTTGCCCTTAGTGACCTGTGCATTCTACTACAGCATTGCTCCCATTGGTTCTCTTATACTTTTGCTCTCTAGAAGTACTAATCGAAAGAAAATCCCTGTTGATGGGATACGCCTAAACAATTCTATTAAAAAGACTACTGTAATAACTATTGTTAGTATACAAATTGCTATTATGATGAAGAGGACTCTTACAATGAAAGCTGCTGCCACCACGACCATTACCTCCCCCATCATCACCTCCACCACCATCACCTCACCTCCACCACCATCACCTCCACCATCATCACCATCATCACCTCCACCATCATCACCTCCAACACCATCACCTCCACCACCATCACCTCCACGATCATCACCTCCACAATCATCACCTCCCACCATCACCTCCACTATCATCACCTCCACCATCATCACCTCCACCATCATCACCTCCACTACCATCACCTCCACCACCTCTACCACTTCCAACATCATCACCTCTATTTCCCTCACTTCCATTACTTTCATCACTTTTATCATTTTCACCAAGTCCACCACTATCAACATCATCCCCACCCATTAATATTTAGCACTGCCAAGTACCAGGCAGTAGGTTAACTTTTATATGCATTCTCTTACTTCACCTCCGCAAACTGAATAAAGATGGTCTATATGTTTGTGTCCCCCTAAAATTCACATGCTGGTATCCTAACACTCAATGTGATGGTCTTAGGAGGTGGGGCATTTAGGAGGTGATTAGGTTATGAGGGTGGAACCGTCATGAATGGGATTAGTGCCCTTATAAAAGAGGCTCAAGGAAGTTCCCTTGCCCCTTCCTCCATGTGAAGTTACATGTGAGGCCATTTATGAACCAGGAAGCAGAAGCCTCATCAGACACAGAACCTGACCATGTGGGCACTCTGATCTCAGACCTCCAGCCTCCAGAACTGTGAGAAGTAAATTTCTGTTGTTCCTAGGCCACTCAGTTTGTGATATTTTGTTATAGCAGCCTGAATTGACTGAGACAATGAGAAAACTGAAGCCCAGAGAGATTAAGTAAAATCCTGTGATTACACAACTCCAGGTGGAAGAGTTTGGATTATAAGTTGGGGCTCTCTGACCTCAGAGTCTGAATTCTTCATCACCGTCTCCTTCCTATATTCCAAACTACTTGGGGGCAGAGGCCATGCATTTTATTTCCTTTGCAGCCCTTCTTTCAGTGCTTTTCACATGGTGAGAATGCAATAAATGTTGAAATTCAATCCCGGATGCAAAATTTGGTAGCCTAATTGACATCCAACTTGCTTACCGAGTTTGCCTGTGTTAATTAAAAAGGCATATCGTACCATGAATAATTGGCCTGGATAGTCTTCATCAAGTGTCCATTTCAAAAACAGTAATCTGGCTTTTAATCTATTTTGTTCCTCCTATTAAATCCAAGACATTTTATTTTTGGTTTAAGACAGGAAGGCAAGGGCAAGGGTAATCTCAATACCCACCGAAGATACCTAGGTCTAAGAATGTGATTATGAAAGAAGACTAGAAGGGAAAGATCAAAAGTACGGAAGGAGCTGAAGGGAAAATACTGAGTCTTGTATATGTCACCTGGTGCCCCGTAAATCGTACAAATCTATGCAAAAGGAGTCGTATGTGCTTTTGTTTTCACTTAGAACTTTAGTGAGAAAATCTGTTGCAAAGAACAATTAGATCACCTGTCTTTGCTTGATTTTCCAAGCTGCAAGCAATGGTCAGACAGCATTTTATATTAGGAAGGCAAATTTGCAGAGGGTTGGTCAGAAGACTAGCATTTCGATGGAAACTCGGGCTAGAAAATCAGCTCTTCCCTGTTGCTAATAAGATACTGCTGTTTATGTCACCATTTCTTATTTCCTCCACTCCTGGTATCTTTGCTCCCTTCCATCCCCTCCAGCTGACTCACCCAGGCTGCACATCCCCACCTCCCTTGGACCCACTCTGTCATTTATTCTCTTACAGTGCTTTCCACGATGCATATGCAGGGGTGTGCTGGTCAAGTTTAGCAATCGGCTCTCTGAAGGGCCTTCTGATTTGAAACATTTGCTGATTTTTATGGTGCAAATTCTGCCATATGGCTGTTGGGAAGCTGCCAACGTGACATCCACCAGCTGGAAAAATGCTTGAAAATGTCACAATCAGTTCTCAGGAGCCAGTATGAGCTGGTGCCAGTGCACCCCAAATTCTGTGGGATCCCTTTGTATTGTGAGTGAAACCTTCTTTCCCCACCTCGGCCTTAAGGAAAAAGACTTTTCCTTGATAATCCCATTGCCCTCAAGCCCTTGCCGATTTGAGGTCACTTCTCACCCTTTCTCGAGAAGAGATGCTAAGGTCAGCATACAAAGAAAACAAAAAAGAAAAAGAAAAAAGCCTTGAGTCTTTCCAGATGAAGCCCCAGGCATTGTTATTAGATGCTGTTTTCTCTACATTTTGAGATTAATTAAATGATTATGATATGTGATGGTGGAGATCATTAACAATTAATGAAAAATTACTGTTTCAAGTATTGTCCTAACAACTTTACGTACATTACTCATTTAATCTTTATAAAAATTCAGTGAGATGGGTGACATTAAGATCTCTTTTTATCCGTGAAAGCCTTAAGTCCATAGAGTTTAAGTAACTTATAAAAAAAAGTAATGAGAAAAGATACCACATTTTCATGGTTTAAAATTCAAAATTCAGCAGGGTAGCCACAGAAAAGTCTCTTTCTTACCCGTGTTCCCAATCACCAGGTTTCTGTCCCTGACTATAATCACCGATCTCAGGTTTCGCGTGGACCACTGTACTTTTCCATTCCCGCTGCCATTTGTAGATCATTTGTTTGTTCCCACCACCCTATAGACTCTCTTGTTTTGAGGCTAAAATGCACTTTCACCATTTTCTCTGTATTGACTAACTTCCAGGATATTCCTCCTTTTCCATAGTGACTTTAACCCCTGATTCATGAACTTTTCCTTCCCATCCTCTGAGATTTCAACATCCAGGTTTAGGGTCTCACACAATTTCCCCAACTTTAGTAACCTTATCTCTACTCCATTTCCTCCATCACCAGCCCAGTCATCCCTCAGACATCACCATTTCTCAAATCAACTCTGCCTCTAAGTAATAGTAAAATTATTCCTTGGGTCATGACCCTTATCTTCCACCTGAATCACCTCTTCGGTACAAATGAATCTGCCCTAGGGCCATTTGTGACCCCCGGAACTTCCCCATTTTGCCCCAGCGAATCAGCGCCCTACTGGTTTCAGGTGTCGTCCTTCCTGGCCTGGGCCCTCATTTGACAAGAGAATTCTCTGTCCTCTTGTCCCACTACCTCTTATATCTATTCTAATATTACTCATCGCCTTTATATCCTGGGACAGATATGGAGACATTTCTGTGCTTAAAAACCATCAGTGGCTTCCCAGAGTTTCAATCCAAAATTCTCTGCTAAATAGCAAGTCATTCCATGATCTGAGGAGGTCCATGTTTCTAGTGTGTCTGGAATCATCCACTTCATGGGTCCAAGGCTTCAGCCAAACTCAGAGTGAGGCCTCTGTAATCATAAAAGTGCTTGTGTGACAACATTGTCATTCTTTCTGTTGCAAGAATGAATATCAACTTTTACTTCCAGAAAAACACAGCTCTGGTTGGCTGCACTTGACCCGTGGAATGTGGCTGGGAATGACTAAGTATAAACCACCCAAGAAGAGCATGTTATGACCATCCACAGTTTTTATTACTTCCCCACCTCAGTCCCTGTGTGCTCAGTCCCTTAGCGATCGCGATACGACCCCCGAGCTGCAGGTGTTATAGATGACATGGCACCATAGATACAGTCTATGAGCTTGAGGCTGCTTTGGTTCTTTAAGAAACCCAACTTAGGGATGTGAGGTATCACTGCGGTTTTCTGACTTCTATTAGGTTGCGGAGCTATTTCCCAAGAGAATAGCACAGCAGGTCCTCACAGGACATCTCAGCTGAGGTTGTAGAAACTTTGTGGCTCTCCTAGCTCTAGTTGATGGTAAAATACTCAAGTTCTCTGGTAGTGGCAGGCCAGTAGCATGACAGGAGAGATTGGCTGGAGCTCCCCAGCTGTTCCCTCTGTATGACTGTCACAGCAGAACAGGAGCAAACCAAAACCAAAAACGTCAGTCCAGATTGCTTAGGGTTGAAAGAAGAAGACCACAAAAGGACCAGCTATGAACTCTGCCCTCAGGGTCTATCTGGGATCTAGAAAGGATGGCAGTGATGTCCACAGGCTTAAGGGCAGAAGAAAGAAGTGCAGCTTGGTGCAGTGATCACAGAGTCTAAATTTTCTGAGAAAAGTCCTGATTTTAAATATTCTATTCTATTGTTACACGTGTTCTGTTCTTTTATCCTCAAAGCTTAGTCATTGAGAATTTAGGGGAAAATATATTTTTTACCCATGGTAGCGTTCTACACACGCACGCGCACACACACACACACACACACACACACTCAGTTTTAGGAAGAATAAGAAGGTCTCAGTTGAAGCTATGCTACCAGCTGTGCTTTCCACAGTCCTATGGAAAGATGACTAGAGAAAGCTAAGAAGGTTTGGTCACAGGGAGGAGTGGTCTTAGCATCACTCTTCATCTGCTGAGACCTGAAAAGTGTGGGACTAGCTGCCTTGGAGAAAGAAGAGAGGATCATTTCAACTCAATTTACTGGTACAAACATCTTCCACATAAAATGGAGGCTTATTAGGATTCCATTCAACCACTGTTTCTAGCACCAGAGAAGGGGCTAGGAATTGGCATTATTCTAGAGAAATTTCAAGAGGTTTAAATGGACTTGAAAACAACACTATCCTGTCATTATCTTCAGTGATTTCTTAGGGTCAGAGATGATGTCTGGGAGGGATTCATTAAAGGGCGTTTCTCACATTGATTTGTGACCCAGGAGTATCTATAGGAAAGAATTTCTCTTGACGGCATCCTCAGGGAGAAAACTATGTTTCCAGTTCTGCAGACTGACATATACTCACTGTATGATGCTAATAAAGATGTGAAGCATTTAAAAAATTCAATGGTATATTTTATAACCACCTTCTTCAAAGAACTCTGGTCTCTAGTTGCCTTATATGATCAATGATAACGACTAAATGAAATGCTTATTTGTGTCCTCCAAGAGCAGCCTCTGAAGTATTTACATAAATGGATACTGCTGGATAAACGGCACATTCCTTCCGCTTGGGTTCATATTTGTTTCCTTTCCTCCTCTAAAAGCCAGTATATTATTACCGGGAGACCATGATACTTTGGAAAATGTTCTAGATTTAAAGTCCAAGGCCAGAAGACCAGTTTTCAGAGATGCAGTGAAGAAGATACAGGAGAAGTTGGGCCTGATCTTCTCTAGGTTTCTAATTTTTCTAAAGATGTGATTAATAATTTATGACTCAGAAGGCCTGGATTTGAATCCTGACTCTTCTCTAAGATGTTTGACTACCGTTAAGTTAGTTGATCTTTGTTGCCTATCCTGTAAGGAGGCAGGTACTTTAGCTGAACTCAAAGTCCCTTTCAGCTGTAGAATTTGGTAACTCTCAGAGGACCGGTGTGATGTTTAAACGCAGGACTTCTTCCTGGGTTCTAGGAAAAGCTCTCATAATATGGAACTCCTAGGTGCATTCTCCATTATTTATGTTCATCATTTGATCGAAGAC
Organism: Grampus griseus; assembly: GCF_964374135.1. NCBI lineage: Eukaryota > Metazoa > Chordata > Mammalia > Artiodactyla > Delphinidae > Grampus > Grampus griseus. Next base: position 34,096,791 of record NC_139006.1, on the reverse strand, counting down.
TAGTGTCCAAAACTTTGATTAAAAAAATACATTGAGTTATCTGACTGATAAAATATGGAGAAGATGCTGATGTTAGCTGAAATGAGGTGAGAAAAGGCCAAATATTCAGAAAAGACCAAGGGATCAATTTAGTTTCTCTTTACAATAAACAACCCAATATATCAACGATAAATAAGAACTGTCCTGATACAACGCTATAAACAGAAATAGCTTTACTGAAACTTAGCCTGAGGTTTTATGGAGAGAAGATTAGACTAGAAAGCCTCCAAATCTGTTGAGAGAAACCTTTTTTTCTTCATCTCTATTTGAGATGATAAATGATGCTTTTCAGTTCCAGAGGCCCAGTGAGAAATCAAGGATGAAATAATAAATGCTTATGTGGCTAGAAATAAACGTAGCTGCATCTTCCCCCATGTGAGGAATGTACAGCCATAATGAAGATCAGACAAAGAATTATCATCACAGACAGGAAATGAGGTGGTAAGCAAATAATTAAGGAGTATTCAATCATCTCGGAGAATACTCGCAAGGGCCGTAAAAGGCAAACACTGTTAGCCATATTGTTGAGAAATTACGGTAAGACAAAGTGAATGAAATGAAATTAGTGTCAGGGAGGGAATGCAGTATCATGGTCTCACTAGGTTTATGCTTTTGGGCAAATTGCTTATTCTCCAACATTCTTAATTTTTTCCCCTGTATAGTAGAGCAAGTAATATCACCCTCACTGGAGTGACAAAACGATTAAATAAAGTCACAGACCTGAAGTACAAAATGATGTTTCTGAAACATAAAAGGGGTCAATAGGGGAGCTCCCTGGTGGTCCAGTGGTTAGGACTCCTAGCTTTCACTGCCAAGAGACCGGGTTCAATCCCTGGTCAGGGAAACAAGATCCCACAAGCCATGTGGCCAAAAGAAAAAAAGGGTGTGTGTGTCAATAATTGGTACCTATTATTCAAGAATAGAAACAGGTGATATTTGATCCACCCGGTCAAATAAATGTATTCTAACGCTGATATGAAAGATGTTCTCCGGGAGAGGTGACAGCTCGTTAAGATACACTATATAAACAGTATGCCCGAGGAAGACTTTATTCAAGCCATAATTTTCTTTTTTTTTTCTTTTTCTTTTTTTAAAAAATATTTTGGCTGCTTTGGGTCTTCATGGCTGTGCACAGGCTTTCTCCAGTTGCGGCGAGCCAGGGCTACTCTTCGTTGTGGTGCGTGGGTTTCTCATTGTGGTGGCTTCTCTTGTTGCGGAGCATGGGCTCTAGGCGTGTGGGCTTCTGTAGTTGTGGGACACGGGCTTAGTTGCTCCATGGCATGTGGGGATCTTCCCGGACCAGGATCGAACCTGTGTCCCCTGCGTTGGCAGGCGGATTCTTAACCACTGCGCCACCAGGGAAGTCCCCGTAATTTTCTTGAAAGTTGGAGATCCTCCACTTGCATGCATAAATGCGTTGGTTATGATGGTGATACATGTTGCAAATTTTTATTCAGTTTGTAGGACAAATACCATGTTTCCTTGTATTAATGCTGTAGATAGTAATGGAGGTTTTATATGCAGGTATTTCTTTCCTGTGACTTTTGCCCTACAGGCAGGCCTTCACCATGGAAACGGACTTCAATTGTCTCAGGAAGAGAAGAGTTCCAGCCAGACTAGAGATCCTTGGTCAGGTTCTAAGTAGCCTTTTAGAGTCTGTTAAGAAGGGTGCACACCAACCGCCCCGCAAGAGTGGGTAGGAGCATGGGCTCCTCTTTGTGGAACAGATGTCAGAGGCACTGTGGTAGGCAGAATCATGCCCATCCCCCCCTCCCCAGCAAAGGTGTCCAAGTCCTAATCCCTGGAACCTATAAATGTTGTTTTATTTGGGAAAAGGGACTTTGCAGAAGTGAGGAAGCATCTTGAGATGAGGAGATAATTCTGGATTATCTGGGGGTGGGGGGGCAAGGTAATTCCGAGGGTCTTTATAAGTAAAAGAGGGAGGCAGGAGGGTCAGAGGCGGAGTGATGGAGAGTGGGAAGGACTGGACTGGCACTGCTGGCTTGAAGATGGAGGAAGAGGCCATGAACCCAGGAATGTGGGCAGCTTCTTTTTTTCTTTTTTTTTTAAATTTATTTACTTTTTATTTTCATTTATTTTTGGCTGCGTTGGGTCTTTGTTGCTGCCCTCGGGCTTTCTCTAGTTGTGGTGAGCGGGGGCTACTCTTCGTCCCAGTGTGCGGGCTTCTCATTGCAGTGGCTTCTCTTGTTGTGGAGCACGGGCTCTAGGCATGCCGGCTTCAGTAGTTGTGGCGCACGGGCTCAGTAGTTGTGGCTCGCGGGCTCTAGAGTGCAGGCTCAGTAGTTGTGGTGCACGGGCTTAGTTGCTCTGCGGCATGTGGAATCTTCCTGGACCAGGGCTCGAACCCCCGTCCCCTGCATTGGCAGGCAGATTCTTAACCACTGGGCCACGAAGGAAGTCCCTGGGCAGCTTCTAAGAGATGAAAAAAGCAAGCAAATGGGTTCTTCCCTAGAGCCCCCAGAAGGTGCTCGGTAACCCTGCTGACAGCTAGATTGTAGCACAGTGACCCCATTTCGTACTTCTAGCCTCTCAGAGCTCTAAGATAATATATTAGTGTTAAGTCGCCAAGTTTTTGATAATTTATTACAGTAGCTGTAGGAAACGGACAATTCAGGGTACCTTCAGGTGCTTCAGCTGATGAGTGCCCATTCAGGAGGATTTTCTGATTATATTATCTAGTTTTCACTGAATTAGCCTTCATAAAATGGACAGATGGTTTAAAAAATTAAGGACAATACTTATCATATGAGCATAGCAAACGACATAATAGAAAAGCTGACTTGCTTTGCTATAGTACTTTGCTAATCATCGTTAATCACTATAGATTAAACAGGGTGATGACCTTATCAGAGCTGGTAAGAAGTTGGCTCCCAAATTTAGAATTATCGAAAATAATGAAGAACGTTTGCTCTTAAAAATGAGGAACGGAGGGAATTCCCTGGCAGTCCAATGTTGAGGACTCGGCACTCTCACTCCTGGGGCCTGGGTTCAATCCCTGGTCAGGGAATTAAGATCCTGCAAGCCACGTGGCATGGCCAAAAAAAAAGAAAAAAGAAAAATGAGGAGCTGAGCTCCAAATATATCAAGCTTTGAGAATATTAACTAATTATGTAAAGCTGTTATAATGGAAAGGTGCTTTTAGAAATACTGAAAGTATTGAAGGTGTAGGTAGGAATAAAAAAATGACTTGTAGAAGCATATATAATCTTTTCATAGAAAAAAACTGGGAATTTAATGCCAAAAAAAAAAAAGACAAAACAAATGTTATGCTAGGAAGCTAAGCATATATGGTAATGAAAGAAATGGCCAGAGAAGATAAATGACCAACCTATCATATGAAAAGAGAAATTCTGAACAAATAGCAGCTCTCGCATAATGAGTACAATGATTCCGAACCTCAAAGATGGATTTAAAATTTAATCCATTATAAGGCAATTATTTTCCATCCAAAATGTATGTGGTTCATGGTTATCACCTCCCAATTTCTTGATTCATAGGAAGGAATCTGTGTGACTTCAAATCAGACAGAGGCATGAGATACAAAGTAGAAATCCAACATGGGGAAAGGAAGCAGAGAGAGATTATCCCCGGAAGTGGAACAGATGCAACCTTTTGGGGCATCTTGGCGACCTAAGAGAAAGATCAATGTAATTCTGAAAAGTCATAAACAAAAAGAAAGATGTTAAATACCTGTTCCTGTAAGGCTACTACAGTGTCTTAGAACAAACTTTAGAATGTTGCTGTTGGTAATCTTTGCTTTTCTCCCATTAGTTTAAGGCATTTTATTCTAGGTATGTAAGAAAAAAAAAGGACAAGACAAAAGAAAAATAAGCGAAAATGTGTTCTACTTAAAGATGACAAACAGGCTAAGTGAGGAATGGGTTAACGGGTAGACTGGGATGGTTTGGAAACATCTGGCAGTGTCAGCAGCCCCACTCCCCAGCCCCCTTGTGGATTCTTCACATGTTTGCACAAATTTCATTGGTATGTGAGCCTGTGGCCTCTTTCACCCATCCTCCTTTCTGGTCTCCAGATCCTCCAAGGCCCTTCACTATTGACTCCACTGCAGGGAAGTATTTATGAGAAACAGATTAGAGAACAGAAATGTTGCAGTTGAAAGCCATTCAGCTCATTCACACCCAGCACACCTTAGCAGCCCCCTACTTTGCCCCAGGTTTCACGTGCTCCCTGCTATCTATGTGCATAGATCTGTCTCTCGAGAAAGAATTTAAGGTCCTACCCCTTAGCACAATGTTTTTGCAGACTATAAACTGGACAAATGTCTACTAAACCGAAAAAAAAGCTTTGGAGAAGTCTTTGTATTACTATGGCATTAGTGTATTATTTGCAAAGCAAGATCAGTGGTTTCTGGTAGAACTTACGTTCATTTGTTTCCCTGCTCAGGTTAAATGCTCCAAACTGCTCCCCAAACCTCAGATTATAATTGAGCTCCTCAAACAACAGACCCTTCCATCCTCAAACAACAGACCCTTTGTAGATAACAAAGAGGAAAACCTAAATAAACTCTGTTCTCCATTCGACTTTTAACGGATTTCAGAAATGTAATTTTAGATTTCCCATCAGTCAGGGTCATTTTTGTGATGCTCTGAATGTCTGAAAAATCATCTAAGTCCTTGTATATATCAGACAACAGGCATCATGTATCCTTTTTTAGTGGCCCTATCATCTTCCTCCTCTAAGCATCATCATTAAAAAGAAAAGGTAATCAACCATTTCAAGGGGAAGCTGAGACTTGCTACCCACCTCAGCAAACCAAAACATAGGTGATGGATATAATGGTACCTTTTCCTGTGTCTAGGGTTTGGACCCACACAAATACACCCAGGTTAACATGGCATAGTTTTTGTTCAAATATTTCCCAAATGTAAGCCTTGGAAGACCAGTTCTGAGATATATAAAAATAGGTTTTGAGGGAAAAAAAAGAGTTTGTGATTAAAGCAATTTGTAAAATTCTGCATCAATTACAATTGAAGAGATGGCTTTACTGTAGGGTTTCTTAGAGTTTTCAGCATGGAAACAAGCACTGTGACTTCTTAAGAGGTTTGAAATATGTGTTATATTCAAACATATCTCCATAGGTGGAATATAGATTTTTTTGTTAAAATTTTTTTTTTCTGGAACACCTCGTGTAATCCTGCAATACAGTCTGAGGAAAGCCGACAAGCCTCACCCGACCCCACACCTTTTTGGGTGAAATTCCTAAGATTGTTGAGAATTTATAAACTCTAGGATTATTCGTGGTATCCTGACGGCTGGGTCAGGATCTGAGTGGGCAATACCAAGGAAAGAGAGGTTTACTTGGCCTTGGTTTAGCTCCTGGAGAAGTTTTGGGGATTCCAAGATGACCTGGGGCCTTTGACTCTGAAGCACCATGGTCTTTGAATGGCCTGGGATGGCCTGCTAGTTCCAGGATCTTTGAGGGTGGGTTCTGGGATGAAGTAGTTCAAGTGCCCAGAGGAAGGGAAGGCTGACAGAAGAACATTGGAGAAGGCAGTGTTTTTTTTATTTTTTTGAGACTTTAAATTTTATAATTATTTTTAAAATTTGTATTTATTTATTTAGTTTTTGGCTGCATGGCTTTCAGGACCTTAGTTCACTGACCAGGGATCAAACCCATGCCCCTTGCAGTGGAAGAGTGGAGCCTTAACCACTGGACCACCAGGGAAGTCCCGAAAAGGGAGTTTTAAGAAGGGAAGTGATTTTTGTGTGTGTGTGTATTTTTCTTTTTTACGTCTTTATTGGAGTATAATTGCTTTACAATGGTGTGTTAGTTTCTGCTTTATAACAAAGTGAATCAGTTATACATATACATATGTTCCCATATCTCTTCCCTCTTGCATCTCCCTCCCTCCCACCCTCCCTATCTCACCCCTCTAGGTGGTCACAAAGCACCGAGCTGATCTCCCTGAGGAAGGGAAGTGATTAATCTTTTCGTTTCCCCATTTCCTCCTCAAGTATTTCTTTTTAAGGGAATTTTCTTATAATTCCTATTCTTTTTTATTTTTCCTGTTTTTTCCCTTCAAGTGTCCTATTAGTTTTTTTGTTTTGTTTTGTTTGTTTTTTTTAACCACCAATATCAGAATTAGACTCTGCATCTCATGTCACTGTTCGCTGAGACCAAGACTTATGGTTCAGAGGCGCTCAGGGTGGCTGGTTTCTAATAATGTCAGGAAGAAGCAAATATAACTTAGGCAAATGGGGCGAAATCGGCTAGCCACACACAGCAGGATTTGGTATAGACCAAAGGCACGTATGAAGGTTTGTTTCAGTAGGGACCCTCAAGAGCAGACACATAACTGAAAAAGGAAGCTCCCTATTACATTTGGGCCAATTTCCATAGTTAATGGGCTACTTTGAAAAAACATGAGTTGGATGAACAAAATTTACTCTGAAAAGTTATAGTAATCTGAGTGTGGCTTTAGCAAGTAAACTTTAAAAAAATCTTTAAATTTATTGGCCTGTATTTATATTTATAATTGCAACAATGTAATGGCCTAATATAGTTCCATAATTTATATTTAATTTATATTTTATAGTTCCATTAGGTTCCATAATGGAACCTAAATAGTTCCATAATTCCACCATACAATACTATTTTTAAGAAGAGTTGAGGAATTAGTTTAATATTTCACATAAGAAAAGGTAAGGGGAAAATGCTGAAAATGACACAATGGTGGCCCATATTTTTCTCTGTATTTGCTCAAGGCAGTGTTTGTTTTAGTTCACCTCAGTGTATAAGGAGTTATCCTTAGGAGAAGTCTGAGCGATTTACTAATCATTTCAACATATCATCAAAACTACATCAAGGGAAACAAATTCCTGGCTGCTGTATAAGCTGCCTCTGGTAATGCAATTTAGCTCAAGATCAAGGTTGACTCTTACAGAGGAGAGAAGTAATCGTTTCCTTTATGTACATTTTTTGGAGTGTTTTTATTTTTAATACAAAACGAAATGGATGCCCTCCCCTATCCACCCTCTACCCTCCCAACTCCCAACAATTAGTAGTTGTGTTTAGGCATCCAAAAACACATTATAAGAGTCAATTATAAAGTTCTCCTGGTCTCCTGAGTTCAAAAGCAATTTTATCATTTTAATTAGCAATTTATTCTTTTACTGGGCATCAGAGCACACCACAGCCCACTCTTACTCCCAGTTGACAGTGAAATCGGAGGCATTAGCTCTCCGAGGTTGCTCCGAACCTTTCCCCATTTATTTACGTTGGCGGTGGTTCAGGCCCTGGGAAGCCAACCTTGTTTCTATAAGTGAGGGCCAGATGATCCAGTTGGTCTGAGATCTGCATATAGCAGCTGTTTGCTAACTATTCAGCACTTTAAAGCTTCCAAGTGCTCTCCTGTTATGAGTTCTCCTGTTACACTCTTGGGGAGACGGACATTAGCTCTCTGAATTACTGTCATCAACCACCTTCTTTATTAACTTTTTTCCTCCACTGGGAAATCAAGACGCTCTGTCCCTGGAAGTTCAACTGGCTTCTCTAGTGTTCCAGAACTAGGGAAGGAGGTAGGCCTGCTGGCGATGCAGAACTGGGATCTAGGTTACTAATCCTGGCCTTGTTCAACTCTATGGCCATCAGGAAGCCAGCCCCCAGATCACCACAAAAGCCATTCCTGATTTTCTCTTGTCTACCTATGCTAATCTGCATGTTGAAGAGATGCAAAATATTTAATTACACGATGCCCAGGCAGAAACTTGTCAGAAAATCTATTTTAATAGGAAGGCCAATGCTGCATAAATGTACGCCAGTCAGATTAGTGGGATAGCTCCTCGCCGACTGTGATTAGTTAGATAAAGAGAAAAGGGAAACTCAGATACTCAGGGTAATTGACTCAGTGCAACTTGGTATATAATTATCTGCAGGGCCACCAATCCTCTGGGATTTTACAGCTGAAGTCAGTGTCCTGATACACTTAAAATGAAGTTTCTTCCTCCACTGAAGATCTGTTTATTTGGAAAGGACAAAAGGGAGCATATGTTGGGCGAGGAGGCTGGTAGGGGGTGCATTTTGTTTTTGCATCTCTACTGCTTGGTGTTCAGTGTTGGTACCGCCTGCATCAGCTGCTGATGTAAGGGGATGATGGCTTTTTATTTTATTTTTTTGTGATATGTAAAAATTACATTTACTTATTTATCTTCATGGAAAGGGGATGAGCACGAGCTCTAGGCACACAGGCTTCAGTAGTTGTGGCACACGGTCTCAGTAGTTGTGGCTCGCAGGCTCTAGAGAGCAGGCTCAGTAGTTGTGGCTCACGGGCTTAGTTGCATCCGTGACATGTGGGATCTTCCTGGACCAGGGCTCGAACCTGTGTCCCCTGCATTGGCAGGCGGATTCTTAACTACTGCGCCACCAGGGAAGCCTGATGATGGCTTTTTAGATGTACAAATGGTCTGATCTCATCAGAGGAGCAAAACACTCCATGAAGCAGGGAGAAATAACCACTGTCCTCAGGTCTCTGAGGGTGAATGCATTCTGGAGGTATTCTTCATCCTGCCACGTCAGTTTGTGGCATTCTGGTTGACGGTGAGAAGGTAGGGCAGGGCCTGTGTTGGGTGCTCTGAAGCAATCCCCCCCCCCCCGCCGCCCCACAAGTCGGTGAGGACTCTAAGAAGGTGAAAATCATAACATGGGATTAGGAGAAAGACAATGCTGTGAAGTCAAAGAAAACAGTAGAGCAAGGTGGGAGGAGGATTCTAAACACACCTACGGGATGAGATCTGTGCGGGCGAGTTGAGCTGGGGATCCTGAGGGGCTGGAGGTTGTACGGAAGCTGGGTTTGGGTTGGCCAGTTGGGCCAGAGTGGAAAAGAGGCTGATTCAGAGAAGGGGTAGGGGATGAGCCCGGGAATAGCTTGGACTTAGTGTGATGGCGAAAAGATTCCTTCTGAATCCGTGTTGGTATATTTTGAGCCCAGAGCAAAAAGTGATCTGTTTCCGTAGGGTAAATGGAGATAATTCAGCCAGGATCTGACAGACGGACGTAGAGAGGGATAAGGCAATAGAAATCAAGAATCACAGCAGAGTCGTGGGGTGAGAGAGACAGAGCTCCTACAAGTGACTGTGTCAGATATTCAGTGTGTGCCAGGTTGCCGGGGTGACGTTGAGATGTACACATTTATCTTATTCTGTATCTATGAGTTTCCTGAGACCGCCTTGAATTGTAAAATAGCGGTGTGTTTTATGTGCTCAACTGTGAGTACTTACCTGGTGGAGTGGACTCCATAAGTCAAGAATAGGGGTGTGCAAATTGCAATCTCTTTATGCTTCTTATGGGAGGGCAGCTGAAAAGTTCCTGAGAGGCACAGTGGACCCCGAGGGTAGAGCCCAGCAGGGGAAATGGACCTTCTGTCTCACCCAGGAAGCTATAAGTGACTGGGTGAGAAGACACAGGACAGGGACCCAAGTCCTAGAGAAGAGTATAAGACGGGAATTTGGTCTTAGAAACAGGCAGGAAAATTACTTAGTAGGACAAAGAGAAGCAAGGGGGTGTTGGGTGTTTTAAATTCTGTGAAGGTAGGATCCACCCCAAGGCTGTGAGGGTGTAGAGCCTGGGGGCGCCAGCTGGTCACAAGACCATTTGGAGAAAAGAAGGACCAGGAAGGAGGATGGGGACTCAGGCACATTATGGGAATAGAAACCGCTTAGTCCAGAATCTCTGAACCAGTGTGAAGCCCGTGACTCTGAGTCACCAGAAATAGCTGTTCCCGGGGGTGAAAGTCTGGAGCTGTCCCAAAGGGGAATCAGAACTCCCTGTCAGCGGGAGCCTTTGGAGTCCTGGGCTCTGAATTTTATCACATTTCCTTCGAATGCTATTGGCCAGTTGTATGTTTATAGGTTGGAGGAACTGATGAACAGGGCACTTGAGAAATGTTATAAAGGGCAAACGGGGCTTGTGGCGAACCAATCAGAGAAAACGGAGGAGAGAAATTGCCAGAACGGCTTTAAGTGTGAGAGGATGGTGGTCCCCGCCGCTGATGAAGGAATGGAAACATGAGGAGGGGTGTGTGTCCAGAGAGCCAGTGTCTGCTTTTCACTTGTTTCCTTTTAGAAGATGAAGGGATATTTATTTGAAAGTTCACTCGAAGGAATTTCCTGCTGGTCCAGTAGTTAGGACTCTGCACTTTCACTGCCAAGGGCATGGGTTCAATCCCTGGTAGGGAACTAAGATCCCACAAGCCATGGCCAAAAAAAAAAAAAAAAAAAAAAAAATTCATTCAATGTGGATAAATTCTCTGTTTTCTTGAAATTTTTAAAAAATTTTATTTATTTATTTAATATCTTTATTGGAGTATAATTGCTTTAGAATGTTGTGTTAGTTTTTGTTGTACAACAAAGTGAATCAGCTCTAAGTATATAGTTGCAACTTCCTGGAAGGCATCCCAGCTGCCGATCGGTCTGTCCCCTGTGCACACGTCAGCAGCCGCCAGGGGGAGACGTCACCCAACAGCGCTCAGTGGAGAGTCCCCTTGGGGATGAGTATGCCCTACATTAGACAAATTCCTCCCCAGAGTCGCCTTCCCGTGCTGAGCCTCTAATCTTGACGGTTCCCAGAGCAGCAGCAGGCATGGCTCTCTCTGGACAAATATACTACTGGGAACATTAAGACTGCTTTGTAAAACCGTAAGCACCCAGGAGCAGATGCTTTAAAAAATGTAAAAACAAGACTGCAGTGACAGCAGATAGGATCTCGGAGACCGAGTCACCTCACTGCATCTCCTCACATCCTATTCTTGAGGAGGAAACTGTGCAGAGCCCACGGGAGGGTATGTGTCCTGGGTACCAGGGACCCCGGGGGGCTGGCATGCTTGTCTTTGCATCGAGACCATTGGTGGGGAGGGACAATCATTTCTACAAATCTTCTCAAAACAACTTGGAACTAAAACCTCTGAGCGAACATGGGACTCTGCTCCCCAGCTGTCCCACTGACTGGCCTGTTTGGTCATAGGTATCTTTCCTGGAGGGAAGTATTTTTAATCTGAGCTTTGTCTGTTTGTTCCTGAGCTGATGCCATGGAAACTGGATGGATGCCTGCAATTAGAGTAAGAAAGAACACCTCCTGGATGTATTAGTATTTAACGTCTTTTGGATGTTTTGATACGAGGCTTGTGTCAAGAGAAAAGACATGCATGTGTAGAAAAGCAAACAGGGAAAAGTCAGCTTTGATAACACTATATTTTGGGGTTCTAGAATTCAGCAATAAAGGGGAAAACGTGGCTCTTTAAGGAATTATTTCTGTAGTTCAGCTGACAAAATGCAGAGCAGGGATAAGTTTAATAGATGGAAATAAGAAATGCAGTTTTTTGTTTTAGAAATTCAGCTTTTTATTACAGAGAAATGCAGATAATTTGGTAGGGTTATTTTACTTTTTTGGCCAACCAGATTTTGTTGGTGTGATGATTTCAGCAAACCATCTGCGAGGCTATCTGAAAGGAATCTAAAATAAATGAAGGGGTTATTTCAGGGTTTTTTTCTGGAAAGGAATATTTTAAACTTCTCAGACTACTTCTCAGGAAACTTCGGTGGGGGGTAGGGAATACAGCTTTGTAGTGCTTTATTCACCTCCCGGTACTGTACTGTGTTGTACTTGTGTAAATATTGCAGCTGGAATGAGTCATTTGTGTTTGCCTCTCAGACGTATCACCCTTCAGTGATCACAGTGTCATCCTTTACACGAGGCTGCTCTGCGCGAACCATCAGCAAAGGAGCATTAGGACACGGCTTCATCTGGGGTCCTGGTCTTAAACACACTTTCTGACTCAAAATGCTATTTCAATAGGGTGAGCATATATCTCAGTGTAAATATATATATATATATATTTTTTGCGGTACACGGGCCTGTCACTGGTGCTGCTTCTCCCGTTGCACAGCACAGGCTCCGGACACGCAGGCTCAGCGGCCATGGCTCACAGGCCCAGCCGCTCCGCGGCATGTGGGATCTTCCTGGACCGGGGCACGAACCCGTGTCCCCTGCATCGGCAGGCGGACTCTCAACCACTGCACCACCAGGGAAGCCCTCAGTGTAAATATTAATGGTGACTTTTTCACTCTCCAAAGGGACCCAGTTTCGGCCATACATTAAATGGCCACCGTACATTTAATACCAGTCCCCGAGCACATGGGTGATGAGCAGAGGTGGGCGTTCTGTCTTCACACTCAGGTACAGCACTGATGCCTCAACGGGCATGGGCCGCATCTCTTCCCTTCACCCTCCCTGCAGAGTTCACACAGCAACAGCTCCAGGGCGAGGACAGATGATGGAAAACATGATAAAAATTCTCTTGCTCAAAGTGCTGGCAGGTATGAGAACCTAAGTGGGCTCTGAAGATGTCAATGTTGATTCTGACCATTGAGGAAAAGGCCCAATGAAGGCAGTATGTGTGACAGCGACTGGTGTTATGAGCTGGACGCAGAGAGAAACAGGAGCTGACGGAATGATGGGATACAGATCGGAGTGCTACACCCATCCGAGGAGGATGTGAGCTTACCAGGGACAAGCAAGCAAGAAACGCTGGGAGCAACGAAGCACTAGAGTCATATAACCTGGCAGAAAAATCCCCCCCACGAGAACTTGATAGTGAGGTACTCGTAAGAATCTAGAGGATGCTGGTACCACTGAGTTTAGGAATTGGGGGAAAAAAGGAATTTTGATATGAAATTTAAGAGAAGACCCTAGTTCGGAAAGAGAGAAATGAATCATCACCAGGCATTACGGATGACGTTGTGGGTTAGCTCCATGGGACTGAGATGGAGAAACGGGTTGCTAAAAGCCTGATGAATTAGTAAGCAGAGATCTAGCATCTGTCTGCTGGCCTCTTATATACCCATGTATCTGAATACCCACCCCTCTGGATATGGTTCGTATCTTAGGATTTCACGACTCTGCGAGTTCTCTCACTGCAACTATGTGTCAGTCTGAGAAAAGAAAAGGAGAGAGACGGTGGTATTCAGGCTTCGGTCTCTGGAAGAGCACTTTGTCACTTGCTTATGATGGAGACAGAAGAAAAGAGATCCTTATACATGTGTATATATCGTGCTTACAATGATGCATTGTAATCACTGACATCTTTGTTCTCCTGCACTGCTTGTTGCATTTCTGGAAGGTAGGATTCCTATCTTCTGTGAAGGCAAGGGCTGTATCAGTCTGATTGAAAGGGGCCCTTTAGAGCCCTTTGACCACATTAAAGAGGCACAGAAACAAAGTCCTTAAAAAGGACTTAGAGCAGGGGACCCTCACGGAATGAACAGCCAGGCCCTCAATCTCCTTTGAGATTCCGAATGGCATCGTTCAATCTGTGAGAAAATGGCAGAAATACCTTATATGACTCATTCTTTGTAATTCCTGAGACAGAACACAGATCTGACGTGGTAAAGCGATGCCTTTATTGTCAGAGCTGCGGATTCACTAACTTGAAGATTATACAGGGTCGTCTTAACTCATTTAGCCTGAGAAGTATTGGGGGCGGCTGAGTCCTGGCTGGTTACCCCAGAGCCCAGGATTCCACCTTACTGTCAAGGGCCCTCCCCCTCCAAGGACACCTTCAGGAAGGGCAGAGGGGAAGGGGCCTCTTTGTGACAGGCATCTGGACTTAAATGGCTTTTAATCTTGCTGCCTGCTCTCCAACAAGAATTCACAAGGAAATTTACAAGTTTAAAGGAATTTAACCGTAAGGGATCTAAAGCTTGGAAATGTGGAAGGAACAAAAGGATACAAAAGGACCCCAATGAGCTTTCCCAAAGGAAAGAAAAAAAAATCTAAAAAGCACACTGGACAGTACTTGCAAAGGGGACCTTTCACCCTGGACCTTTCATCCGGAACTCAGATAGGGCATTTTTTCTTTTCTTTTTTTTTTTATCAGGTGAAAGGGAGAGAGGAGAGAGGGACCAGCTTTTTTTAAGTGGCGTAATGGGATGCCTTCAGCCACTTGGGAAGCTTTTAGTATGTTTGAATCCACTCTCCGGAGAGAATGGGATGCAGAAACTGTACAAAGTCTATTTGTTTAATTTATCCAACAAATATCTATTAAGCATTTAGTCTGTGCCAGGCATTGGGTATACAATGATGGGAAAACATATGTAGCACATTTTCTCAAGGTGTTTATAGCAAACGATGGTCCGTGCTATGAAGGAAATGCAACCCACAAGTAAACTCAAATCCAAATCCTGGCTTAAACAAAATTAGAAAACTGCATTGTACCCTGACATCTATGCCAATCCCCCGACACCTTCCTTCATTCTGGGCCGGTCCATTCACCCTCCAACCAGTCACCAAAAAATACCCCTTTAGAAGTCCTTGACTCCAAGGGATGTATTTTAGGAATCCTTCCCTGTACATGGACGAATCAAGAGCAGTACTGAACCAACTCTTCTGATCTGAGAAGCTCCATTTGGATGTAAACTGTACCGTTAGCACTTTTGAGCTGGAACTGAATTCCCAATGAGATGCCTGAGGAGTTCAAAGTTACTGCGCGTGTCAACGTTCTAAAATCCTGTAATAATTCAGGGAGACAGATTACACCAGGGTTTTCAGCCTCTTTTCAGTCTGCAGAGAACATGTATATTTGCACCCAATCCTAGAAAATTCTGCCACTGTAAAAGCAATGCAAAAATTGGGCATTTTGCAAATGGCATTGCAATGAAAAGTGTTGGTTTCCATGCTAGACTGGGCAGTCCTCCAGGCAAGGGTGCTTTCTTATCATGTTGGTGTTCCTGGCCCTGAACTCAGATTTGGCACAGAGAAGTGTTTTCTGGACCGAAGGATCAGACAATACTAGATAGTCCTCTTTTCTCATTTCCACTGCTGCCACGCTTCACTGGTACATAAATCAGAGGTAGGTGGTACGAATAGCAGGGACGCTGTCCTGCCTCTGAGATCCAAGGGAACCTTCCCGGGATAGACCCGAATCTGGGTTTTTTAGGTAGATCAGCACACACACTAAAGCTTAAGTCCACTGACAGTGAATCACTGCTATCCCTCTAACACAGGAGAGGCAGCACAGGTGTTTTAAGTAGTGTAGGACAGACAGCTCGGGGCATGGAGGGATGCTTCTGTGGGCAGTGGGCTCTCTCCACGAATACCCTATGGTCCTTCATTTTACACTAGGAGAGACCACCTACCCTAAACCAAGACCATCTCAAACTGTATCTTCCCTACTCTCACCGAATCCCTGGTTGAGAGAAGGTATATTTAGGAAAGGTGATTTGAAGGGTTTGTGGTTCATTCTTTCTTTTGGTGATCCGAAAACACTCACGGACCTCACCACCCCCCTCCCCGCCCATCCCACTGCACCCCTAGCTCACAGGCCCTGCAGGGGGACATGAGATTTTTTTTTCTTTATCAAAAGGGGGCATGGGTTCAAAAGGCTGAAGATCATGGTCTGATGGGTTCACATTGTTTCCATGAGGGTCATGTCTATGGGGAGAGAAGCGTGGCTCTCATATTCATTCTGCAGATCTTTTAAAAGCATCTGTTATAGATGTCCCTGTTCTAAGAGCTGGGGACATAGTAGTGAATAAGACAGAGAAAGTCGTCTAGAATTAAATGACAAATACCCAAGTAAATATTGAATTTCATGAACCCTAGCAGTAAGTGAAGAGAAAAGAAAGCATAGCAAGGGATAGGAGAGTGCCACGGGGCAGGGCAGGTGGTCCTGAGACAGAGCCCAGAGGGATGAGGATCATGGGGTGGATGGTGGCGGGGGAGGAATCCAGGCAGAGGCACCAGAGCCTGAGGCAGGAACTTGCCGAGGTTCAGGAGGTCAGAGCTCCTCATACGTGGGTCAAAGTGCCCTGTGAGCAGCTAATAGCGTACAGGTGTGCCAAGAAGGCGGCATGCTCAGGCCGGAGGACAGCCGTGATGGGATAAAGCTGGGATGTGCTTTGAGACCAGGGGTAGCCAGAAGGCCGTGTGCCTGGGACAGAAGAGGGCCAAGAGGCGGGAGGGGCCGTATGGGGCAAGGCCTGGGCTGTACGTCCAGTGAGCTCAGCCCCTGCTTGTAAGAGGGTAACACAAAAGGAAGTAGAACACCAACCAGCGTATCACATTTTCTTTCAGGAACTGACATAAGAACCGATAGCTGGGGGGGTCTATAAACGCCACAGCCCCATGCCTCCCATAATGACTCCAGTGATCAATTCTTTCATCATAAAAATGAATCAGATCATATCACTATGAAGTATAAAAAGTGAGTTAGAGAAGAGCCAGGCGAAATGTTTACGTCCAATTGGTCTACTGGAACGAAAATGAAATGTAAAACAAAGAAAGGAGAAAGGGCCACCCAGGTGAGATAGACCTGAAAAGCGGTTCGTGGAGCCCACGCAGACAATCAGCTGTGTTGACTGGGGTTGAGAGGCAGACCTAAGCCCACCTGGTAGTGATGATGCGGCTGAAGGATGGGCAGAGGGGCTGAGCACGGAGAAGGACGTGGAGGTGTGCACTGTAGGGTCCTGACAGGCGGTCCCTGCGTCCCGGTCAGAGGCCTTTTTGGTGAGTTCACGCTGGGTCCGGGGCGGGTGGGGGGAAAGGAAGGACCGGTTAATGGCTAGAAGTTTCGGTTTTCATTCTGCTCTGTCCTAAAGCCTGAGGTTGCAACCCCAAATGGGCATTTACTAAATGGGGGATCTCAGTGTTCTTACTGCCCTCTCGGCCCCTCCCCATCTCTTGGTGGGTGACAGCAGGGTCTGTGGGGGTCTCAGAAGGGTGGCTTCTGAGGCACCGGGCGGGCTGGACTTTGGGGGCAGGGGAAGTGTTAGGCGTGGGGCTGGCCCCCTTTTCCTTGATCTCCGTTTCACATGGAAAAGGCCTTCAATCTCCTGGGTACCCAGGGTTTCCCATGGGAAGGTCTTACCCTGGGGCTCTCCTTTGGGAAATATCTGACCACCTTATTCAATCTGTTATTAAGAGCTTATAACTGCCTGGGGTGTTATTTCCTTTGAGTAACAACAGGCTGTGATTTTCAGCAGGCCCCCTGAAGGGAACTAAAGTTGGGGTGTCCAATGGCAGGTGGGTCGGGAGCTTGTTGGCAAAGGCTTATCACATCTCAGGCTTCCCCTTTCAGTAACTGCCTGCCCACTGCAGCTGAAGTCGTAGGGGACTGGGGCAGAGGAAAAGGGCGGGCAAAGGAGGCGATGACAATTTTAGTTAAAATGCTTAAGTTGCCACCCTTTGCAGCTTGCAAAACTACACGTTTGTGTAGCAAAGATAGAAGAAACTCTGTCTCAACGGGACCAGTCCTCTTACCATCAGCTCCCCAGTTTGAAAGCCAAACATAAGAGAGTGAAGTGGTCCTACGACTTTTCTTTCCGGAATGATCCTTCAGATGTGCTCAGATTGATGGGGGTGGGATGGGTAAAGAGAGGGCTGGGGTGGGGAAGGTACAGGGAATATTTCTGAAAAATCAATTATCGGCATTTAGAGCTGCCAGTATCGTCAATGAATCCTCATGAAACAGTGCCTTGGTGACCGATCAGACACTGGCTATTGGGAAATCTGTACACACAAG
Source organism: Grampus griseus (assembly GCF_964374135.1). Taxonomy (NCBI): domain Eukaryota; kingdom Metazoa; phylum Chordata; class Mammalia; order Artiodactyla; family Delphinidae; genus Grampus; species Grampus griseus. Next base: position 34,079,200 of record NC_139006.1, on the reverse strand, counting down.
GCAGAACCTGAACCACCACCAAATACAATCAGGGTGAATTCCGAATCAACGTAATTCGGCCAGTTCTCCCCCTCCCAGCTTTTCCCCACCATCCACCGCTTTATCAGTGGAGTTTGGCACAGCTGCAACTGATTGAACTTCCAATCACCTTTCCCAGAATATTTACTAGGCACCGAAACTGACAACAGCTGATATTTACCGTGTTAATATCACGAAGATTAGGAGGAAGGAGAAATAAGGATGAGGATGGGGTAAATCCAAGATGTGTGGGGTTGGGAGCCTGTGGACACATAAGTTCAGACAATCGAGGGTTATGCAGTCATTGGAAAGGTTTGTCAAGTTGGGGGAGGCTTTAGCTGAAAAGGTGAGACGCGTAAATTTTCCAGTAGCTTGTTAGGAGTTAGAAGTATGAGGCTGTGCAAATTGCCTTTGGGGATAAAATTAAGGCATATGGTATGCGGTAGAACATGCTCTGTGGAGGGAGAATTGAGCAGCGAATTGATAATTATGTTTTCGCTCACATTTTTATTCGCAAAACTCAGAGTTTGCTTTTCGTCTTTCACTTGATCATAACCTTCAGTACATAAATATTTGGTGGTTCTTCCTCTGACACGCAGCGTGACACGTGCAATATACAAAGAGCTGCCTGGGAAACAGAGCATACAGGAAGCCTGGCATCCTGCAGATGTTTAGTGGGCATCCACAGGTCCACATTTGCTCCAGGCACATTCCCAGGAAGTGCCCAGGAAGCAGAATTGATCAATATGCCTATTTCATTAAGGCTTTAGTTATTTGCTTGTGCCTTTTCGTCAGACTATTTGGAAAGAGAGAAAACGAGCATATGGGGCATCCAAAAATAAAAGGTTTTGACGATGATTTACCATTCTGAGTTACACAGAAAAACATAGGCCAGCAGGCGGGGACACTATGAAGATTCTGCCCTATTCTGAATCGTCCAAGTGCTTCTGGAGGTGTGCTAACATCAGAAATAGCTCCTTAAGAAAGAACTTTATCCAAGGACCACAAGTTTCTTAATCTCCCCTTGCTCTTTCAAAAAAAAAAATCCATAATTTTGATTCAGAACCAGTTTGAGGGGAGAGAAGTGTGGGTGTCTTGTTCTGTAATGTAATCCTATTAAGTCTTTCTTTGGAAGCAAAACAAAACCATGTGTGATTTTCTAAGATGGTTTAGGGCTTCCCTATTATGTAATTGAAACCCGGAGGAGTGTATTTGGAATGGACTGTTACAAACGACACACAGGTTCAAAGAGTCCACTGGTTTTCAAACAACCAGAGGCTGTAAATAGGTGGGTGGAGGTACAAGCCCAGAAGGAAGGCTGCAAATGAACACACACAGTTATCGTTAAAGATCATGGCGGACTTGTAAAGCACAGGCAGGAAGTAAGCTTCGTCCACTCGTCATCTGGTTAAAATCCTCCTGTTTCACGTATTCAGCTTGAACGCTGTATAGATCTACTACCAGGTTGAAAGGTATGAATTAACGTATACAGGTTTTAAAATTCAGTAGATAACAGCAGTTATCTCTTTCACTCCCTAGATGAAGGCTTCACAATGCTTCTGATGTAATTAATGTGTTCTACACAATAACGGTTGGGAATCGCCAGCCCACAGTATTAATAGTTTTGTCCAAAGCCCTGTGACCATGTGAACGAAGGGAACTCAACTGCTTGTTTCTGGACCTCATTCGTGCCGTGTTCCCTTAAACAAAGTTCCAGGAGAACATAGGTGAGAAGAGAGAGAATTGGTTAGCATGGCAATATTCACCTTTCCTAAAGTTTCCCCTTGAGTTGTTGGAATGGGTGAGAAAAGGCCAAGTGATTTTGAGTTCTCTCTGGAAAAAGAATAATGAAAAGAGGAGGTGTAGACAAAGGAAAGGGTTTGGGAAAGGAAAAGGCAGATGCTGTGATGAATGCCACCAATGAGCCTAGTGATGTTCATTTCCACAGCCAGCAGACTGCTGTGCTGAGGGTCACAGGAATCCCCCAGAGCACTGGCCTTTGTCTTGTGGCTTTGACACTTCTCATGAAGCAAGAGTTCTTAATTCTTTTTTGGTGTAAATTTGTCAACATCACTTTCTTTCTTAATGAGTAAGGATGATGAATATCTTCCGGGACTCTGCACAATTCCATCCAGCACTTCACTGTTTCTACTTTCTAAAGAGTTCTCGCCTTTCTAGAAACACTGTTTCTACTTTCTAAAAGTTCTCGCCTTCCTCTGCTGTGTTAGATCGTGGTGGTGGCAGAAACCTCTTCTCTCCCCATAACTGCTTGGGGAGCTTTTCTGGCTGGAACACAGGTAAAAGCTGACAGCGTGCCTCTGAGCGTTTAGCTCTGTCAGCATAAGAACTACAAAGGCATGGATTTACGCTTCCAAAGACCCCTTAAGCTGGTTCTATGTAGCTTTAGGCCTTTGTCCTAAACGCCCTTCTCTTCAAAGACCACCTGCAACTGCTGTTTGCAAATGAACTGCCTCTGACATCTGAAGGCAAAAAAGAAAAACTACAAAATCTATAGAAAACTCACTTGCTACCCCTATGAGGTGGGGAAGACAAAGCAAAGGATCCTTCAAAAATTTAATTTAGGGTTTAATTTAATTTTAAAATTTAATTTAGTGTTCCAAATGGAGCCCTAACCCTGAAATGTTAGCTATTTCTGTTTTAAAAATAAAATTCATTTTCTGTATTATGAAAGTAAAACATGCCCACTGCAGAATATTTGGAAAATAAAGTATAAAGAAAACCCCAGGGCTTCCCTGGTGGCGCAGTGGTTAAGAATCTTCCTGCCCATGCGGGGAACACGGGTTCAAGCCCTGGTCTGGGAAGATCCCATATGCCGCGGAGCAACTAAGCCCGTGCGCCACAACTACTGAGCCTGTGAGCCCAAACCACTGAAGCCCGCGCACCTAGAACCCGTGTTCCGCAACAAAAGAAGCCACTGCAATGAGAAGCCCACGCACTGCAACGAACATAGCCCCCACTCGCCGCAACTAGAGAAAGCCCAAGTGCATCAGCGAAGACCCAACACAGCCAAAAATAAATAAATAAATTTATATATATAAAAAAAGAAAAACCCACACTATCTTTGGCTCCAATAGCAAAGGTAATCACTGTTTAACATTCTAGTGCATTTATTTCCTCCCAGTTTTTTTTTTTCCTGGTTGCAATTTCTTAACATAGTTCTGCACTATGTATGCAGGTTTGTGTGTACACAACACATATACAAACACACAATTTTGGACAAGGCTTCAATGTACTGTAGATTTCTAGCTTGATATAATATCAGAAGTTCTTCCCCTAAATATTATCATAAGCTCTTTCTAAATATACTTTTTATGGTTGGCATAATAATTCATTGAAGTGAATGTTCCATAATTTACCTAACGTTTCCCTACCGGTAGACAAATGTTCACCACCAACAAAGGTGGTTCAGATCTTTCACCATCATAAATAATGTTGTGGTGAACATCTTTATAAAATTTTCTCTGTGTCAGATTGTTTCTGACACAGTTTCATTGAAGGGAAGTAGAGATCAAAAATAATGAACATTCAAAAAGTTTTTAGAGATTTCAACACACCGCTTGGGTTGTATCTTATGGCTTGGATGGGTGCAAAGAGTGGGAGTTTTGCTGTTTTTTGGTTTTTAATGGAGATTCAAAATAAGGAAGAAATTCCATGTTCTTAGCACCTTTAGGGCTTATCAGTATTTTTTCTGGCCTTTCACGGTACTTTAGTACTTTGGGGGCTGAATAATAATATGCATTTTAAGAGAAAGCTAGAAAAAAAGGAATCAATGTTGATACAAATCTTTTATAGATTTTCTCATAGTTTAAAATTTATTCCAGAGATGGGATCAGCATTCCATGAAGTCCCCCTTATTCAGCTATTCATGGGTTAAACAGAGATTTGAGGCCAGGTCAGGACTGAGGCTAATAATATTAGTATAATTTTTAAATTTACAGATAAGAGAGGGAAGAGGTAGGGGTGTAACCTCCATGGGGCTTTGGCTAGGACAAGGTGGGGAAAGAACATAAAGTAGAAACTAAAAGCCTAAGAATGAACGGAAGCCTTTATTTGCAGAAGTTAACATTTACCAGTCTCCTTGAGTCTCACTATTTCACCCATTTTGGGAAGTCCTTTCCCCAAATAAAAAATGATTGAAACTTTGTTTCTCAAGATGGTGTGCGAGAGACATGTGACCATCCCACTCTTTCTAAAATGAACTGGTTTATTTTCAGGTGCATGAGAAAAAAGTAAAGAACTTTCTGCTTCTGTATAGATGTTGGAGTCATCGCAGAAACTTAGAGAATTCAGTGAAGTAGAAAATTTCCTGAGGAAATCTTACATTTGCACCTATCAATCAACTATCAACAAATATTCATGGGGGAAATCTTATATGTGAGAACTGTAGCTTTGTGTTTTGAAGGCTAATTGCTGAACAGGTGCAAAGCGATAAATTAAGTGGTATTTAAACTTTTTAACCTATAGTTTGGGTCACAAGGTACTAACAAGACCTTATACCATGTAAGACTAGTAGAGACCTCAAGACTGCCGAAGGCCCAAGTTAAAAGCTTGCATTCTTTTGATCTAAGCAATTAAGAAAGTACTAAGGACTTGTGGAACGTGGTTTTCTTTTTTTCTGATAGACAGCTATTTATATTTTAGGTAACTCATTTTGATTTTATTATTTAAAATTTTCTTATTTTGAACTTTTTATTACCTTAGTTACAAAAGAAGAAAAATTTTAATTGAAGTATAATTGACTTACAAGATTCTATTAGTTTCAGGTGTACAACATAGCGATTTGATATTTTTATATATTACAAAATGATCATCACAAGTCTAGTTACCAATTGTCACCATGTAAAGTTACTACAATATTGACTATATTTCCTATGTTGTACATTACGTCCTGTGACTTATTTATTTTATAACTGGAAGTTTGTGCCTCAATCTCCCTCACTTATTTTACTCACCCCCTCACTCCACTTCCTTTTGGCAGCCATCTCTTTGTTCTCTGCATCTGGGAGCCTTTTTCTGTTTGTTAATTTGCTATCTAGATTCCACATATAAGTGAAATCATACAGTATTTGTCTTTCTCTGTCTGACATTTCACTAAGCATAATACCCTCTAGATCCATCCTTGTTGCAAATTGCAAGATTTCATTCTATTTTATGGCTGAGTAATATTCCATTACACGTGTGTACAGCACATCTCCTTTATCCATTTATCTGTTGACGGACACTTAGTGTGCTTCCATATTTTGGCTATTGTAAATAGTGCTGCAATGAACATAGGTGTGCATATATCTTTTTGTTTTTTTAAAAATTTATTTATTTTATTTTTGTTTATTTTTGGCTGCGTTGGGTCTTCGTTGCTGCGCAGGGCTTTCTCTAGTTGCGATGAGCAGGGCCTACTCTTCACTGCAGTGCGCGGTCTTCTCATTGTGGTGGCTTCTCTTGTTGCAGAGCATGGGCTCTAGGTGTGCGGGCTTCAGTGGTTGTGGCACGTGGGCTCAGTAGTTGTGGCTCACAGGATCCAGAGCACAGGCTCAGTAGTCGTGGTGCATGGGTTTAGTTGCTCCGCAGCATGTGGGATCTTCCTGGACCAGGGCTTGAACCTGTGTCCCCTGCATTGGAGGCAGATTCTTAACCACTGCACCACCAGGGAAGTCCCAGCATACATCTTGTTGAATTAGTGTTTTTATTTTCTTTGGAAAAATACCCAGAAATGGAATTGCTAGATCATATGGTAGTTATATTTTTAATTTTTTGATGATACTCCATACTGTTTTCCATAGTGGCTGTATCAGGTAACTAATTTTTAAATGAAAAGAAAGTTTCTTTTTTGTTAACTTTATTTTATTTTATTTTTTTTGGCTGTGCTACACGGCTTGTGGGATCTTAGTTCCCCAAACAGGGATTGAACCTGGGCCCTCGGCAGTGAGAGCATGGAGACCTAACCACTGGACAGCCAGGGAATTCTGAAAAGAAAGCTTCTTTAAACATTCTTTTTATTTAATGGGATACAGTAAATGTGCTGTCAATAAAACTGGAAAAGATATCGATGCAGCTGCCATCTGACTTGAGCAAACACATGGCAATTCCAAAGGCTAAATAAACAGAGAATGTCTGGCGTTTGCACTACTTTTTAAGACACGCTGTGCTTTATTAAAATGCCACTGTGACAAATGCCACTAAAGTCATCCTAGATGGTTTGAAGGACAATGGATATGCTGTCCTTGAGCATTTTTTGTCTTCACCTTTTTCTCAATCAAGATTGTTGAGTGTTTGCTTTGAGTGGTTGAGTATTTTTAAAGAGTGTACAATTTATCCCATAGTTTGCAGAATGGTGAGAAAAAATATTTGGACAGGACTGGGAAGGAGGATACTGGACTCTGACAGTGATACGGCATTGAGCACAGGGTGCAGAATGAAATGTAATTTTGGGTGGTCGCCCCTGTGTGAATGTTGGGTCACGTTAGGTGGGGCATCTCTGTGTGTGGAAAGAATTGTTTCGACGTTTGCCAGGCAGAAGAAGTCGTTTAATAGAGATTTAAAAAGGATAGTGCCAGGCCACGCATGTCCTCTTCGAAGGAAACTCTGCTCAAACCATGCATTGAAGAAGTCGTGGCTCCTGGGTCACAGGAGTCCCAGAAGGATGGGAGAAGGGGGGTGGGGATGAAAAAGTGGTCATCGAAATAATGGCTGAAAATTTCCCAAACTTGGCAATTTGGCAAAAAAATATGGGTAAATACAATAGACTTTCTCTCGCCTCCGATATTTTGTACATTATATTTGACGTTTGAAGCAAAAAGTATAACGTTGTGTGATGTGGCTCTCAATGTATGTAGAGAAAATATTTAAGATAATTATAAGTGAGAGAAGGCAAAGGGACTTGTAGGGAGGTTAGGTTTCTATACTTGATTCAAAGTGGTAAAATGTGGACAAGAGTAGATCTTTGTCGTGATGGTATGGTTCTGTATCTCGAGTGCAGTGGTAGTTGCAAGAATCGGCGCTTGTGATAACTACCCATCTACATTGTGCCAAAGTCAACTTCCTGGTTTTGATATTGTATTGTTATCTACGATGTAACCATTGGGGTAGACTGAGTGAGGGGTATAAGTGACTTCTGTACTATCTTTGTAATTTCCTGTAAATACATAATTATTTCTAAACAAAAAGTTAAAAATAAAAGATGATGGAAAGAAGTTCCTTGAAAATGATGAAAGCCAACATTTCATATCTTGTCATAATTCTCTGGCCGTCATCAACATTTTGGAAGAGAATAAGATATTTTAGAGGCAAAGCAGTGGATGACATGGACTCACTGATTTTCTTAAATTATATAATTTAATTGTGGGGGAAAGTATGTAATGGGATAAGGATATCAGATGAAAAAGCAATTCAAGGTTGGATTTTAAGAGGCAAAGGACGGTAATCCTACTCAGAAATTCAGAGTGAGCTTTTGATTTCATCAGATCTGATATTCTTTGTCAGGGATATACCTGTAAAGTATAAAACTGGTTCAGCAAAGTTAATTTTAATAATATTACATATCCCCTTGAAACCATAAAACTGAAAAAATATTGTAGGGGTAAACACTAATTAAATGTTGACAGTTTTTTTGTATTTTTTAGAGACAATTTAGACTAGTTATTTTCTTCTGCAAGTTTAATTAGAAGTTATGAGTATTCTCAGTAATACTGATAATTAATAGAAAAGCGTAAGAAAGAGCCACAACATGGATACAGCTAGAGATGATCATACTAAGTGAGATAAGTCAGAAAGAGAAAGACAAATACCATATGATATCACTTATATGTGGAATCTAAAATATGACACAATGAACCTATCTATGAAACAGAAACAGACTCACAGACATAGAGAACAGACTTGAGGTTGCTAAGGGGGAGAGGAGGGGGAGGGATGGCGTGGGAGTTTGGGGTTGGTAGAAGCAAACTATTACATTAAAAAAAAAGAAAAAAAAGAATGGGTAAATAGCAAGGTCCTACTGCATAGCACAGGGAACTATATTCAATATCCTGTGATAAACCATCATGGAAAAGAATATGAAAAAGAATGTGTACATGTGTATAACTGAATCTCTTTGCTGTACTGCAGAAATTAACACAACATTGTAAATCAACTATACTTCAGTTTAAAAAATGGCACTAAAAAGAAAAGGGTAAAAAAGAAAAAGTTATTTTGTATGCTGGTGGAATTTACATGTCAGCAGGACACCAGCAGATGGCAAAGAAAACTTTCAGTGTTAATAGTGACATGATCATTGCTTTCTCATTACGATAAATATAAGACTATTTGTTACATAATTGCTAATATAGTAAAATCATGGTACTATTCATCTTGGTCTTCTCTCTTTTTTAAGTAAGGACACTTGGCAGCAGTAAAGGGTTACCCTGAATGCTTGACAGAAAGTCAATGGCTAGAGGAACAGAGAGAAATACAAAACCTCGGCTCTTGGATTTATTTACTAGCTGGAGCTGTGTAGGGTTGTCCAAGTGCTAGCATTAATCACACATATGGTTTTTAGTTACTATCATTTTACTATATTTGTTAAAGTTCAATACTAATTGGATCAGACAACGTTGGACTTACTGAAGGCTTTTAAATATGTTCACATATTCCATTACAAAACAGTGTCTACGGAGGTATCAGAAAGAGAAAAAAGTGAATTTTTAGGTTCTGTGTTGTCAGGTCATTAATTTTTTTGAGAAATTTCCCATAGTCACATGAAAGAAGTCTGATTTTCTAATTTGTGTTTTCTGATTGACCTTGGTAACTGGGTTGTGAATGCTGAACCCAGCTAAGAGACCAGCCAGATCAGGATTAAATTATCATAGTATTTTTTTACTTAGTGCAAGGTAGAGACCTCTGATGATTTCATCAGCCACAACACAGACTTTACCACCTGCTTACTTTACACGTGAATTGGTAAAAATTCTTTTTTCCATTCAGTGCTGTCTGACAGCACTATAACTAGATCAAGGGTTGGATATTTGATCTTTTAAATCCACCTTCATGTCAAAATGACCAAGTATAATATGAAATTTTAAACCCAAAGAGTATTTTCTTCTTTGAGGCTTTTTTAAAAAATTCATTGTCATTTCTCTTTCTTTTTTAATCTTTAATTTCACTTTAAACAGATATTCCAGGGTTAGACAAACCAGCATGAAAAACCGTGTCACTAATATGTGATCAAAACAGTTTCTTTTAAAGAGGGATTTTCAGAAATTTTAATGGAAAACACAGGTTTCAAACATGGCAGGAACTAAATGAATATTTGTGGGAAGAAAAATGAAAGGAAAGAGTTCCTGGGCCTCTCATTCTGTAGACAGATTTGTAATATATTAGTTCAGGGTTTACTATACTTTACTAAGCATTTATTGATGAGTAAAGAGAATTTAAGAGCCTGTTCTGTCACTTACTAGCTTGGTCCAGCTGTTTAAACTCGCTAAGCCTTAATATTTTTTCCTGCATGATGAAAACGATGATATCATATCCCATACGTGTCATAGAGTATTTGTGCGGATTACACAAGATAATCTATGCAACTGGTTCATAATGCTTGTCAAGGTGTACGCGCTCCAAGATTAGCCATTATCATTATTATGAAACTAAGCGAGATTGAGAGATTAAAATTCAAGTCAAGGTAGAGGCGTTCTGATGTGTAATTTACATAGTGCTTCCTTATCAATGATCTCATTTGAACCTCACAACAACGCTAAAGGCCGGAAGACCCTGGGGCCCCATCACTATTGGCCCTGTGACAGCCTCTCCGATGCTCAAAGGCAGATTTGAGGGCTGTCTACGGTGCACGATATCTCCAGGCTTGGCACTTTGGTCCTGAGAGGCGATTTTTTTTTTTTAACATTTTTATTGGAGTATAATTGCTTTACAATGGTGTGTTTCTGCTTTATAACAAAGTGAATCAGTTATATGAGAGGCGATTTTTTAAAAAATTTATTTTATTGAACTATAGTTGATTTAACAATGTGTTAATTTCTGCTGTACAGCAAAGTGATTCATACATATATATATATATTCTTTTCCATTATGGTTTATTACAGGATATTGAATAGAGTTCCCTGTGCTCTGCAGTAGGACCTTGTTGTTCATCCACTCCATATACAATGGTTTGCATCTGCTAATCCCAAACTCCCAATTCATCCTTCCCCTGACCCCCTCTGGCCCCCTTGGCAACCACAAGACTGTTCTCTACGTCTGTGAGTCTGTTTCTGTTTCTTATGTAAGTTCATGTGTGTCATATTTTAGATTCCACATATAAGTGATATCATATGGTATTTGTCTTTCTTGGTCTGACTTACGTCGCTTAGTATGATAATCTCTCACTCATTCCATGTTGCTGCAAATGGCATTGTTTCATTCCTTATTTATGGCTGAGTAGTATTCCATTGTATATATATATACTATGTCTTTTTTATCCATTCATCTGTCTATGGACATTTAGGTTGTTTCCATGTCTTGGCTATTGTGAATAGTGCTGCTATGAACATAGGGGTGCATGCATCTTTTTAAATTATAGCTTTGTCTGGGTGTATGCCCAGGGGTGGGATTGCAGGATCATATGGCAACTCTATTTTTAGTTTTTTGGGGAACCTCCATACTGTTCTCCATAGTGGCTACACCAGTTTACCTTCCCACCAACAGTGTCGGAGGGTTCCCTTTTCTCCACACCCCCGAGAGGTGATTTATATGCAGCAAAACCACTGGAGGAGATGAAAGCAGAAGACACTCTTCAGACCCTCTGTCTTCCTCAGTGTCGACAGGACTTTTGCATTTTATGACTTCATAATATTTCTACTTAGAGTGCAGAAGAATGTCACCTTAAGGGCCCCAAAGAAGAAACGTTATAACCAAAATTCTTCCAAAAGTCATCACTGTCAGTTTTCTCAGATATAAAAAACAGAGCAGTTGCTTCACAAGAGGCATAAGTTGTACTACAAATCCTGCCTTTTTTTTTTTTTGGTCTTGGCCTTCTAAGATGGGAGGAAGTGGACATCTCCACAATTCTACTTGGATGTTTGGAGAAATTCAAGGAAGGGAGCCTCATAAGCAGAGGGACAAGGAACCAGTCCAGGCAAGATCTGAAATTTATTACTTGTTCTTATCTTGAATAGAAAAGAAAGTCTCTTTGTTTAAAAAAATTGCTGTCTGTCCTTTGGACTTCTGAACTTTTCCCTCATTGCTTTATAAAAACAACCTGTTAATTAACTTTGCGCCTGTTAGAAAGAAGTGAGCTTCCTCTGACCTCTAAGGATTCTCCGTGAATTTGTAGAGCTGAGGCTCGAACAAGCAAAGGGCTATGGCTCACCTGGGGTTTTATTCTGACTTTGCCTCCAGCTAGAAGCCCACCACTTTGGGCCTTAGTTTTCCTACCTTAAAATGGGTTTGTGGATTAGATCAGGGGTGGCAGCCTCTTTCGGTAAAGGGCCAGAGCGTAAACATCTTTGGCTTTCTGTACCATACGGTCTCTGGAGCAACAGTCTCTGGAGCAACACACAGACAATGTGTCAGCAGATGGATGTGATTTTGTGCCCATAAAATTTTTTTTACAAAAATAGGCAGCAGGTTAGATTTGGCTCATAGGCTGTAGTTTCAGACCCCTGGACTGGATGATATAGAAGTTTCTATTGCTAATATTTTATCATTTAACTTGTTTTAACAGCAACGCTATTTCCCTGGGAAAGTCACCTTGATTATCCAAACTTTTTAATTATTTATTTTTTATTTATTTATTTTTGGCTGCATTGGGTCTTAGCTGAGGCACGTGGGCTTCTCTCTAGTTGTGGTGCGAGGGCTCAGTAGTTGTGGCACGTGGGCTTTGTTGCCCCACGGCATGTGGGATCTTAGTTCCCTGATCAGGGATCGAACCAACGTCCCCTGCATTGGAAGGTGGATTCTTTACCACTGGACCACCAGGGAAGTCCCCAAACAGTTGTTGAGTATGGAGTTTGTGAGGTACTTAAGTATTTTTTTTTTTGCTAATTACTGCAGCATTATTCATAATAGCCAAGATATGGAAACAACATAAGTGTGCATGGAGGGATGGATGGATGAAGATGTGGTATATAGATACACAATGGAACATTATTCAGCCACAAAAAGGAGGAAACCCTGCCATTTGTGACAACATGGGTGGACCTTGAGGGCATTATGTTAAGTGAAATAAGTCAGAGAAAGAGAAATACTGCATAATCTCACTTATATGTGGAATCTCAAAAAGCTGCACTCTTAGAAACAGAGTAGAGTGGTGTTTACTAGGGGCGGGAGGATGGGGCAAAGGGGAAGACAGTGGTCAAAAGAACAAACTTCCATTTAGAAGATGAATAAGTTCTGGAGATCGAATGCACAGAACCGTGATCATAGTCAACAATACTGTATTACATTCAAAGTTGCTGAGAGACTAGGTCTTAAATGTTCTCACCACAGAAAAGAGGCGATAATTATGTGCTGTGATGGAGGTGTTAGCTAACACTGTGGTGCTAATCATATGAATGAATCAGATCAACTCATTCTACAACTTAAACTTACACAGTGTGGTATCTGTCCAGTTTTAGCATCCGGGTGATGGTGACCTCATAGAATGAGCTTGGGGGTGTTCCTTCCTCTGCAATTTTCTGGAATAGTTTCAGAAGGATAGGTGTTAACTCCTCTGTAAATGTTTGATAGAATTCGCCTGTGAATCCCTCTGGTCCTGGACTTTTGTTTGTTGGGAGTTTTTAAATCACAGTTACTTAAACTTACACAATGTAATATGTCAATTATATCGGAGTAAAACAAGTATTTTTCTGCATCTTCTCTTCCCTTTTTTTCCTCCATTATTGAATGCCTAGCATGTGTTATAAATGTAAATTACTACCTTAATGTTATTCTGCTTAAGATCTTGTGTGTTTAGGGTTTGTTGCTGTTGCTGGGGGTGGGGCGGGGGGAAGCAGGCTGTATGGGTTTGGAGTGTAGGATGCTGGGAGGTAGGTTTGGTGTGGTCTTCTAGATGGGATGGCTGCCTGGGTGTGATGACCCAAACCTGTGAGAACTCCTGGGACGTTAGCCCCGACCTCAGGTGCTCAAAAAGGTAACTGCTTCTGTATCTGGAGCTGGGAAAGTGTGTGAGGTTAAGATTATGGAAGAGTGTGTCTCTATTTAAAGAAAAATGTGATCTCTCTTGTTAGAAAAATCAAACTGGAAAACATGCTGTGATCACCATGGCCCCCAGCCACACTCAAGAGGGCAAAGTGTGTTGACTCCCTGCTGGAGGGCCCTGGCTGCTCGCCAGGGTGACGCTCTGTCCTGGGCCCTCGCTGCCCTTCCTGGGGACTCCGTCAAGAACAGGAGACCAGTTCAACCCCATCCATTTCTAAGAGCTTCCCCTAATAAAAGAATATAGCACACAGGCCAAACTCGAGGAGCAACAGGGAGGCATATACTTATTCTTTATAAGTATTATATTATTGCTACATAAAGCTTCCCTCAAAAACTTGTAGTTTCAAAGTGAAAACTTCTTAAAAGACCAGAGAAGACCATATATCATGACAGTCTGCCTGTTTCTGTCAAAGAGTATTATTTTAATTCAAATATTATATTGGCTTTTAAAATCATGAAAAGCAATACGTGCTTATTTAAAAAATTTCCCTCTGTCCATACCCACTGACCCTCCTGCCTACTACTTGCTGGGTAACAACTACAAGCGATGCCTTTTGTCTCTGCTGACCACGTGTGTGTCTGTGTATCTGTATGAGTAGATCCATTGATGATGATACACTCTTTTTGCTTATCCAGGCCCCTGATGTCACCACATTGAAGTCTAGCTGCAATGTGGATTTGCCTTTGATAGATCCTGGATCTTAGTGTAGGAAGTAAAAAAGAAACCTCAGCCTTAAACGCGTACAATTGCATTTGCATATTCCACAAGGAGGCCAGTCGAAGCCAATACTCTGAAGTGGACGTCTGGGTCTGCTTCTAGCACCAAGTTCTACTTTTACCTAAAATATTCAGACGATTGAGGTAAGGGTGCTTGTTTTCCCACAGTCATAAGGCTAACTGCCCTCTTAAAATTTTTACTTTCCTACAGTAGCTCTAATCCTCACCAAATAGTCCCAGGTGCAATGATTATGTAAAAACTTGTTGAATCTATTAGATGGAGAGATTATCTGCGTGCTTGAAGCAGATGATATACTGAGATAACATAGGACTGTATCATAGTTAGATAAACCGAAAAGTCAATAAACCAAAAGAAGCATAACTATAAATCACTCCCTAACTCAGCTCCTAGTTGGTCCCCAAGGCTCCGTTAATCCTTGATCATTTTACTAGGGGCTCCTTAGGGCCATTTAGAGCCAAGCCCATCTTCCTGATTGTCCCACGTGGCAGCAGACACTGTTGTGGACCTTTGTCGGTGGTGTCATTTTGCTCATATAAAGAATGGACAAGGCTGGAGGAGAAAAGCTTAATAGTCTATTTTGTTGAAAATTTGAACAATTCAAAATGGGCTGACACAAAAATCAAAGACTCAGAATGCGTACTGTCCTGGGGAGAAAAGGTATAGCTATTCACTGCATTTGACAAAAACGAAGCATTGTTTTTTCAGGCAAAGAGAAGTTTAAGACTTGGAATCTGTTGTAAATGTCCCAAGAATAATGAGCAAAGGAGAAATCTACCTCATGTCCCAACACGGATGTAAATTTGACCTGTGTACATGGGGAAATGGTTAAAATTAGAGCAAAGTCAGTTCCTGATGAACACAGATGAGCGCACGCTTTCAAAAATTAGTAGGTCCTATGAGAAAGTAGATTTTCTATGGAAGGAAACCAGTAGAAGAAAATATGATGGTACTGACATCACGTGACAGAGAAAGGGAAAATTGTGTGTGTGTGTGTGAGAGAGAGAGAGAGAGAGAGAAGGAAGGGGGGTAAGGAGGAAGCCCAGGAATTATGAGAGCAGTAGAACGAAGGGCACAGAATCTTATTATATCCTAAGGCGACTTTTTAAAAAGAACCAATTCATGGCATAGAGAAATTGTGAAAAGTGGTATTAGAATTCTAAAGGCCTTACTTAGAAACTCCTGTAATATTTAGCCCTTAAATTGTTTGCTTACTTTTCCCCGACTGTAAAAATGATATATCATAATGTTGACTTGGACGATGAAGGGTGAGGTCACCGGCTGCCCTGTACAAAAATCTGATCTTTTATGCTTCACCGTTCCCTGTGACATCTTCCTGACCCTAACCCCCTGCGGCTGCAGCCAAGCCTGGAGCCTTCCCATCTAGACGGCTGCAGGTGGACGGGGTCCAGGACTTAGGACAAGGCAGGTGGAGCCCAAGATGGAGCAGTCGCTGTCACCTTGGTGGTGTTTTCATTTATTTCTTTTATTATTTGGCTGTTCTCCCACATAGGGCCTCTGGCTAAAGCCCCTCCAATTTAATTTACATTCTATTTTATTTTATTTTTTTGGCTGTGTTGGGTCTTCATTGCTGCACGTGGGCTTTCTCTAGTTGTGGCGAGCGGGGGCTACTCTTCGTTGCGGTGCATGGGCTTCTCATTGCGGTGGCTTCTCTTGTCGTGGAGCATGGGCTCTAGGTGCGCGAGCTTCAGCAGTTGTGGCACGTAGGCTCAGTAGTTGTGGCTCTAGGGCTCTAGAGCGCAGACTCAGTAGTTGTGGCACACGGGCTTAGTTGCTCTGCAGCATGTGGGATCTTTCCTGACCAGGGATGGAACCCCTGTCCCCTGCATTGGCAGGCAGATTCGTAAGCACTGTGCCACCAGGGAAGTCCCTTAATTTACATTCTAAATGGAAGAGCACAGGACGCCCTCCCAGGCCTTGCTCACTTCCTTCTCTGATAGGCTTGTCAGATTTAGCAAACACTGCAGACACTACAGATAATTCTGTCGTATAAGTAGGTCCCATGCAATATTTGGGATATACTTACACTACAGAAGTATTCACTATTGATCTGAAATTCCGATGTAACTGGCAACCTGGATTTTACCTGGATTTTTATTGTTTGGACTCTGCAAACCCCCAGAGCAGCTGGGAAGGGTCTTAGGAAGGTCAGAATAGCGCATTTGGGGTGAAAAGCACAGTACAAAGAGTAAGTAAGTTGTCTCTTAAAGGACGAAACACAAACGCCTCTTAGTTGATCTGAAAACAGCCATTCTGGAGTCCTTGTCACTTTACCCCCAACACTGCTCCCTGCAGGGGTGGTGGAGGTGGAGGTGAGCCAGTAGCCCTTTTCCTTCCCTCGGCCCTTCTGGGCAAGGATCTGCATTTTGCATGTTTAAGGAGTAACTACAGCACAGAAGAGTAGCTGGCGGGTGATGAGGCCGCTATACAGAGAACGGACCAGACACGGAAGAGGACTGGGGGGAGTTGGAAGTAGGGTCAGGGAAACAAGGAAACACCAAAGACACAGTGAGGAAGCTAGAGGCGCAGGCAGACCTTCAAGCCACACTTAGTGCACAAATGTAAACACACATAAATATGCCCATGAATGAATTTAAAAATGTGTTCATTTTCTGAATCAACCTTATTTAACTTATTAACCTCGTCTGGGCTGTTCCTGTGAAATTTCCTAGTGTGCAGGAATGCACACCCCCCATCTCTGGTGGGAGACAGCCAGCCAGGGCCAGAGCTGCTGGGCTCTGGAGGGGCTGCTGAGCCAGGGTAACGTCTAGAAGCATCTTTCCCCTAATCCTGAGATCCCAATTTGCATTGGTCCAGAAGGAATGCCTATTGTTTCACCTCTAATGGTTATTTGCAAATTCTATCTCAACCCCGTCTCTCTAGTTAGTAGGATTTTAATTCAGGTTTGAGAACCTATTAATTCTCAAGCCTGCAAAAGTGCTAGGCTGAATGATAATTACATTTGAGGCACCTAGAACAAAACCTGAATAATACAATAGTCTAGCACAGACTCCTCCTTCTAATTAATTTATCCTTATTTATCTTGACTCTTGGTTTGATGATCTTTTTGTAGCATTAGTCTTTATTGGAGTAATGCTGAATTCCGTCAGAGTTAAGACTAGTTAACTATGGAGGGGATTTTCTTCTTGGACCCAGATGTTATGGAAAAAAAGCACCCCCAAACCCATAAAACACACGTACACTGTCACACACAATCCGTGGCTATGTTCCTAGGTAGGTCCAGTGTCATGGTAACCAGTTAAGCTCTTCTGTGCCTCTCTGACTAAAATCAGATCAAAAGACAGTGTAGCAGCGTAAACCTGAACTCAGTTTAGAGGGAAAAGGAGGCTCTGTATGCGTATAGTTAGGAGGTTTTAAAATGGTGAAATAAATCTGCCTTCTGTTATAAGGAAAGAAAACTCATAAAGTGTACAATCAGTATTACTGCATCATCCGTTTCTTATTTTCTCACAGTGGTACTTCAGGTCTTTTGGGAGAGTCATTTTGTGGATCTCTTGGAATTTAAAAAGCTTTCCAACTCTGTGATGCTCAACAGTCAGGGTATCTGATTCCTGGAGGGGTCACACCCCTAAAAGGCAGGGCCTGATGATGGAGAGTAGGAGTTGGGTGGGATGAGTGTGCTGGTCCTAGGATGTTGTGTGGGTGTTTTGGGAAGATCTTCCCCCTGTGCCATCCCTCTTGGTCCCACAGTTGCAGTCTCCTCTGTTGATACCAGAGATGGAGATGGAGGAAGAAGGGGGTGCGTGGATGTGGCCGGAGGAGGCTGGGGATAGAGGCGGGCAGGGAAGCAGACGCGCTGCCTCGAGGGCTGTGGGTGGGGTTTGGTGAAGGGTGACCGTGTGATAACAGCGAGGGGACCACGTGCAGTGTCTGGGGGCAGTCGTGCCGCCCCCCGGGCGCGGGGCCAGCTCTGCCCACTCACCCGTGCTGCTCTGGATGGTCCTCACGGTGGTGGTGGTACGCGGCGGGGAGGAAGACCTCAGCGACACGCACTCGTCGTCCTGCGAGCAGCCCTTCTCGATGGCGCGCACGTAGCTGTGGCTCCGCATGCGGAAGCAGCCGGGCATCGGCAGGTCCAGGGCCTCCACTGCCTGTGACTCCAGCTCGCTGAACACCGACTCGCACACCGACTCGAACTGCCCGTTCACCTCCATCTCGCTCACCTGCGGGCGAGACGGGGACCGTAACACCGCGCTGCTCCGGGGGAGAAGCCACCTCGCCCTCGGAGCATCTCCAAACTGCATCCCCCAGAAGAACGTCCCGTCCGCTTACAGTAAACTCCAGCGCATTGTATTTCCTCTACCTGACAGACTTATAGTAGAATGGTATCTAGTTTATGATCCCAAATAGTCAATTAAATTCTAAAGAAAAAGAACTTTGTTTTTAGAATGCAGGGAAGCGTGGCGCAGGGAAATCTTACATCAGGGCACGCCAAGGTGCTAATTCTTCCTTATTTATAAATGCAAACCTAGGGGCCAATTTTATAGGCCTAAGGTCAGAGTTTGTATATTTCAATGGGGCTGTAATTTTAGCACAAACGTTTCAGAAACTAGTATTTTTATTGTGCCTTTGGAAGTGACTAGCTCGTCAAATAATTTGCATCGACTGAAACTTAATTTACTGCAAAGTATAAAAACAGGCCCTGTATTTTCTGGCAAGATACCCATATCATGCACAAAAATAGACCAAACCCAGATGTGAAAATCTTGAAAGGCACTACTGAGATTTTCAAACTATCTACATACTATTTAAAGAAGGTTTCACTCTTCTCTATAAAAGCTGATGTGGTCCACAAATTGTTTATAAATGTGTTTTAAAGTGCTTCCAAATGAGGTCTTCCCTTTTCGAAGCATCAGTTTTTATTATTATATTCCCTAATATTCCCCTAATATTCCCATAATTTACATTAGATTTGAGCACCACCTTAAAAAAAAAAAAAAAAAAAAAGCCAGACCAGGTGCTTCTGTCAATTTACCACTTTGCAGCTGATGGGATAGAGGTGTGGGAGCATTCTTCAAAGTTCTGCTACCTTCCAGAACTTCGTATGTCAAATTTCCTTAATATCAAATTCATGAGTAATTGAAAATTTAACAGATTAAACTATAATTAAGCTTAGAGCGTATACTGAAAAGGATGGCAATTTTGTGTTATAGGAAGATGCAATCCAATAATGGCTAATTTATTTAAACTTCAATTACCTTAAGGCATATCAAGTGGAAAAGAGACAGACATTTCTTAATAATAATTCTTTACAGTTTAAAGTAGTATTTTCATATACTTTATCTAATTTGATATAAAATCCCTGCACATTTTCAAGGCTAATAATTATATATGTCCATATTTTAAAATTATGTATATAATATATACTTGTTTTTAGGAGATAGTTGGAGGTGCATTTAGAGGTAAAGGGACATGATGTTTGCAACTAATTGTCAAATATAGAGAGAGTGAGCAAATGAGGCAAAATTTTAATAATCAATGAGTATGAATCTGGGTCAGTGATGTACAGGAGGTCTTTGTATTTCACATGTGACTCTTCTGTCAGTTTGGAATGATTTCAAAGTAGAACAAACTATATATATATTTATTATTATTAATAGATTTTCCCCTATTAATCAAACATCACAAAGAAATAGTAAAGTATCTATCCCTATCAAGGTAACAACAATTACACCTGGATGATTACCTTTCAGAGGGTATTAGTGCCCCCTACCCTATTTTTCATAAATAATGAATCATAAAGTAAATATATTGAATAATTCTGCAACCTGGTTTTTTTCCACTTAAACTTCTATTTTATACTTATATTCTTAATAGGATTCTCTTTTTTTAAAAAATAAGTTTATTTATATATTTCTTTATTTTCGGCTGTGTTGGGTCTGCGTTGCTGTGCGCAGCCTTTCTTTAGTTGCGTTGAGCGGGGGCTACTCTTCATTGGGGTGCACGGGCTTCTTATTGCAGTGGCTTCTTTGGTTGAGTGTGGGCTCTAGGCGCACGGGCTTCAGTAGTTGTGTCTCGCGGGCTCTAGAGCGCAGGCTCAGTAGTTGTGGTGCACGGGCTTAGTTGCTCCGCGGCAAGTGGGATCTTCCCCGGACAGGGCTTGAACCTGTGTCCCCTGCATTGTCAGGCGGATTCTTAACCACTGCGCCACCAGAGAAGCCCCTTCATTCTCTTAACTTTTTGTTTTTATTATATACAGATACAGAAAACCATGCGAAATAAATGCATAGCTTGTGAATTATAATAAAGCCAACACCCTTGTACCTAGTACTCAGATCAAGGAACAGAATTTTCTCAGGCACCTAGAAGCCCTTCCATAGACCCCATCCTACCCACAGCCCCCACCCTCCCTCCAAAAGTAATGACTACTCTGAGTTTTATCGCAAGCACTGCTTTGCATTTATGTTTTTTTTACCTAAGTGTGCATCCCTAGACCCTACAGTTCAGTCTTACCCATTTTTAAAATTTATATCTTTTAATTCACTTTTAATATTCAGGCCTCCCTCCACCCGTTTTTAACAAATATTACAATTTATCTATTGAAGCACCTGGGGCGTTTGACCTGGAAAGTTTCCCAGAGTCTGGATTTGCTGATTTCCTGCACACGGAAGCTTTAGCATGTTCCACTGTCCTTTGTGTTTCCTGAAATTTGAAAGTTGGATCCAGAGGCTTGATCAGACTCAGGTTCAATCTCTTTGGCAAGACTAGAGGTCATGTGTCATGGGCTCTCTCATCAGGAAGCACATTATGTCTGGTTATCTCTCTTTTTATGCTGTTGGGAGTCATTGATGCTCAGTGCCTAGATCCATTAGTTCATGGGGGGTTGCAAAATGGTGATATTCTTGGTTCTACCAACTTTTACAGTCACTAGTTGGAATTTTTTTAAAATAAAGAAATGCTTCCTCTCATACTATTTGGTTAGTAGGTTCAGTTCACACAGTAACAGCAGATGTTTGATCTTTTCCCTTTTATTTACTAGTTAAAAAATATATTTATTTGGCCACGTCAGGTCTTAGTTGCAGTGTGGGCTCTGTTGCGGTGTGTGGGCTCTCTAGTCGTCCTGCAGCATATGGGATCTTAGTTTCCCGATCAGGGATCGAACCTGCATCCCCTGCATTGGAAGGCAGATTCTTAACCACTGGACCACCAGGGAAGTCCCTATTTACTAATTTTTAAGATAATAAATTTGTTCTCTTGTATCTACTAAACACGACCAATTAATTTTTAAAAGTATCAAAATGGACTCATAGATTTAAAAGTATTTGACGGTTTTAAATCCACTTCTATTTTCATTCTTACTTAACTCATCTGTCCCATCTGTGACCAGTGGGAACCTCTTAGGTTGGCTCCTGGGTCCTTTTGACATGAGACCAGTGGTCTTTGATAACTTCCTTTGTATCTGGTATGACAAGTTATTCGAAACTTATCTTGCATCTTTCCTGCCCAGTTCTGAAATTAGTATTTTTCCACGAAGTCTTTTTTCTTTTAGTGGTAAATTGTATCACAAGAACACAGTTTGGGTACCAGGAAGCTTCACTGTCATTGCTACAGGGTTGGTCATTCTTCCTAGGCCTTTCAGTGGACAGAGAACTAGGTTATGAATATATCGAATTCAAATTCACACTGCAGTGTTTTTATGTAACTTCTTCTATGTTATATTTATGCGTATACCTTTATCGCATATTAAAAATCCTTGTTTTCAAGGACACAGAAGATGATGGAATTGGGATATACTACAGTGATTCATTTGCTTTCTTCCACAATACGTACGCAACAGCCTCAGAGTAGCATACTAATACCACCTGCCCAACCATTACTGAAAACAGTTCACAATTCTTTTTTTTTTTTTTTGCATCTGCTGTCTCTATTATTCCCTCATTTAAAAATAGTTGTGCTAGATTGACATTATCAGAGCATATAACTTACACGTTCTCTCCCACTGTAGCTCTCATTAGTCTTAGTTTTACAAATAACTATATATTTAATGCTTGCCACTACTTTTCTCATATAAAAAGATGATTCTTCATCCAACTTAGACACAAATATAGGTCAAATAGTTCTAGATGGCTTATGAAGACAAAGAGCAGACCCCTGACCCAGCCAGCCCACCCCCAATTCTCCCTCCCCAGAGGCAACCATTTTCAATTCTTCCAGTTGGATTTTATGGTGTTTGCATCCATATTGCAGAACACATGCTTATGTGAATCTCTTGATATGTTCATAGACCTCTTGGTTTCCTTCCTGCCCTTGAAGCGTCCCTCTTGGAGCCTCCTATCCTACTGCAGTCTATGGCTGCCAAGCCCACTGCTGTCCTGGGATCTCCCTTCCCCATCATCCCAGGGGTGCCCTTTATTATCTAGCCTGTGGTGGAGCCCCTGTTCCCTCTTCCTAATTTTATTCCCTCCTTTTGGTGGAGCACATCTTCCAGTGCTTTCTTGGGAAGGCGCCACCTCACATTGATGGAAATGTCTGTACCCCACCTCCACTGTTAAGGGAGAGCATGCTTGTATTTAGAATTCTAGCTGTATCCCTTTTTCCTTCAGATGTTTCCAGGCTTTGCTCCTGTCTCTTAGCCTCCATGTGTGCTATGATTGAGCAAGTGGATGCCTTTCTCATTCCTGAGCCTTTCCATGTGAGCTGGTTTGCCCCATCCCTTTTAGGTACTAAATGATCTAATGTTTCACCATGGCATTCTCTGTGTGGATCTTTCTCCATCCATTTTGCTGGGTACTGTGTGGGCCCTCTCAACCTGCAGATTCATGTCTTTCAGTTCTGGGACTATTATTTCATTAGTAATTGCCTTCCTTCTGTTTTCTCTTTTCTTTCTGAAACTCCTAGTGTTCATTGTTGGAATCCAAGAACAAGAAACATGAAGAAAAATACAGTGATACATCATAATTTCCAAAACCAAACTGGAGGACTTATAGTTCCTGATCTCAAAACTAACTACAAAGCTACAATAATCAAAACAGTTTGGCACTGACATAGGGCAGACATACAGACCAATGGAACAGAATGGAGAGTCCAGAAGTAAAGTCATGCATCTTATTTGCCACTAGTTCTTACATTTGGTCTTTTGGGTTGTCTAAAGCTCACTGTCTGGTAGATGCCTCAGGATGGGCTCATGGAAACAGTATTCCCTGCATTCATCCATGCTTTTAATAGTGTGCCCATGCTTTTTATAGTTGAAAGTCAGTTTTTTTGGATATAAAATCTTTGGTTCACATTTTCCCCCTTGGCTACAATAACATATTACTCAATTTTATTTTGGCATAAACTACTGTTATTATAGAGTCTGATGATAATTTAATTTTTATTCTTTCTTAAGTCACTTGCTTTTTTTGTCTAGAAGTCCAAAGCGGGGGGTGGTGGTTTTTTTTTTTTTTTTAATTCTTCAAAATCCTGTAATTTTATTAGACTATGTCTTGGTATTTATTGGTTTGGGTCAGTTTCTCAGGTGCATGGTATATTCTTTTGAATCTTTTTATTTCAGGGATGTTTTCTTTAATGTTTTATTATTTGTTCTGGTCCTTTGATTTGATTATCTTCTTCAGAGACTTCTATTATCTCTATGGTCAATCTTTGCCTATCTTCCATATTTATCAATTTCTCTTGAATCCTTTTTAACTCTTCTTTTTTTTTCTTGATTTAAAAACTCTTCCCCCTTTTCAGGTTCTATTTTTCTCAGTGTATAAAATGTCTCATTCACTTGCTCCTCTATTCCCTCAGTCTAATCTTCATTTCTGAAATGATTTTTCTTTTACTTCTAATTCTTTCCTGAGTTCTGTGGCATCATTTTTAAGTTTTTGAAAATTCAGATATATCTTTTCCTCCCATGTCTTATGTCATTTTCTTAATGTTTTTTAGCTTATTTTGAAAGAGTTTGTTACAGTTTTGATCTATTTTGTGGGTGTGTCTTTCTGTCATGCTTTCATTTCTGTAGGAATGTTATTCTGCTCCTTATTCTCTTTTCTTTATTATAGTGACCTTGACTGTGATTTAAAGTGGATATTTTTTTGTTCCTCATTTCTCAGTAAAATTAGTTTTTCTGACCTTGAGAGGGTGATACATTCAGGATTTTCCCCCTGAATTTTCCACAGGGCTTCCTCTTCTATTGTTTTAGCATCATGTTGCTTTCCAAGATTTCCTGATTCTCTTGTTCCTTCCCCCAACTTTTACCTGAACCTTCTCTTTTCTTCTTTGCTATTATCTCTATCTTGCTTGTATTTGATTCTATTCCCAGCTGTTTCTTCTGAGAACTGGGCCCTCTTCTTGAAGGAAAAACTGGTTGGTTCGTTTCCAGTGTATACATAGGCTCAGATTTCCTCAACCTCTCCTGATGTTACTGCAGGCCCCTTGAATTTACCTGCTCTTAGAGAAGGCAAATCCTTCCCAGTTTCAGCTGCTATTCTCAAATACATACCCCACCCCCCAAAACTACCTGCTGCTGGTTTCCTTCTGCTTTACTCACATCCATCAAGAAAGTCCTTGTTTTCCTCTGTGTTCTCCAGCACAGATATGGATGCAACACAGGCTTATGGCTACTGGTGGTTTGTTCCTATCTACTTACATTTTGGGTTCACGGAGTATCTTGTCGTCTGATTTTGTTGTAAATGTTGTCCATGAATTTTTAGTTTTTCTATCTAGTTGCTCTGTCTGCTTTTATACAGAGACTCGGGGAGATTCAGACACTAAGCCACCACCTCCACGATATCGTATAGTATGATTGGACCATAATTTATTTAACCACTCTTTGTGGATGATGATTCAAGTATGTCCTTGGAGGCCATGCTATGACCAACTTCCTTGTTTGTTTATCTTTATATTCTGGTACTTTCATTTCTGTATTATAAAGTTACACAAGTGGGATTCCCGTGCCAAAAGATTTATTTTACCTTTTGTAGATTTTACCACGTTACTTTCAAAAACAATTGTAGCAATTCATCCCCAATAGCAAGGAAGTCAGAGCTCATTTCTCAACATGGTCACCAGTACTGGGTAGTAGCTGTTTTTGCTGCCTGATAGGTCAAGGGTGATGTTGTGCCATTTCAGCTTATCTTCACCAGCCTACTAGTGTATATGAACATCTTTTCCTATATTTATTGGACTTGGTACTTTTTTCCCTTTTGATTTGCTATTTCATGAGCTTTGCCCCAAATTCTTTTAGGTTGTTTATCTTTTCATACTAATTGGTAGAAACACTTTAGGCAACTGGAACATTAAGTTTTTTTCGTGATGTGTTTAAATATTCCCCCGTCAATTTTAACTTTAAGATGTCTTCTGCTACACAGAAATATTTGAATTTTAGTTAGATTAGATGTCTTTTATTTTATGTTTTCTATAATTCTTATTTTATTAAAAGTTATAATTCTCACCATAATATCATACACATATTCCCCTAATTTAAAATTTTTTGTCACTTTGTGTTAGTGCTCAGATTTTAAATTCATTTGGATTTATTTTCTATATGGAAAGAAGGAGTAGTTTAATGCTCTTTCTATGATATCATGAGCAATTCGCTAGAATTCTCTGAGCCTCATTTTCCTGATCTTTAAAATGCGTATAATAATACCTACCTCATAGGGATGCTTTAAGGATAAAAAATGAAATATACAAGTGCACATTCAAGGCACATGGTAGGCATTCGATAAATACTAGATATTGTTTTGTGAGATAGTGTAGTGGGAAGAATGAGATAAGTTACTCTAATTCTCTAAGACTGAGTTTGATAAATTAAAAAAATGATCTTTCTTATAGTTGCTATGAAATTAATGAGATAATATGCAAAGCTTACAGCTTATATCAGGTAAGCAATACTTGGTAACTATTATTCTCATTTTCATAATTACTACTACTGTTATTGGCATTATTATTGCCACCCATACCCCAATTCCAGCAGACATTGGAGAAACTTACCAGTTAGGAGTCAGGACACCTGGGTTTTCTAGGTTCAGTCACTGACTAGCTGGGTGCTGACAGATGCTTAATTTATTTGAGTTTCCATTTTTTTATATATATAAAGTGAAGGGATGATCTAGGTCAAAAATCACAGCTAAACTGCTGGTATTACCACCGAGCACAATAACTGCCTATTACATTTGTGTTTTAAAAATGATGTGGGACTTCCCTGGTGGTGCAATGGTTAAGAGTCTGCCTGCCAATGCAGGGGACATGGGTTCGATCCCTGGTCCGGGAGTTGCCGTGAAGCAACTAAGCCCATGCGCCACAATTACTGAGCCTGCGCTCTAGAGCCCACAAACCACAACTACTGAAGTCCGCGTACCCTGTGGCCCATGTGCTGCAACCACTGAGCCCACGTGCTGCAACTATTGAAGCCTGCTCTCCTAGAGCCTGTGCTCCTCAACAAGAAAAGCCACCACGATGAGAAGCCTGCGCACCGCAACGAAGAGTAGCCCCTGCTCGCTGCAACTAGAGAAAGCCCGCGCACAGCAACAAGCACCCAACATGGCCAAAAAACTATTAAAAAATAAATAAAGATAATGGAGTCCCTCTTAAGAAAAAATTAAAAAATGTTGTGGAAACTCACCACGTTACTGGACAAAATATGTCTGTGGGCTTCTAGTTTACGATTCCAGATGAAGTTATTTGAGGTTTGGACTTGAAATAAATTGAGGTGTAAATTAAACTAATTTGGAAATGACAGTTATTATACCAAATATATTTTAAAATGTGACTTTCTATAATTCTTTCTTCTCAAGTCTTACTTTAAAAGCCCCTGTTTTATTAGATGTATATATAGTAAAAAAATATAGAAAGGTTATAAACATATAAAAAGGGGTTCAGTTTTTCTTTATCATCCAAGCACAGTCTGTTTTTAAGAATGTTTCATTTCTGTTAAGGTATGAATGGCAGAAACAAACAATTTAGTTATTCTAGACCAATTTCTTGGTTTACAACATTTTACTTTGATGTTTCTAGGAGCCTTTGATGAATAATATATCAATAATATATCAGGTTTTAAGGAGGAATAGGATATAATGTACTTAAATTCTATACTACTAGAGCTGCTGCTAAAGATCTATAAGAGAGAAAATATCCGACATCACAAAAACCAACTACTTTTTGAAAAGCCTAGAGTATGTATGGTAGGATTGCTTTGAAGAAGAAACCATTCCCTTTGAATAATGACAATGTTGGGACTGCGATAGAAAGCTTGAAGTTATCCTTCACGATACTCTATTACTTGAAAACTGAATATGGAACTAGAAAAATGGTGTGTCATTAGGAATCCATTTAGGATGTCTCTGCTTTCTGTATTTTACTTAAGGCGAAATGATCACGCCACTGAATTGCAGACTTGACCCACCCCTGGATCAAGGCCCACATATGCCTCTTCAGTGATTTGTTGATACTTTACTAAGTTGTCACCAGGAAGTGACACTGTCTCAAGGAAGGTCAGATCTACAGAGTAGGGACTAAAAGCAGGCAGCATGTCCTGATGGGGAAGTGACCTGCTCTCCTGGTTTAACCATGTAAAATTATGAAAGCATTAAGTGTGTATAAACATTTTCCAACGAAATATTCTAAACCCACCGAAGTATTCTGCAGGTATGACACCTGGGATTTGTAGACTATTTTGCAATTCTGGAAGGCTATGTGAGCATGAGCCTGTCCAGAATAAAGATAAGCTTAAAGACGTTTTAAATATTATATTGTTTACTGTGAAAAAAGTAAGAACAAGGCAAGTCCACATTTCACCAAATGAGGCGCCAAATATTTACCTAAGAGCTGGGATAGTGGGTATCACGGGACAGCAGTACCTAGCACAAATAGGTATGCATACTCTTGGAGGTTACATTTATTTATTCATTCATTCATGCATTTTTGCATGCTGCTCTGTGCGGCATGGGGGATCTTAGTTCCCTGAACAGGGATTGAACCCTGGGCCCTGGCAGTGGAAGTGCAGAGTCCTAACCACTGGACTGCCAGGGAATTCCCTTTGGAGATTACTTTAAAGTAAGGAAATGCACAGTCAGCAAATCCTGGAATCCAGTATGTCAGCTTTCCCTGACTCCTGCCCTACCCTGCTTTCGGGGCCTTGCTGTGGTCCCTGGCTTTGCTTTACAAGAATTCATTTAGAGCAGGGAGCTCTATTTTGATGGTAGGGCCAGAATGAGAGCAGTGGTCCTATTTCGGGGTCTCACTCCGACAGATCAGAGATGCTTCAGTGCTTAGTCTATCACCACCACCATCATTACCACCTTCACCATCACCACTACCACCACCATTACCACCAACTCTACCACCACCATCATTATCACCTCACCACCATCTCCACCACTATCCTCACCACTACCACCAGCAGCAGCAGCAGGAGTAGTAATGCTCACCTTGATGATCACAGTGTCTTTCAAACTGGCTTCTCTGCCTCTAGCCTCTTTCTCATCCTCTCCAATCTTTCCTACATTTTTTTTGCTAGATTAATTATCCTCCACCAAAGTTCTGATCATATCTTTTGCCTGCTTAAAAGCTGAAGTTTTAATTAATCTTCAATCAGTCCCATTCCTAATGAATAAAGTCCAGTCCCCTGGGCTCTGCATGGAAGGCCATGGACAAAAAACGTCCCCAGGACAAAATTCAGAACAGATTTCCCACTGCTATAAGTATTCTGAGCTCTAACTACACTTGAGAATTCATTATTCCTTGAATAGGCTTTAGGCCAGCATTTTCAAAGTTCAGATATATACGACGTTAATAAGTACTATTTATTAATGTATTGCTTTATTAGAATCCCTTGGAATATTTGTGAAAATGCATATTCCTAGACCCTATGCCTAGAAGCTCCCTCTTTAGAATCCTGGGTACTGAACACCTTTTACTCATTCAATGTGGGATCCTGGTGACAATTTTTTGACCATAAAGAAAGTCCCATTTAACTTCTGGTTACTTATATATCTTACAATGTGTTTATAAGAACTAATATTATGAAAATATAAAGCAGTTGGCACAGTGCCTGACTCAATAAAGGCGGCTCTTATGGTTAATTCTTGCCCTACCTACCTCAGAGTGTTTTTTTTAAAATTAATTAATTAATTAATTTTTAGCTGCATTGGGTCTTCGTTGCTGCGCGTGGGCTTCTCATTGTGGTGGCTTCTCTTGTTGCAGAGCACGGGCTCCAGGTGCGAGGACTTAAGTAGTTGTGGCTCGCTGGCTTCAGGAGTTGAGGCACATGGGCTCAGTAGTTGTGGCTCGCTGGCTTCAGGAGTTGTGGCATGTGGGCTCAGTAGTTGTGGCTTGTGGACTCTAGAGCACAGGTTCAGTAGTTGTGGCATATGAGCTTAGTTGCTTCACAGCATGTGGGATCTTCCTGGACCAGGGATCGAACCTCTGTCCCCTGCATTGGCAGGCGGATTCTTAACCACTGTGCCTCTAGGGAAGCCCCATACCTCAGAGTTTTTTGTTCAAGTAAACAACGTTTGTTATTTACAGCACGTTTACGTTTTTTGTATGCTCTCCGTTAGACTGTAAACTTGGGGAGCAGGGATTAGGCATTATTCACCATTGACTGGCAAAATCTGGCCCAGTGTTTTGCTCACTGCATATGAGCTGTGTTAATAGTATGGTGCTTAGTTTTAAAAATTGTGATATAAATTAAAATTCAGAGCTCCTAAACATTATTTCAAAAAAATATCGGTTTTTTTTGTCCTCCCAGAGGAAGCCCTGGAGCCACCTCCTGCTCACCTGGTGGCCCCTGAAAGCTGCAGGGTCAGGCCCTCCAGGAGTCCTAGGTTCAACCCTCCCTTGGTCTGGGCAGCCTAACCCTCTCCCACATTCTCTGAGACCATCAGTGAGAGCCATCACGAAACTTTAGCTGAATATTTCGGATGCAACATTAAGTCACCTTTACTGAGTCTTCATCCCTAGTTCTGGGTACCAGTTCTTAGAAGTGGGCTTGTGTCTTATAACCGAGATGCAGTATTCACCTAGGATCCAGTTGGGGTTAAATAGATCGTATCTCATTTCCCGTGCCTGGGTCCCTGTCTTGATTACCTGCTTAATACTTTTATGATTTGACACTGCCTTGGTTTTGCCAATGATGTCTACCCTGTCCTTCTATCCTTCAAACATCTTTCCAACCGAAGCCTCATCCAACAACTCCTTAATGACTACTTTGTTGGTGCCAACTGACTGCTAAGGAGTTTCCAAGGACTCCCCTGGTGTGCTTTCTCCATCTGCCAAGGACCCCTCCCCTGCTGGTAGACTGTTGGTACCAGGAGCCCCCTGTGGCCAAACCAGGCCGCATTTAGACCTGACCTCCTGCCAGACCCATCAGCATCATGCTGGGGGGTGTCAGCCTCCTCACGTCATGCCCTCTTGTTTTCCACCAACCCTGGTACAGTTCACAGATGCAGCCACAGGGCTCACCTGGCTGATGGTGCTCATGGCTCGCATGTAGCTCTCATTCCTGGAGCGGAACTTTGGTGATGTGAGCAGGCCCGCAGGGTCAAGGCTGTCTAGGCTTCGGTTGATGGAGACCTCACTGACCGCCCTCAAGTAACTGTGACTCCGGATCTGGAGTTTGGGGGAGTGCTCATTGGAGATCCTGAAAGAGAACAACGAAAAGTGTGGGTTTAGTCCTGTTCTAACACGCAGGCAGTAATAAGATAGGGTAGGACTGTGATCGACGTGGCACCCTACACACAGGGGCAAATACTAGAGATGCCCTCCCATGGTTGCTAAACTCCCCCGTGGGGGTCTAGGAAAGAAAACGTTTGATGGGAAATCATTGAGATCTGATGACATCAGAGAGCAAGTATAATTTTTTCAGCCCAGGAAATAATTTCCTCAATCATATTTTCCAAGGCAGCCTGGGAAGGAGAGTAGAGTTGCTACTGCCCTGCCCCGGACTTCTGCCCTGTGTAATTTGCAAGCTTTTCCTTTGTACCCAATTCTTTTCTGTGCCATCTTTCTGTTTTTGGACAGAAAGTTATATATCTGTTTTGGACAGTGGTTATATATCTATAACTATATCAATCTTTGTATCATCTATTTATCTAAACTTGATCTCATTTAGTTGAGATATAACTTAGTGATCAAAACTTAAATTTTAGACATTAAATATGTGCGCATATCTAAATCTTGATATCCAAAGACAAATCTTTGCAACTTTATACGCTTCAGATTTTTTCCAAGATGCATTTTTTAATTTTTTATGAACACATATTTCTTTATTAAGTCAATATTTTTGCAAAATGAAAAAAGCCTTAGCATACAATATCTTTATACTTAAGGTAATAAATCTGGTTATTAAATGTATTCATATTTGATATATTAAATTCAGAACTATTCAACTGTTAATAAATTTCCCAATAGATTTTATTTATTTATTTTTGCTATTTGACATTAGTCTTTTTTAAAAAAATTTTTATTGGAGTATAGTTGATTTATAATGTTGTGTCCCAGATGCATTTTAAAATTATAAAAGTAGAAATTGCTCCTTGCAAAAAGCCGAGCTATCCACAGGTGCTCAAAGCAGAAAGTGGGTCTCCATTCTCCTTATTCCTGCTCCAGAATTCCACTCCCCTGAAAGAATTACCCAGAGCAGCTCAGTGTATGTCCTTCCTTACCCTTTCTATACACGTACAGACAATTATTTTTTTAGTAATTAAAAAAAATTTTTACTGAAATATAGTTGATTTACAATGTTATGTTAGGTTCAGGTGTACAGCAAAGTGATTCAGTTATACATATACATCTATTCTTTTTCATATTATTTTCTATTATATGTTATTACAAGATATTGAATACAGTTCCCTGTGCTATACAATAGGTCCTTGTGGTTTATCTGCTTTATGTATAGTAGTTTGTATGTTTTAATCCCAAACTCCTCATTTATCCCCCTCCCCCTCTTTCCCCTTTGGTAACCACAAGTTTGTTTTCTATGTCTGTGTTTATTACTAATTTTTAAAGTTTGTTTTCACGTGGGATTCAGGGCGATTTTTCTTTCATTATTAAATTAAAAAATTTTTTGCTGTAACATTGCTTGCAATTAAAAATTAAAGTTGATGAGGAGATAGATGCAGGCCCAATATAGCTGCTGTTATTTATCATTATTCTGGAGATCCTAGCTAATGAAATTAGAAAAAATAAAAAAAGAAATACGAATATAAATATTGTGAAGAAAAGGTGAACTTTGAGTATTTACAGATTATACAGTTAATTAGCTGGAAGGTAAAAGAAAATCAACTGAAAAAGTATGAGAACTAATAAGAGTGATCCCCAAATAGTTACATACAGGGTAAAAATTGAGAAATTAATAATTTTTCTATATACTTCCACCACCAAGTAGAAATTTTAATTAAAAAAATCTCATTCAAAATGGCAAAACATTATAAAATAAGTAGAAATTACAAAAAAGAAATGTACCAGAAATTTTTGAAAAAAGTGATAAAGCTTTATGGAGGGCAGGGTTTCCCTGGTGGCGCAGTGGTCAAGAATCTGCCTGCCAGACGTAGAGAATAGACTTAAGGACATGGGGAGGGGGAAGGGTAAGCTGGGACGAAGTGAGAGAGTGACATGGACATATATACACTACCAAATGTAAAATAGATAGCTAGTGGGAAGCAGCTGCTTAGCACAGGAAGATCAGCTCGGTGCTTTGTCGCCACCTAGAGGGGTGGGATAGGGAGGGTGGGAGGGAGATGCAAGAGGGAGGGGATATGGGGAGATATATATATATATATATATATGTATAGCTGATTCACTTTGTTATACAGCAGAAACTAACCATTGTAAAGCAATTATACTCCAATAAAGATGTTAAAAAAGAAAAAGAAAGAAAGAAAAAAAAGAATCCACCTGCCAATGCAGGGGACATGGGTTCGAGCCCTGGTCCAGGAAGATCCACATACAGCGGAGAACTAAGCCCGTGCACCACAACTACTGAGCCTGCGAGCCTAGAGCCCGTGCTCTGCAACAAGAGAAGCCACCGTAATGAGAAGCCAGTGCACCGCAAGGAAGAGTAGCCCCCGCTCACCGCAGCTAGAGAAAGCCTGAGCGCAGCAA
Organism: Grampus griseus; assembly: GCF_964374135.1. Lineage (NCBI taxonomy): Eukaryota > Metazoa > Chordata > Mammalia > Artiodactyla > Delphinidae > Grampus > Grampus griseus. The sequence continues at coordinate 34,046,196 of NC_139006.1, read as the reverse complement.
TGAAGACCCAACACAGCAAAAAAAAAAAAAAAAAAAAAAATTTATGGAGGGCAATAAACAGGTCCTAATAAAAGAGGAAAACAGATATCCTGGAGGGAAAACCCAATATTGTAACAAAAATTAAATTTTCCCTAAATTAATCTATAAATTTTATGCTAAAAGCTGAGAATTTGATTAACAGCCACTTTTTGCAGCTACACTGAAGGAGGGGACAAATTAGAACAGATCTAGAATATAACATCAAAAGGAAACCTCTTATGTATTTTACTACCACAAAAGAGAAACTGATTGTTCTAGCAATGTTCCCTTTGGACCCTGTGCCATTATGGAGATTCCCCATGGACCACTTTATAAACGCCCATGCCAAAAATCCCAGCCAAAAAACAGATAAACTGAAGAATAAATTTTCCCTTTGAGATTTCTTCTAGGAAAAGAGAGACTTCGCTAGACGCATTTATAACCTAAAGTTCACTTTCACATAGAACTTGAGAGGTGACAAATGTGTTTCTTTGGCTATTTTGTAACTGACCCAGAGCAATGATATTGCCAACATAAAAAATGCTGCTCTCCCAAGCGGTTATCAGGGCAGCATTGGGGGTGGCTGCTTCGTAAATGATCTCCATTCAGAAGAAGTGAAAACCCAATGTTTTGAGAAATGAGTGTCTGTCTGCTGGCTGAGATGGAGAAATGAAGCATCATTGAAATAATCATTCACCCTGGCGGCTTGGTATGAAATAAGGCATAATTCCCAAATTCCAAACTGAAAAATCATTCAGAAGAGATTGAATAGTTCTACTTGGTGAGTCATTCCTGATAAAACAATGCATTCTTTAATGATACACTGAATATAAGGAAATGAACTCTTTTATCTCGTCCACTTAGAGAGCAGAGCCCACAGCTGTCAACATAAAGGGTACAGTATGTACATGTGCTCCTGACGCTGAAACAGTCATGAAAGAAATTCCAAAAAAGAATGCAGTGATTATTTTCACCTCAAGAGGAAGTTGATTTGCTAGGAAGGAAAGGAGTGTGCCTATTCAGAAATATTAACTCTCGTGTAAGATTATTTATCAATGTTAGCCTATTTAAATGACATCCATCATTTTTCACTTTCTCCCCAGATTGCTTATGCTAAGTGAACCTCTCATGGCTTATCCCAACTGAACTGAGATTTTGGCCTGGTTGAGCCCCATTCATTATCATGTCCTTTAACTGCACCCAAAGGTGGGACGACGCCCTTAGGTGGCTGTGGAGCAGCTAGACAAACACACTTGGCTGGTGTATCAGTAAGAGCGCCACTGCAAAAAGAGAAAATGCAATAATACTTGGAACACAACATTTAAACAAAATTGTTATTTTATTAAAGTATAGTTTTTTTTAATGTTTTAAAATATTTTAATTTTATTGGAGTATAGTTGATTTACCACAATGGAAAAGAATAGTGATAATAACCTATATGAAGTATAGTTGATTTACAATGTTGTGTTAATTTCTGCTGTACAGCAAAGTGATTCAGTTCCCTCTCTCTCCCTCTCTCTCTCCCTCTCTCTCTCTCTCTCTCTCTCTCTCTCTCTCTCTATATATATATATATATATATAAATTTGTGTGATTATGGTTTATCACAGGATGTTGAATATAGTTCCCTGTACTACACAGTAGGACCTTGTTGTTTATCCATTCTCTATATGATAGTTTGCCTCTGCTAATCCCGAACTTCCAATCCATCTCTCCTCTACCAACCCTCTCCCTTGGGGACCACAAGTCTGTTTTCTCTGTCCGGAACACAACATTTTAAATCAATGTCCCCAAAGAGAAAATGATTAACCCTGTAATATGTCACTAAAATTATAATTCCACAAGATGAATAAGCTCTGGGGAACTAATGTACAGCATGGTAACTAGAGTGAATAATACTGTGTCATGTACTTGAAATTTGCTAGGAGAGTAGAACTTAAGCATTCTCACCACACACACACAAAAGGTGAGGTGATGGAGGTAATAATTAACCTGATTGTGGTAATCATTTCAAAAAACATGCAGTCAAACTATCCATTGTACACTTTAAGTATATACCATTTTGTCAGTTATAATACATACACGTTATAATATATATAAATATATACAAGTTTGTCAGAATGGATAATAAAGCTGAAAAAATATAACTTCAGATGGTTTGAATTTTTTTTCCTCCAGAGAAGGAAATGCTTCATGACTCTGTGACTCTAATGGGAGAATTTCTGGAGGTGATGGACCATCTTCCTGATTGATCTGTATCCTAATTTCCGGGTTTTTTTCTTTTCCCACTTTGCCTTGATTCCGACTTATAAAAGCATTGAAATGCCAGGTTATTCGATAGGACTCAGAGGAAACATTTTATTGACTCTGGGGTTAATCCAATTGCTCTGTTTTGAAGATGAGAGTATTTTGTCCTTGGTCATGACTCTGTTATCAATTCGCTCTCACAGACATTCACGGCTTCAACTGAGAGGCTCTGATTCCTTGGGCCTCAGTGTGGAAAATGGTACTTAGTGGGCGACACTGCTCAGTTACTAGTTTTGGGGAATCTAATGCAGGGTGTTCTTTTGGTCAACCTGCTTTGGTAAAAACCGAGCCCAGCGTTCTTCTCAGCAACTTCATGTGGGATGCCTTTATAGTCCTTCTGAAAGTATAAGTGGCTTTCAAGTTGTTCACTTTGGCAGCTCTGAACTCTTGAGTTATTTCTACTTTATAATAATAGCTGACATTTATTACCATTTACAAACCACTTAGTTATTATTAATACCAACCTACAGTTAAGGAAACCATGGTTTCAAGGAGTTATGTCACGTTCAAGGTAACTGAGACGGAACCTTGGTCTTTCCCTGACTTCTGTCTTCTCTTCCCATCTCCTATATCTTGGGGAATCTTGCCTGCACTCACATGGGGGTTCCTATTCCTCTCCCTTGCCCTCGAATATTCTTATTCCCTAAGAATTTACAGTTCTTTATATTCTCGTTTTTTCTACATGCTCTCCTTGGACAACCTCATCTGCTCAGTGGCTTCTACTACTAACTTTATCCTGACAGCTCACAGGTCTATTGGTAGCCCATAGCTCTTAACCTTCAAAACTAAACTTCCAATTAACTGTGCATTTCTACCCAGGTGTTCCACAGGTATCAAATACTCATCACAAGCCCCAAATGAACATGTTACCTTTTCCAATTTGCTCCTTTTTACTTATTCCACATTGAGATGAATGGCATTGAAATCTATCCTGTCAACCAAACCAAATATCCAGGTGTTTATCCTGTTTCCCTCTTAATTGTCCAAATCCAGTTGATGATCAGATTTTCTCAGGTTTGATTCCTGGTTACACTTACAATTCCTTTCCTCCACGTCTTCCTCACCCTTCTTGCTTCATTACTTCCTTAGTTTAGCCTTCATCTTGATCCTCCCAAACCAGGCTCCCTATGGCCGGTCTTGTCCCCTCCAGTGCATCTCTCTTCTCTTGCTAGTGATTAGGACACTCTCTTGCTTAAAAGTCCTCTGTGAATCCTCTTCATCGGTGGGAGAAAGTCTAAACTCTGTACTTACTTTTCTGGTATCACCTTTTGCTACTTCCTCACATGTACCATGCATACACTCTCATGCTTCTTTATCTCTGCACATGCTGTGTTTTTGTTTTTGTTTTTGTTTTTTGCTTGGAATACACTTCTTCCTCCACTTTCTACCCACAGAACTCTGACTTCAACTCATTTATCAGGTCACTAGGTGTTAGAGCACCTATTGCCAGGAGAATCTGGAATCATGATTCCAGATCACTGAGTCTAATGGGATTCTAGTCAGTTCTCTTTAGAAAGCCTCCTTTGTTCTCCCTGACTAAATAAACTATTTCTCCATCTGTACTCCTGTAGTGTCTTTTATATTTCTGTGCCACACACGTTTGCCATTGTTATAGTTTTTTGTTTACATGTCTGTGTACTCCTTAGATTTTTGAGTTCTTAGAAGGTGGAGTCAGTATTTCATTCATTTTGTTACGCAGTGGTACACTACCCCTTACATTTTTAAAGTGACTAATGATGACTAACACCTACCTGAGTGCTTCCTTTATGCTAGGCACTGCCCATGAATCACCCCGTGAAGTCGATGAATGAATACATAAATGAATGAGAGGGGAACTCAGTTGATCACTACTCTAGACCTGAAATAGTTTCCAAAATTTCAAAATTCTCTTACTTATAGCTAAAGACCCTATAAAGGATTTTAAAAAGCTTTATTGCGATAAAATTCATACACCATAAAATTCACCCTTTTAACAGGTACAGTTCAGTGGTCTTTAGTATATTCACAGAGTTGTGCAACCGTAACCACTAATTTTAGAATGTTTTCATTCCCCCTCCCTGTCAACATTCCTGTACCCATTACTAGTCTCTCTCTATTCCTCCTTACTACTAACCCTTGGAAACCACTAATCTACCTCTTGTCTCTGTCTTTGTCTGTTCAGGACATTTGATACATATGGAATCATATAATCTGTGGCTTTTTCCCACTGGCTTCTTTCACTTATCATGATGTTTTCAAGGTTCATCCATGTTGTAGCATGTATCAGTACTTCATTCCTTTTTATGGCTGAATAATATTTCATGGCATGGGTTTATACCTTAATTTGTCCATTCATCAGTTGACAGACACTTGGTTTGTTTCCACTTTTTGGCTTTTATGAATTATGCCGATATGAACAATCATGTTCAAATTTTTGTGTTGGCATAGGTGTTTTCAATTCTCATGACCGTAAAGTTTATAGGAAAATATTATTCAAGATGACAGAGCAAGAAACTTCACATATGAAGTGGGACTTCTGGAATGACAGAGGAAGGACCTCAGTGAGTCCTATTCTACACAAAAGCAATTGCAGAACTACTGGCAACATCAACCATTACAGAACTCTGGAAATTGAACTCAGAGAACAAACTGAAAATTCTTTATGCAAGAAAAAGTACTGAATGTAGTCACCCCCATTCCCATGCTCCTCAGCTCCTTGGCATAGCAGCCACACACCACAGAAGCCTCAAAACCAACACAGGAGATGCACCTCATGGAGCTCGGTTGAAAGCATCATCTTCAGTGCATGGTGATGTTTTGACTGGTCTCTCACCTCCCTGGAAAAGCCCCATCCCCAGAGTGTTGATACTATTTGATCTGACTGGGAGCTCAATTCTGTGGAAAAACCCCTATCCCGGGTTGTTACCAAAAACAGTAGTAATTGGCTGAAATTGCTAACATCATAGCTACCTGAGGTTATAATTTCAGTTGGAGCAAAACAAGAGCCTGGCCCAAAATTTAAAAGAAAGACCTGGAAAATTTGATGGCTATAGAGGATATTTAAAAGTTTTGATGTGCTGCTTAAGAACCTAGAAGGCTTCATATATGCACAAGGCTGTGCACATGCCCAGAAAAGACCTAAGAAAAGAAAGGACTTCGGTCACTCACCTGTGGCTGACATTGAAACCCTGCATAAGCAGGAATTGAAAGCTAAGGCTGATTTGTAAACTTCCTGAAATTTGAAAGTGTGCCTTCATAGACAGATGCCATTGGCAAAAGGTGGAAGACTTATTGGTTTAAAGTATTTAGAAAATATTCTGACCAATCACTGGCTAATCACTAAACTATGATGACCCCAGGGTGAACCTAAGGAAGCCAGGTTTAAAAATAAAAGCAAGAATTTAAAAAGAGGAAGCAGAGAAGTCAGTAGATACATGTTGTAGGGAATGCATAATCCAGGCAAGTTGCTAAAGAATAAGCAGTAGCAAGGTAGAACAGACAAACAAAATGAATAAAATAAACTGGGGTGGGAGGGAGAGAAAGGATGGAGGGGGATATTTGTAGTTTAAGAATCTCAAAATATATATCAAATTCAGGAAGTGGGAAACATGAAGTATAGTATTAAGGGAATGATACTTTGGATTATAAAACCATAAACAAAGACAAGGTAATGGTTACCATAAAAGTCCGGAGAGTGGGTACTTTTGAGGAGAGGGAGACACTTGATCCGGATGGTAGTTTCAAGGGTATTTGCCTTATGATAATTCATTAAGTCATGTATTTTGTGTGATTTTTGTATACGTGTTTTATTTTTCAATATAAAGATTTAAATAAAAAGGAATTGGGGAATATCTGGTTCAAGAGTTGCTATAATATCTAAAATGTACGATTTTCCACAAAAAATAATGCGACCTGCAAACAAACGAGAAATTATGGATCAAATACAGAGAAAAAGCAGCTAATAAAAAATGTCCTTGAAGGGAGCCAGATGTTGGACTTAATAGACAAAGACCTTAAATCAGTTATGAATATTTTCAAAGAACTAAAGGCACTATGTGTAAAGATTTAAAGGAAAGCATGACAACTATGTATCACCAGATTGAGACTATCAATAAAGAGAGAGATATAATAAAAAAAAGAATCAATAAATTTTGGAGTTGAAAATAATTATTTTCTGAAATGAAATAAATACTCATTCCTAGTAATAATTACATAATAATAACTAAAATGAAAATTTTACTCAAGGGGCTTACAGCAAGCCCCTTGAAGAAGAATCAAACCTGAAGAGAGATTATGCAGCCTGAGAAACAGGAAAAGAATAAAGAAAAATAAACAGTTTCAAAGACTTGTGGGACACCATCAAACACATCAACATACATGTATTTGGAGTTCCAGAAGAAGAGGTAGAAAATATATTTGAAGAATTAGTGGTCGAAAACTTCCCAAATTTGATGAAAACACTAATCTACATACCTAAGAAGCTTAAAACACTTGAAATACTATAGACTCAATGAGATCCACACCTAACCATATCCTTGTCATAGCATCAGAAGGCAAAGACAATGAGAAAATCTTGAAAGCAGAAAGAAATGACTCACCACTTACAAGGAATGATCAATAAGATTAAAAGCTGACTTCTCATCATAAACTATGGACGCTAGAAGGCATTGAGATGAAATATTCAAAGTGCTGAAAGATAAAGATTGTCAACAAAGAAATCTATATACAGAAAAACCATCGTTCAAAAAAGAAGTTAAGACATTCCCAGAAAAACAGACTGAGTTATTGCTAGCCACATAGAGTCCTTTTTTCAAACTTCTTTTACAACACCATGTTGTTCCCTAAACGTTTCATTTTCCTTCTATTTCTTTCTTTTTTTTTTTTTCCGGTACGCGGGCCTCTCACTGTTGTGGCCTCTCCCGTTGCGGAGCACAGGCTCCGGACGCGCAGGCTCAGCGGCCATGGCTCACGGGCCTAGCCTTTCCGCGGCATGTGGGATCTTCCCGGACTGGGGCACGAACCCGTGTCCCCTGCATCGGCAGGCGGACTCTCAACCACTGCGCCACCACGGAAGCCCCCTTCTATTTCTTAGAATTGTAAATTCATAAAGCAATCCATTTTACCATCTGATTAGCCCTAGCCGAAGAGCACAGCTTAGACACAGGGGCAACTTTTATAGTTTAAGATACAAACCGAAGGAACAAACTCCTATAGGTCCCTTGCTATATTCTTTGTTGTTCTTCTTCCATAAATGTTTGATATGGGGGATGAATGTCAGCCTTATTTCTGGGAGACACGGCATTGTCAAGTGTTCTGGACCTTGCTATCTCTTAGAAGTCCAGGGTGCAGTAAAAGGGAGATGAGGACATAATCTTGGGGATTTCTCTTTGCTCCATTAGCTTCGCTCTGTAGAAAAAAACCGATAAGGGTTGGGATTGTTGACTTGTTCTACTGGGAAGATTATCAAAGAGCCGCAGGCTAACTCTCTGCAAAGCCATCTGCTCTAAGCTGGGATCATTCATTTTAGTTATAAAGTGGGTCTTGTGCAAAATACAGGTGCAGCTCTTTTCACAATAATTCATCAGCCACGGAAATTTTCAACATAAAATGTAATTCTTCCAGTGAGCCAAATATGTTTATCTATCACATTTAGACTCTTCTGACACTTGGAATTCAAACATTCTTTCCCCTAGATTCTCTAGACTGTGCAACATTAGATTTAAAACAATACGAATCAAATGCCAACTATTCGTAACGCTCGTGCTAGATGCTATGGAGGACACAAGATTCCTGCCTTTGATAACGTCAGTCTCCAGACAGAGACAAATATGCAGAACTTCAAGAGAGTCTGTGCTGTGCTTTTAATAGATGTTCAAGAAGAGGGTAGAAGGGCTTCCCTGGTGGCGCAGTGGTTGAGAGTCCGCCTGCCGATGCAGGGGACAAGGGTTCATGCTCCGTTCCGGGAAGATCCCACGTGTTGCGGAGCGGCTGGGCCCGTGAGCCATGGCCGCCGAGCCTGCGCGTTCGGAGCCTGTGCTCCGCAACGGGAGAGGCCACAGCAGTGAGAGGCCCGCGTACCGCAAAAAAAAAAAAAAAAAAAAGACACTCTGTTGATCATTTATAGTAAGTTTCTGGGACACAAAATAATGTAGTAGTATTTCAGGAACTAACTATTATTGCTATGGCTGAAAACAGAAAAATGATTCTTCTATTTGGTGGAAAGTATAGTAATCTGAGTATAATTTTACTGCTGTAGTGATTGCAAAACAGTAAAATAATTAAAACTTGGTACAGTATTATTGAGAATAAATGCTATTGCCATGATTAAGACATCCTGGCACATGATTCTATAAGCAGTTAGAGAGTGCAGAAAGACTGTTGACAGGAGTCAGTCTATGAACTGGTTAAGGAAAGAAATAATGTCATCACTAAGGAAGATGGGATGACAACTGAAATGTACCAGTTAGTAAAAAGCCCACAGTGATGATTCTTAGGAGGGGTGTAAATGCTGCTTTGAGCTGAAGGCAGAGTGTTTCTTTCAATTTAAAAATTGTCAGGGCAGAACAGACGTACTTACGCAGATGTAAGTTGACATTGACACATTGGAGCCGTTAAAGCCTGTGTGAAAGTACTTTGATAGATTTTTCATAAAGTGCTTCATATTCTGACTTAACTTTAGGAAGACAAAAAAGCAACTAAAGACAGAGTCTTAAATAATTCTTTTAATGTTGGTTTTCTTCTGTTCCTCATTGTCAAATGCTCTGTGTCTACACTCACTACGGGCATATCAAAAGATCTCAAAGAAGACATGTCTTCCGTGTTAACAGTCTTCAACTGATTAGAACACAGCTGTCGTGCCCCAGCTAAGCCTCCTGGTGACACGCCCTCTTTATCTGGTTCTCTTAGGTCAAGATCTGTAGGATCTCCGTTAACTTGATGACTCGTCCCTAAGGTTGGTCCAATTTGTTACTTTCTCTTTGACAACAGAGCATCTAGAACCGAACTCAGCCTTTCATATATAGACTGACAAGTGTGGAATACAGAATGGCTATTACTGTCTGTTCTGTAGAAAATCATCCTGGGGTGCAGTCTGAGAAAGCATGTATAGTTTGGCATATAGTCACGCTGTTAGCTTCTGGTAAGCTCCCTTTGCGCAACTTCTAGATCTTCACCTCAAAAGGTGTTAAGTCATTACGATTTTTGACCCTTTCGTTCCTGTGAAATTGAAACCAAAGGCTAATCCTGTCATCCCCATACAATATACACAATATATCAGCTATTCTTGCCAGTTGTGTCCCCAGCAAATGTGATAACAGAAGCAAAGAAGCAAACATAACAAAACCCCAAATCCGTGAGTGCTACAAGTTTCTACGCTTTACCTATAATATCTTATTTAGTTAGCACACCAACATAATGAATCATTATAACAGTTATGAAGCATTACTATTCCTGTTTTATAGATGAGGAAACTGAGGCTGATGAGTTTGTAAACTTAGAATTGCAAGCTCGATCTATCTAATTTCTGTAGTCTTAACTACCTTGTGCCTTCCCCTTAAGAATGCCGTGTATTTTCTTACCTAATCACCTGTGAAATGATTGACCAGGAGTGGGCAAATCCATGATCTTTTGAGTTGGCTCAGTCCATTAACAATACAGTCTCTGCTGTTAGGCTCTTTATCTTACACCTCTATTTCCCAGCCCATGCTTCTCTGATTTCAATTTTTGCCTGCAAGCCTATTGGGATCTGCTCTTTTTTAAACGCTATCCTAAATGCAGTTACATTCCTCTGATATGTCTCAACCATTTTAGAGAGGAAAATACAGGCAGTCCTATATATTCCTTTTTAGTAAATCTGTGCTGGCTCCCTATTTTCTAAATCATCACAAACCATCTGTTTAAAAATTCATTCTGAAATCTCCCCAAGGATTTACGTTAGATTAACTATTTTCAATTTTTAGAATCCTCTCATTGGAAAAACTGAGATAATATTTACTTTTTTCTTGGCACTTTTCCCATGGTTCCTAAAATATTACCAATAATGATTCTACAATTATACCTGAGTTCCTTTAGATGGAAACTAAATTTTCAGGGCTTTAAGTGTTTTCTTCTTATTTGTGGCAGTTACCTGGTTTTGGTTCTAAGTTGGGCTTAGGTAGTTGGCCATATTCTTTATTTGAGGAAGGGACGCCGTTTTCTAATTTGTGCAAAAGTACTACATAGGCTAGCAGCAGCCCTGAATGTCTAGGAGTCATGTTTACATTAGGTTACAAGATAATTCCCCAATATGTAATAGTTTATTCTACTTGGATGGGGTATTCCACTTGCAGAGATGCAAGGCTGGTTCAAAATTTGAAAATCAATCAATGTAGTACCATATTAATAGGCTAAAGAAGAAAAATTACATGATCTTATCGATTGACGCAGAAAATGCATCTGACAAAATTCAACAACTCATTCTTAATAAAAGCTCTCAGAAAAATAGAAATAGAAGGGAACTTCCTCAATTTGTTAAAGATTATCTACAAAAAACCTACAGCTAACAACAAGGCAAGGACGTCCATTCTCACCACTCTTATTCAACATCGTGCTAGAAGTCCTAGCCAGTGCAATAAGGAAACAAAAAGCATACAGATTGAGAAGGAAGAAATAAAACTGTCCCTATTTGTAGGTGACACGATTGCCAACATAGAAAATCCCAAGGAATCTGCAAAAAATTCCTGAACTAGCAATTCAGCAAAGTCACAGGATATAAGATTATACAAAAATCAACTGTATTTCTGTATACCAGCATGAAGACGTGGACACTGAAATTAGATATGCAACACCATTTATAATCACTTAAAGGGACCTCTCTGGTGGCACAGTGGTTAAGAATCCGCCTGCCAATGCAGGGGACACGGGTTCGAGCCCTGGTCCGGGAAGATCCCACACGCTGCGGAGCAACTAAGCCCATGTGCTACAACTACTGCGCCTGTGCTCTACAGCGTGCGAGCCACAACTACTGAGCCCGTGAGCTGCAACTACTGAAGCCCGCCTGCCTAGAGTCCGTGCTCTGCAACAAGAGAAGCCACTGCAATGAGGAGCCCGCGCACTGCAACGAAGAGTAGCCCCCGCTCGCCACAACTAGAGAAAAGGCCCATGTGCAGCAACGAAGACCCAATGCAGCCAAAAATAAATAAATAAATAATTAAAAAAAAAAAAACCCAAAACGAGTGTTGCCTCCTTTAAAAAAAAATCACTTAAAAAATACTTAGTTGGGCTTCCCCGGTGGCGCAGTGGTTGAGAGTCCGCCTGCCAATGCAGGGGACGCAGGTTTGTGCCCTGGTCCGGGAAGATGCCACATGCCATGGAGCGGCTGGGCCCGTGAGCCATGGCCGCTGAGCCTGCGCATCCGGAGCCTGTGCTCCGCAACGGGAGAGGTCACAATGGTGAGAGGCCCATGTACCGCAAAAAAAAACCCCAAAAAACAAACAAACAAAAACAACTTAGTTGTAATCTAATTACATGTTATAAACAAAACACATGCAGGACTTGTATACTGAAAACTGCAACACTGATGAAAGAAATCAAAGAAGAGCTAGATAAATGGAGATGCATACCATGTTTATGAGTTGGAATACTCGACATATTAAAAGTGTCAATTTTCCCCAAATTGATATGCAAGTTTAATGCATTTCCTATCAAAATCACATATTTTTATAGAAGTAGACTATTCTAAAATTTACATGGAAAGTCAAAGTAACTAGAATAGCTAAAATAATTTTGAAAAATAAAGTGGGAGGATTCACTCTACTCAATTTAAAGACTTACTATATAGTTATAGTAATCAAAGCTGTGTGGTGTTAGTGGGGGGATAGACACACAGATCAATGGAACAGATGGAGAATCTAGAACTAAACCCACACGAATATGCTCAACTGATTATTGACAAAAGTGCAAATGTAATTCATGGAGAAAAGATGGCTTTTTCATAAATGGTACTGGAGCAAACATCCATACACACACAAAATGAACTTTAAGTCTCACACCTTGTACAAGAATAAACTAAAAATGGATCATGGACTTCAATGTAAAATAGACTTTCAGAAAAAACATTAAAGAAAATCTTTGGGATTCTAAACTAGGTTCTTAGATTTGACATGAAGAATGATCCGTAGAAGGGAAACTTGATAAATTTGACTTCATCAAAAGCTTTTCCTCTGTGAAAGACTTTTAAGAAGATGAAGAAAACAAGCTAGACACCGGAGAAGATATCTGAATGTCACACATGTGACAAAGAACTAGTGGCTTCTATAAACAAAGCACCTTTAAAACCCAACGGCCCCCAAAAAAAATCCAATTCGAAAATGGCCAAAAGATGGGAAGAGATGTTTCCCAAATAAGCACACGAAAAAATATTCAACATCATTAGCCACTGGGGAAACTCAAATGAAATCCACAAGGAGATACCATTACACATCTAACAGAATGGCTAAACGGAAAAAATGATGACCATAAATTATGGTCAATTTATGACCATAAATGAGGATTTAGAGAAACAGAATCACTCATGGATTGCTGGTGGGAATGTAAAATGGTGCAGCCACTGTAAAAAATTATCTGACAGCTCCTTAAAAAATGAAACAGGCAACTAGTACGTGACCAGCCATTGTACTTCTGGAAATTAATCTTAGAGAAACGAAGCCTCCGTTCGCTGAAAAACCTCCACAGGAATGTCGCAGCAGCTCTATTCGTAATAAATTGGGAACAGATGTCCTTCAACAGTTGAATGGCTAAACGAACAGTGGTACATCCATACCATGCGAGTCTACTCGGCACAGCCTGGATGAATCCCCAGAGAGTAATGCTGAGCGATAAAAGTAATTCCCCAAAGGTTACATACTATATGATTCCACTTACATAACCACCTTGAGATGACAAGTTCATAGAAATGGAGGACAGGTTGGTAGTTGCCAGGGGTATAGAAAGGGGTGTGGGTGCACGGGGAGTGAATGTGGCTCTAAAAAGGCAACGTGAGGGATATTTGTGTGATGAAAGGTTTTGTATCTTGACTGTGTCAGCATCCTGCCTGCGATATCGTACTGTAGTTCTGCAAGACGTTGCCATTGGGATCTCTCTTCTACATTATTTTTATGACTACGTGGGAATCTACAATGATACCGAAGCAAAAATTTAATTAAAAAATAAGTTTACCCTCAGACAATAAACGGGTTAGGATGTAGAAGAGAACTAATAACATGATTCCTCACCTAGTCCAAAACTGGGTGTTGGAACTGCGTTCACGCCTGAGAATGAGCAGAACCAAGTTAATCTCCAATTTTTTAAACTTCTGCCACAGTGAAGCAGGGTCTGTGTCTGTGGCAGTGAGTAATGGATGCTTTAAGCATATGTTCATGACACAGAAAGTCCACTTCTTGGTATATATCCAAAGAGAATGAAAACATTAATTTGAAAAGATATCTGCACACCTATGTTTATTGCAGCATTATTTACAATATGACCTAAGTGTCCATCAACAGATGAATGGATAAAGAAGATGTGTTACACACACACACACACACACACACACACACACACACACACAATGGAATATTACTTAGCCGTGAAAAGGAATGAAATCCTGCCATCTGCCACAAAATGGATGGATCTATACTATGCTAAGTGAAATAAGTCAGAGAAAGGCCCATACCATCTGATTTCATTTATATGTGGAATCTAACAAACAAAACAAAGGAACAAACAAAACAGCGACAGATGCATAGATGCAGAGAACAAATGGGTGGTCGCCAGAGGGGAGGGGAGTGGGGGGTTGGGTGACAAAAATGAAGGGGACTAAGAGTACAAACTTCCAGTTATAAGACAAGTAAGTCATGGGGATGTAATGTACGGCATAGGGAATATAGTCAATAATACTGTAATAACTTTGTATGGTGAGAGGTGGTTACTAGACTTCCTGTGGTGATCAATTGGTAATGTATATGAATGTCAAGAACGTACTCATGGGTGTGGGCTTGAAGGCCTGGTTAGACTCCAGTGTGTGAGGCTTCCTGAATATTCCGTCTCCCTGCCCAATGGGTCAGCACTGTTGTCACAGGAAAGGAAGGCAAGCAGGAGCCAGGGGGTGGTGGGGCTGCCCCCTCGTTCTCTGATTCTCCGGGAAATGTAGGTGGTTTCTAGGGACTGGACTTTGCTCCTCCGCCCGCTGCCTTTCCAACACGTCGCTGGCTACTACAGCTCCTTATAGCCACCCCGATGCCTTAATTCAGGCATGAGAAGATGAGGTGACCATGGGAAAAGGCATTTAAAACACAGTCTTGATGTGCCACGAAACACACAGGAATGCACGTTAATTGGCTATGTTTTACATCAGCTTAAGCTGTAGAAACGCAACGGTTCTAAAACTCATATTTAGAGAGACAGTCCCCCCTCATCTGAACAAAAAGGAAAAAAAAGCTTTTCCAGGAAATGTGAAGAATCATTAACATCACAGATTCTGAAAAGAAAGTACAATTGCCTACAATACAAGGCAGAAACGTATTCTAAAGCATTGTGACCAAAATGGAGACACCGCCCATTAATCCGTTATCACCAGGCTCAAATAGTATTCAAATGACCGCATGCACTGCTACTAAGTCAATTAGGGACAAAGACAGTAATCATTAGGACTATGGGCAGTCAAAAGCTTTTTCAGAAACGTGCTTAGATGTTGAAAAGACGACTTCTACCCACTTTTATTACCTTTGCGCCTCGGTGAATTATGGGAATTTCTTATGCTTTGAGTGAGAGAGAATGCAAAGGTAATATTCATCTTCCTGAGGATGGTTTAACTTTTCTATAGAGAAGCACTGAACAATCATTTACTAACACATAAAAAGGGATAAAAGCTGTCTGGTCAAAATGTACTCTATTATGGTAGCAACATAATAGATTATACATATTCTGCTGTGGAAAATACCAAGATTCTGATAAGTAATGTGTATGAAACATGAGCTAGGGAGCTAAGGGATTAGACAATAAATAAAGCTCCCTTTTCAGATGCTGCTGTTGGGACAGCTAAGACTTGCCCCTTGCCCTTCCCCTTTCCAACCCCTGAGGGCCCTTCCTCTCCTCTGGGTCTTTATGAATTAGCCTTTGTCGCTCCTCTAATGAAAAAGACACGTATGCTCTGTCCTACCCTTTCCTGTGCCCAGTGTCTATGTGGTGGTAAGACTGAGTCTGTTTCCCAGGAGACGTGCCCCGATCGCCGGGCGAGTTAGTCCCGTGGAGCGCCTGCAGGGGGCGGTCGACACCGTGGAATGAGCAGAAGGCTCTGGCTGGCTGGGAGGTTCTGCGCCTCTTGGAGGACAAGCATGAAACAAATCTGCAAGGAAGGGGGACTTCTGGAAAATCCAAGGTAATCCGCTCAAATCAAGTTGTTAAATATTTGCCATTGGTGACTTAAAGAATCAAAGGAGGTCAGGGGCCTGGATTGATGGAGTCATTTTTCCTAAGGCTCTCGTTTCACAGATGTGGAATTCAGGCTCAGAGGAGGTCTGTGGTCTAACCAGCTAGTTAGTGGCACAGCTGATGCTAGAACTGAGGTTTACTACTAACAGCCTGCCCTGGGCCCTTTAAAAAATCTCCAGGTGGGGACTTCCCTGTCAGTCCAGTGGTTAAGCCTTCGCCTTCCAATGCAGGGGGTACTGGTTCGATCCCTGATTGGGGAGCTAAGATCCTACATGCTTCCAGCCAAAAAACCAAAACATAAGACAGAAGCAGTATTGTAACAAATTCAATAAAGACTTTAAAAATGGTCCACATAACAAAAAAAAAATCTTAAAAAAAAAAAATCCAGGTGGCCCCTGCCAGGTTTATTTACAAGATAAATATCTAATGTGAAAAGAACATTCCCCACTTCTGAGTTAGCATTTCTAGGATTTAAGCTGGAAGTGGCGGAGCTCATTAGGGGGAAACAAGCACAAATTTGAAGATAGAATTACGAATACATTGCAGCATCTATGTTATAACAGCCGTAGGCTCTGACGGTAAAACGTTAATAAGCTAGGTTTTGTTTTGTTCTTTTAAATTAGCTGTATCTGCCTGTTTTCTTCACATATGTTTAAACAAGGAGTCTTTTCTGGTGAATCACACATTCATGGGATCATGTGGGGAACTTCCGTATTGTTTTCACCACCTCCTCTCTTTCTGAGCTCCACTGCAGCACAATTAATTTAGGCTCTCGGGGTATTTTCAAAACCAAGCTGCTCAAAATTTGGTCCTAGGACCAGGATCACCTGGGAGCTTGTTAGAAATGCATAATCCCAGGCCCCATTTCAGGCCCGCTGCATTAGCATCTGCATGTTAACAAGATTCCCAGGTGAGTCTTACGTGCACGGCAGTTTGGAGAGAACAACGCTAAGGTCTGTACCACTCCAGTACCACCTGGCAGGTCCCCCCCCCCCCTTTGTACCTTAAGCTGACCTGGGCTCCTGGTTTACCTCGGTGTTCCTGCCAAGAATGATCTTTAGCATCTTCCATTTAAAAGAAGAGCATTGCTTGTGCTTTAAAATCAGGCGGGAAGAAGAATGGAGTGGAGGAGTTTGTAACGAGTTCCCTGTGGATTCCTCGACGGGACTTTTTTTTATGTGGGAGGGCACTACGTTGATAATATACAAGGAAGGTTGAAAAGTTCTCATAGGACACTCATGGAAGGTAACAAGCCAGTTTCTTGATGGGCTCCAGTCCCAGTGCTTGACTCACTCACTGGTAATGAGCTAGGATCCCAACAGGCACATAATCTCTGTCGGCTCCCAAGCTAGAAGGACACGTGGTGGTAAACTAGTATTTGCAGAGACGGTAGCTTCTCATCGTTTTTCTTTCTTTCTACCACCAAGTCTAAAATTGTTTTCTGTATTCAACACGTGCCTAACTATCCTTGCCAACGACACCCCCCGACCCTTGCATCAAGTACGGTCTTGGCTCAAAATGTTTTCCTAATTAGTTAAAATAGCTGATGTTGTATTGCTATCAATGGAAGGGTGCAGGTAGAAGGACATCTTCGGATGAGCTGTTCTGATGACCTTATTCTACACATAAAGTCATATCCGTTTGCTTCCTCACATATTTCCAGGGAGTTATCAATGTGGGGGACAAATGAGTTACGATACGGCAGTGCTATTAAGCTTAAGCATTTTGGAATTTGTGGAACTAAATGCCTGCTAGTTTGTATATTCGATGTTCAAAAAATTGATGTCAATGTTGCAGTGCTTAAAAGAATACACTTTAGAAGTGAGTTTTAACATGTTACTTTAGTCAGTTCTTGGAGTTTTAGTGCTGGAGACTTTAGAAATCATCTGTCTAGCTGTTTCCTAATAGACTGGGATTTTCCAGAGCCGCTCAAATCCTCACTTGCCAGTTCTCCCGGTGGGCTGCCAGTTTCAGGCTCCTCCTTTGGGAGGCCTAGTTCAGGGGGTGGAGGGGAGCCTAAATAGCCCCTCTCACCAGCCCCGCCAGTACAGCTCAGAGACCTCCAGGTGTGGAGAGCCAGTGCCCATCTGTTTAGGGCCCTTGAGAGCAATGATGGAAAGAAGGTCCACTGTTTCCTGTTCTGAAGTTGAGAGAGATGGATGATACAACGATGAATGAATAACAGTTTATTTTTTATTTTTAACTGAACTATAGTTGATTTACAATACTGTGTTCCAAGTGTACAGCAGAGTGATTCAGTTATATATTGAATATATATATGTGTATATATATATTCTTTGTCAGATTCTTTTCCATTATAGGTTATTACAAGATATTGAATATAGTTCCTTGTGCTCTACAGTAAATCCTTGTTGGTTATCTATTTTATATATAGTATCTGATAATCCCATACCCCTAATTTATCCCTCCCTCTCCCCTTTCTCCTTTGGTAACCATAAGTTTCTTTTTCTATGTCTGTGAGTCTGTGTCTGTCTTGTAAATGAGTTGATTTCTGTTATTTTGTAAGATTCCACATTGAATGAAAAACATTTTAAATGCTCATGTTAAACGCAGAAATTTGGTACCACAAACAAATAATATCTGTAACGATGGTGGCATTTTGCTATTAATTAAGATCTTCTGCAATGATTGTTTTAATGTTGAGTTAGAAACCTTTCTATGATGAAGATCAATGAAGAAATCAATGTGAACAGAAGGTTCAACCAAAGGTGAGTTTAAGCAGAGCAGCCTGTTCGAAGATATTTCTCTCTGTGGACTCTTGCCTCACAGATCTCCTAACATAACATGGCATCAGCTCATTAGGACTCAAAAGTCACGTGAGAAAACAGTGAGACTTTCCACTCAATCAACCCCAAAATGACTTTGATTAGGACTTTATAGTTTTTCCATCAAGGTATGAACATGGCCATATGAGGGACTGGGCCTATACCAGATGCCATAAATGAGGACAATAGGTTGATATCTCTAACTGCTCAGTCAAAAAGCTGAAGAAAAAAAAGTCCCGCGGATTATCTCAACGGGCAAAAGTGCAGCATCTTTGGGTTGCATAAAAAATATCCATAAAAATGGATTGATCTGGAATAGTTTTATAAAAAGAAGCTGCTGTCCTTGCTCTGTGAATGTATCAGGGTTAATGTCACCCTAAGTTTGTTCACAAAGGTACAGTAATTACAAATTCTGGAAAGGGGAGAGAGAGAGAGAGACCCCCCCCACACACCCCTTGTGGTGGCTTTTGCGTCTCATATGTTAAAATAAAAATTACATGTCCATTTAGTTTGTCCATTTGTCCTAAAGTTTTGAGTTAGAACTGCAAAAGACATTAGTTGTTAAATTGAACACAAGCTTAGCATTCTCAAAGCATTCAGATTGCTATTAAATCTCTCTCTTTATCAGGAGACAGGTATTTTTCTGTCAAATGATACGGACAATGAGAAAACCTTATCAGGTCCGTGAAGTCACCTTGAAACACGAAGAATCTATTCCAGGGGGAGGACGGCTTATGCAGGCGGCCTCGAATGGTTCTAGCTTTTGAAAAGGCAGCAGAGGATGACTTTCCTGGCTGCCAGGACTCAGGCTCTGGAGGAAGCTGTACCAAACCTCTGCTCTCCCCTTCGGTGCCTCCCTACATATTCCAGGGCACCACCTCGGGTACCTGATGCTACAGCTTCCCCTCTGCCTGTCCCCTTGTTTGCAAGCCACAGGCGCAGTGTACCTATTGCCACGCTCCCAGTGTGGTGATGGAGCAGCTCTATAGTCCTATGCACAGTCAGTTTAGGGCACGTTGAGCCGCTCCTTTATCCAATTCATTCATTCACTTACTTATTTAACAGTTATGTATTGAGTACCTGCTATATACTAGGTACAGGGCTAGGTGCTGGGGATAATAGGGAACGAGTTCATCATGGTACTTGTAATTTAGTGGGGGAGCAAACGCTGAGTGCAATCCAACAAAAAAAGGGGGAAAACCTAATAAAAAGTCCCTAATAATGGTATGTATTATAAAGGAAATAAGCGGATGCTGAGAGAGAAAATCGATGGAGAGTCTATGGGCTCCTGGCTTGAGTGACCAGGTAGAGTGATGACTGTGGATGGAGCATTGAGATGGAGGGAAGGGCAGGTGCAGGTGTCCTGATCTGGGTGTGTGTCCGCCCTGTTCCAGGAGCAGCGGGGAGGGAAGTGTGGCTGGAGTGGAGGGAACAGAGGAGACTCGCGGGAGACAGAATCAGGAGGAGATGGGTGTGTGTGTGTGTGTGTGTGTGTGTGTGTGTGTGTGTGTGTGTGTGTGTGTGTGTGTGTGTGTGTGTGTGAGAGAGATCACGGTGGCCTTTGTTAGGTCTTTGGTTTTATCTCTGATTGAGATGGGAAGGTACTGGAGGGTTCCAATCAGAGAGAAACACCATGTGACTTGGGGTTTTACAGAATTGGTCTGGTGGCTGTGTGGAGACTGACTGCAGGAGCCAGGAGTGGAAGGGGGGCACTGGTCTGAGAACGACTTCAGTCATTTAGGCAAGTAAGGATGGCGGCTGGCTCTAGGGCGTTGGCAGTAGAGGCGTTCAGAGTGGTCGGATTCTAGATATATTCTGACAAGAGAACAAATTAGACTTGCTCACGAATTGGATGTGGAATGTGAGAAAAAAAGGAGAGTGGAGGATGACCTCAAAGCCTTTGGTCTAAACAACTGGACAGCTCTAGAGGCTATTAAATAAGGTGGGAGGATAAGGGAGAAGCAGGTGTGGGGAGGAGATGGGAGGTTTGGACCTGTTGAGTTTGAGAGTCCAGGTGCTGAGATGTTGAGGAAGATGGAGGTCTCAGTCTAGAGTCCAGGAGTGAAGTCACGGCTACAGGTACCCATGTTGGAGTCTACGCAGTGATGATAATATTTAAAGCCTTGGCCGTCGCTGAGGGCCCTATGGGAGGGGGACACAGCCCTGAGGCACTTGCGTGGGGAGAGGCTGGAGAGGAAGATGCAGCAGCAAATGAGATGGAGAGAAGCTTTCCGTGAGGGAGGAGGGGGACGAGGAAAGCCAGGGGAGGACGATGCCTGTGACTGCCTACCTGTCAGCGATCAAATGCCACTGGGGGGTCGGGCATGATGAGAGCTGAGAGCGGAGACTGGATTTGGCCACGGCGGTGGGGTCACCAGCGACCTCAGGAGAGCACGGTGGGCTCGGGGGAGGGTTGGGGGAGGCCACTGGTGGCAGGGAGGACACAGAGCACTTTCAAGGACTTTTGCTGGGAAGTGGGGGACAAAGGGGGCGAGAGCAAGAGGGAGAAGTGAGGGCAAGAGCAGCGCAAGGGCTTCCCTGGTGGTGCAGTGGTTGAGAGTCCGCCTGCCGATGCAGGGGACGCGGGTTCGTGCCCCGGTCCGGGAAGATCCCACATGCCGCGGAGTGGCTGGGCCCGTGAGCCATGGCCGCTGAAGCTGCGCGTCCGGAGCCTGTGCTCCGCAGCGGGAGAGGCCATAACAGTGAGACGCCCGCGTACCGCAAAAATAAATATAAAGTAAAAAAAAAAAAAAAAAAAAAGAGCAGGGCAATGTGGGTGGGAGAGGGGAGTCAAGGCTGGAGTGGTTAGGTTGTCACATCTCTTAGAGCTTCTGGTGACCCGTGGGGTGGGGGTAAGGTCACGGGCACAGTGCTGGCATTTAAAATGAACACGTCTTTGCTCTAAAAAAATGATAACATGGAACACACGGGTTTAAGTAGTTTACCCAAAGGTCACTCTCCTAATTCCCTGGTGACGGTTATTCATGGAAAATGATGCTTCCTCTCATATTTCTGCTGATTTCAAAGAAACCTTGCTGATTCATTACGGAAAGGTAATCTCACCCAGGGGTCAGATATTAATCTTTCCCCCAATATGATCTCTTTCTGCCTGTTGGCAATCATCCCAGCAGGGGACCTGGCAGAGGAAATCTCACTCAACTTTGACACTTGCTGAGAATTGGCAGAAGGACGAAGTCCTGCCAGGGTGTTATGAGAGGCTGTCAGACTTGCTTATGTGAAACTAGACTTTGGTTCCATTTCTAAGTGATTCATTACTTATTTAGTATATATGGCAGAAGTGCTTGGAGTCCTTAATGAGGAAAGGATCATCATATATGGCACTCACATTTAAAAGTAATACTTAGGCGATTTCTCTCCATACAAATCTCCTGAGGTTCGTTGCATGTTTGTCCGTCCAGGGTGATAACGAAGGCAGAGCTGACCTTCCAGTTCTAGGCTATTTTAGCTTTTTGAGGAACCGCCATACTGCTCTCCGTAGTGGCTGCACCAATTTACATTCCCATCAACAGTGTAGGAGGGTTCACTTTTTCCACACCTTCTTCAGCATTTATTATTTATAGACTTTCTGATGACGGCCATTCTGACTGGTGTGAGGTGATACCTCGTTGTAGTTTTGCTTTGCATTTCTCTAATAATTAGTGATGTTGAGCAGCTTTTCATGTGCTTCTTGGTCATCTGTATGTCTTCTTTGGAGAAATGCCTATTTAGGTCTTCAGCCCATTTTTTGATTGGGTGGTTTGTTTTTTTGTTATTGAGTTGTATGAGTTGTTTGTATATTTTGGAAATTAAGCCCTTGTCGGTCGCATCATTTGCAAATATTTTCTCCCGGTCTGTAGGTTGTCTTTTTGTTTTGTTTGTGGTTTCCTTTGCTGTGCAAAAGCTTATAAATTTGATTAGGTTCCATTTGTTTATTTTTGCTCTATTTCTATTACCTTGGGAGACTGACCTAAGAAAACAATTGTATGATTTCTGTCAGAGAATGTTTTGCCTGTGTTCTCTTCTATGAGTTTTATGGTGTCGTAGTTCTAGACTATTTAAAATCAGAGGCCCAACTTTATGTCCAAGAGTGCTCTGAATCTGGAGTTAGATTATGAGATAATCATAGCATAAAAAAACCAGAATAGTGCATCTTAAGTCACCTGCACTCTTAATGAAGCAACAAGCTGGCAGAGGCCAAAAAAAGAAAAAAATATGGTAATGCAAGATATGACATGTAACAATGACTTTGCTGATTATATTAAAATAAATTATTACTTGTGGGGCATGTGGCAGATGAAATCGTAGCCTCCTTTATTATTATAGACTTTCAGCAACTCTAAGGTACTTAGAATAAATGTACCACTACAGCAACGGTCCTCAACTCTGGTCATATCACTTGGGGACAGAGTACATAGTACTGATGCCTAGACCCCACCCTAGCCTGGTTAAAATTCAGTCTTGAGCAAGTGCTTGGGCCTCTGAGTCTATCTCCCCTGACGAGTTTAATTATGGTCAGGATTGGGACAATGGATTTGTGGGTTCTCCCCCAGAAATAATGAGAACTAATTTAGATCATCAGAAGTGTCATCTTATATCAATTATAGGAAAAAAAAACTGCAAAAAATACAAACACATGGAGGCTAAACAGTGCGCTACTAAATAACCAAGAGATCACTGAAGAAATCAAAGAGGAAATAAAAAAATACCTAGAAACAAATGACAATGAAAACACAACAACCCAAAACCTATGGGATGCAGCAAAAGCAGTTCTAAGAGGGAAGTTTATAGCAATACAATCCTACCTCAAGAACCAAGAAAAATCTTAAATAAATAACCTAAACTTACACCTAAAGCAATTAGAGAAAGAAGAACAAAACCCCCCAAAGTTAGCAGAAGGAAAGAAATCGTAAAGATCAGATCAGAAATAACTGAGAAAGAAGTGAAGGAAAAGATAGCAAAGATCAATAAAACTAAAAGCTGGTTCTTTGAGAAGATAAACAAAATTGATAAGCCATTAGACAGACTCATCAAGAAAACAAGGGAGAAGACTCAAATCAGTAGAATTAGAAATGAAAAAGAAAAAGTAACAACTGACACTGCAGAAATACAAAGGATCATGAGCGATTACTACAAGAAACTATATGCCAATAAAATGGACAACCTGGAAGAACTGGACAAATTCTTAGAAAAGGACAAATTTCCAAGAATGAAACAGGAAGAAATAGAAAAAATAAACAGACCAATCACAAGCACTGAAATTGAAACTGTGATTAAAAATCTTCCAACAGACAAAATCCCAGGACCAGATGGTTTCACAGGCAAATTCTATCAAACATTTAGAGAATAGCTAACACCTATCCTTCTCAAACTCTTCCAAAATATAGCAGAGGGAGCAACACTCCCAAACTCATTCTACAAGGCCACCATCGCCCTGATACCCAAAGCAGACAAAGATGTCACAAAAAAAGAAAACTGCAGGCCAATATCACTGATCAACATAGATGCAAAAATCCTCAATAAAATACTAGCAAACAGAATCAAGCAGCACAATAAAAGGATCATACAGCATGATCAAGTGGGGTTTATCCAAGTAATGCAAGGATTCTTCAATATACGCAAATCAATCAATGTGATACACCATATTAACAAGATGAAGGAGAAAAAGCATATGATCATCTCAGTAGATGCAGAAAAAGCTTTTGATAAAATTCAACCCATTTATGATAAAAACTCTGCAGAAAGTAGGCATAGAGGGAACTTTCCTCAACATAATAAAGCCCCTATATGACAAACCCACAGCCAACATCGTTCTCAATGGTGAAAAACTGAAACCATTTCCACTAAGATCAGAAACAAGACAGGGTTGCCCTCTCTCACACCTATTATTCAACATAGTTTTGGAATTTTTAGCCACAGCAATCAGAGACGAAAAAGAAATAAAAGGAATCCAAATCGGAAAAGAAGAAGTAAAGCTGTCACTGTTTGCAGATGACATGATACTATACACAGAGAATCCTAAAGATGCTACCAAAAAACTACTAAAGCTAATCAATGAATTTGGTAAAGTAGCAGGTTACAAAATTAATGCACAAAAATCTCTTGCATTCCTATACACGAACGATGAAAAATCTGAAAGAGAAATTAAGGAAACACTCCCATTTACCATTATAACAAAAAGAATAAAATACCTAGGAATAAACCTACCTAAGGAGACAAAAGACCTGTATGCAGAAAACTATAAGACACTGATGAAAGAAATTAAAGATGATAGCAACAGATGGAGAGACATAGCATGTTCTTGGATTGGAAGAATCAATATTTTGAAAATGACTTTACTACCCAAAGCAATCTACAGATTCAGTGCAATCCCTATCAAACTACCAATGGCATTTTTCACAGAACTGGAACAAAATATTTCACAATTTATATGGAAACACAAAAGACCCCAAATAGCCAAAGCAATCTTGAGAAAGAAAACTGGAGCTGGAGGAATCAGACTCCCTGACTTTAGACTATACTACAAAGCTCCAGTAATCAAGACAGTATGGTACTGGCAGAAAAACAGAAATATAGATCAATGGAACAGGATAGAAAGCCCAGAGATAAACCCATGTACATATGGTCACCTTATCTTTGATAAAGGAGGCAAGAGTATACAATGGAGAAAAGACAGCCTCTTCAATAAGTGGTGCTGGGAAAACTGGACAGCTACATGTAAAAGAATGAAATTAGAACACTCCCTAATACCATACACAAAAATAAACTCAAAATGGATTAAAGATCTAAATATAAGGCCAGACAGTATAAAACTCTTAGAGGAAAACATAGGCAGAACACTCCATGGCATAAATCACAGCAAGATCCCTTTTGACCCACCTCCTAGAGAAATGGAAATAAAACCAAAAATAAACAAATGGGACCTAATGCAACTTAAAAGCTTTTGCACAGCAAAGGTAACCGTAAACCAGATGAAAAAACAACCCTCAGAATGGGAGAAAATATTTTCAAACAAAGCAACTGACAAAGGATTAATCCCCCAAATATACAAGCAGCTCATGCAGCTCAATATCAAAAAAACAAACAACCCAATCCAAAAATGGGCAGAAGACCTAAATAGACATTTCTCCAAAGAAGATATACAGATTGACAACAAACACGTGAAAGGATGCTCAACATCACTAATCATTAGAGAAATGCAAATCAAAACTACAATGAGATATCATCTCACACTGGTCAGAATGGCCATCATCAAAAAATCTACAAACAATAAATGCTGGAGAGGGTGTGGAGAAAAGGGAACCTTCTTGCACTGTTGGTGGGAATGTAAATTGATACAGCCACTATGGAGAACAGTATGGAGGTTCCTTAAAAAACTAAAAATAGAACTACCATATGACCCAGCAATTCCACTGCTGGGCATATACCCTGAGAAAACCCAACTCAAAAAGGGTCATGTACCACAATGTTCACTGCAGCTCTATTTACAATAGCCAGGACATGGAAGCAACCTAAGTGTCCATCAACAGATGAATGGATAAAGAAGATGTGGCACATATATAGAATGGAATATTACTCAGCCATAAAAAGAAACAAAATTGAGTTATTTGTAGTGAGGTGGATGGACCTAGAGTCTGTCATACAGAGTGAAGTAAGTCAGAAAGAGAAGAACAAATACCATATGCTAATACATATATATGGAATCTATATTAAAAAAAAAAAGGTTCTGACGAACGTAGGGGCAGGACAGGAATAAAGACGCAGATGTAGAGAATGGTCTTGACACGGGGAGGGGATGAAGTGAGAGAGTAGCATTGACATATATACACTACCAAATGTAAAATAGATAGCTAGTGGGAAGTAGCTGCATAGCACAGGGAGATCAGCTCGGTGCTTTGTCACCACCTAGAGGGGTGGGATAGGAAGGGTGGGAAGGAGATGCAAGAGGGAGGGGTATGGGGATATATGTATACATAGAGCTAATTCAGTTTGTTATACAGCAGAAACTAACACAACATGGTAGAGCAATTATACTCCAATAAAGATGTTAAAAAAATAAAAATAAAAAAGAGTTGCATTAAAAAAAAAAGTGTCATCTCAAAAATATAGAAAGCAGGGACTTCCCTGGTGGTGCATTGGTTAAGAATCCGTCTGCCAATGCAGGGGACACGGGTTCGAGTCCTGGTCTGGGAAGATCCCACGTGCCGCGGAGCAACTAAGCCCGTGTGCCACAACTACTGAAGCTGTGAGCCTAGAGCCCATGCTCCGCAACAAGAGAAGCTACTGCAATGAGAAGCCGGCACACCGCAAAGAAGAGTAGCGCCTGATCGCCGCAACTAGAGAAAGCCCACGTGCAGTAACAAAAGACCCACTGCAGCGAAAAATAAAAAAATATTTAAGTAAATAAAGAAATTAAAAATATATGGGCTTCCCTGGTGGCGCAGTGGTTGAGAGTCCGCCTGCCGATGCAGGGGACACGGGTTCGTGCCCTGGTCCGGGAAGATCCCACATGCCGCGGAGCGGCTAGGCCCATGAGCCATGGCCGCTGAGCCTGCGCGTCCGGAGCCTGTGCTCCGCAACGGGAGAGGCCACAACAGTGAGAGGCCCGCATACCGCAAAAAAAAAAAAAAAAAAAAAATATATATATATATATATATAGAAAGCGCTAAAACCAAACCAATCAAGCCATGAAAAGATACGAAGAACCTTAAATGCATATTACAAAGTGAAGGAAACCAATTGGAAAAGGCTACATACTGTGTGATTCCAACTCTATGACATTATGGGAAAGACAGAACTATGGAGACAGTGAGAAGATCCCTGGTGGCCTGGGGTTAGTGGAGAGGGAGGGATGAAGAGGCAGAGCACAGAGGACTTCTAGGACAGGGAAGCTGTTCTGTATGATACTACAGTGGAGGGTTATTATGATTTGGTCACCATGCATAGAATGTGCAACACAGTGAACTGTAATGTCAGCTGTGTTCTCTGGGTGATGAAGATGTGTCAGTGTAGGCTCCTCAGTTGTAACAAATGGACCATCTGGTGGGGATGTTGATCATAGGGGAGGCTGTGCATGTGGAGATGGAGTATAAGGGAAAGCTCTGTACTTTCCACCCAATTTTGCTGTAAACATAGAACTACTCTAAAAAGATAAAATCTATTTTAAAAAATGAAAATATGACAAAGCTTGGAAATGAGGTCATTGTGTTCTGAGACTTGGTGGGTCTAGCTGATGAGAGAACCTCGGTCAGATGGGCTGAGCTGATCAGTAAGCACTTCTGTTCTCTCCCCATGATACCAGCCAGGCAAGTTTATTTGTTCATTCAACAAAACGCATTGACTACCAGCCATGCGCCCGGTACTATGCCAGAGCCTGTGACATATAAGGAAATCTGTGGCTTAAGGAAGCCCAGGGTTGTCAGAGGAAACAAATAGTTGGACAATCAAAATCCTGGATGATAAATACTAGGATAAAGATTTCTACCAGAAATCATTAAACTGGGTTTCTAGTACAATTCTGTACTGAATTTGGATTGGTGATTCCAGCTCTCCTGTTTCCTTTCAGATTAGATGCTTAGAGGTGAAGGTTAGATCTGGTCGTCCACGTTCTGGTGTAACTAACTGCAGATCGGTTGAATAACTTCTTCCCCTGCTGATAAAAGTCTAGCCAAATTCATTTTAATTGATCACTAAATGTTATTTATTTTTAACTGACCTTATATGCTATATGTTAGTAAATACATTCTACTCTTTTCTGGGAATACCAGACATTGGTGCTACATTAACTTAAGCAGACTGAGAGGGAAACAGATTCACACTCTGCTAATATTTCTGTGTAGCCTGACAGTCAGATGTTAGGAGTTATAAATTGCCAAGTTAAAAAGTAACAGAAAGAACCAAAATATATTTTTCTGTTACTGAGAATCCAAGCTGAGAAATAAAACTTCATTCTACCCCAAAATTAGGCTGCTTACCTCTCCTATCTCCCAGCAGCTGACACCCCACCTCCATCCTCCTACTATTAGAAATAATTTTCAGCAGCTGTCTGAGGGAAGTTCTGCAAAGATTGCCAACTTCGGGATTTTGGTAGCATCCTAAAACTGTTCCAATAACACAGTGTCAGAATTTTCCTATGGGCGTGTGCTCAGATACCAGAAGCTCAGATCTCCTGTTTAAGCCTTAATAAAAGCCAGGGCAATGGCTCAATCTGCCAGACACCAAAAGCTTCATCTTCCTTTTCCTCCTAGTGACAAGGTACTTAATCAGGAAGAATATGTAATGGTCAGTAATAGAAGGACTTGTGGTAATTGGGGGTTCTTAGAAGCAATAGTTCTGAGCAGTCATTTGTGGTATGATTATTCTCTGGAATGCTGTGGAATGTTGGTGATGTCACCTGTTTAAGGCTCACTTAGGAGTCTCTATCTGCGATGCTGTCCCTTGTTAGAAGAGCTGGCCTGCTAATGGCTTCTCTTCCTCTCGCTGCTGGCAGTAATGCTCGTTATTAAAGGGATGGTGGCTGCGGGCCCGATCATTCCATTCTCTCTACTTGGCCCAACTTCTTAAAAAAAAAAGTTTTACTGAAATATAACATATAGGAAAAAGGATATGAGTTATAAGTTTACAGCCGGATGCCTTGTCCCAAAGTGAATACACCCATGGAAACACCTCCCCATCAAGGAGGAGAGCATCACGAGTGTCCCAGAGGCTGGCTGCCTGTCACCACTTCCTCCCCTCCCCAAAGGTTCCCGCCCTGTTGGCGTCTAAGCCCGTGGATTGGTTTGGCTTGCTTTTAACTCTAGATAAATGGAATCATAAAGGGTGTGTCCTTTTGTGTGTCTGGGTCCTTTCCCTCAACATGATGTTTACGAGATTCGTCCGGTTGTTTGGCGTAGCTGTTGTTTGTGTAACTGTGTAAGTATCCCACTGTATGCCCGTCCTGTCATTTCTTTATCCATTCTGTTGTCGATGGACATTTTAGTCCTTTGCACTTGGGGGCTGTTAAAAAGTAACACAGCTCTGAATATTTTGTATGTCTTTTGGTGGCATGGGCTTGCATTTCGGTTGTGTACCCAGGATGGAATAATTACTGTAATGACTGGCTCATGTGCTATGCATTTTGGGGGAGGGACAGTCGATCATGGGCCCCAAGCATCCCTGAATGTCCTCAAGGGTGCAGACTTGAAGCCGTACATCCCTGCTCCTGAGCAGTTCCTGTAGCTGGTCACATAAAAACAAGGTAGGTCAAGGTGAGCGTGGTGTGGCTACTGCTCCCTCCGCGGTGGAAGTGGGGGAACTGGCTCGTTTGCCGCTTGCTACCAAAGGTGCTGAGCTCTGGGTCACGCGTTCCTCGGCTGCAGCACAGCCTGCTTTTGGACTGGCTTCCATCTGGACCCACCATGTTGCCCAGGGGGCTTGGGAGGCGGGGGAACCAGCACCACCGCCTGATGTTCCTGCCGTGTGCTGTGCTGTGCGGAATAAACTGTCTGGCTCTGATGTATTACATCTCAGAGTCCACTTCTGGCTACTGTGGGGTGTGGCAACCCACCCTGCTTGTCACCCAGGCATGTGCTTTGGGGTCTTATTACCCCTTGCTTGTCTATGAGGCTGGGGTTCCTCCCTGATAGGGCTCCTTCAGCTGGAGTGGGTCATGTGAAATTGTTTCCCAAAGTAGTATGTGAGATTTCTTATTGGTCTTTTGACCCCCAGGTTTTTATTTTATTTATTTATTTATTTTTGTTTTTGCGGTACGCGGGCCTCTCACTGTTGTGGCCTCTCCCATTGCGGAGCACAGGCTCCGGACGTGCAGGCTCAGCGGCCATGGCTCACGGGCCCAGCCGCTCCGCGGTATGTGGGATCTTCCCGGACCGGGGCACGAACCCGTGTCCCCTGTGTCGGCAGGCGGACTCTCAACCACTGTGCCACCAGGGAAGCCCGACCCCAGTTTTTTCATTGAAGTATAGTTAATTTATAATGTTGTGTTAGTTTCAAGTGTACAGCAATGTGATTCAGTTTTATATATATATATACACATTTTCAGATTCTTTTCCATTACAGATTATTAAAGATATTGAGTATAGTTTCCTGTGCTATAGGTAGGTCCTTGTTTACCTATTTTATATATAGTAGTGTATGTTAATCCCAAAGTCCTAATGTATTCTCCCCCTCCCTTTCCCCTTTGGTAACCATAAGTTTCTTTTCTGTCTGTAAGTCTATTTCCATTTTGTAAACAAGTTCATTTGTATCATTTTTTAGATTCCACATATAAGTGATGTCATATGACATTTGTCTTTCTCTATCAGACTGACTTCACTTAATATGATAATCTCTAGGTTCCTCCATGTTGCTCCAAATGGCCTTATTTCATTCTTTTTTTATGGCTGAGTAATATTCCATTCTATATATATATACCGCATCTTCTTTATCCATTCCTCTGTCTATGGACATTTAGGTTGCTTTCATGTCTTGGCTCTTGTAAACAGCTGACCCCAATTCTTAACACTTTTCTATAACTAGTATTTTACTGGTGATTATGTGCATTATACTTTCATATTATACAATAGGATAATTCTTCCAGCTCTGTGAGGTTGGCACTATTTTATAGTTTAGGGCACTGAAGACAGAAGGTTAAGGGACCCATTTGATTTTATACAACTAGGACAACGAGAGTTCCCATCACATATAACAGGAGTTACCGATTGCCTATCAGCCCCTGTGCTGGGTGCTTTGTATGTGAGTCGTTTCATTACAGTACTGCGACATAGGTATTACCGTCATTCCCAATGACTAGACCAGTGAATCGACATGCAATAAAGTGCATTCACATGTTCAGTCACACCGTCAGTGGCAGAGCTGAGGTTTCAAGGTTTCAGTCCAAGGTGAGACGCACCTCTGGCCATCACATCTGGTATGTGCTTGAACCCACGTCCTCAGAATCCAGAACTGGTGCTCACTTCACCGTCCATTTTGCTGAGACACCTCAACCCCCTGAACGACTGTCACCCTGTTTGTGTTTCCTATTGGCGAATGATTTAATGATCAGTGAAATGACCAGTGATCAGGCAGAGTGAAAAGAGAGGGAGGAGAATGGAAACTCTGTCTCATTCTTCTACCGGCACATCAACCTCCCAAAAACAGATCACGCCCTGACTATAAAATTGCGTTCAGAAGGGGAATGTAAATCCTCGGAAATCGAGGAGAGAATGTGTGGCTAGTTTTAAAGGAAAAGTTAATTTTGCCTTTTAAAGGTTCTCATCATCATGACCTGGAGCGCTCTGTCTCCAGGGAACTCAGTTCTAGAAGGTCAGGAGTGGGGCATGGATGTGTGTTAGTAGAGCCCAGATGAAACGAATGCTCAGAAAACCAGTGGTCTCATGGTTTTGGGTATCACCATGCTACAGTGGCCTCAACCTGAACACCAGTGCCTGGCCTCTGGCAGGAGCAAATGCACGATTAACTTTTCACGTCGACTCAGTTCTTGGCTTCTTTGCTTAGGGACCTTGGCCACGTCTGGGGCTAAGCCGACTCTCCCTCATAACCTAAAAGTGAAAATGCTTTTTCTACCCCGTCCCCGCCCCAGCACCTGCATGTTTCTTTGGGGATGTTGCACTGTTTCTCTCACCCTGAGTGTGATAAAAGGGGAAATTATGTAACATCTGCTCAGCTGCCATTTCAAGAAGCCAATTCAAAGAGATTCTTGGGAAAATTATTTTATATGTGTGTTTATAAAATCATTTTCAAGGCCTTCTACATTAAAAAATTTTTTTTTCTTTTTCGGCCATGCAGCACGTGGGATCTTAGTTCCCTGACCAGGGATTGAACCCATGCCCCCTGCAGTGGAAGAGTGGAGTCTTAACCACTGGACCACCAGGGAAGTCAGGGCCTTCTACCTTTTAAAAACCTGTATTTCGGGACTTCCCTGGTAGCGCAGTGGTTAAGAATCCACTGGCCAATAAAGAGGACACAGGTTCGAGCCCTGGTCCGGGAAGATCCCACATGCCCCGGAGCAACTAAGCCTGTGCGCCACAACTACTGAGTCTGTGCTCTAGAGCCCGTAAGCTGCAACTACTGAGCACGCATGCCACAACTACTAAAGCCTGTGCGCATAGAGCTCATGCTCCGCAACACAGAGAAGCCACCACAAAGAGAAGCCACCACAATGAGAAGCCCGTGCACCACAACAAAGAGTAGCCCCTGCTCGCCGCAACTAGAGAAAGCCCACACGCAGCAATGAAGACCCAATGCAGCCAGAAATAAATAAATAATAAATACATTAATTTAAAAGAAATCTATTTCAATGACAGTTCAAAATTTCTCTTTAAATACCCGTCCATAAATGGGGCTGGGTATTTGGCGGAGCGGGGTGGGGACTTAACATGGATGTTCAGAGGGAAATTCTGAAATATTCCCCAGTGACCAGGAGCTCCTCACCAGGGAGGGGCCATTTCAGTATCAACCCATGTGGTATCCAAAGTGATCATTTCAGGGAACAAACTGAAGGGAATATGATGAAGAAAAAAAAAGTAGATAATTTTGTAAAAGTGGAGGTGGTGGAAAATATGCATGGTGGCCGGGGGAGGGGCGAGCAGGGGCGATACAAACACCTATCATAAAATAAATTCCTTAGAGCCCTGTTGCTTATTGTTTCACATTGAACATAAGGGAAAGAAAGCAATTCTCAGCCTTTGTACTTGGGATTGTTCATAGAATATTGTTATGGTCATCTCCTCTTGTAAAAAAAAAAAAAAAAAAAACATGTAAATGTCATTCCCAGAATGTCTGGGGTAGAGAGTTACGTTTTGATTCTGAAAGGTGTTTCAAATCAGTGAGAAGTTTGAGTGGATCAGCAAGACCAGATCAGAAAAACGTCTGGCGTTTTGATATTAAATACTGTTTCTTTCAGTACAATAGAACAATTAAGCTAATAATGTTGGTCCCTTGGCTTCCTGGGAATTAAGAGAAAAATGCTGACCAGAAGCTAGTTCTTCAGATCTAACGTAGGATTCCTGGGGTAGGGACGCCTCTTCTGAGACCAGGGGGAGGGGTGGATGTGTGTGTCTGTAAAACTCAAATGGCATGAATTCCCCCAAAGCAAGCGGTCCGTTCTTTTATTTTTGCTCTTTGCCAGCCCCTCACTTTGCACGATTGCCAATGAGACTTACTCGAGAAGAATTTCTGATGAAATACTTAGTAGATATAAGAGAAAAGTTTAACTGTGCACATCAGGGTCTTGAACTAATTACCTTTTACGATGCATATAAAAAGCAGGTCACGCCTCTTGTTTTGGCAGATCTCCGGAAGAAAAGACCTTTCTGATGGAAAGGTCTAGGTCAGCAGTAAAAGCAGGTTTCCTAACAGTGTGGACTGTGGGCCCGGGTTTCTCAGGGCTGCTGGGGAATCTGTCACTAGAATCTCAGCAGAGAGAGACCTGTGCACGTCAGCAGCGTGTGGAGAGACACACTCACCCCTGAGAATATGCAAAGTGCAAGACTTCTGGCGCTGAACCACTATGTTTGTGAAATATTTAGAAAGGCTAAGTACGGCTATGGGAAAGAAGAACAAATCACTATGCCAGGTATAAAAGTTCCCTGGGAGGGCAGGCAGGGGAAGCGTATGGGTTAAAGAGAAGGGACGAGGATGTGACAGATGCAGATGGGTGGAGATGCAGATGGGTGCTGTCCAGGCTCTGGCCGTGGCCCTGTGCCCACTCTCCACGGCACCCCCCTGTCCTGGAGCCTTACAAGTCACCCCTATCCCGCTGCCACCCGGCACCTACACAGGAGACTCCCCTGGCATCTCAAACTCAGTTTATCCCAACCCGTTCTCACTCTCACATTTCCTACTGCTCTGCTTCCTTCTCCTGCCAGCCCACAGCTGCTGAGTGATGAAGCCTTCCAGAACTGGCTTCCACAGCAGCTCCCAAATTCCCCTCTGCATTGCCGTCTTCCCTTCTGTTCTGATCTCAGGGCCTAGCTGTGGTGGGGTGTACCTCTCTGTCTCCCTTATCTCTCTGCACTGAAGGATTAATCTGAAAAAGTAACACATTCAGGTTTTTCCACAATGCCAAAACCTTCATAGGTTTCCATCACCTACCAAATGAAGCCCAAACCCGCAGTAAGCCATCCAAGCCTCTGGGATC
Source organism: Grampus griseus (assembly GCF_964374135.1). Classification (NCBI taxonomy): domain Eukaryota; kingdom Metazoa; phylum Chordata; class Mammalia; order Artiodactyla; family Delphinidae; genus Grampus; species Grampus griseus. The sequence continues at coordinate 34,011,530 of NC_139006.1, read as the reverse complement.
AGGGATTAAAGCTCTTGTAGATGGGAAGTCCCACTGTGCTCTGCTGAATAGCATGTAAATTACACCGGCTAGTCTTCCCACGTGCTTGGACCATCCCTTTGTTCACGGCTGCCTCTTCATTTTGATCGCCTCTATCTTTGCTTGTCAGTATCCTGTTGATTTAAGAGCCACTATAAATCCCACCTCCTCCAGTTGCTGTGATGCAAACAGAAAGGACTATCCTTTCCTTTCTCAACATCCTTATAGCTGTCCGTCTGTCTACTCTTTATTATAGTTGTCCGTCTGTCTACTCTTCTCTCATAGACAACCCCACAGGTTTTTAAAAAAAATCTTTTAAATTACAAAAGGTACATGTGTTCATATAAAAAACATAGTCAATAACTGTAAAGTGTAAAAAATAAAGGTGTCCTCTCATTGCACTTTAATTCTACTCCATTGAACATAACTTATTACTATTTAGTTTGTTATGCATCTTTATTCATTTCCTGTTGCTGCTGTAAAAAATCACTGTCTTTATTAGTGGATAGAGACAACACAAATTTATCTTATGGTTGTGGAGGTCATAAGTATGAAACAGGTCTCACTGGGCTTAGATCAAGGTGTCAGCAGGATCGTTTTCTCTAGGCTCTAGTGGAGAATGGGTTTCCTTTGCCAGCTTCTAGAGGCAGCTGTGTCCTGGAATCATGGCCCTTCCTCCACCTCTAAACCCAGCAATGGCCAGTCGAGTCTTTCCCAGCTGCGCCCCTCTGATTCTGATTCTGACGCGCCTGCCTCCCCCTCTCACTTGTAAGGACCCCTGTGAGTACATTGAGCCCATCCAGATAATCCAGGGCAATCTCTCTATTTTATTATTATTAAAAAAATATTTATTTGGTGTGTCGGGTCTTAGTTGCGGCATGAGGGATCTTTCGTCGAGGCCCGTGGGCTCCTCTCTAGTTGTGGTGCGCGGACTTAGTTGCCCCGCGGCATGTGGGATCTTAGTTCCCTGAACACGGATCGAACCCGTGTCCCCGGCACTGGAAGGTGGATTCTTAACCACTGGACCACCAGGGAAGTCCCAATCTCCCTATTTTAAAGTCAGCTGGTTCATAACCTTAATTTCATCTGCACTAAACTCTCTGTTGCCAAATAACATATTCACTGGTTCTGGGATTAGGATGTGGACATCTTTGCGGGCTGTTACTCTGCTTATCACAGGATCCTTCCATGTATTTTTCTTCTTTTATATTCATAGATCCATATCGTTATGGAGAAATATTTATTTTCTAATATGTGGTTTTTAAAAGTGTGAGATACCATATATATATATATATGTGATATTATATATTTTGATTTTCTCAATAAGTAATTTATCTTGTACACTTTTTTGGGGGTCAGTTCTTTTGGAGGCTGACACTGTTTTTAATGATTGCATAGTACCCCATAGTTTATTTAAACATTTTCCTATTAATGGACATTTAAGGCAGCTTCAAATGTTTTACCCTTGCATGTATATATATCTGTGCCCTTAGACAAGACTGACTACAGCACGCATGTCCATAAGTAGATCCTTTGGGAGCAAAGAACATAGGTCTATTTTCAAAGGGCATTAAAACATTTTATTTAAAGTTTTAAACCATATTTGCCAATTACATACCATTAAATACTGTAGAAGTTTAAAAACAGAAGATTATTTACTGTTCAAATTCTTAAAAACTCGGTAAGTTTACATCTTTCCTTTTTTTGACTGATTGATTCAACTGCTACTCATCTGTGTGCAAAGTATGCATCATGTAACTTGGTTTTATCAAAACACAGCTATTGTCATAGTTACTGTTGCCTATTTATTTGTTTAAAAAACTGTATAGGAGATTTCTGGATAGAAATCTGTATCCTAAGCTGTTCTCAGTCACCATCTTGGTTGGGAGGTGAAAAGGATGCCTCAGGGATCATTAAAATTCACTTTCGCTCCAAGAGTTTAGTATGAAATATTAGGTACAAACCAACTGGACCAGACCAGTCATGCAAGGAGGGACTTTGCTGGTGTTTATGGTCCATGTGTCAGACAACTTGGGGAGAACGTGGGCAAAGACCCAGAATCCCTTTAATGGCCTAGCTTGATTTTGAGGAAAAAGAAAATGCTGGCAATGACTCACAAAGGTCCACCCAATCTTGCCTTTCTTGTGGTCATAAGATTAGTTGTACAGCGACTGGACCACTGTAAGGTGGCCTCTTCCCAAGGATGCTAAGTCTGGAAACTTGGCTTATGCCAAGTATGAGGGTTGAGGCGACAAGGAAATGAGTCCCTTCCACACCAAGAGAAACTTTATGTTAAATATTCTAAAAGTTAAAGTCTCAACTAACAAAAACATCTGCCGTGTTTTTAATCTCCTGACAAACTATCTTACCTCTTTACAGACCTCAAGGGTCCTATTTCCCTTTACTCTGGATAAGAACACGACTTACCTTCTTTTCAAACTTATAATTGCATTTCTTTTAAAATGTTTTTGACCTCTTTTACTGTGACCTGTGTTTTTTTTTTTAAATTGTATATTTTAATCCCAGTTCCTTTTGTTCAGAAGGGTTGCAGGGTATAAGATCAATATATAAAAATCAATTAGATTTCTGCATAGTAGCTGCAGACAAAGTGAAAATTAAATTAAGGAAACAACTCTATTTACAATAGCATCAAAAAGAATAAAATACTGGGCTTCCCTGGTGGCGCAGTGGTTGAGAGTCCGCCTGCCGATTCAGGGGATACGGGTTCGTGCCCCGGTCCGGGAAGATCCCACATGCCGCGGAGCAGCTGGGCCCGTGAGCCATGGCCGCTGAGCCTGAGCGTCCGGAGCCTGTGCTCCGCAGCGGGAGAGGCCACAACAGTGAGAGGCCCGTGTACCGCAAAAATAAATAAATAAATAAATAAAAATAAAATAAAATACTTAGGACCGTATTTAGCAAAAAGAAAAGTGCCAAACTTATACTCTGAAAACCACAAAACTACAAAGTCATGGAAAGAAATTCAAGACATTGATTGGGAGACAATATTTGAAGATGACAGTACTCCCCAAGCTGATCTATAGATTCAGTGCATCCCTATCAAAATACAAGCTGGCATCTTTGCAGAAATTGACAAGCTGATCCTAAAACTCCTATGGAAATTCAAGGGACCCAGAATAGCCAAAGCAATCTGTAAAAGGAACAAAATTGGAGGGCTCACATTTCCCAGTTTCAAAACTTACTACAAAAGCTGCAGTAATGAAGATAGCAACTAAAGAAAACATAGATAAATTGGATTTCATCAAACTTAAAAACATTGGCAATTCTAAGGACACTGTCAAGAGAATGAAAGGAAAACTCGCAGAATGGGATAAACATTTTTGCATATCATATCTCTGATGAGGAACTTATATCTGTAAGAACTCCTACAACCAACTCAAGAATTAAAAGACAAGTGACCCACTTAAAAATGAGTAAAGGTTCTGAATAGATATTTCTCCAGAGAAGATATACAAGTGACCAATAAGCACATGGAAAGATGCTCAATATCATTAGCTATCAGGGAGATGCAAATCAGAACCATAACGAAATACCACTAGGATGGCTATAATTAATAATATAGGTCATAACAAGGTTGGCCAGGATGTGGAGAAGTTGGAACCCACCACGTGTGGTGGGAATGTAACGTGGTGCAACCACTTTGGAAAACAGTCTGGCGGTTCCTCAAAAGGTTAAACCTAAAGTTGTCATATGACCCAGCAAGTCCACTCCTAGGTATGTACCCAGGAGAAGTGAAAACAGGCCACAGAGTCCATAGCAGCATTATTCATAATAGTCCACACGTGGAGACAATCCAAATGTCCATCAACTGAAGAATGGATAAATAAAACGTGGTACATTCATACAATGGAATATTACTGAGCCGTAAAAAGAAAGGAAGTACTTATACATGCTACAACGTGGATTAGCCTTGAAAACGTGCTAAGTCAATCACAAAGGACCACATTTATGAAATAAATGTCCAGAAGAGATGAGTCCATAGAGACAGAAAGTAGATTGAGGGTTGTCTAGGGCTGGAGGAGGGGTTGAGGGGAAATACGGAAAAGAGGCATAGGGGTTTTGGGGATGATGAAAATGTTCTAAAATTGATTGTGGTAGTGTTTGCTCAACTGTGAAGATGCTAGCAACCATGTTCCTGTCTACTCTAAATGGATGCATTGCATGGCATGTACATTTTATCTCCATAAAGCTGTAATAAAAAGAGAGTAATAGCCGTTTGAAGGTGCTTGCTTATGAATAAAAGGCTTTTCCCTTCCTGGCTCCTGAAGCAACTTCTGGAAGTGGTGGTAATGGTGATGGAGGTGGCAATCCTTTGTACTTTCATTTGTAAGCACTGAGGCAAGGTTGTTCCCACCCGGGAGGCTGCCTGGTGGGCTCATTTCTTTCCCGGTACAGGTTTTGAGTGTCCAAAAAAACCCCCTAATTTCAAAATATGGAGTATGTGGTCTTTCATCCACAGCAGGAGTCATTTGGAAGACTAGAGTGGAAACAAACAGTGTCTGTGTGTATGCTTGCACACACGTGTAAGGGGAGAGGTGGATTAAGGAAGAAGCACCAGCCTTCCAGCCATAGTGTGTCCCTGGGCGCCATGCCAGGGCTTCCTGGAAGGTCGCTGGGTCCACAGTTTCAGGCACCAGAACAAGATGCCTGACCTGGGCTGCTTCCTCCTCCGGCCCCCAGGGGTTGGGTCTCTGTGCCCCAGCAACCGGGCTTCATGGAATTACTTACCATCCTCTTCCCCAGTTCTCTATTCTATCAAAATTAGTGCTCCATTTTCTTCTTTCTTTCCCCCTTCAAACTGTTCTAGTCTCAGGAGAGATTTGGGTCTGCTTTCTGTGTGTGTGTGTGATTTTATTTTTACATCCTGGGGATTCTATTTTTACTCCTCTGCTCAGGTGTCCAAATGAAGATATTTTCTCCCAGTCGGCGGCAACGCAGCCGCAGTGTCAGTGTGTTCTGTGATTAGGCTCCTTTGAGTGGCCCCCCGCCTGCCCGGCCCCACCGCCACCGTGCTGCTCTTCACTGCACCCACTCCAGCTGCTGCCACAAGGACGATGTGCGATGCTCGGGCTGGTTCTGCAGCCACAGCCAGGGGAAGGGGCGTCCTGGAAAGCCTATCTTGCTAAAGACGAAATCAAGGAAACAAAACTGAGCTCTAGAAGTGCTCTCAAGTTCAACGTTTTTTCCTCTCCCGCAGCGGAGCACAGGCTCCAGACGCGCAGGCTCAGCGGCCATGGCTCACGGGCTCAGCCGCTCCGCGGCATGTGGGATCCTCCCGGACCGGGGCACGAACCCGCATCCCCTGTATCGGCAGGCGGACTCCCAACCACTGCGCTACCGGGGAAACCCAAGTTCAACGTTTTGGGTGAAACCTGTAAACTTCACAGGTCAGGGCTCTGCCACCTCCTTGGCTACATCTTCTGCCACTGGCCCCTCACCCACTCCCTGCCACTCACCCGCCTTCCTGCTGTTCCTTCTATCCGACAACCACACTCCTGCCTCAAGGCTTTCTCCAGATTTGTAAAATGCCACGCAAGTCCCCCTTTTAAATATCCGCCTCGCTTTATGGACTGAGAAAATAATGTCCACTTCCCTTCGCATGGTTTTCAATAGCCTGTGCAGCATTGGTGTATTCATTTTATTTGTGTCCGTAAATATCCCCTCACTGATGTAAGGAGTTCTGAAGGAGAGGTGTATTGGTTTCCTATCGCTGCTGTAACATATAACCTCGAACTGAGGCTTAAAAACACACAGATTGGGCTTCCCTGGTAGCGCAGTGGTTGGGAGTCCGCCTGCCGCTGCAGGGGACGCGGGTTCGTGCCCGGTCCGGGAAGATCCCACATGCCGCGGAGCGGCTGGGCCCGTGAGCCATGGCCGCTGAGCCTGCGCGTCCAGAGCCTGTGATCCGCAACGGGAGAGGCCACAACAGTGAGAGGCCCACAGACCGCAAAAAAAAAAAACCCCAAAACCCCCACAGATTTAGAATCCATCCCCAGTAGATCTGCTTTAAGAAAAAAAAATGCTAGAGGTACGTTCTCAGATGGAAAGATAATGATACCAGAGGGAAAACTAGAACATAAGGAATTCAGGAAAAACAACTGAAATGGTAAATATCTGGCTAAAGAGACTATTTTACACCTCTCAAGTTCTTTAAAATATGTATGTCGTGGAAAGCAAATGCAGAACATCATTTAATGGGATTTTTGGTATGTGAAAATATATGTGATGATTATAACAAAAAGGGGAGAGAGAAAATGGTGTTATATTTTGGGGGGAAATATTAACTCCAGGTAGACTATGGAAAGTTAGGTATGAAATAAGTAATCCTGAAAATAACCACTCAAAACATCTATACAAAGAGAGAGAGTCACAGAGCCAATAGAAAAATTAAAGTGGAATATGAGTGCTATTTGAATATTTCAAAGGAAGACAGGAAAGAGGAGACAGGAACAAAAATCATGGAGACAAACAGAAAATGACATCAACATTGTAAACTGATGTCCAGTCATATCCATAATTGTATTAAATGTAAATGATCTAAACTGCCGCCCCCCCCCCCATTTATTATCTTACAGTTCTGGGGATAGGAAGTCCAAAATGGGTCTTATGGCCACAATCAAAGAGTCAGTAGATGTTCCAGGGGAGAATCTCTTCCCTTGTCTTTTCCCTTCTAGAGGCAGTCTGCGTTCCTTAGCTTGTAGCCCCTTCCTTCACCTCCAAAGCCAGCAATATAGCATCATCCAGTCTCTCCTTCTCTGGCCTCTGCATCTGTCCTCATCTCCTTCTCTGATTCTGACCCTTCTGCCTCCCTTTTATATATCTTGTGATTGCATTTCCAGCTCAAGATCCTTAATCACATTTGCAAAGTCCATCTGCCATGTAAGGTAACATATGCATACGTTCTGGGGATTATCATGTGGACTTTTTTTTTGGGGGGGGTGTCATTATTCTACTTTCCACAGAGGCTGATGGCTCACATGGTTCCAATGCATTATTTTATAGGCCAAATACTTCCATTTGGCTTTTATGATGATGATTAGATAGTCACCTATTTAGGGCCAGAAGAGATAAAGTAGCTACAGATAATAGAAACAAAACCAGAAGGAACCTCAGGAACAAACTTCAGTGTTGAATCCCAGATATAGGAAAATTCAGTGTTGAAACCCAGATATAGGAAAATATATTATTTATATTTGTCTGATAGGTTTTATGGGAAGAGTGAGAGCCTACATTACGGAGGTCTGATATGTTTCCTTTAACTTGAACTTATAGAAAAGTAGAGCATGGTGGTAACTCATTTTCTGAAAGATTTTAGAATGATTTTTTTTTGATGTGGCTATGTTAAAATATCTAATGAGAATAAATGAGTAAAAATAGCAAGGAAGTAGATGTGAGTTCAGTGAATAAATATCTTTCTGATCAAGAGAGGTATCATCAGTGGAAAAGGCTATCAGAGGTATGTGTACCCTCAGACTGGAGAAATGTAAGCAGAAATTTGAACTAAATGTCCAGGATGCTATCAGAGAACCCTCAGACTTTAACAGTCCTTGATTCTAACAAGGAAGTCTCAGCATTTGGGCCATCTGCTGTCACAGGTGAGAGTATGGGGTTCTCACTGAACAAAGACCAAACTTTTTAAGTGAACCTCAAAAAATAAGCTAAGTGAATGGACAGCATGGGTGATTAATACAATTTTCATTCGTAAATGACTTTCAAGCACTGCATGTGTTGTATAAAATAAGGCATTTGAGCTCAAGAAGTTTTTCAGTGAGGTCTCGTTCATTTACCAAAAGCTTGATATTAACAATGAACTCCGGCTTGGAGCTCAGAGTTAAAGCTTAGTGGCAAGACAGGCAGAGAAAGACAAATACCTCATGATCTCCTTAATGTGGAATGTAAAGAAGCCTAACTCATAGAAGCAGAGAGTAGAACAGTGGTTACCAGGGGATGAGGGTGGGGGAAGAGGGGAGATGTTGGTCAAAAGGTACAAAGTTGCAATCATGTAGGGTACATAAGTCTGCAGATTGAACGTACAGCATGATGACTGCAGTTAATTATACTGTATTTCATACCGGAAATGTGCTAACGGGGTAGATTTCAAATGTTCTCAACACAAAACAAATAGTAATGATGTGAGGTGCTGATGTGTTAACACCACCAGTGTGACTGTAGCAATCATTTTACGATGTACACGTATATCAAATCATCATGCTTATGCCTTAAATATATACAATTTTTATTTTGAAAAAAGCATGGCAAATGAATGTCCTTCAGTGGGGAAAACAACTCAAAAGAGATTTCATGGATTGTATCATTTGCCTTTTTACATTATCATAAATGAAAATGGCCATTATCAAATGGTGGATTCGGAGACAAAAAATGGGAGATTTAGCAGTGGTTATTTATACAACAAGCAGAGGTAAAGAGCATTGCACGACAGTTTATGCTTCTGAAACAAAGTTTAGGAAAAATGTTAACGGTCATCAAAATGAAGTGGGCTTGTCTTTTTTGGGCATGGAAATATTGTCACATTAAAGTGAATGAGAGGAAAATGAGCATATATGAATATGGTAGATTTCCTTATGATTTCACTGTGGTTAGTATTGTTTAATTGATGAGTCATAAAAACATAGCATTACATGAGGACAAAGGGGACTTCACTGTCTTCTGGGAGGTGTCTTTTGTTCTTACTGGACTTAATTTCTTCTGAAAAATGAATGGAAAGTCACCCAAAGTTTGGAATTCCTTTTGACTCCAAAATTCTTCCAGAAATGGGTCACTCTGGAAGGGGCAAGGAGAAGCCCAGGACATGAGGACTTTGAAGTTGCTTAGCTTTTCCAGAACTCTCTTTCTTCGTCTGAAACACGAGAGTTGGGCTAGGGATAATTCATCAGTGCTAACATTTGATCATTTCAGGCAAAGATGATCATATTACGGGAGAAAGGCAGGGAGGAAACTTTTTAAAAGATAAAATAGGTGAGTCCAGAGCAACAAAGGAAGTGAAATATTTCTGCCTGATCTTTTCCGCTTACTCTTCTCAACCCTGGCTGCTCTGGGAAGGTAGGTTATCATGAACCCGCTCTGCCTTCACAGGGAGAGACAAAGGAAAGCAAGTTATTCCTAGTCTACAAACATATTTCAAACCTATAAGATGCTAAAAATAATTTCCACTTGTACAACACGCTTTCTCTGAGGATTACAAACAACTATGATTAGGGTTATTTGGCCAATGGGAAAATTTGGGCTTTGAGTTAGAGGTTTTCAAAGTCATTACATTTTGGCAGGTTCCTCTGGCACTCCGTGCTGTGTATCAGATGTAATCCTACCAGTGCTGGCTTGCCAATCCTACCCCTGTTGTTCTGGAATTACTTTTGCCATATAATGTAGCCGTTACAAAGGAGAAGTATAAAGCCCGCATAAGCACGTGGAGAAACGGCTACAAGTCAATGCTTAAGTAGAAAAAAGCAGAACAGAAAATTATATGTCTATGATCATTATAACTACCTAAAAAAATGTATGCCTATAGACGAAGCACTGAAAAGACCTGCTAAAAACAAGCAACAACAACCAAACCACCCCAGTAATGTGATATTATAGCTAATTTTTCCGTTCAAAACTCTTTTAATGTTGTAGGTCACTTATACATTTACTGTTTTCTTCATTCACATGAGAATTTATTGGCATCTACTGTGTGCCAGTACCTACAGTGTTGGTCACTGAAGCGACAGATGGCTATGAAAGTCTAGTTCTCAATCTAGTCCTGCCCCTAGTTTAGCAGAGAGTAATATGTAGACAGACGGTTAAGACACAGTGAGATATCAGACATAGAAAGCAAACTTATGGTTACCAAAGGAGAAGGAGGAGAGAGGGATGAATTAGGAGTTTGGGATTAACAGATACACACCACTATATATAAAACAGATAAACATTAAGGACCTACGGTAGAGCTCAGGGAACTCTATTCAATATTTTGTAATAACCTATAAGGGAAAAGAATCTGAAAAAAATAGAAATATGTGTCTGTATAACTGAATCATTTTGCTGTACCAATGAAACTAAGACAACATTGTAAATCAACTATACTTCAATTTAAAAAATTAAATATATAAATGAATTTACTTACAAAACAGATATAAACTCACATTGGTAACCGTAAGTTTGTTTTCTAAGGGGAAAGGGAGGTGGGGTGGGGAAAATTAATAGTATGGACTTAACAGATACACACTACTATATATAAAATAGATGAGCAACAAGGATTTACTGTATAGCACAGGGAACTCTATTCAATATCTTGTAATAGCCTATAGTGGAAAATAATCTGAAAAAATATATGTAACTGAATCCCTTTGCTGTACACCTGAAGCTAACATACTATCGTAAATCCACTATATTTCAATTAAAAAGAAAAGGGAATTCCCTGGTGGTCCAGTGGTTAGGACACTTCCACTGCAGGGGGCATGGGTTTGATCCCTAGTCAGGGAACTAAGATCCTAGGGGGGAAAAAGAGAAGAAAGTAAAACAAAACAACAACAATAACAAGACATAGTGAGATAAGTCCTTGAAGAATCTGATGAAGAAGAGAATTTATTAGAGAAATATTTAGGAGACATAATTAATAGACTTTAAAGACCTGCTGAAGTAGAGGCTGAAGGAAAAGGAGGTGACAGAGGGGAACCCAGGGAGCCCACTCACGCAGGGTTTAGATCATGATGTCACTCCCTGAGGCAGGGAATGGAGAAGAGGAAACAGGTAGGAAGAGAGTGAAGCGTCCCATTGTGACATCTTTCAATACCAAGGTGTCAGTGTGTCATTCAGAGGTAGCTGGGAACCTTCTAGAAGATGTGGAGCTCAGTTGAAAGCCCTCGGCTGAAGAGGTCGATTTGATTTGAGAGTTAAAACCAAGCAGACGATAAATGACTCTGCAAAAGTGGATGAGCTTGTCTACAGAGGCAGCATCAAACGAGGAGAGACAAAGACCAAGTATCCAAGGAGACGGCGAAGGATGGGGCACCTACAAGACAGGGAGAGGGGATGGTCTGATGTTTAGGATGAGAGCAAAGAGAGAGCGGAGCCGACAGAAGAGTTTCAGGAAGACAGTGGCCAACAGATAAAATGTACAGACAGGTCAACAAAGGTGAGAACTCCACAATGCCCTTGGCAGAAGCATTTGGGAGGACATGAGTGATCTTAAGTGTTCGTGAAAAATACAGAAGAAGTGCTAGTGTCACATTTTAAAAAGAGAAATTTAGGTTTGAAAGAATAAAAAAAACAGTAAAAGGAAATACCAGAACTTAGGCATCAGCAATAATAGTTTTAATTGTCAGAGGGTCTGTTTTGGAAACTGTTGGAAGCAGTAGGTCTGGTACATAAATTATTTCGGAGTCAAAGAAGATTCTTAGAGCCTAAATGGGGGCAAATGTTGATAAGTTCCTCCTTAGTTCAAGGATCAACTAAGTATTGTTGATTTTTAGTTTGGGGAAATGCCTATTGGCCCCCAGATCACATGTCAGGATCAGTGGAAAATTAAAAAATTCAAAGTCTACAAAAAGATTTTAGAATGAGCTAGAATGAGAAGGACTCTTTGTTTAGTTGTAACACAAGCAGATCCCTGGCAAACGGTGCTCCTTCTTTGTATGGACAGTTTCAGAGGCTCCCCAAGTCTTTGTTCTTCTTATCTCTCACATGAGGAAGTGGGATTCAATTGTGGTTTTCATGATCTGGTTTATTCCAGAAAAGCAGGGAACAGGCGCTAGATTTAACCGAAGGAAGAGTACTTGCCCGTGTTTCTTTTAAATACGATGTGTCCACGACAGAATCGGAGGAGAAGGGGAGAGCTCGATGGTTTTTAGGGCCGTGGACGCTAAGTTTTTGGCTTTGGGAAGAGGGACGGGTCCCTCTGAGGGAGTCATCGTGAGGGTATTTGGTAGGGAATCAGCATCTGTCACAAGGAGGCTGGGAGATTTATGTGCTTCCCAGGGAGGGCCCTGAACTTGCTTTCAGCCTGAGATAAATCACTGTCACTTTGCAGACAGGCACAGACATATATGGAGGCTACTTTTGCTTCATTAAAACAAAAGAACCAACCAGGCTCCCACAGATGTGGTTTCTGCCTCGTAGAAATGACAGAATCCATTAGTGCAGGTTCACCTTCACGGGATGCCATGGGCAGGACTTCTGGGGCTGAGGCAATAAAGACCTGCCAACTATGATGATGTTTCTGGAGAACAGGTGGGGAAGAGGTGGCAGCTCATCAGGCTATGAGAAATGATATCCCTCGGAAAAGTAGGTGCAATGTCATAATACACTTGACAAGCACCATATCTTCTAGCAACTTTGCGAGGCACGATGCTAATTACTAATCAAAATTGGCTCAATTTAGCATAGCAGTAGTCACCAGAAATCATCAGAGATGGGAAAGCTTGTAAAAAACAGCGTTTCTTTCTTTCCCCTTGTTATTTCGTACATGTTCGTTACTACAATGGGGTCAGAAAACTCAAAGTGCCTCCTAAGAACAATGGGCCCTGGATTCATACAGCTGGCTCGAATCCAGAGCTGTCGAAGTCTAGTCTGGGTTGCATGATGCTGTTTACTGAAGCAAGGTGGTGTGTGTGTGTGTGCGCGCGCGTGTGTGTGAGAGAGAGAGAGCTTGAGAAAAAACACACATATCTAAGTGTCAGTGGTCATCTTTATGTAATGTATATGGTATACATAGATAGCTGTGTACTGTACGTGAATTAAAACGTATTTTCCTAAAAAGTGTAACAATCTCTGCAACTTAAAGCCTGATATTCAGGGTGAGCAACACAAACAAAGCACTATTGAAACAGGCAAGTAGGCAATCTGTCATTTTTAATGGCAAAGTCACGTGTCGACCCCCATCTGCTCCCACCTCCGTGCGGTAGACCCTCCACCTACGGCCGGCTGGCTCGAGCCTTAACCCACTCCATGTCCGACCTGCATTCTATCCCGGGAGCCCCAGCCACTCGGCCCTGGATCCTCACTCGCCTGCCCAGCAGTGGCCTCCTGCCTTACGCTGAGCTGGGGCTACTGCAGACGTTATGATGGGACATTCTGTTCTGCTTTGGTGTCATGCTGACCTCTCAGATGGAGACCCTGACCTCTCGCTTTCCTCCTCTCAACCCGTCCACCGTGGAGGTGGGACCCTGACTCTGCATTTCCCCTGCAGGCTCAGCATCCATCACAGACCAGAAGGATCCAGGTGATTCTCTGACCCGACAGTGTGTGTCACCAGCACCTGCAGCTGTCACGATAACGTACTGGATGCAGCTTGCGCGCCTCCCAGGTCCTTTTGGTCCTGCTTGACCCCTCGGACTCAGCCCCAGGGAGCCTCTGGGCCTGTGGAGCCTCAGGCTTCCTTACTGGGTGACTGGAGGGACCAAATGTCACAACTCCAAAGTGTGGCCCAATTAATACCCTGTGGGAGCAAGTTTTGACCAAGGAGAGACAGGAAACTGGAAGGAACTTGCAGACAAACTGCTTGTCCTTTCACTCTTTGATGGAATGTTCCAGAATGCAGTGGTTCCATATGGTCTCCTTGGAGACATCCCTTGTAACCAAATAATCAGCTATGTTTTCCTGCAAAGCCCCGGCCAGCTTGGTAATGTCCCACCTTGCTCCTGCTCTGCCTTTTGCCCAGCCTGACATCACCCTCCCTGTCTGGCCTCCTTTTCCTTTGAGGAAGAGCATGGAAGCTCTATCTCGGGTGCCATTTCTGGGGAACTGGGTTGAGACACACAACATGACCTGGATGGCAAGATGCCCTGGCAGAAGGAGGGTCCGCTCACAGGCCAGCCACCCTAGGCTCCACTCCACCCGCTCATAACTTCTCTGGTCCCTGTGGTTAAAGTTCAAGTCTGCGTCACCCCAGTGGCCAAGTAGGTTATGGTAAAAATGGATGGATTCTTGGATATTTTGGGAATTGTTCTGTATGGCCATGTGTTTTGGGGCCTAGAAAAAGGAAAAGAGGTTTTGGCTTAATATTTATAAGTTTTAGCAGTCCCAAGTACAATAGGTCCTGTTAGGAGCGGTGAGTTAGTGACACCCTTGCAGAGAAGCTCAACCTTGGGCTGGTGACCACCCTTGGGGAGACAGTAAGAGGCACTGATGCACAGGCTTGATTTTGCATGAGGACTGATTCTGTGAAAACATATTTACAGCATTTATTTTTCTTAAATATTTACCAGTTCACATTTTTAAAGGTTGTAGTATTATTCCTGTTACAAGGGCAATATTACAAGGGCAATTTTGTGAAACAAGAGCATAGATGAAACCTCATCGAAATGGTCCTTGGGGACCACCCCCACTGTTCACTAACAGTGGGTATGTCTTTGCCTCAAAATGCTCCATATAGGCTGGGGGCTCATGGATTTCCAGATACTGCGAGCAAGATACAATGTGTGTGTGTGTGCTGTTTGGGGAGAATTTCATAGTTTCCATTGGCTCCTCAAAAGGGCATGTGCCTAAATAAATAAATAAATACTTAAAGAATCAATCCTTGGCCTAATAAAAGAAATGTTTAGATCCTGGACCTTCAAGATGGCGGAGGAGTGAGACGTGGAGATCACCTTCCTCCCCACAAATACATCAAAAATATAGTTACAGGGCTTCCCTGGTGGCGCAGTGGTTGAGGTTCCACCTGCCGATGCAGGGGACGTGGGTTCGTGCCCCGGTCTGGGAAGATCCCACATGCCGCGGAGCAGCTGGGCCCGTGAGCCATGGCCGCTGGGCCTGCGCGTCCGGAGCCTGCGCTCCGCGGCAGGAGAGGCCACAGCAGTGAGAGGCCCACGTACTGCAAAAAAAAAAAAAAAAAATACAGCTACATGTGGAACAACTCCTACAGAATACCTACTGAATGCTGGCAGAAGACCTCACACTTCCTGAAAGGCAAGAAACTCCCCACATACCTGGCAGTGTGGCTGACAGGGTCTTGGTGCTCTGGCCGGGTGTCAGGCCTGAGCCTCTGAGGTGGGAGAGCCGAGTTCAGGATATTGGACCATCAGAGACCTCCTGGCCCCAAATAATATCAATCGGCAAGAGCTCTCCCAGAGATCTCCATCTCAACGCTAAGACCCAGCTCAACGACCAGCAAGCTCCAGTGTTGGACACCCCATGCCAAACAACTAGTAAGACAGGAACACAGCCCCACCCATTAGCAGAGAGGCCTGCCTAAAATCATACTAAGTTCACAGACACCACAAAACACACCACTGGACGTGGTCCTGCCCACCAGAAAGACAAGCAGCCTCATCCACCAGAACGTAGGCACCAGTCCCCTCCACCAGGAAGCCTACACAACCCACGGAACCAACCTTAGCCACTGGGGGCAGACACCAAAAACAACGGGAACTACGAATCTGCAGCCTGCAAAAAGGAGACCCCAAACACAGTAAGGTAAGCAAAATGAGAAGACAGAGAAACACACAGCAGATGAAGGAGCAAGGCAAAAACCCACCAGACTAAACAAATGAAGAGGAGATAGGCAGTCTACCTGAAAAAGAATTCAGAATAATGATAGTAAAGATGATCCAGAATCTTGGAAATAGAATGGAGAAAATACAAGAAATATTTAACAAGGACCTAGAAGAACTAAAGAGCAAACAAACAATCATGAACAACACAATAAATGAAATTAAAAATTCTCTAGAAGGGATCAATAGCAGAATAACTGAGGCAGAAGAACGGATAAGTTAACTGGAAGATAAAATAGTGGAAATAACTACCGCAGAGCAGAATAAAGAAAAAAGAATGAAAAGAATTGAGGACAGTCTCAGAGACCTCTGGGGCAATGTTAAAAGCACCAACACTCGAATTATAGGGGTCCCAGTAGAAGAAGAGAAAAAGAAAGGGATTGAGAAAATATTTGAAGAGATTATAGTTGAAAACTTCCCTAATATGGGTGAGGAAGTAGCCAATCAAGTCCAGGAAATGCAGAGTCCCATACAGGATAAATCCAAGGAGAAACATGCCAAGACACATATTAATCAAACTATCAAAAATTAAATACAAAGAAAAAATATTACAAGCAGCAAGGGAAAAGCAACAAATAACATACAAGGGAATCCCCATAAGGTTAACAGTTGATCTTTCAGCAGAAACTCTGCAAGCCAGAAGGGGGTGGCAGGACATATTTAAAGTGATGAAAGGGAAAAAGCTACAACCAAGATTACTCTACCCAGCAAGGATCTCATTCATTTGATGGAGAAATTAAAACCTTTACAGACAAGCAAAAGCTAAGAGAATTCAGCACCACCAAACCAGCTTTACAACAAATACTAAAGGAACTTCTCTAGGCAGGAAACACAAGAGAAGGAAAAGACCTACAATAACAAATGCAAAACAATTAAGAAAATGATAAATGGAAAAAAAAATTGATAACCACCTTAAATGTAAATGGATTAAATGCTCCAACCAAAAGACACAGACTGTCTGAATGGATACAAAAACAAGGCCCATATATGTGCTGTCTACAAGAGACCCACTTCAGACCTAGGGACACATACAGACTGAAAGTGATGGGATGGAAAAACATATTCCATGCAAATGGAAAACAAAAGAAAGCTGGAGTAGCAATTCTCATATCAGACAAAATAGACTTTCAAATAAAGACTATAACAGGAGACAAAGAAGGACACCACATAATGATCAAGGGATCAATCCAAGAAGAAAATATAACAATTGTAAATATTTATGCACCCAACATAGGAACACCTCAATACATAAGGCAAATGTTGACGGCCATAAACGGGGAAATTGACAGTAACACAATCATAGTAGGGGATTTTAACACCCCACTTTCACCAATGGACAGATGAACCGTAATGAAAAGAAATAAGGAAACACAAGCTTTAAATGACACATTAAACAAGATGGACTTAATTGATATTTATAGGACATTCCATCCAAAAACAACAGGATACACTTTCTTCTCAAGTGCTCATGGAACATTCTCCAGGATAGAACATATCTTGGGTCACAAATCAAGCCTTGGTAAATTTAAGAAAATTGAAATTGTATCAAGAATCTTTTCCAACCACAATGCTGTGAGACTAGATATCAGTTACAGGAAAAAAACTGTAAAAAATACAAACACATGGAGGCTATACAATGCACTACTAAATAACCAAGAGATCACTGAAGAAATCAAAGAGGAAATAAAAAAATACCTAGAAACAAATGACAATGAAAACACGATGCCCCAAAACCCATGGGATGCAGCAAAAGCAGTTCTAAGAGGGAAGTTTATAGCAATACACTCCTACCTCAAGAAACAAGAAATATCTCAAATAAACAACCTAAACTTACATCTAAAGCAATTAGAGAAAGAAGATAAAAAAACCCCAAAGTTAGCAGAAGGAAAGAAATCATACATATCAGATCAGAAATAAATGAAAAAGAAATGAAGGAAATGATAGCAAAGATCAACAAAACAAAAGCTGGTTCTTTGAGAAGATAAACAAAATTGATAAACCATTAACCAGACTTACCAAGAAAAAAAGGGAAAAGACTCAAATCAACAGAATTAGAACTGAAAAATGAAAAGTAACAACTGACACTGCAGAAATACAAAGGATTATGAGAGATTACTACAAGCAACTGTATGCCTATAAATTGGAGAACCTGGGAGAACTGGACAAATTCTTAGAAAAGGACAAACTTCCAAGAATGGACCAGGAATAAATAGAAAATATAAACAGACCAATCACAAGCACTTAAATTGAAACTGTGATTACAAATCTTCCAACAAACAAAAGCCCAGGACCAGATGGCTTCACAGGCGAATTCTATCAAACATTTAGAGAAGAGCTAACACCTATCCTTCTCAAACTCTTCCAAAATATAGCAGAGGGAGCAACACCCCCAAACTCATTCTACAAGGCCACCATCAACCTGATACCAAAACCAGACAAAGATGTCACACCCACAAAAAACTACAGGCCAATATCACTGATCAACATAGATGCAAAAGTCCTCAACAAAATACTAGCAAATAGAATCCAACAGCACATTAAAAGGATCATACACCATGATCAAGTGGGGTTTTTCCCGGGAATGCAAGGATTCTTCAATATATGCAAATCAATCAATGTGATATACCATATTAACAAATTGATGGATAAAAACCATATGATCATCTCAATAGATGCAGAAAAAGCTTTTGACAAAATTCAACACCCATTTATGATAAAAACTCTCCAGAAAGTAGGCATAGAGGGAACTTACCTCAACATAATAAAGCCCATATATGACAAACCCACAGCCAACATCGTTCTCAGTGGTGAAAAACTGAAACCATTTCCACTAAGATCAGGAAAAAGACAGGGTTGCCCACTCTCACCCCTATTATTCAACATAGTTTTGGAAGTTTTAGCAACAGCAATCAGAGATGAAAAAGAAATAAAAGGAATCCAAATCGGAAAAGAAGAAGTAAAATTGTCACTGTTTGCAGATGACATGATACTATACAAAGAGAATCCTAAAGATGCTACCAGAAAACTACTAGAGCTAATCAATGAATTTGGTAAAGTAGTAGGATACAGCATTAATTCACAGAAATCTCTTGCATTCCTATACACGATCGATGAAAAATCTGAAAGAGAAGTTAAGGAAATACTCCCATTTACCACTGCAACAGAAAGAATAAAATACCTAGGAATAAACCTGCCTAGGGAGACAAAAGTCCTGTATGCAGAAAACTATAAGACACTGATGAAAGAAAGAGGATACCAACAGATGGAGGGATATACCATGTTCTTAGATTGGAAGAATCAACATTGTGAAAATGACTATACTACCCAAAGCAACCTACAGATTCAGTGCAATCCCTATCAAACTACCAATGGCATTTTTCACAGAACTAGAACAAAATATTTCACAATTTGTATGGAAACACAGGAGACCCCGAATAGCAAAAGCAATCTTGAGAGAGAAAAACAGAGCTGGAGGAATCAGGCTCCCTGACTTCAGACTATACTACAAAGCTCCAGTAATCAAGACAGTATGGTACTGGCACAAAAACAGAAATATAGATCAATGGAACAGGATAGAAAGCCCAGAGATAAACCCAGGTACATATGGTCACCTTATCTTTGATAAAGGAGGCAAGAATATACAATGGAGAAAAGACAGCCTCTTCAATAAGTGGTGCTGGGAAAACTGGACAGCTACATGTAAAAGAGTGAAATTAGAACACTCCCTAATACCATACACAAAAATAAACTCAAAATGGATTAAAGACCTAAATATAAGGCCAGACACTATCAAACTCTTAGAGGAAAACATAGGCAGAACACTCTATGACATAAATCACAGCAAGATCCTTTTTGACCCACCTCCTAGAGAAATGGAAATAAAAACAAAAATAAAAAAATGGGACCTAATGAAATGTAAAAGCTTTTGCACAGCAAAGGAAACCATAAACAAGATGAAAAGTCAACCCTCAGAATGGGAGAAAATATTTGCAAATGAAACAACTGACAAAGGATTAATCTCCAAAATATACAAGCAGCTCATGCAGCTCAATATCAAAAAAACAACCCAATCCAAAAATGGGCAGAAGACCTAAATAGACATTTCTCCAAAGAAGATATACAGATTGCCAACAAACACAGGAAAGGATGCGCAACGTCACTAATCATTAGAGAAATGCAAATCAAAACTACAATGAGGTATCATCTCACACTGGTCAGAATGGCCATCATCAAAAAATCTACAAACAATAAATGCTGGAGAAGGTGTGAAGAAAAGGGAACCCTCTTGCACTGTTGGTGGGAATGTAAATTGATACAGTCACTATGGAGAACAGTATGGAGCTTCCTTACAAAACTACAAATAGAACTACCATATGACCCAGCAATCCCACTACTGGGCATATACCCTGAGAAAACCATAATTCAAAAAGAGTCATGTACCACAATGTTCATTGCAGCACTATTTACAATAGCCAGGACATGGAAGCAACCTAAGTGTCCATCGACAGATGAATGGATAAAGAAGATGTGGCACATATATAGAATGGAATATTACTCAGCCATAAAAAGAAACGAAATTGAGTTATTTGTAGTGAGGTGGATGGACCTAGAGTGTCATACACAGTCAAGTAAGCCAGAAAGAGAAAAACAAATACTGTATGCTAACGCATATATATGGAATCTAAAAGAAATGGTACTGATGAACCTAGTGGCAGGGCAGGGATAAAGACGCAGACAAAGGGAATGGACTTGAGGACATGCAGCGGAGGAAGGGGAAGTGAGAGAGTGGCATGGACATATATACACTACCAAATGTAAAATAGATAGCTAGTGGGAAGCAGCTGCATAGCACAGGGAGATCAGCTCGGTGCTTTGTGACCACATAGAGGGGTGGCATAGGGAAGGTGGGAGGGAGACGCAAGAGGGAGGGGATATGGGGATATATGTATACATATAGCTGACTCACTTTGTTATACAGCAGCAACTAACACAACATTGTAAACAACATTGTAAAGCATACTCCAATAAAGATGTTTAAAAAATGTTTAAAATTTACCGGATATGAAAGAAATGAACCTAAACATCCAGAATTCTCAGTAGGAGGGCAACTGTTAGACCCACCCCTCCCCCTGCCCAAGTCACAGCAAAGGTGCAGGGGCCTTTAACAAGGACACCTCAGGAATCTTCTTTGTGGATTTCTGATTTTTTTTTTTTTAACACCTAAATATCCAGAAAGGACCTTCTGTCGTTTCTTCCCAGATCTGCTCCTCTCACGATCACCCCCCTGCCCCCAACCTCAGCCAGAACCCTTGCCTGGCCCCTCCCTTCACAGCCCACATGTGATGCGTCACACACCCACGGGCTCTGCTCCCACCCTTGATGCTGCTACCCGTCCAGGCCCCACTATTGCTACCCTGGAATGCTGCCATAGCGTCCTCCCTGCCTCCATCCTTGTCCCCCTGTAGTTTCTTCTAAAAAAACGCAGCTGGAGTAACCCTCTTAATATACCACTTCTCTACCTAAAAGCTTTCTAACATCTTCCCATCTCACTCCGTAAAACCCAGGGTCCTCACATGGCCTGCAGGCCTGTTGTGAGCGTGGCTCCTTTCTCTCTGGGACCCTCCCTCTTCTGCTCCTGCCTCGCCCACTCTGCTCTGGCCACACAGGCCTCATGCTGGGCCTCACACATACCAGGTGACCTCAGGGACTTTGCACTTATGGTTCCCTACCTGAATCCTCTCCCCTCCTACCACTGCAGGCCTGACGGCCTCACCTCCTTCAGGCCTTCACCCACGTATATCCTTCTCAGTGTGGCCCTCCCCTCCTTAATTTTTTCCTTCCCAGCACTTCATCCCCATCCAAAGCCCAGCGCTCTGCCCCTGACACTTTATCCGCATCTGACCTACACTGTACTTCATTTATCCATGTCGCTTATTTTTGTCTCCTCTGCTGGATTGCAAGCTCTCTACGAGGGCAGGGCTGCTGTCTGTCTTGTTCACTATGGTACTCCCTGGTACACAGCAAGCATTTAGTACTTGTTGAGTAGATGGAGAAATGAACAAGCCAGGCTGTCACATGCATTTCCATGTTTCGAGTCTAACTGTATACATCCCCTTTCTCCTTTGAAGGGTTGGGCGTGGCTGACCAGGTCCCAGGGGGTCTGTTAGTACCACCTGCCCTCACACCCCTATCTGGCTGTTCCTCCTCCTTTAATCCTTCCTTAACCATGGCAACATGGAAGGTGACATCTCAGGGCCCGGCAATAAGACGGGAAGCTTGTCAACTGGGACCTAATATATAAATAAAAGACCATGTAGTCGCCAACATGCATTATTGTGACACGTATTGAAAGCCCATCTCAGTTATAGGCACCCATTCATTTTCTTCTGACTTCACAACTCCCCGTGTTGCTTGCTCCTAATTCCTTGTTGAACCTGACCATGGCAATGGGAAGTGATGCCTGAGGAGGGCCCGGTAATAACCAAGCCAGCGTGCCCTGTTCGGCACTTACATTATGCTGAACGCAGAAGGTTCCTCTCTGTGGAGAGAGCTTCTCCCACTTCAGGGTTTTGTGTGGAGGTGGGAAAGGCTGACACAGGACAAGGGGGTTGAGTCATCCTCGTGGGATCACGCACGGCCGCAAAGGCATGGCTTGGCCAGCTGCCTCCTAGAGGGCAGATTGCAGAAGTTGGCAGGGACTCCACTAATTATCAAGGTAGCTGCGTGGCTGTGAGCTACTGTCCAAGTGATCCGGCAGCAGAGGGAGCTCTGCCAACCCTCCGCACACAGGATCGGGCTCAGTTGATAACATATGGTGGGGAGGAAGTGCGTCACTTGTTTCCTTTCCCCCCACAGCTGACTTCTGCAAGCTGCTGTCTCCTTGCCTCCCTGTATGAGGCCCCGTGCATTCATCTCTGTGCTGGAATCGGTATCTTTTTTGTTTTTAATTAATTTATTTTATTTTATTTTCATCTGCATTGGGGCTTCGTTGCTGTGCGTGGGCTTTCTCTAGTTGCGGCAAGCAGGGGCTACTCTTCGTCGTGGTGTGCGGTCTTCTCATTGTGGTGGCTTCTCTTGTTGCAGAGCAAGGGCTCTAGGCACGCGGCCTTCAGTAGTTGCAGCATGCAGGCTCAGTAGTTATGGCTCGCGGGCTCTAGAGCGCAGGCTCACTAGTTGTGGCGCACGGGCTTAGTTGCTCCGAGGCATGTGGGATCTTCCCGGACCAGGGCTCGAACCCGTGTCCCCAGCATTGGCAGGTGGATTCTTAACCACTGCGCCACCAGGGAAGCCCCTCACCACCCTTTCTTGAGCCATTGTTCTCAGAGACAGAAAATGGTCAATACTGGCAGATGTAGATCAAAGAATGAAAAATACAAAGAATAAGAGAAGAAAGCAAGCTTTGCATCATTAAAGGTTAGTGAGCAAGAAAACAGGGTATTCTTAACATTTCTAGTGGTGGATCAGGTAGGTGCCCTTGTACATTATCAGAGGCATGTGTTTCACCCAAATTGGTCAAGTGAGTCAAGGACTTAGTGTATCACAAGTTTCAGCAGAAGGATCTGGTCCAGTGCAAGCCCTGCTCCCCAACCAGTGACTTCCTGGAAACACAGGCAAAGATACCGGTTTAGAACAGTCACTAAAACACTTGGCTGCACCAAACCACAGATCGGTCTCAGCAACCTGCCCATGAAGTCTCCCAACAGAGGAGACGAATCAGTGAGGATGGATAAAGGACAAAGACGGGCTTCCAGGGACCCCGTAGAGATCCGCAGTCAGAGAGCACAACTGGAGAGGCAGCCATGGAAGTACCTTCCTTCTGGGGACGGGGACCAGGGGGTGAACCTACAGGGATCAAAGGCCAAGGGCAGCCACAGAGTAGAAGAAAAACATAGTCCAGGGCCGGTCCTCCACTTGAGGAGGAGACTAGGATTCCGGTTGTGTGGAAGGAATCCCACAGGGATCTGCCCAATTGGCTTGGTATATTGGGGGGGCGGGGGTTGTGGGTTGAGACATCTATTCTCTGTAAACGTATCTGTTCCTGTGGTTTTCCGTTGTCTTTTTCCCTCTAGGTTGGTTGGTTTGTTTTAAAGTAAAATTTGTGTCTTTCACATTGGAGACAATAAATACGAGGTTTCTGGATAAAGCATTTCAGATTAGGTGCTTCCATATGTTAGCTCATTTAATCCTCACAATATTCACTTAATTATAATTGAACCATTTTAAAAATGAAAAAAAAAAGACCTTGCACTCAGAGAAGTTAAGTAACTGGTTTAAGGTTGCAGAGCGGTGAAGTGCGGATCTGTACTCGGGTCTGCCTTTTCTCAGTATTTTGTGCCGCTTTTATATCGTCAGGTCTGCGATCTAATTGTCACTAGTGGGCCCCTGAGGAGTGGACATGGCGATGATGGGAGAGGGAAGAAGACAGAGGGGTGCGGCCGAGAGAGCTGCCCCTTCTGTGGGGTTTCTTCCCAGCCTTCCTCTGCTTCCTGGTACTCTGCCTTTAACAGAGTCCAGGGCAGCCAGCAGACTCAAAGGACAATTGTTATATTTTCAGTATTTTGTCATGTCATTGAATGAGTAGAGGTGTTTTTTGCTTTGGTTTTGTAAATAAAGGAGCACAGAAAACATTATTAATGTATTTAAATTATCATTTAGATTTAATGTAGTTACCTCCGGGGCACAGGAAAGCATCAGGGAAGGTGGACAGATGCTCACTACCTTTTTTTCCCCACAATACTCAGCTCAGCTTCTTCCAGTGTTGGTGGTTGCTATGGGCAACTACTTAACCAAACTCAGGGAAGGTCCAGGGTGTTGAGTAGTACAGGCATTTAATAGCTTTACCTTATGTTGGGAAAACAAGACAAAACAACCTAAGATTTTTTTACCCTAAGGGTCACTTCTCCCTCCAGTTACTACTAAGTATTTCCTCTGCATAAGATGATAGTTGTTTTTTTCAAAACAGCCAGTGCCAGAGGAGTGGGAAGAAAGATCTTAACTTATCTTCCAAACAGCTCAGCCAATCTCAATATATTCAGAAAGGAAAATAAGCTGGAAATTTCTAGCTGTTGATAAAATAT
Organism: Grampus griseus; assembly: GCF_964374135.1. Taxonomy (NCBI): domain Eukaryota; kingdom Metazoa; phylum Chordata; class Mammalia; order Artiodactyla; family Delphinidae; genus Grampus; species Grampus griseus. The sequence continues at coordinate 33,986,929 of NC_139006.1, read as the reverse complement.
CACCATGACTGTCAGTTAAAAACCCAAAACCAAAAATCTACTTCTTTTTACAATGGCCCCTGGATTGTTTTTCCAGTGGTAGGTTGTTTTATATTCAAGCCCTGAGTGGCGTAGTCTTAGAACCCCGTCCTGCATGCAAGGAATTGAAAAAGCAGCCTTTATGATTATACCTTTTGATTTCGGTGGCTGGGAACATATTTCACTTTATATCATGCTTTTTGCTTCCTTTTCATTCTCTTCAAATGATCAAGGGCTTTGAGATCCTAAGACCTCATGTTTATTAAAATAACGTTTAAACTCTTTAGCTCATTACCGCAGTCTTGCCCAAGATTTAGTATCGCAATACCAGAGAGAAATAGTTCTTTTTCTTATAACTAAGCCCTTTTTAACTTCTGTAGCTTTGCATACAGAATATTCCCCAACAGGGACTCCCCTGGTGGTCCAGTGGTTAAGAACCCGCCTTCCAAAGCAGGGGACGTGGGTTCAATCCCTGGTCGGGGAACTAAGATCCCACATGCCACAGGGCAACTAAGCCCATGCGTTCTAGAGCCCGCATGCCACAACTAGAGAGCCGGCGTGCCCTGGAGCCATGTGCAACACTAGAGAGAAGCCTATGTGCTGCAACAAAAGATCCCACGTGCCGCAACTAAGATCTGATGCTGCCAAATAAATATTAAATTTTTTTAAATATTAAATTTATTTAAATATATATTAAAAATATTTTTGAAAAAAGAGGGAAGTGGTTACCTAAATTATTGTACACACATACAATGGGATACTTTGCAGTTGTTAAAAATAATTTTTTAAAAAATGTTAAACTGCATGCACTTATATAAAACAATGCTTAAGAAACAATTTTTTTTTTTTTTTTTTTTTTTGCGGTACGGGGGCCTCTCACTGTTGTGGCCTCTCCCGTTGCGGAGCACAGGCTCCAGACGCTCAGGCTCCGGGCGCTCAGGCTCAGCAGCCATGGCTCACGGGCCCAGCCGCTCCGCGGCATGTGGGATCTTCCCGGACCGGGGCACGAACTCGTGTCCCCTGCATCGGCAGGCGGACTCTCAACCACTGCGCCACCAGGGAAGCCCAAGAGATAATTTTAAGTGAAAAGAACAAATTGTAGAATAGGTGTGTGTAAAGAAAGTGTAAATGTGTCTATGTAATATAGGCATAGTACATTTCTGATACACAAGAAATGGTTACAATTCTTACCTCTAAGGAGGGGTAAAAAGGGATTGGAGAGGGAGGGAAGACTTTTATATACTATTAAAACATTCTTTGGTGCTGTTGAAATTTTTACGAGTGTTATTTTTACAATAATAAAAAAGGAAATCTTCCCATTAAACAGAAAGGAGAGGTGCGTAGGCATGGCATTTGTTGTGATGTAGGGTATCACTGTGACAAACAAGAGAAAATAGCAATAAAAAGGGAAATTACCCATTCCTGGTTGACTTTTGATATTTTTCTTTACCTGTTTAACTGCATATCACCTCTTCTGCTATCACCCTGGTCTACACTTCTATCATTTTGTGTCTGGGTCAGTGCAACTTCCTTTACTTGATTTCAAACTCTCTGCGTATGACTTGTCTCTGGATTACATCCAGAGGCAGCGTAGTACAGTGGTTCATGGTATGGGCTCTGGATTGAAATCCTGGCTGTGGAGCTCCAATTCTGTACCCTCTGACAAGTCAGTTAACCTCCTGTGTTCTGGTTTCCTCACTGAATAATCCTACTATAATAATTTCTGTCTTATAGGTACCATTAGAATTAGCATTTTTAAAAAATTTGTTTTATTGAAGTATAGTTGATTTACAATGTGTTAATTTCTACTGTATAGCAAAGTGATTGTTATACATATATACGTTCTTTTTCATATTCTTTTCCATTACCATTAATATTATTATGTGTACTGGCATGTAGGGAGTGCTTCTAGGTGTTAGTCATTGTTATCCTTTGAGATCAATTTTTGGGTTAAAATTAAATATACACTACCTATGTGGAAAAGAATCTGAAAAGAAACATATATATTTATATATCTGAATCACTTTGCTGTGCAACTGAAACTAACACAACATTGTAAACCAACTATACTTCAATTAAAAAAATTAAATACACACTAACAAAAAACACAAATAATAAAAAAACAACAAAATTAGAGAAAAGCACAAGAAAGAAAAGGAAATCACCCATAAAGCCTCCCTAAGAAAGAACGAATACTGAGATGTCAGAAAACATCCATCTAGATGTAGATACCCGTGAAAATAGTATAGCATAACCTTTCATCTGAATGGGAGAAAAACCCTCCTATAATTGACTTTTCACTCCACACCATACAGGCCATCTTTCTGAAACAAAACATCCCTTAATTCCCCTTCTGTCACCAACAATTCACTCTCACTAACTGGATTAAAACAAAATGAATTCTCTGGATATTTAAGGATCTTGCTTATAAAAGTCTTCACACTATCTTTCCAAAGACAGTTTCCCATTTTTGAATACCCCTCATGTATCAGTCAACTTGGTTTCTTTATATTCAGACACCTTTCCCCTTCCCGGTCTGTTACTTCTGAGTAATTATTCAAATTCCAGGCTGAATCGTTTCCGTTTTAGGAAGCCATCCCTTGCTATTTCTACTTCCTAATCATTTCCTATTTCCTGAACAAATCTAGCACTTATAGTCGGAGGTAACGTACATAATGTAATTGTGAAACTTACAAATAATGATACAAAATAGTTTTCATCACTCTCGGTGTTTAATCAGAGAGTTGCAGTACAGACCGAATTTTATATTTCTCTTGTCTCCCTCAGGGAATGTAGCTGCTGAAAACTCTGATTTCTCTGGAAAGAATTCTTGACTGAGCATGACAAAACCTGGGTCCTAAAACTTGCCCAATAACTTAAGCAAGTCACTGATCTTCTCTGGGCCTCCACCTCATTGTAATATAACAGGGTGGGAATCATCTCTAAAGTTCTTTCCAGCTTTGCTTCTAAGATTTTTCTTTCATCTTATCTCAGAATCAAGACTCCGTGAAGATACTGTGCAGTGGCATAGAGGAAAATGTTTAAAAACTGGCTCTCTGGGAGGAAGAATATCTGATTGGTAGGGTTTGTTGATTTCCGTGGTATAGATATTCCCATCATGGCCAATATCAAGTTACCAGGGTGACAAAACCAAGTGTGGAGTTGGGAGGAGATGTGAACCCTCGGCTCTCATTGGCCAGTTGGACCCAGACAACACCGCTGAGTGATTCCTTAAGATGAGGAAGTGCACAGTCTCAGGCTTAAACAATGTAGCCAGTCCTTCTAGTCCTTAGCTGCTCTCATTCTGAAACTCTGACACAACCTTTCTTCACTGAGTGGAGGAAACAAGGGAAACAACCAGGGAAAGTGTCCCAGCTTGGCTTTTTAATCCCAGCCTCTCCAGACACGACCTCTAGGACCAGCCCGATCCTCTCAGGTACGTGCACTCACAGCCAAGTGTCCATCTTTCTTGAAATCTGGCCCAGGGGTGATGATACCATGGTGGTGGCAATTTCATAGGCAGTTGGTAACCTGGATCTATGCTTTGAGTTCTCAGCTCTGCTTTTTCTGGGAAAGAGAAGTGGTGCAAAGAACTAAAAGAAGTTTCTGAGCTGGAAGTCAGGAATGGTGTCCAGATGGCGAGGACAGTCTTGCTGGGGGAAAAGTGACCAGAGTTCCACTAGGCAGTGGGAGGAAGAAAGCTGGAGTGGAAAGCAGAGCTCAGCTCTACCTCGTGAAGTTCAAAACCATGCGGAACCCTTCGACTATCTGTAAAGTGTTGTTTAAAATCAATTCTAAATTCCTTCTGAGGCCATTGAGAGGGTCAAATGAGATGTACTGAAAACACTTGGTAAACTGTTATCTACAATTATTTATCCTGAAAAATAGGCTTGGAAGCAAATTAAGGTATTCCTAGTTATCAGGATAGATGAGCAAATATATATCCTCCTCATTGGTTTATTTGGGTTCACAGATAAGTTGGACAGGGTGCGAAGCAGTTACCGCAATCACTGAAGAGAACCCTTCTCCAATTCTAAAAGGAGTAGTTAAGGCTGATTTGTTACATCCACTCCCCTACTCTTCCCAGAACTAGAAAGGACGGGATTCCCCAGATGAACTGAGGGAAATGTGCCCATGTTCAGCGTGGATGACAGTACGAGGCATGGCTGCATCATATTTTTAACACGGTAATGTGTACCTGCCAGGCTGAGCTTCTAGCCTCCAGGTGGGCTGACGATGCTCAGTGGGGTTGGGAAAGAACAGGGAGCTTTCTGAGAACCACAGATTCAGAGGCAGAGGGAGGGTGAAGAGTCTGAGCGAGCAGAGACACAGCCAAAGGGTGGAGGGCGGATGTGAGATCACAATTTATCTCAGCAACTACAGGTGAAAGCTACTCCAGGAAGCTGTCGATCAAGGCCCTGTAAGCAGGTAGGGACGGTGTAATGGTGAGTTAGCACCAGTCTCCTTGGGATTGTGCCAAGGGCTTCACAACCAGCTTTATTTTATTTTTGGCCGCACCGTGCATCACGTGGGATCTTAGTCCCCCCACCAGGGATCGAACCCGCGCTGCCGTGGAAGCGCAGAGTCCGCGCTGTCGTGGAAGTGCAGAGTCTTAACCGCTGGACCGCCAGGGAATTCCCCACAATCATCTTCAGATAGCATTGGAACCCCCTTTGGCATGGGGAACAGAGGAAATAGGCAAGCGTGTGAGAAGGCTGTAATTACCGTGAGAAAGGTTTCAACACAGTGCTTCCGGAGTTCTTAGGAGGAAGAAATAACAGCCAACAGGGGGAGGTTAAATTTAAGAGGAAGATTGAAAAGAATGGGGACTTCCTTCTACTCTTCTCCACCATTAGATTGTTAGTTCTAATATACTAGGAACCCTGACTACTGATATATCCCAGCGCTTAGCTCATAGTAGTAGGTGGCCAATGATAATAATAATGATGTAATAGCTAACATAAATGGGGCACTGACCATTGCTAGGCACTGTCCTAAGAGTTTCGCATATGCTACCTTTCCCAAGCTTCACAATTACTCTTGAGGTAGGAAATATTACCATCCCTGTGTAACTGGTGAGGAAGTTGGGACTCAGAATGGTTAAATAATTTTCCCACAGTAACCCATCTAGAAGTGAGAGAGCTATGGTTTGGAACCCAGATAATCTCGCCTCAGAGCCTGCACTCTTGAGCAACATGCTATCGTGAGCCTTTTTTGAGTGAACAGATGAAGAGGAGATGGCATTCCTGGGGTATAGGGTGGGGAACGGCATAAACAAAGGCTTTGAGGACCATTACTGCTGTTCATCATGTACATCGAGCTCTCCATTTCTGGGCACGTGGCAATGCTGCACTTCTCTGCCTCTTTGAAATTAGCGTGGTCATGTACGTGGCTTTAGCAATGAAATGTGAACACAAGCGATGTGCATCACTTCCAGGAAATAGTGCCCTATTCACTGCATCCTCTTTCTCTGATTCAATAACCACGGGAGCACTGATTGAGATATACCTTCAGATATACTTTCTGGGTATCTGAGTGAATACAATGAACAGAGCCTCCTGCCAACTCATGATGGACGCAAGAAATTGTGTCCAAGAAATAAACTTGTAAGCAAGAAATAAGCTTTGGCAATTTGGGGTTGTTTATTAACCTGGCCTATCCTAGCTTGTATATAAATTAGTACTAGAAATTGGCTACTCATGTAACAACAACAACAACAACAAAATAACCTAAAGTATGTGGCTATGGTTATAGGATTTGGTAACAGGAAGCAAGGTAATTATCAGAGTCTGGAAACATACTGATCCATGTGGTGAGTCATTTGGTAAATTGTTGTCTATAACAACTAGGAAGGTAGATGATGTAACAAATGAACGCATAACTCTAGGGGAAGTAGTTGCAAAACACATTGTTAATAAAATGTGTTGATTGCTCTTGGCAGCCTTCAACAAGGTGTTATGTACTTTGAAATAAACTCAGAAAAGAATTGGTTAAATACAAGTAGTAATGAAAAGGAATAAGAAGAGTCTAGGGGCTTCCCTGGTGGCGCAGTGGTTGAGAATCTGCCTGCCAATGCAGGGGACATGGGTTCGAGCCCTGGTCTGGGAGGATCCCACATGCCGCGGAGCAGCGGGGCCCGTGAGCCACAAGTACTGAGCCTGCGCGTCTGGAGCCTGTGCTCCGCAACAAGAGAGGCCGCGATAGTGAGAGGCCCCTGCACCGCGATGAAGAGTGGCCCCCGCTTGCCACAACTAGAGAAAGCCCTCACACAGAAACGAAGACCCAACACAGTAAAAATTAATTAATTAATTAATAAACTCCTACCCCCAACATCTAAAAAAAAAAAAAAGAGTCTAGACATTTGTGGACTTGTGGGATTGGAAGAAGCAACTGATCTCAATCCAATTTGTAAAAGGTAAACCCAAGAACACCTTTGAGTAAAGAAGACATGATGAAAACCACCCTGTGTGGCAACGTTCAAATCAAGGACATGGCCCCCTCACTCCATTGTTAATGCTTCTGAATGGAGTCAGATGATTTAGAATGAAGATACAGTTAAGTGAATCTTTTTGATTAGATTAAAATGCTTCAGGGAAGAGCGGCTAATAAGTTGATAAGCTGAGAGTATCTGAGATAGAGAGAGGCATCAGGGTAGGAAGGCAAACAAATAGAGCAAAAATGGCCATTGCATCTCCAAGGGTTCTGTGTGACGGTTGCTACATGGAACTCACTGGAACCAATAGGTAAGAAGTTGATTATGGTCTTGAGAGAGCCGTACTTCCCAAAGCATCACAAGCCTAAATTAAAAGACACAGCAATGAGAGGAGTCCTAAAATGTCTCTTGGCTCCAAGGAGAACATGTTCCCTGATGTGTACTTTGGATATGGTCATGGAGGATAATAGGAATGGAACAGTCTCCCAGGGAGCTGGATGACATGGGGGACAAAGACCAGAGAAGTTGCTCCAGGGAGCAGAATTGCAGCCTAATCAAGAAACATTCCCTCCCCCAGAGTTGACAGCATCCTGCCCAGTGGGGATTTCAGAATTGCTATGGACCAGTGACTACTGTTAGCTCCCATCTCCTTTTTGAATGGGAATGTTTATTGTGGATGGTTTGACCTTCTCCTGTCATTATGTGTGGGGTGTATGGGAGGCAAATTGTTTATCGTTTTGAGTCTGCAGGTCTCCAGACGCAGAGGAGCCACATCTGGACCAGATGTAGCTATTATAGTGCGTCATTTCCTGCTTTATAGGCTATCACACATCACCCACAGACAATACATTTTGAGGCTGACGGGGCTATGATAGGACCAGGACAGGGCTTTTGGGTTTTCTCCCCTTGATGGTGGTGGGGCATGAATATATTTTGCTTGTGGGAGAGACAGTAAGCCAAAAATTTTGTGTCCAGACACACTTTGATAGTCATTGGTGCTGTTTGCCAAATATTGTTTTGTGCGTCCACGTCCTGGGCACATGGTAAGATTGCCTTTGTTGCCCTCTTTGAAGATAGACATTGCCATGTCACTAGCTTTTGCCTATAAACAGGAACAGAGGGGACCTGTTCCACTTGCGAGAGGAAGCGTTAAGACCCTGTGCTCGTGCCCTGCCTTGGTGACTCTGGGAGCCTTTGTTGATGTTTTGTATCCATAACTTGGTCCTGGGTGACCAAGGCGAGCAGAGTTCCCTACTGACCCAAGATGGTCAGGTAGCATGAGCAAGACATAAAGTTTTGTTGTTAGAAGCCTCTCTGATTTAGGGGTTGTTTTTTACTCCCAGTATAATGTAGCCTATCCCCAGGACAGGCCTGAAGCCAGCAAAAAAGAACAATTAGGAGCTCCATTTGATAGAAGCATAGAATCCTTGTAAGAGGAAAGCAGGGAAGAAGCTCTCAAAGGAGCGAGAAACTCTGAACGCTGCTGGGGACCATGTGAAGAGACACATGGGGTTCAGAAATGATTTTGCGGTGACCTGGTAGAAAGTCTCTGGGAAGAGTGGTTGCCAAGAGAGGCTAGAGGCAGCTAGACAAACTGGTCCATTGCAGTCATCCACGTGAGTGAAGGGAAGCCCTAACGCTTGAGGAGGTGAGAGGTGAACCACAACATTTCAAGACTGAATTTAGGAAAATGGTAATTTAGTTGATTGAAGCAGAAGAGTCAGGAAGAGAAGTGATGTACTTACGAAGCAGTGAATTATGTGGGCACCTTGAAATCTCATCTTCCTGCATGCTTATCTTAAAAATATAGGATCAGTGTACATGATAAGACTTAGACTCCACAGGCTGGAAAAATCTGACACAGAGATTTGGTCTGTTCCACCCAAATTTCCAAGCAGAGTTATCAATGTGCTCAGAGAAAGGGAGTTCAGGTTGTTTTAAAAGATGCCTGGGAAAGTTGCTCTCAAAATTCCCAAATTAATTTATGCAAGAATTAAAAACTTTGCAGTTAGAAGTTCCTCCCTGCAGTCAACCTAAATTCCTTTGGCTCCAGTTTTGATCTCATTTCTTTCTGTTTTATATATAGGGATGTTGATGGTTTTGTTATTCATATGCGTCCTCTGTAAAGGTACATGTACTTGGGACTTACGCCCAGCCTCCCTCAAAAAGGATGAGAGGCGGCTTCTAATACATCTGCCTAGAGGTCCTTTTCAAGGAGCTGTTTTCATTCCTGCCATCTGAGGCCCATGAGATTTCCTTAATGATATAAAATGACAGCAAAGCTAATAACTTGAACTATCCTGACAAAATAGTAAACTGTAAAAAAAAAAAAAAAATCCCCAAACAACAACAACAAAACCCTCCCCGTGCCAGGTAAAGTAGATTTTTCTGATCAGAGAAAAATTCTGAACAAAATGATCAACTTTAGTACTAACAGCCTCTGAATTTTAATTCCTTTCATTTCTACTGTGCCTGCCTTTGCCATTTTTAGATTTGAGAGTATATCCAGCTATATATATATATTTACTCCTACTTGACCCTGGAAAACCAGATTTTAGTAAAGCATTTAATAAAGTTATTGAAACCAAGGTGTACGTGCCTCACACAGTACTTTAATGTTAAAGGTGCTGAATAAATGTTTGTTACATGAATAAATTAATGAGTGAGACACGAATAAAATTTCTGACTATTATTAGCGTGTTCTTTATACCTGGTTGTCTGCACTTTTAACAGGGAACACAGATATGAAATTGAGGGAATGGTTGCAAACAGATGGGCAAAGGAAAGGAGTTTTAACGCTCTTTGCAAACAGAAGTCTCCCTGGCAGGATAGTAAGTAGTATAGCCTAAAAGGAGTGAGGACTTTTCATTTCCAGAACCCTCTCTGGGGTCTTCCCTTGCCCCCATCTCTCCACTGTCTCTAAGGCCTTGTTGACACTGCCACACCTGGCCGGGCATGTGAGGAAGGCCCAGCTGACACACTGTAGAGACACAGAGCACACATGTCCCGGGTTTGCTACTACACTTGTCCCGACCCGGCTGAACCCAGGCTCCCAAGAGGCCATCATTTCTCCCCATGACCCCATCAGCCAATGCCTACTTAACTCTTAATCTCCTCAATCCTTTGGTCGTTTGATCTTTCCTTTCTTTACCCCAGGCCAAGCCTGAGTCAAGATGTTCTCAAGGCCCTTCCTGTTTCAGCTGCATGTCTGCCTGCTTGCACTTCCAGGTCAGAACTTATTTCACTGCAGCCTCTGACATCCCCCTCAAATCTGCTCTGAATTCTCCATATCTGCCTTGAATGGCTCCTTTTCCTGGGCACCCAGTTGATCTTCCTTTTCTCTTCCATTTTGGACCCACTTTCATATCTTTTGCTCATCTCTGCAGTCTCGGTGAGTCCATCATTCCAACCAGCTTTTTATTCTTTCTGCTTTCAACCCCTGGCCTCATATCTTAGTTGACATGTAACCTTGGACAAGTTATTTAATCTCCCTAAGACAGAGATTCCTCATTTGTAAAGTGGGGAAAATCTCATGTATGCAGTTATGGTGATTAAACAATCAAAACAAAGCAAGACAAGGAAATGTAAGCCCTGAGCACTCATTCAGGCACTTAGAACCTCATTAAAACTGAAATCTCTCTCCTGTGTTTTAAACTTTCCATTCCTTCTCTCTAAAAGGCATCTGAATTTCCTTTCATTCCTTCACCTTCCTCAAAGACACACAGACAATTCGTTCCTCTCTGAGGTTGTGATCATCGCAGGGACAGTGCAATCAATGCAGGCTCCTTTCCAAAATGGTCTTTGCTAAAGAGCAAGAGACTAGGATACAGACTATGATACTCACACGCCCATCTCATTTGGAGAAGGGTATTCACACCCCAAAGAGAGACCTATTTTTTTTAAGCTGGGCATGGTGACAGAGGCTGAATATAATAGGCAATTACTTGTACCAGTGGTTTTGTTTGTTTATTTTGTCTTTTAACCAGGCTTGTTTTTCTAGCAGTGGGTTGAAAGGTATTTAGATAATTTGTCTATGAGTAAATGAATGAGTTTCCCTGTTTTAAATTTTGTCCCATTTCTTCTTATTTTTGGGGGGGAGGGGTTGCGAGGATAGAGGATATAAGAAGACAGTGTTATGGTTGGGAAAGATGGGAAACTATCCTGAGTTTATGTCACAGAGGACGTAAACTCACAATTTTGTAGTGTTGGGTTATGCTAGTCTGTTCGTCCTCCCATTGGAAGGGGCATCTGCTGCTACATGTTACAGTTACTGAGGGACAGGAGCGGAATATCAAAGCATTTGGGGAAAACAGAGGCATTTCCCTCCACTTAAGACAAAGAAGGAAAGATGTACGTGGCTACGTTCTTCAATATGGTTCACATCCTTAGGAAAAAAAAAATCGCCGTGCTTCCATCTTCATAGCCCGTGCCCTCTCCTTTTTCTGGGAAGAGAAGGAATACAGGAAGCTGTAGGTGGGTGGGAGGGGCATGTGGAATGTGAAGAAATAGCAGAGGACGTAGTGTGTCTAGAGAGAAAAAAGGGAGAAGGAAACTTCTACATAGATAAGCAAAACAAGACACTCTAGCAAGAGGCTGCAGTTTTGGGTTCCTGATGTAGAACTGACTCATTTTAAATCTCCAGAATTAAAGCTGAAGGAGAACAACCCCATCTGTCTCTTCTCAAATTATTTCATTTACCAATACTACCTTCTTTTGTCTTTAGACTGTGAACTGCCAGTGCTTTGTGCTTCATCCTTATAATTATACACGTTAGTGCTGAACGTTTCCTCAGAGACCATGTAGACGAGGGATAGCACCTTGTGTCATGGCTGGTCAATGAGAAGTGTGGTTGAAGCTCTGTGTTGAGAAGGGATCCGAGGCCCAGTCTGTACTCAGTTGGGAGGGTGCTGGGATCCATTAATTCTGGGATCAGCTAATGCTGTCTGCACGGGGCTGGGGTGGGGCTGAGAGGGAGTAATCTAAGTGGCACCATCCAAGCTAAGAGCGTGAGACTCTCATTTAATTTGGGAGGGGGGTGGTGGGACTCAGAGACATCAAACCAGTTGCCAAAAGCCACAGAGCTATTTATTTTTTTAAAAAGTTTCAGGATTAGAAAAAGAATGATGATTTCGAGGATTAACCATCCTGAAAATAAATTAGCATTTAGGATTGAAAATAAATATTCCTGAAGCCTTTTGTTAGATACATTATCCACATTGCTGGGAGCTCTGACGGGTCCTCTCCAGAGCCAAGCATGCACAAAAGCCTGGGGCCCATCTCACCGATTTCAGAGGCGTTTCAAAGTCTATAATATCAGAGGCTGACTATTTCTTCCAGGAGAAATTTTTTCTTACTGCTTGGATGAAGGGATAAAGAACTACGAAGAGATTTAAAGTGTTATTTGCTTAGGATAATGGACATTTATTTGAATTTAACTTTAGAATCTTTTACATGACAGCTCACTTAACATCATTTTTTAAAAGTTCTTTTTACAGTCTATTGAATAAAAGTCCACGATGGGATTTGAACATGGCTTTAACTAATCATGGAAGCAGACAGGAGTCTCCTTTCCAGAATAAATAGCATATTATAGCAAATCCAAGTCAAAGACTTAAATCCCTCATCAGAGCCAAGCTGTGGTGACCTGCTTTGAGGGAACTTGGGCCTCCAAACCTCTCTCCTACTTGCCTGAGAATTTACTATTAAACATTCAGAAGTTCTTTTTGAAAATACTAATATTCTCGGGTGATATGCCATTTCAAATTTGTTGTTCGTTAATAATGAAGAAAGAAGGAAAAGCTAGCAGTGAGGGGAAGGGATTTGTTACTATCTGTGGGAGAAGAGAAGGGAGTGGGAGGGATAATGGTCCCCAGAGAGCAGCTACAGAAGTTTTGCAGCCCAAAGATGGAGTTCATTGTCTCAAGACTCCTTCTGACTCCAGAATGTTCCACTGACCTTAGGCCTTAGCTACCTGAAGACACAATCATTGACATTAAGTAGCTGAAGAAAACTAGCCTCAGAAATAAGGTCTCAAGATGCCTTTGGAAAACAGAAAAGAAAGAAGAAAAACAATGTAAGAAAGTGTAGGAGTGCCTCTTCTCCAACATTCCTGAGAGAAGATGGGAGTTGAAAACCTCAAACAAAATGTTTGCCCCATCTCACTTGGCTAATTTTAGTTATCTTGGTTCATGGCTATGATTCAGCCCTAAAGCTGTGAATTGCTGAGGAGGAAGGAGGAAAAAAAATGGACTTAAATGTCAAAGAAGTAGGAACAAAAATATAGTTTTCTTTGTTGGGGAACTAGAATTCCAGGATATGGGGATCTTTTTTCTTATGAGGGATGGAATGCTTCGAACTAGAAAAATAATGAGCTCCAGTCAAAACATCGTCAAGAAAGAAAAGAATGGAGGATGAGTTATGTCATGTCCGAATTTTTGCTTTCCTAGTGTATTCCCCCTTTTTCCCTTGTGTACCTCTTGAAATCTCATTAAACTAGACATCACTGAGACACCTATGTTGTTGAGTATGATGGAAGCTTAATATGTGGACCGTAAGGGGAAAGGGAGCTCCTGGAGCAGATGAGGGAGAAATGAATGGAGACAAACAGACTATGACAAATAAGTCTGGGGCAGGTGATGGTAGCACAGGGAAGAAAGGCGTGTTTGAATGACGGTGAGCTGTTGTCTTGCCAACTAAAGAATAGAGGGTGACAGAGATGGTTTGGTGAAACTCCATCCTTAGAAAAGAAAAAACGTTTTTCAGTGTAGTAGGTGTCCCCTAGTAAATTGGGTACCATTTGGAATTTCCATAGGTTTGGAGGAAGAAAAGCACAGTCACTACTCTAATACTCAGGTACCTGACCTTTCTACCATCAGTTTAGCCACTATCTGTGTGTTCACCTTTTTCTGCTCTTCAAACTTCTGAACAGTAAAAAAATATATATAGGATGGTTGTAAAAACAGGCTCCAGGACATGAAAGGAAGATAACATCAGGTGGAAGCAAAATGAAAGAGTTCCAGTGACTTCAGAGCAGATTCCCCACAGCCCTGAAGCTAATAAGGAGATGGGTCCAAGACTCAATGGTGAAAGCTGATTTCTGCACCTCCCCTGTCCTCAGCCTCCTTAGAGCACTCCCCGCACCCTCCCCTGTGGCTCTGCTCTTTTCTGTTCTCCTCGGCCCTGGTAGGACTCGAGCAGCAGGACTCATTGTATCTCATCCCCCACAGCCCAAAGCGTCATGCATCTGATGTGACGTGCATCCCAACAGGTAAATGAATGGGATATAAAGGGGGTGGAAGGGACTCTGGAAGTTGCAGAATCCCACTGCTTGGTGTGCATTTGAGGATACTGAGATCTTGAGGGTCCAAGTGAATTTCTTGCCCAAAGCATCCCCATTTTTTTTGCATCTTCTAGAAGATGTCAGTTAACACCACGGCTGTGACTACCTTTAATTGCCTCTAGGGGAAAGATATTCTAAAGTTCACAGAAGATACTTACTTCCCAGAAGGTTCCTTGCCACCCCCCCTCCCCCCCCCCCAAGTTTTCACACCACCTCGGCCCACTGCCATTATTACAAATCCAGTTCTTTTCAGACTGGCTCAGTTCTTTTCTGAGCCTCTGTGAGGGGTGCCACAGTGCAATGAAGACCCGATTGTACTTTCCATTTCTGTGATCAACTGTTACCTTGTGTGGCAGGGTTAGGGGTTACATAGTATTTCCCACACTGATATGTCAAAGTCCTAAATTTAATACCTGTGAACATGACCTTGTCTGGAAATAGGGTCTTTGCAGATTTAATCAAGTTAAAAACGAGGTCATTATTGATCCAATATGACTGACGTCATAAGAAGACAACCGCGCGAAGACACGGAAAGTAGAAGGCCAGGTGACGACAGAGGCGGAAATCAAAGTGCCGTAGTTGCGAGCCAAGGAATGCCAAGGGTGGCCGGACACAGCCAGAAGCTAGGAAGAGGCAACGAGGGATTATTCTTTCCAGGTTCAGAAGGAGCGTGGCCCTGACAATACCTTGATTTCAGACTTCCAGCTTCCAGAACTGTGAGATAATAAATCTGTACTCTTTCAAGTTCATGGTACTTGGTCATGGCAACACTAGGAAACTATCACCTGCAGTAATAAAGGCAAAGAGGAAGGGTAACCAGAAGCCGAAGGAAAGAAAGAGCTGCTTTTCTTGGGTTGGTTTACTAATGTCACTGGTATTCATTTTTCATTGAAATGACCCACAGTGGTTCCACATGATCCTCTGAAAAAAAGTTCATGAGGGGACCCTCTCTGTCACTTCTTTAAAATATAATATATTGATAGTTTGCTATTTGAATACATGTCCTTGATAGAAGTCAGCTGTTTTTTAGTATTCTGGGTTTTAATAATCTAGTTTCTTCTCCTCAATCTGATGGATTTGGTCTTTCTTCTGTTTTATTTACTTTGCCTTTTAATATTTTATTTTGTAATGCAGTATAAGTGCACGGATAGTAATATGTATTTCCTCAAAATATGGAATCAAAGGCACTTAAGAATACTAATTACCCATAATACTTTTTTTAGTCCAAACGATGTTCTCCACGATGATCTGTTCCAAGGCTCTGATTTGCTCTCCAGAAATAATATTAACAATTAAATCAGGCCTTACAATAATCAGTTTCAGTAGTTTCTTTTGGAATGCTGTTCTCTGTTTACAAATAGCACACACTGAAGTAAGGACTACTTAGAACCATATTTTTCAAAACAAACAAAAATTTTTAAGGTCTTACAAATTATAATATGCATCGAGTGTCCAAGTTTAAAAACATCTGTCAAGAATGTTCACATATTACCCCATTTTTAAGCATAGCCACATTCTATAACCTTCTCCAAGATAATCTACTCTATTACTCAATCATCTGAAAAATTCAAGAGTTTTTTAAGGAAGCATTGCCCCATAGATTTAGTGGCTAAACAACATCCAAGAGTGGGGATACACAGATATCCTCATTGGTCAGAAATCTTAATTCTTTTTAGGGGCCATTCTGGATCATTGCAAACTCTTTTGGAAGGTTGGGGGCTCAGCTTATGCTCTATGCAGGGCGCAGCTGGATGCCTGTGTCTTTGAAGGCACTGGGATGTATGAGTCAGACCCAAGGTCAAAATCAATAGAACATTCAATACCTCACAGTGCTCCATCTGTGGGGTGTTTTCTGCCCCATTTACGCTAGAAGTGGCAAGAATGGATCGTAGGTGATGATACAGGGGGCCGGGCTACCGGAAGTAGAGCGTGGGAAACACTTACTTGAGTGTGGTGAGTTCTGTAAGGGATGGCTGAGTAGCCTTGAGATAGCTTTCCCTTCGCGCAGCAACTTTGGGAGAAGGCTTGGGGCTGGTGTCCGAGTCCCCGCTGTCTTCATCTCCCATGGCCTTGATGTAACTGCCGCTCCGCATTCTGCGGCAGGGAATTTCATCATCTTTACCTCGAGGGGTGTACCCTGTCCATTCATCCTGAGGGACCTATGCAGATACAAAACAGACAGTTCATGCTTTATACAAGTCTATCTTCTTCTTTTCTTTCCTGACTGTGAATACGGGTAATACGGGTAATTATGTAAAACTTTAGGCATTAACTTTTCAACCATAGTGTTTTACCATAATTGGTCTGAAAATATTTTGAATACATGCACATCTATGTCTCAAGCTTTGAAAGAACCTGGGTACTGGGAAAAAGTATAACCATTTGATTCACTTCTCCGTTTTCTCACGCTGAAAATGATTGTCAGGCATACGGGTGCCGGTGGAAAGCGGTTTTATTAGAGCTTTTCAATGGTTTGTTTTCAGTTGTTATTTAAAATTCAGGAATGTTTCTCCTTTGCCTTCCCTGCATCTTCCATCTCTAGCATATTGTATCCATAGTGCTTCCTCCTAACCCAGTGGTCTACACCAGATGCATTCGCTTCCCAAGCACCGATTCTTTCTGAATCCTCTTAATTTGAATTCAGCCTCCATAGAGTGCTTGAAACACTCTCTGAAGGTTTCCAATGATCTCCTCATGAAAGCTAGTGGCACTTTCTTAATTGAAATTTTTCTTGGCCTCTTCACACACACACACACACACACACACACACACTCACACACACTCAAAACGCCTCTTAAGAGTCTCTCCCCTTTTGGCTTTCTGGTTACTCTACTTACCTGAGTTACCCACTACTTATCTGGATTGTTCTTTCCCTCTAGCTTTGCTGGATCCTGCTCCAAGTCCCTAATTGTGGGGACCCCTCAAGACAACGTTCTCAGCACGCTGTTCGTTTTTCTTTCTACAGTCATTTCCTTTGAGTTCAGCAGGGCACCGCACTGTGCTACAGAGGGCTTCTTTCTGACCTTATTTTCAGTTCTTAGATTCCCCAGTTCAACATGGACCCAACCTAGGGTCTCATATCTCCTCCATTGGGTAAAAGAAATGCACAATAATGGCCACTCTTTGTATCCATTAAGAAGTAACAAACATCCTACGTACTGTGCACAGCACGCTGCACAGGGCTTAATGAAAAGAGACCAGAAAATGGGGAGGCTGGTTCTTGGCCTCAACAGAGGTGAGAAGACAGAGCATACAAAAATTTGGCAACAGTTCCAAGTCAACGTGTTAGCAAGTTTAAGATGGGGTGCTGTAGATGGACTATGCACTAAGGAGACACTAGGAACAGGAGTTATCAGTAATGGTGATAGGGAAGGAGGATCCAGGAAGGACTCCCGAGAACTGGCCAGGTTTGCACTGAGAAGGTAAAAAGGTATTGACTATTTTCATGCTAACTATTCACTGATTATCCATTAAATGATGCCATGTTTCATTATTAACATTGAACTCGGCTAAGAAATTTGCTTACAGGATCTTGTTTCATCGATGCAACAACTCCGTGTATTTTTCTGTATTTCTCGGAGGAGAAGCAGAAGCTCAGAGAGCTTACGAAATTTGCCAAAGACACATAACTAACAAATGGCAGCACTAGGGTCCAAAGCATTTTAACTCAAAGATGAGTGTTTAGTCAATCTAAGATTTATGATTAATAACATACACATTTTAAATCTAAAGTGTTAACTGTCCACAATGATACACGCACAGAGTAGACGTCGATTTTTAAACATTATCGGTTCTAGGAACTGAGGACAGACATTCCACTAAAAGCACTATGCTTTCCCCCTTAATTTATACATTTATCTATATAATTTGAAAACGTATATCTAGAAACATCAGACTGAAGAGATGCTACTATTCCTGGACCTGAAAACAGTGGTTGGTAGGTTCTAATGCTGAAAACTACCAATGAAGTTTGGTTAAGCTTCACCATACAGCTTATTTTATTTAACAAACTCTTAAATCATGCTTCCTATGTGCAGGCACTGTTCTAAAGGCTTTATACAGGTTAACTCATTTGATCCACACAGCTAAGGGCACTATTATTATCCCCATTTTACAAATGAGGAACCTGAGGTTATGTAACTCGCCCAACGTCCCAGCTACAAAGGGGCAGAGTTCCAGCCCAGCAGCTCCTGGGGTCTTGCCATGACCATATCTGATGCTGTCTCTCTCTGTATGATCTTGTGGCACCTACAGAACTGAACAACTATAGTCCCATGACACCTTTGTCATCCATCACGTCCGATCCATTTGCCCTTTATTAATTATGGTAGTAGCAATGTAGAGTTTTTGCTTTTTTAGCTAAAAACCCATCCACATCACCATAGCAACAGGGAGACTTCTTAGGGAAATTATAAATGCTGAGAACAGTCTTGTTTTCCTTCCATTGGCAGGTGAGTCACTGCAAAGATATGATCATACTCAGAACCTCATTATTGGCTCAGTAATTACATCTCATAAATTAAGTTGGTACAGCTGAGGGTCACGGAGGAGGCAGCCAATGCTTGCCATTTCTCAGTACTGATGCACAGCTCATAAGTGTCGCTCTCTGAACTATGTCAGAGACCAATGACAACTTATAAGCTCATAATGCTTATGAAACAAAACATGGCAAATTTTTGTTTAGGTGTTTTGTTTTTTTCAAAGTTAGTTTATGGTAGAAACTTGGTCTTATACTAGAAACAGGTTGCAACTGTTGCTAAGGGAACCAGCTGGGAAGTATTTAATGTGTATATGTTTCAATTAAACATATTTTTCAAATGATATCAGCTAAGAAGTTTATGGAAGTGATTTGCTTTGGAATGGGTTTTAAAAATCAATACATTATTCCTACACTGAAAGGTAGCCTACAATAAATTACATGTAAAATAATACAGAAATTAGCTCCAGGAAAAATGTAAAGAAACAGAACCTCAAGACTTTGGAGAAGAAAAATACTGCTGCTGAACAATAAGGGCCAGCAAAGTCGCTATAATTTGAGCCACAGTTTTTATTATGTCTCTTAAATTTGAAAGCAAAAGAGGAGGCAGTGGTTGGTTACATTGTTTTCAAGGAAAGCATACCAGTTTGTTTAGGGGCCAGGGCATGAAATGTTACTCCCTTTCCATTGAAAAGAAAGGAGAGTCATGTGCTGCAGCTACTATTGTGATCTAGTCAAGGTTGCTGTGTCTTTCTGTGTCAGTTGCACAGAGAGAAAAGATTTAGGCAAATCCAAAGAAAAAACTAACCTTGCAGCTGTCTGAGAAAACCTTCCTATTACTGGTCCTAGTGGTTAGGGGAACGGAAGTCTTTGTAAGAAAGGGAGGCTGGAGCAGATAAAGGAGCAGCCTGGGCACCTGTTGATGGCAGGCAAGCCAGATGTCCTGCTTGCCTTCACGAGCTTCGTGGGGCGGTTAGACCCAGTAAACGTTAAAGAAACAGCAATAAAATCAGTCTAATAAAGCTTAGGGTTTAACAACAGTATGGGTTAGAGAAAAAGAGGACTATTTGTTTTTTAATGTGTATGTTTAAGCATGAAACTCCAGTGGAGAACTTTATTTTTGAGAGAACAAAATGAGGATTAGTGTGCATTTTTCTATTTTGGGGATAGCCAGGCTATAACTTAAACCATATGTCATGGTTCAGGAGTAAAAAGACCTCTCTCTGACAAGGAATGACCATAACCAGGTGCTACCATCCTCTAATTACAGGATGAAGATGCTGTATTAGTTGAAATAGTGTCATGGGCACTGAATGATGGGCCATCCTAATGCAACAAGAGAAAATTAATACCACCTAATGGTGGCATGCTTACATTTTCTGTCTCCCTCTTTGCCTCTCTCCTTGTCTGCCTCCCTTCTTCCTTCACTTTTGCAAGTTTTTTTTTCTTTTTCTTTTCTTTTTTCCAGAGAAGGCAGGATTTATTACTTGCAGCAAGTAAGGAAAACACCTGCTTTCCCAAAGCGGTGTCTCTGCAAGTATTTTTTGCTTGTTCATTTTCAAGCCATGGTTTGGGTGCCGGGAACGTGCAGGCAGTGAACCACACAAACGTTGATCCCAAGTTGTGGAGCTTACATTGCAGAAGGAGAGCAGGAAGAGATGGATGATAGACAAGTATACCCATAAATGAACAAGACGATTTCAGAAACCATAAATGTCATTAGGAAAATAAGATGGGGTGATGTGACAAAGGGGTTGGAGGAGAACTCCTTTAACGTGTTCCTCAGCGAAGCCACTGGGAAGAGGTAACATCTACGAGGAGATCAGTTCCGACCAAAGGAGCCAACCTGGAGGAGAGCTGGGGAAGTGCTTCCAGGCAGAAGGATCAGCCAGTGCGAAGTCTCTAGAGTAGGGATAAGCTTTGTGTGTAACTGAAGCCTAGGAAGAAGACGCCATTGTGGCGGGAGAGTCCTGACCAAGAGGGAAATGCCAGGAGAGGCTGGGGAGGTGGGACCAGGTCACACAGGCTCTTGTAAACCCACCTCAAATCTTCCTTCAAGCTGAACTCAGCAATCCCAAAGCTCCCTCCAACTGCTCCAGGCTAAATTCAACTCCTTTATGAAACCTATAGCATGTACCATCTACATAAGGGGTCAGCCAACTGTAGCTCACGGGTGAAATCCAGCTTGCCATCTGCATTTGTAAATAAAGTTTTATTGGCACACAGTCATGCCCACTCATTACGTATTGACTGTGGCTGCTTTTAAATTAGAAGGGCAGAGTTGTATGGTTGTGATGGAGACAGTATGGACCCTAACCTGATCCACAGATTCCTTCTAAGTACTTCAGTTGCATAATCCTACAATGGCATTTATAGATATGACTTGTTTTCTGTGTCTTTGTGTCATCTCTCCAATGGCTCAGTAAGCTTGCTGAAACTGGGGGAAGCCGTACTGCTGAAGGGTTAGGGGCTTGGGCTCTGCAACCAGCTTGTCCAGGTTTGGGTTTCCGCTGGACCACTAAATAGGGACCTCCATGGGCTCATTAATTAAATTCTCTGTGCCTCAGTTTCCTTGTCTCTTTCCTACCCCATAAAGTTATACATGGATTAAATGAGGTAATGACCACGAGCACACAGGAAGTGCTCAATAAAGGTCTGTTTTATGGTAGTTCTGCACTCGGCACACAGATGCTCCCTCATGGTGGGTGACGTTGGCTTTCCAAGAAGACTCTCATGCCTTGCTTTCAATTTCTTTGATAATGGAGGGGCAGAAATAATTGAAATATATTAAGCAAAAACTTAAATTTCTAATATACTGCCTACGCCCATCATTTTTAAGTGAGACTGGCCCATCAGGAAATACTCTACATTCTCCGTCCCGGGGACTCATCTCTATTCTGTAGGACCGAGGGGGGAGCCTGCTTCCTTGGGCCAGCTGAAGCTGGCCTGGCTTCCCAGTGATCGAATCTCAAATGACTCCTTTTTGTTCATAAAGCAGAAATCTTAAGGAAAAAGAAAACTCCATGGGAGATATTTTTGTATTTGGAGAAGCTATTTTTCTTCTAGAAACCTTGACTCAAGACCTATGCATTCCAGATGTCTGAGGACGGTTAAGGCCAACAGCCTGTGGTGGTCAGGGAGGTGCTGGGCTGCACGAAGTGTCTGCTCTGTGCAGCGCTTAGTCACTGTGGTGGGGAGAGGCTGGAAAAGAAGAACTAATTAATTCCAACAACAATTTTGCATTCACTCACTGTGTGTGACCTGGAATGAGTCACTTCACCTCTTTGATTCAATTTTTCCATCTGTAAAATGGGGATGATAATAGATGTATAATGAATAGAGATAATGTGTGTGAATATAGCTTGTGAACTTCAAAGCACCATTAAAAATCTGAGAATAAATGTTACAGATCTGTCTCCTCGTGGCTACTTTTAAAGTATGGCGAGCTATAAATATCTTGGGATTAAAAAGCAGTGGTGTTTTAACTAACATCCTTCTAGTCATTAAAGTAGATATTCTAGTATAAAGATATAAAAGCAAAGGGAATATATATATGTAACCCTATGTAAAAATAGAAAAATCTCATCTATATGAAAATATAAATAAAATATATTATTATATATTTCTATTTATAATATATGTAATCTATAATGTATAATATAATGTATATTATATATATTTTATATATCTATAAAAGGTTTCCCATAGGGAACCTTAAAGTGGCATCATTCAAGGTAATTCCTTCTGTCTGAATGTCTCAAACTCTGCTAATTTTTTATTCTTGGTGGGGGCAGGGGGAGGTTATCCTACTCCCCTCTTGGCTAATAGGATTTCTATTCTATTCTGAATAGACAAGGTACCCCTACTTTTACACTTCCTCAGCTTTCCCCTGAACTCCAAATGTTGCATTTTACCAAATCCAAGATACCAACGTAAACTCCTCAATACATTTTTGTACCACTAAGAAAGAAACACCACCGATTAAGCTCTGACACTCCATAGATTAAATGATACATTCCAATATCAAAGATGCTAAAACGTGAGAAATATGGAGCTCAGGAATCTATCAAACAGCTTTTTAAAGAATATGTGCAAAAATAAGAACACGAATGGATGTATTCTGGGATAGCAATTATAGAACTTAATGTTTGTATTCCTTAGTGACCAGATTAATAACAGTTAGCATTCAGCTATGTCATGCTTTGGCCCAAAACATAAGTTTACACAATTGTCTCATGATGTTTACAACCGCCTTGAAGGATAGGAAGAGTAAATATTATAATCTCAGTTTATCAGATAAAGAAACTGAAGTCCAGAGAGGTTAGTAGCTAGGTCAGAGTGACACCGCGCCCAAGCTGGGAGGGGTCTGCCATACACAGTCCAGGGATTTGTTTTCTTCGTATTTAGATCTTGGTTGTTTTAGGAGTAACAATTGTCATTTTATGATGATCTAAAGAACACAGAGTTCAGATAAGAAAACAACTTCTGAGAGTTTTAAAGTCTGAGGAAAAAATAATTCATAAACAAAGAACTACATGCCTTGAAATTAATAAAGACATACTATTGCAGACATGGGAAGGCTTACTTTGAAAAGGCCCTTCCAATGCACATGGGGTTTAGCTGAGCTGCTGTCATAGCGTATAACTCAATGTAGATAGAGTCAGACATTCTGTGCCAGGGATGGTCTGGGAGCCGATGGCTGGGAGATGAAGCCATGTGTGAGTGACTCCTTGAGAGCAGATTATCTCAGGATGGGAAGTTGGATGGTGAGGTTTGGAGTAATGAAAATGCGTGAGATTTGGGGAAATCTGAGAGCCACAAAAGGAACGCAGACACTTAGAAAGCCGGGACAGCCGAAATGGAGCATGTGTCCTGAAATATACCAGGGGAGGCCGGGGTAATTCTGTGAGCAGTTCTGGGCTGCAGAGATTTGGGAGGAAAACACATAAACCTAAGGCAGAGGTGAGGTTCAGAGCCAGCTTCTATTTCATCAGGAACCAAAGGAGCTGGGAGAAATAACTCAGGCATTTGGTTCATTAGGTAGAAATGAAGACAGTGTAGCAAGGAAGAGCTGTGATTAAAATGGTGGGTATCAATACTAGGCTTGTATTTGCAAGGCTACCCATTAGCAGCTGTTGATTTCTTCAACAACTGAGCATTTCAGTGGAAGCAACCAGGTAAGTGAGGGCACTTGGCTATAGCTGAAGGGGGTCAACCTATTTGGCCTTTCCCGAGCTTGATAAGGAAGGGTAAACAGGAGGAGGCAAGCCTGTACTTAGGAAAGGAAAGCTGGGGATCTGAGATAATTACAGAATAAGCTGACATGTATAGAGTAATCTCAAGGGCTGGAAGTGATACCAATGTGACTTTATCTTAATCCCTCTAGCAGTCCTATGAAATAGACACTCCTGTTTCCATTTTACTGCAGCAAAACTGAACTCAAAAAGCTGGACTGACTTGCCCAAGGTCATCATAACGAGCAGGAGTCTGCATTTATCTGATACCAAAGCCTTTGAGGATAGCGCGCTGCCTCTGATATGCCGATTGAGGGTGTGAACAAATTAACTTTAAAAAAGAAATGGAGTGCGTGCTCCCATGCTCTGTACTTTTTAAAAATAAAAATATAACTGTTGAAATAAGCACACACAGTAGCTTGCCCCTAATTGGCTAGCACGGATAAAGAGGGTTTAAAATAATAAATACGGAAAATAATTGTGAGATAAAGCAGCGCTTACTGTCTCGCCATGGCGTGGCGCCCTTAACAACCGTTGTTCTCAGTTTCTGCTTAAACGGACGTGGACAGTTTGTGAGGAATCAGAAGACCTGCCTGCCTGCCACGCTTTCAAGGGGGCTGTGAGGGCCTCCAGGCACTCTGATGGTTTTTCAGCATTTATAGGAAGGCTTTGCCCTGGATGTCAAGGTCCTGCCTAACGCTCTGTCCGGAAATGGCTGTAATGCATCGGCCTTCTAAGCACTTTTAGTGAGCTCTCAGATTCCCTACTCACTCGGCTTCTCTGCATCTTCTTTGCAGCTGGGAGAACTGCTTTTCTGCTCCACACAGCTTTCAACTTGACAAATGCGACTTGGCATAAATGTCCCTGTAGCCTTTTTAGCTTGCTCTTTTCAGAGCAAAAGCAGAAAGGAAAAAAAAAAAAAAAAAAGCAAGAATAGGAAAATTACAATTACACGATGTGTAGATCCCATGGCCTGATTTCCCTGGCAACCACCCTTTCTAACTCCCCTTGAATCCTGAAGCTGGTGTCAAAGTTAATTTGCTTAAGATTGCTGAAAAATTACCTATCAAGGACCAGAGTAAATACCTACCTCTTTTTAAATAGGGCTAATACCCATGGCCACATCTCTCTCCAAATAACATTTTAAAATACCCTTGAATAGAACGTTGTAAACAGTGCTATTTGATGGTGATGCATTCGCTGCTACCCTGTGGAATTATTCTCACCCACGTATGTTTACAGGTATCTACGGGGTACCTTGCACCATAGCAGCGCCAGGGCGATACACCAAAGACATTTCACAAAACACAGTCTGGTCTCAAAGGGGTTTACAAGTTTTAAGCGGATCGGGCAAATCTGGGGGGTGGATGAAGGAAAAGAGTAAAAATAGCTTTAACGCGAATCCAGCTAAGTCGAGTATTAGATTTCAGTACCTCCGAATTACCTACTGGCTTTGTAGTTGGTTCTTCTGAATCCTCTTCTTGGTGCTAAAACTGTTCCTTTGGAGTTGAATGTATCTGTGCAAATGCAAAGTGCATTTCCATTGGGAAATGGCACTGCAGGAGAAATGTGGAGGGGCAAGGTCTGTGACCCCTCAAAGGAGGGGAAGGACCCATGGGCCTTTGTGGGGCTGGCAGAAAATACTGCTGAGGTGATGCTCACGTCAAAGGGGGCACGATCTGTTGGGAAGATACCCCTGTGATACCAGAACAAGAAATAGTAACTACGGTACTATATTCCAGTATCATATGAGGAGAGGGGAGGAAAACACATTTTATTCATTGTCTACCCTGTATTTTGATTGTAGTGAACGTCTGTGGCTTCTGCTACCCAGTTCTACTTCTGATTCTTGGTTTCACATCCCACGATTTTGCTTTGGGGAAACCTTGCTCCCCCCCACTTGAGGTCTCCATATGTCTCAGGAGTAGCAGAGGCCTTGGCATATCACGTTCCCCAGCTCTATTGCTTGTCTCATGGCTGAGCGTGTGATGTCAGGCTGTTCAATCAGCAGGCATCTCCCGACCTTTGCTTGGAAGCTGGGACAAAGATTGTTCCTCTCCTGCAGTATATCTATAGGGAAGCAATTAGCTTCAGGACCCACTGGCAGCCGTTTTACATTCCCTGCTACACAAACATTATCTCAGGTAATACGAAACCCCAGCATGGTTAGTCATTCCACTGAAAAGATGAGAGAGTTGAGACTTATGCTTTAAATAACATCCTCGAAAATTTATAGCTAGTAAACCGTAGTCAGAATTGAAAGGCACATTTGTCTCACTCAAATTTCTATGATCCTTTCATCATATCATCATATCATTCTGTAACCTTCAACACTTAGTAATTTTCCATTAAACATAAAACTCAAACATCAAGTTGCTGGGAGATACAACACTATAACATTTTGAAACCTGTAACAAGTAGTGAGGGTTGGCTGCTTGGAAGAACCGAAAGACTTTAAAAAATAATGCCCGCAGAACACCCGTCACCCAGCAGTTATAGCTGGCTACAAGTTTGAGTGAAATATAAGCAAGAACATAATTCTAATAGATAGCAAGATAAAAACACCAGAGGTTTAGGTCTACGGTAAATATATGTATTTCCACTGACTATACAGAGATAAGCTAACTTAGAGTCCTTAGTTTTTAATGCAACTGTTCATTTCTCACATGTCTTTCTGACATATTGGAGGCATGTCTGTTGGCTTGCCATGGCTAGCTAAGCCATCATATTTTTCCATTATTTTTGCAGTCACTAGCATGTAGGTTTCTGTACTATAATTCCATGACTCGAATCCCCTGAGGCAAACTAGACTTCTGTGTCTGGTGTTCAGAAGCAGCGAAGTGGGTAGAAGGTTAGTGAGCTTCCTCCTGGGGTCAATAGAAGCCCAGGTGTAGAAATACCATTCATCAAAAGTAAACTTCAGTGTTGGCTAAAATTTTATGAATCTCCCAGCATGTATGGAGACCCCAGTCCTTGTCAAATGCTTATGAGCATGGATCTTTCTCCTTAGAATGTAAAGTCTGATCATCTTATTAGGAGCAACTGTTAAAGCTCGTTTAGAGTCTAAAAACTATCAAGTCCATCATCTCCGGTATTAATACTTCATTTCCAAATTATGAATTTTGAAATGAATTTCAGCAAATATTTTCCTTTAGTTTATCATGAATTTGGGGATATTAAGTTTCTCAGATGATGCTATAAATTATTATACTTGTGAAGCATTCACTTAGGTCTTTGGCATCTATTAAATAAAACTCAGCAGATTTAAGAAGAGACCCAAGTAAAGATTTCCTGCTTTTCATCGCTATCATATGATTACTACTGCATCTTGGTGATGTTTGGACTTTTTATTCCAAGTTACGTTTACAACACCTGAAAGTGTACTGCATTCAAATGGACCCAAACAGAATCCTTCCTTCCTGAATACCACACTCTAATATAACCATACGATCATCTTTCAAATTACGTGAATCTAGAAAGAACTGAATAATATTTTGAGTGTCCTTTGCACATGTGTAACACAAAATTCCACGTTAATAATCCTTGTATGGGGAAACTGTCTCTTGAGGATTTGTACTTTAAGCCTATATTTCAACCCACTTCCTCTAGACAGCATGATATCTAGAGCTAAGAGGAGTTGTCACTAGAGCCTGGGCACAGATGAGTGATACACCCAACAGCTACCTGAACCAGGATTTCCAAACTAGCTCAAGCTCCAGTGAGAGGGCGTGTCCCACCTGGAGTATTCATTGTAGGGTTTGAGGTAAGGTTTCTTAGACCAAACTTTACGATGGTATTCTTTTCCTTTGCTTAGTGGTTAGGCTGGAGGTAACATTACAATACCATTTCTTTTGTGATGTTTCCAAAATACTGTTAAAGTCTTCACTCACTTCTCCGATACGTATTTGTTATTCAATGTATATTATTGTGGAGTAGCTGCTTCTTTAGTCACAGGGGACACGGCAGTGTATAAACAGGAAAAACAATTGCCTTCGTGGGGGAAGGAGGAAAAGGACATTCATATGATAAATAAAATGTACGTTACATGGTGAATGTGCTGTGGAGAAAAAGGAAGCCGGGGAGGGGGACCAGAGGGTACGTGTGGGCGGGATGTGCAGTGTTGAAGGGTGTGCACAGACCCGGAAGGTCTCACTGAGAAAGAGACCTCCCAGTACAGATCAGCACGATGGGGGGCGAGGGATTAGCCCTGAGATCTGTAGGGTGAGTGCTCAAGGCTGAAAGAAGAGTGACAAGGTCCTGGGGGGAGGCCAGGTGGGAGGGAGAGGCGACTGTAGGTGAGCACAGCTGTGTGTGATGGTGGGTGTGATGGCAATCAGGTGTGGGGTGCAGATCATGTGGGCTTTGCAGGCCATGGTGATGACCGTGGCTTTGACTCAGGGTGAGATGGGAATAGATCGGAGGTTTTGATGAGAGATGGGACACTTTCTGGCTTAAGAGGATCACTTCCGGTGCTGGTTGAGAATGGCTAGAAGGGGGTAAGGGTAGGATCAGAGGGACAGTGTGGGGGGCTTATGCAGTCATCCAGACTAGAGTGGAGGTGAGGGATGCTGGTGGTGGAGGAGGAGATGGGGAGAAGATAGGGCCAGCGGGTTTCTTAACGATGATCGGGACATGGGTGTTGCAGGTAAGAGGGGAGTTATGAGAGACTCCAAGGCTTTTGGCCTCATCAGTGGGATGGAGTGAATTCCCATTAGCTGAGATGAGGAGGCCCAAGGGAGGTGCAGAGATGGGGGACGAAGCTTAGGAGTTCAGTTGGGGACGCGTTCAGTTTGAGATGCCCACGAGACATCTCAGTAGAGAGACTGAATGGGGATGTGGGTATCCAAGCCTGGGAGTTCAGGTAATGTGGCTGGGAAACCAAATGTGGGCAGTCCCATGGTATTTAAAGCTCTGAGAATAATGAGGTGATCTAAGAAATGTAAAAGAGGGCTTCCCTGGTGGAGCAGTGGTTGAGAGTCCGCCTGCCGATGCAGGGGACACGGGTTCATGCCCCGGTCCGGGAAGATCCCACATGCTGCAGAGTGGTTGGGCCTGTGAGCCGTGGCCGCTGAGCCTGTGCATCTGGAGCCTGTGCTCCGCAACGGGAGAGGCCACAGCAGTGAGAAGCCCGCGTACCGCAAAAAAAAAAAAAAAAAAAAAGAAATGTAAAAGAGAGAAGTGGCCCAAGAGATGTGCCCATTGGGCACTGATCCAACCTCAGGAGTTGGGGAGTTGGGCAGGAACAAGTAAGGTGTCTGAGAAGGGTCACCGAGGTGTGGTCCTCAAGGCTGAGTGTGGAGGGTTTGTTGAGGAGGAAGGAGTAATGAACTGTCACGGTGATTGTTCCCTGGTCTTAATCCCACTGGGGCACGAAATCAGCAAGGTTCATTTTAGCCCCGGGTCCTGAGCTGCTCTATCCGAAGGGTTCTGTGTTGTTAATCAGCTTTATCTTCCCAGCAAGCTGCTTCTTGAGTCCAAGGCTTTTGTTTTCTTCTTTCTCTCTCTCTCTAAAGCAGGAGCTTTTGAACACTTTTTAAACTATGTTTCACAGTAAGAAATACATCTTACTTTGGAAATGGGTACATGCACATACGCCACTGAAAGAAAACTACTTAACCTCTCTGCATGCCACGCACTCTCTCTTCTATTTTCTTCTATTGTATTCTACTTAATTAAAAATAATGTTGTTTGTGACCCACTGGATTGATTTCACTAACCACTAATTGGTTGCGGCCATTGGTTTGAAAAACATTGTGTTTTAGAGCATCCAGTACTGAGCGCCGCCACGCTCATTACTCATCAGAGAGACAATGTGATTCATCTTTGTTTCTCCCAAGGCACCTTCGATAAAGTAAATGCTTAAGACGTGCTTGCTTGTTGGCTGAATAGCTATGAGACCCTAAAGTAATACTCCTTGAATTGAGTGCTCCGGTTCTTAGTTACCTTTACATTTACTGATCGTATTTTTGTAGAAGAGTATTTCTAAATGGCTGTCTATCTTCAGAATAAGGACAGACAGGAGTGTCTTTCTGAATGGGCCCCTGTGTAGCCGAGAGTCAGAGAATGCACTGGCCAGGGTTGGAGATGCCCTCCCAGAAGGAGTCGTCAGTCCATCAGCTGGGTTGGTACCACATGTGCAAAAGCAAGAGCAGGCAGCCTGATGCTTGAATGTATTTGCATGTTGTTTTTCTAAAAATTGACATATACTTGACTTACAATAGTATATTAGTTTCAGGTGTACAACATAGTGATTCAGTAGTTGTATAGATTATACTCCATATAAAGTTATTATAAAATATTGGCTATATTCCCTAAGCTGTACATTACACCCTTGTAACTTATTTTATACCTAGTTGTTTGCGCCTCTAAATGTAACACCTGAAATCACAAAACTGCTAGAAGAGAGCACAGGCAGTGCATTCTGACATCGTCTTAGCAATAATTTTTTTGGATCTGTTTCCTCAGGCAAAAGAAACAAACAAAAAAAGCAAATGGGACCTAATCAAACTTAAAAGTTTTGCACAGTGAAGGACACCATTAACAAAATGAAAAGGCATTTGCATGTTATTAATAAATAAATTAAAAGGCTTTCATTCACCTTAGAACAGCCCTGTCTTTTTATTCTAATTTATATGGTACTTGATGTCAATGTGAAACCTCTGTCATTTAAGAACTAGAGAGAAAAACCCATTAAATATCTATGACCAAAATAGACGGACTGGGACAAAAAATCATTAGGAATAACATGTTTTAGAATCTTGAAGTGTCCAAGTATAGAAATGATATATTATTCAACCTAGACGTTTCATTAAAGGAATCTTTAAGCACCTGGCACATAGTAAGCTCTCAATAAATGTTAGGTAATGTCTAAACCCTTCTCCACACAGCACACCTACAAACGTGGCACAGAAGAAAATGGAATGTTTTGCCACTATGTAATTCTTACCCGGTTTTTCACGTACGGGGAAGGATCATAGTGACATGAATATAGTATAGAGTTTGGAATCAGGTAAAGCCGGGTTCAGATCTGACTCTACGACTTACCAGGTGTGATTTTGGCCCAGTGACCTTAATCTCTTTTAACCTCAGTGTTCTCAAACATCAAATGAGGACAGGAACACATACTCAGGGCCTTACTGTAAGGATAAAGATGGTATGAACTTACATATAAGTATTATATATATATATATATATATATATATAATGTCTATTAAATAAAAGTTGTTTTCGGAATTCAGAAGGTATTTTTGTGTAGAAATCATGTTGTAAGTGATGATTAAGTTCCCACGGGGAGCCAACCCCCTACAGCCTATTTAATTCATGATAGAGCTGAACCGTGGTGGACTGTGGAACTGTTCAAGGCTCTTTGAGCCTGGGGGTGGGAGGGGCTTGGGGTGGGAAGTTCCGTGCACTTGGGGGAATCTTCAGTGGCCTGTGAGTAAGGGACAGTGGATCAGTCAACGTTCTGAGAGCAGAACAGAATGAACAGAGATTTCTTTGAAGGAATTGGCACATGGTTTTGGTTTTGGGGGATGGCAAGTATGAAATCTGGTGGGCAGGCTGGTAGGGTGGAAACTCAGGCCAGAGCTGATGCTGCCGTCTGCGGGCAGAGCTGATGCTGCTTCTGGAAGAAGAGCTTTGCTCTTAGGCCTTTCACCTGATTGGACGAGGCCCGACCACATTATCAGGGGTCAGCACCTTTCCTTAGTCAACTGAATGTAGATTTTAATCTACACAATTCCTTCCCAGGGATGCCTGGATTAGTGTTTAAGTAAATAACTGAGTCCTCTAGCCTAGCCAGGTGGGGCACCCAGAACCAGCCATCACAGGTGGCGGCTTCTGGGGCGGCGGGCGTGAGACTCCAGGTGCAGACAGGACCACTCAGAGCTGGTTGATAGGCAGGCTGTCTTCGGTCGTGAGCTGTATGTGCTCTGTTCCTTCTCTAGGAGTTAGTTTGGGTCAAAACCTACATGTAAATACCAGCTCCCTAACCGGCCTCTCAGGAGCCCCACAAACGCTGTCCAAGCAGAGGGAACCTCTGCTGTTTGGACTACAGACCCAGCGCCTAGCAGGGCACCCGCCAAGCTTGTGAATTTAATGGACAAGCTTTTAAGGGCAAGAGAGTCATTTGTGAAATTTCTGTTTCTTGTTGACAAATGAAGAGGAAAATCTACACATCACACCACACGAAATACATAGGATTCTCAGAGACCTATCTTTTGTTTAAGCTCTTCTGCATTCTAAAAGACCAAGAATTCCATAATGACCTGCCTTCATGGAACAAATATAGAGCTCACCTAAAAAAATAAAGAACTGCTCTGACAACCTGCCCATACTACTAATGCAACACGATCACAATATTTTAAAACCACTTGTTGACAAATCCGTCTCACCCACCCAACTGTAAGCTACTCGAGAGGCAGGATGACATCATTCCTCTGGCTGAGATTATGTCTTATTCCTGCCTGTATTTCCAGTTCCAAGCAGATTATCAAATAAGCTTAAAAAATAAAATGAGCTAAAAGTGCTCATGAAATCGTTTATTACATCACCTGAGTTATACCTGATGTTTGGATCAGTTGGGATGTAAGTGTGGCAACCTTCAGTCCTGGATTTTCCTCTATGAATAGCAGGGAAGAAGTCTGCCATCTGATATGCAGAGGTAGGGAGTGCCCTGTGCATGCAGGAGCTGGTGGCGGGGTGTAGTATCATGGCGGTGGGTTTGGGGGATCGAATGCATAGCCAGCATCCAGGAGAGAGTCGTTGGTGGCCTCTAGGGAGCTGCAACTGGGTGTTTCTGTGGAGGTCTGCCAATCAAGAAACCTGAGTATATCACTCGGTTTGTCAAATTCAATTCCTTCTCTTCAGATGAACATCTATTCACATCATGCTTTGATAAATGCCATCAATTACAAACGAAGAAACGGACACCCGGAATGTAAATTACAGCTTATACCGCTAATAAGTGGCAGAATTGGGCTAGAATTCAGATCTCTTCTCTCTAGGACCTGAGTGCTTTCAGCTTCATCATACTGCAACTACTTATCCTCTGAACTCAACAAAATGAGAAAATGATTCATCTTCATGACTTCTTTTCACAATTTGCAAAACTGTTTTGATCTCCTCTACGGATATGCAGAGAACAAAAATGGAGGTTGGCTCCTAGGTGTAGATGGGAAAAACCACAACAGAACGCAGTCTTTGGGAACTTACATTTTTTGTACAGCTTATACCAACATTTGTTTCACTCAGAGGAATCTGTGCAAACGAAATATAGCAAATAGAGACATGAAAGTGACATTGGCTTATAAATATAGGTATGTGTCATGTCTTGCATTGTATCATGAACCTAGACCGTGCCAACTTTTTATGATAAAAACTGTCATGAGGTAAGAATCTTATTCAAGATAATGAATGATTATCTTTGTAGAAGAGTCTTTGCTAATGGCATGCTCCATGATTCCTTCTAACCCCCAATATATATATATATTTTAACATCTTTATTGGGGTATAATTGCTTTACAATGGTGTGTTAGTTTCCGCTTTATAACAAAGTGAATCAGTTATACATATACATATGATCCCATATCTCTTCCCTCTTGCGTCTCCCTCCCTCCCACCCTCCCTATCCCACCCCTCCAGGCGGTCACAAAGCACCGAGCTGATCTCCCTGTGCTATGCGGCTGCTTCCCACTAGCTATCTATCTTACGTTTGGTAGTGTATATATGTCCATGCCTCTCTCTCACTTTGTCACAGCTCACCCTTCCCCCCACCCCATATCCTCAAGTCCGTTCTCTGGTAGGTCTGTGTCTTTATTCCTGTCTCACCCCTAGGTTCTTCATGACATTTTTTTTCTTAAATTCCATATATATGTGTTAGCATACGGTATTTGTCTTTCTCCTTCTGACTTACTTCACTCTGTATGACAGACTCTAGGTCTATCCACCTCATTACAAATAGCTCAATTTCGTTTCTTTTTATGACTGAGTAATATTCCATTGTATATATGTGCCACATCTTCTTTATCCATTCATCCGATGATGGGCACTTAGGTTGTTTCCATCTCCGGGCTATTGTAAATAGAGCTGCAATGAACATTGTGGTACATGACTCTTTTTGAATTATGGTTTTCTCAGGGTATATGCCCAGTAGTGGAATTGCTGGGTCATATGGTAGTTCTATTTGTAGTTTTGTAAGGAACCTCCATACTGTTCTCCATAGTGGCTGAACCAATTCGCATTCCCACCAGCAGTGCAAGAGGGTTCCCTTTTCTCCACACCCTCTCCAGCATTTATTGTTTCTAGATTTTTTATGATGGCGATTCTGACTGGTGTGAGATGATATCTCATTGTAGTTTTGATTTGCATTTCTCTAATGATTAGTGATGTTGAGCATTCTTTCATGTGTTTGTTGGCAGTCTGTGTATCTTCTTTGGAGAAATGACTATTTAGGTCTTCTGCCCATTTTTGGATTGTAACATCCAATATTGACGGGAATTCTGGAATATTGTCTTTAGAATTCTCTCTCTCACACATACACGGACACATACCCACATTTCGTATTCAACGATGATGTTTTTCCAGTACAGAAGTTGTGAACTCCTACAAACAGTAACAACGCAGATATATTTCATTTGAGAAAGGCTTATTTTGGGTCTTTTTTCCCCTTTCTTTACCTTTTTGGTAATGAGTCAAACTGACCTGATTTGGGTTCTTCAGCTATTCAAGCCTCCTCCTGGTAATAAGGCTGGCCTGCTGCCTCCTCCTAGTAATGAGGCTGGCCTGCTGTAATTCATATACACCTCACTGCTGCTGGGTGAGGGGGCACTTAACCTCCCACTCAAGTTTGCAATTGTTTGTGCAGAGGAAGAAAAAATTTTGAATTAACAGAAAAGTGTTAAATTAAGCTCCACTTATGATATCCCATCTGGCAAAAAGTAATTATTTTCTTTTTTCTTGAGACAGAGTTGGACAACATCCAGAAAACAAAACAAACTCTTTTGTGTCAGAAAGTCCACAGGGAATTTTTTTTTTTTTTTAAGGAGGACATAGTTCTTAAATCAGAAAAAGAAAATTAAGTGCTTCCTAGCTTCTAGCCAAACTAGTCAAACGTTCCGTTATCACTGTAAGAAGTCCCAAACAGAAAATACTTTTAGGGGGTAGGTAGGACACTGTGGGGTAGGATGAGGCAGGAAAGGGGGGGATTTGTTCTCTTCTTCCGTCCAAAGTGCTTCTAGATGTAAAATTTGACCTGATTTCAGTTGTAATAAATATATGGGACACAGAGGCAACAGACACTCAGAAGTGGTTTTCCCTATCTGGTGTTTTAGGGATGGCTTTTTGAACAAGAATCACATAAGTAACAATTGATTTTTCTGTCCAATTTTGTAGGAGGCATAATTTTCTTGAATTTCCTATGGAGAAGTACATTTATTTGTTTTGATTTACAAAACATCCTTCCTTTGTTCTTATGTTATACAGAAACCAAAAGGAGACATAAAAATTGTATCCGGGAGGCATTTGGGGATCATGAAATAATTAAATCAGAAGTTTCTAGCACATGGATCAGTAAAAGTAGAGGGAAACTAGGGCATCTGACGAGCTTCCCCTTTGAAGCATTAACATAGGTTATCCCAGGTGGATTCAATTCAGATAAAATTTTAATATCTTTATTAAGGTACTTGAGGATATAGATTTATAAAAGATAGAGTGATTCATAAAAATTCTATTATTGCATTATTTTAATTAATGAAACTCAGTTGATAACATAACAAAAGCACTGACTGAAAGACTGATATATAAAAATAATATCTGCAATTTATTCAACTGATGAATTGGTTTAAAGATTTAATTACTGGGCGATTTATTTTGGCATCATTTGTAAAAAGCTAACAATGTGATCGTGAATGACGGTTGTCGATATGCATTGCTAACATCCTCGTTCCTCAATATGTAGAATGTGATCTTCCTGAACGCAGCGATTTTGTTTTGTTTAGTTCTTTATTCTCAGTATCTGGAAGTGCGCCCGGCATATGGTAGATGAGCATTAAACAATTGCTAAAGGAAGGAACACTGCCATGTAACGAAGCGTCTCACAGCTACTAAAAAGAATGGGGTGGATCTATTTACTGACATGGAGAGAAGACCAACACAGTTGACTTTTGAACAATGTGGGTTTGAACTGTGTGGGTCCACTTATATGTGGATTGTTTTTCAATAGTAGATGTTACAGAACTACACGATCCTGATTGGTTGAATCCAAGGATCTAGAACCTTAGATATGGAGGCACCGCCTATAGGAAGAGCTAACTATAAATTATATGCAAATTTTCTTCTTCGTGGGGGGTTGGCATCCCAACCCCCATGTTGTCCAAGGGTCAACTGCATATATAATAAAGTAAAAGGGCCACGTGCTGAATAGTATTTACAGTATAACACTCATACATACGCATATATTTTTGTGTTTGAGTACATGCAAGGAATATCAGAAAACACTAAAATGATAATAGTGGTGGCTATCTTTAGGATGTAGGAGGGGGGAGCCTGGGAAGCAGGGGGTTTTCACTTTTAACTCGGTACCATTCCGTACTGTCTGTATTTTTTTCAGAATGAACATGTATCAATTTCATTACAAAATGAATTCTGTGGAAAAACCCCGAACGCACTTTTCTTTAAAAAAACAAAATCTGTGAAAAGTCCACCAATTTACAGTCCGTATAGATCTGGCCTTTCAGAATTTGCGTCGTCTTCACATGATCTCAGCCTACAGATTCTATTCCATCACTTGCAAAGAAAACCTAAGGAACAGGTTTTAACTGGAAACTGATGAAAGCTGGGTAGGAGAATCAGCAAGAACTATTATTAAAGCTATTTTTCTTTCCTGTATTTTCAGCTTGGGTTAGAATTTTGTATTTAAAGTTAAGAAAATGTACATGTAATCGTATGCAAAAACCCATATG